>NC_044389.1:94908045-95530545 GCF_006542625.1 Nomascus leucogenys | reverse complement strand
TCCAGTAGCCTCTCATAATGTACATTCCATAGTAATAATAACAGTAATCACTGACACTATGATACTCATTGATAAGGCCCATGCTTTGAGTAGTTTTTCGATGAGTTGAATGGGTTGCACTGAATTAAATTATTTGCTCTCTCCCCTGGTTCCTCTAAATAGGAGCACTCTTGTGGGGCTGGCTAAATGGAGCTGGAAATGTAATCTGTAGTTAGGAAACATTAGAGGGTTTTTGTTTGTTGTTAAATCTAAGATAACTATTTATTAATAGCCTTTTGGGGATGTTTGAATGTTTATAAAGTATTATTACAATCAGAGTCCACTTCAAAGTATAATCGAGAGTTCAGATGATCTCTTTCTTCCTTAACCTTGTAATACAAAAGGGAATTCACTCCTTTTCTGCAAATAGAAAATCTGAAATTTAGTTATAGGAAATAAGAACGTGAAAGTGCAAACTTTTTTTTTCTCTTTTCCCTTTGAAATCCATCACCTTCCTTTACCACGGAGACAAAAGATTATTATAATTTTTTTCTAAGATTATTAGAATTTATTTCATGTGCAATAGTTCCTGGCTTTAATATCTCATAAATTTGAAATGTTCTGAATTTCTATGGCTTAGTTATTCTTCAGGAAGTATTTATCTTTCTGTTTGTTTGTTTTTCTTAGCACATTTAGAAAAAGAAAATATTTGTACTCTCATTTGTCATGTAACTGTTCCTAAGCATTCCAATTTATTCTTCAGAATCTATGAGTGTGGAGTTGAAAGGCTTATCATTTTAGGGACGTTTTTAAGCTTTCCTATTTTTCTCTCCTGGCACTTTCTAAAACTTCTAGAGTTAACTTTAACATTGCATTTCTGAAATTTAATAAGAACCATTTTGTCTTGGATATTACCACAAGAAACAAATTTAGTGACCAATGTACATGTTTTCACCCCCACTACCTAATTAATCTAGAATAATCAGGGAAGAAATAATCTGAATAAGAAATTTTCCAGAAATTAGGAATTTGCTAATTTAAATATTCAAAATGTGGAAAGTATATATGGTTGACAAATATTTTCTTGCTTTAAAAAGAATATGTGAAGCACAACCTAACCACGTTTGTTATTTTGGTTTCAGTAGGAGTATAAATTATTATGGAGTACTGCAATAATACAACAGCTATTTTCTCACTGATAAAACTCCTTCTCACCTTAAATTCAACAAGTTTATTCAACACACATCTTTAATGAATGCCTATTATATTTGACACTCTGCCAAGTGAATGGAGTGCAAAAATGAATGACAACTTACGAAAACAGCACTCATATAAAAAACGTGGACCATCACCAGCACCCCGTAAAACCTCCCCCAATGGCTTCTCCCAATCATCAACCCCACCTCCTTCCCATTGCTATCTACTCTTTGACTTCCTACATCATATGTTAGTTACTATCCTTTGTAAATGAAATAATATATATTCTTTTGTATCTTGCTTTTTGTTTAACATTATATTTGTGAAATTCATTCATCTTGTGGCATTTTGCAGCAGTTTTCATTGTGAATGAATATGCCAAAAATTACTTATCCATTCTACTTGTTCATGGACATTTTGGCCTGTTTCTAATTTGAAGTTATAGAAATAGTGCTGTTTTTGCTGTTTTAATTATTCTTGGACATGCCTCGTGGTAAACATATGTATGCACTTTTGCTAGGTATTTGTCTAAGAAAAGAAGTGCTATGTTTTCAGATAAACGTATGCTTAGCTTTAATATAAAAGGGTAACATCATGTAGTCTCAAACACCTTTCTAGAAATCTCACGTAATACTTCTGAGTACATGTATCTCTTTGGCCATAATCCAGCCAAAGACCACATACCTAGCTTCAAGAAAGGAAAGGCAGCAATGGATTTTGGCTGGATCCATTCCCATTCTTAATAAAATCTGAATTCTGACACCAAGAAAGAAAGGGAGTATTGGTAATGTGTGACAAGCACAGGTCTCTGCCACACTAACTCTCCCTCAGCCCTTGTCATCTCAGGAAATAGAACTCTTGTCCACTTAGTGTTCCAGTAAAAAATCCCAGGGTCATTCTTCACTCCTCCTACCCACTTCCAGTCTATCAGCAAGTCTTCTTAGTTCTATTTCCCAAATACATCTTGACTCTGTCATCTTCTCTCCTCCTCTGCTATCCCCTTAACATAAGCCAGCGTCATCTGTTAGATAGACGCACTATTGCAGCTGCTACCTGTTGGAGCTCTTTTGATCCAGTTTTGCTCCCCCACCATCCTTATAGCAATCAGTGTGGTTTGGTTTGGTTTTGCCTTCCTGTTTGGGGGGTTTATTTCCTTCCAATAACGCCACATTAGTTCCCTATCTAAAAGCTCTCAATGGCTTCCTTTTGTACTTACAGTAAAAACTCAACTTCCTAACGCTGGCCCTCATGAACATCTACATGTTCATTCCATTCTCATCCTCTGCTTCAGCTACAAAAGCTTCACATACATCAAATTCTTTCCCACTTCGTGATCTTTGCCCCAGAACATGCTCCTTCCAAGTTTTATGGTTTTGTTTGCTCATTTTGTTTGCAACTTGTCTCCCACCATGGGAACGTAGGCATTGTGAATGTAGGGCTTGTCTGAGCCCTGTACCCAATGGGAAAGGGACCAGCCTAAACCCTGGTGGTGGTGAACAATGTTGAATGAACAAATGTATCTCTTATTTGTGAGCCTATGAACAATTTTGATTTCTTATTATGGCTTATACTCTATTCTAAATATTCTCAGTATTCTTTAGCAAACATGGATTGCTTTTGAATATTAAAAAGGTTTAATTTACTGACTACATTAAATAATTTGCCATGTATAATTTTTAAGTCTGAAGTTAATTAATTAGTAATGTCTACTAATATTTTGCAGCAGCACCTAGAATACTTAATATGTAGTGTAGGAGCATCAGGTAACAAACAAATCAACCCACATTATAACTTTGAGGAACTTATGATTCTGAAATGAGAGCTAAGAAATATACCTAGCTATCTATATTCTAATCCAGACTTTTTAAGTTCTAGAAAAGGTACATAAGTTAAATGTGAGTGATTACTATATCATTTTTTCTCATTAAATGTTGTTATAATGGGTCTCAAAATTCTGTGGCAGATTTTTGATCAAATTGTTTCCATTGAAAATTACTCACTTTAAAAGCTAGTAAGTTAAAACTGCCCCATGCAGAAAATGCCAAAATAGTCCACAAAACATTCTTCTTTTCTTCTAAAGGTTTTATGATGCATTGTTATCATTACCCAGTTTTTTGCTATTAAACTTAAATGGCCAATTGAAACAAAGAGTTCTGAGACTATTCTTGTACCACTTACTAAGACTGTGATGGCAGGGCAGGTGTTAACAGATAATTTCATTTAGCTATACAATATGGTTTGGATTTGTGGCCCTGCCCAAATCTCCTGTCGAATTGGAGGAGGGTCCTGGTGGGAGGTGACTGGATCATGGAGGTGGATTTCCTCCTTGCTGTTCTTGTGCTAGTGAGTGAGTCCCTTGTACAGCTGTTATGTAAAGTAACATAACAATACCATTCAGGTATTCAAGGCGATATCATTCAGTACATAGGAATGAGCAAAGATTTCCTGATGAAGATGCCAAAAATTATCTCAGCAAAAGCAAAAATTCAAATTGTTGCTTGATCTTACAGAAAATATTTCTCCATCTTATTTCATGTTTTGTCGTTATTTACCCTAAAAGCAAATCTAACATAAAAATAAGAAAAGAATTAAAAAAAACCATAAAAACAAATAACAAAGAAAACCACCACTCTCTGAAGCAAGTTCCCAAGTATGCCTGCAATCGCTGTCTAGATACTAGGAAGGTATTTTCCAGCACTTGGTCTAACTCAGCAATGCTGTTCAGCTTACTTCAGGGAAAATGAGCAGCTTATTTGATATTTGCTGGATTAATCTGCCTTTTCTACAGGATAATATCCTCAGGGAAAGGCACCATTCAGAAATCAAAGCTGAAAAACTTTAAGACTTCCAAAGAACACTAGAGATAAGGTATAACTGAAGTTAAAAAGAAACATTTAATAGCCTTAGTTTATCTTACAGAATAAATGCCTCATGACATTGAAAGATGTTTAGTAAGCTGTTTATTGAAAAGAACCAAGATAAATATTATGTAAAGTGTGGCAAAGTCTAGCAATGTTATGGTGCTATTTAAAATTACTTTGATAGGCATCCAAATGAAAAAAGAGGAAGACAAACTATCCCTGTTTGCAGAGGACCTAATTCTATATCTGGAAAACCCCATAGTCTCTGCCTAAAGCTCCTTTAGCTGATAAACAACTTCAGCAAAGTTTCAGAATACAAAATCAATGTACAAAAATCAATAAAATTCCAATACACCGACATCCAAGCCCAGAGGCAAATCAGGAATGAAATCTCATTCACAGTTGCTACAAAAAGAATAAAATACCTAGGAATACAGCTAACCAGGGAAGTGAAACATCCCTAAAATGAAAAATGTACAACACTGCTCAAAGAAAACAGAGATGACACAAACAAATGCTCATGGATAGGAAGAATCAATAATGTTAAAAATGGCCATATTGTCCAAGGGAATGAAGAGATTCAATGCTATTCCCATCAAACTACCGATGGCACTCTTCACGAAACTAGAAAAACTATTTAAAAATTCATATGAAACCAAAAATTCATATAAAAAAACTATTTAAAAATTCATATGAGCCTGAATAGCCAAGACAATACTAAGCAAAATGAACAAAGCTGGAGGCATTACATTACCCGACTTCAAACTGTACTACAGGGCTACAGTAACCAAAACATCATGGTACTGGGAGAAGAGCAGACAAATTGACCAATGGAACAGAAGAGAGGGCCCAGAAATAAAACTGCACACCTACGACCATCAGATCTTTGACAAAACTGACAAAAACAAACAATGGGAAAATGAATCCCTATTTAATAAATGGTGCCGGGATAATTGGCTAGCCACATGCAGAAGACTGAAACTGGACCCCTTTTTTATACCATATACAAAAGTCAACTCAAGATGGATTAAAGACTTAAGTGTGAAACCCAAAACTATAAAAACCCCTTGTAGATAGCCTAGGCAATACCATTCAGGACGTAGGAATGAGCAAAGATTTCCTGATGAAGGTGCCAAAAACGATTGCAACAAAAGCAAAAAGTGACTAATGCAATCTAATTAAACCAAAGAGCTTCCACACAGCAAAAGAAACTACCAACAGAGTAAACAGACAGCGTACAGAATGGTAAACAAATTTTTGCAAACTATGCTTCTGACAAAGGTCTAATATCCCAAATCTATAAGGAACTTACACAAATTTACAAGCAAAAACAACCCCATTAAAATGTGGGCAAAGAACATAAACAGACACTTCTCAAAAGAAGACATACAAATGGCCAATAAGCATATAAAAAGAAAGCTCATTATCACTGATCATTAGAGAAATGCAAATCAAACCACAATGAGATACTATCTTACATCAGTCGGAGTGGCTATTATTAAAAAGTCAAAGATACTGGTGAGGTTGTGGAGGAAAGGAAACCCTTATACATTGTTTGTGAAAGTATAAATTCATTCAGCCATTGTGGACAGCAGTGTGGAGATTCCTCAAAGAGCTAGAAACAGAATTACCGTATTACCCGGCAATTCCATTACTGGGTGTATAACCAAAGGAATATAAATTGTTCTACCGTAAAGACACATGCACTTGTATGTTCAATGCAGCACTATTCACAATAGCAAAGACATAGAATAAATCCAAGTTTCCATCAATGGTAGACTGGAAAAAGAAAACATTGTACATATACACCATGGAATGCTATGCAGCAATAAAAAGGAATGAGATCATGTCCTTTGCAGTAACATGGATGGAGCTGGAGGCCATTATCCTTAGCAAACTAATGCAAGAATAGAAAAGCAAATACAGCACATCCTCACTTATAAGTGGGAGCTAAATAATGAGAACACATGGACATATAGAAGGGAACAACACACACTGGGTCCTACTTGAGGGAGGAGGGTAAAAGGAAGGAAAAGACCTGAAAAAAGTAACTATCCAGTACTATGCTTAGTATCTAGGTGACAAAAACAATCTGTATACCAAACCCCCATGACACCAATTTACCTATGTTACACACCTGCACATGTACCTCTGAACCTAAAATAAAAGTTAAATAAATACATAAAATAAAGAAAATAAAAATACATTGACTCCTTTTGCTCTTATTTTCCTATTTACTTCTTGAGAAGTATTTGTAGTTATAGTTTTATTAATAAGAGGCATCCTCAGAATTCTAGACATGAACTACTTAATAAATGATAGTTACCATTTATTGTGCAAACACAGTAATGTGCAAAGAAATCTAATCACATTTTTCCTATATCCTTTATAAAGCCTGATCCTGCCTCAGTTCACCTTGGGTATTTAATACATATTCGTTTATTTTACTATGTTGTTGGGAAAACATTGTATTGAGAACTGTAAATGAAAAACTAATTCTCGGTTCAATCACTTATTAACACTTATTAAATGGAATACTTTGGAGTGGTTTTTCATAGATTACATAACTACTAAATTTCCCCCTGGCTGTAAGTCCTTTAGTTTTAGTATTCTCTCTCCTTCTCTTTCCTTCCCTTCCCTCCATCCCTCCCTCCTTTCTTTCCTTCCTTCCTTCCTTCCTTCCTTCCTTCCTTCCTTCCTTCCTTCCTTCCTTCCTTCCCTTTCCTTTCTTTTTCTTTTTTCTCTCTCTTTCCTTCCTTTCTATGTCTATATGGCATACATTCCCCTTCTTAGACCATATTCATCCACTCAACCAATATTTGCTGAAGGCCTACCACCCACTCTTCCAGTGTAATTCAGCAATATCGAAAAAGTCTTTGCCTTCTCATGGATTTAGGGTTTGTAGTTCCTTGAGAGAAGACTCAGTCTGATCCATTCTTACATTTTTCCATGGTGTCTGCAAGAGGGCATTTGCCTTTTAGACAAAAAAAAAAAAAAAAAAAAACACCTGAATTAATGAAGTGAACTTTTCACTACTTCAGATTTTAAAATGCAGTCCTGTTTTTGATAAATTATACTTAAAGGAACACCAGATGGCCTCAGAGAGATTGAACCAAGGAGACAAAATGTATATAATTATAGGCAGTTACCTTTTTCTAATTGTATTCATTTTCCATAGAAGTTTAATTTTCACAAATTATACATCTATGTCTTTTAAACGACCTTCAGAATTCTGATTTCAGACTTTCATAAGCAGCAGATGCACATTTTGAGCTATCACAAAAAAGAACTCTTCTTAGGCTATTCCATTTTGATATCAGCATTTATGTGCACCAGAGTTTTTATACTTATTTTAATCTAATTGCATTTTGTCCTTATTGCTTGATAAAAAATATGAGAACTGAAAAACAAAACATGCTGACTCAGCTGACAAGAACGATGGCTCTCATAAACCTAATACACTTTAAATAGCAGTGGAAAATTTTTAAGGTTTTAAAAATACATATATCTTAACCAGATTCTGATTAGATTTAAGCAGGTCTATCCTGTATTTGGTTGTTAAATTAACACAAAAAAACAACTTTAATATGTATAAAATGTTGGAATTTTATCATAGAAGATTAAGTGTTAACAAAGAGAGGTTGCCCTTTTTTTAAATTTTTTCTTTAAACTCTCTGGGAAGAGAAACTCTTCCCATATTTGACTCTTATCTGATTAATGTGCATGAGACTTTCACACACGTTTTCAAAAATGCATTTGATATGAAAGTAGATCTATCCAACAGGGGTCTCTGGTAGCCAATTGGGGGTGGTATCCTCTCTTTTATTTCTCTCTTTGTTTTTCTTTTCTTCTATCTCCTTGTTTTTCTGCATTTTCTCTGTTTATGTGTTAGGCTTGCTAGCGACACCTAGAGGTATCTGCAGGCATGGCATACCACAGGATAGAAGAGTTGGTTGATCTCTACTATGAATTTTAAATAATTAGAGGTTTTGGAACCTATATGTTTACTTTTGTCCCATTTTTACAAATGCTGCAGAGAGTTTGAAGACATTTGATAATTTTTAAAATGCTTGGCTCGTTCAGCATGGCATAGTGGAAAATATGTGTGTGTGTTTGCACTGGATTAAAAACGTGGCTCTGTCATTGATTAGCTGCATAACTTTGAGCAACATATTCACTTTAAAAGTTGGGTTCCACATTTATAAAATGTGTATTAAGATACTGATCTCTTAAAATTTTTGTGAGAATCAGATATATGTATATGAAGAGCCTGACATATAGTAGATGCTAAATAAATGGTAGTTATTATCATGTTGTGAATTATAATGTTCATATTTTCTATTACACTGGATTAAATTATTTTCACATTTAAAACGTGGGTAAAATTAAATGAAATTGAAGATTGCTCCCTCAAGAAAACCTTGAAAATTGAAAGCAAAATTGACGATCACTTCATATTTTTATCTGATTTTTAAGAAAGTGTTAATAAATTCCTAAATGTTTAATAGTGGTGCCTTGGGTGTCAGTGACAAATGCTCAAATAATTAAGACAGTGAATAAATTAATTGTGAAAGCAGATCTCTTCCTTAAAAATAAGACAATGAACACAATGTTTCTAGATTTTCTCCTAACTCTGAGATACCAAAATGGTACTGAATCATGACCACTCTCCTTATCCTTACTAACTGAAAGGAGAAAATGTTCAGAAACAGTGGAATTCAAAGAATTTACATCTCAAAAGTCAGCAGCAAGAACTGCTGAATGTCTGCTTCTTCCCACTGATCCAGCTTTAAAAAGGCCTTCTTTAAATCCTCAGGAGAAAACACAGGGGAACCATTAAAACAAACAAAAATCAACAGCCAAGGGAATAATTGAATTGTTTCATTTCTTTCTTTGTTTTAGTGTGTGTATATATATGTATATATTTTATTTTCTCTCCCCAATTTTTTTTTCTCCTCTGTCCTGGATAGCAATTTCTTTTCCCAACATCTCAAAACTTTGCCTCTGCCCTTTTTTTTTTTTCATCCTCTTTCATGATCGTTTTCATTTATGGTTCATCTTTTGATTCCACACTCTAAGATATAAGGGCAATGTGAGAACATCTTGAGCTTAGTACCAACTTTATTAAATAGATAAAAATATGAGCTCTGGAAAACAAATTATGGGCCTGAAAACTGTTGGTATTTTCAAAAGCAGTGGGCATATATAGAGGAAAGAGCACATTCTGTACTAGGGTTTCTCTCAAAGGCGACAGGGTTACATATTCAGTAATGGATAGGGCAAGAAGGGAAGACACCATAAGGGGTTGACTGTATATTTCCATTAAAGTAAATTACATAAGCAAGTTAACAGAGACAGAAAGAATCCAGGTTTAAACTTGATGACTTGGGTTAAAGGCAGGTCATCAAGTTTCAGGGCTACTGGAGAAGATCCACGAAATGTAGGCAATACCGAAACCTGCTTTGAAAGACGCTTTAAGGAGGCTGAGCTCTACTGAAGAGCATAACATCTCTGAGAAAATAATTTTGGCGACAAAATGGAGAAAGGATGGTAGGAAGAGGTATAACTTACTCGTTGTAACATTCCAAGCCCGAGGTTTCAAGTGCCTGAAATGATAAATTTGGGATGCTTATCTAAGCACTTAGTATTTCCAATAGAAAATAATACTGCATTTCTAGTTGCAGTAGAGTTTACCATGTAGTTCTATATTATTTCATTTTTACAACCACCTTCTGAACTAAGGAAGGGATTGTTATTTTTGCTTTACAGAGGAGAAATGTGATGCTCAGAGGGTGTGGCTGACAAGCTCCAGGACACAGGTAATAAGTAAAATCTAGATCTCGGGTCTTTCAGTTGAAACTAGAAACATAGGAAACAACAACAGAAGTCACAACAATTTAACAGTTATTTAGAGGTGTCAATGATTTGGGATTTAAAAATATGAAGTTTAACATTTCTGATTTCAAAGCAATACATGGCTTCCATATGACACTATAGAATACTTCAAGTAAAAAGGAAAAGATAATTTATCTGATGTATCGTTAATTGTGCTTTAATAATTCTCCCGTTATTGGCTTGGGATTATAATTGGAAATTATATCTGAAAGTAATAAAATTATAGTTGATGATAGAATGAGACAGGCTTTACCTACCTTTCCAAAATTCAGATGGCTTTCCAAATTTTATTTTTAAAAAGTCCACCAAATAATTTTTTAAAAGATTAATAGGTTCTCACAGAGCACAAATACATAAAATAATGGGTGCCTTTTGAAAGATTAAATTGTTTTCATATATCTTATTAGTATTTGAGGAGAAATTAGTACTTGTATTTTATTTTCTCACAAAATGTGAAGGGAAAGACTCTAATAGCATTTTAAACCACCAAAAGAGCATGATTGATTATTATACTCATGTGATTGAATTTCTTTAAATTTTGCTTTTTAATGAATCTTTAAATTATAGTGTTAATAGTCACACCTGTTAATTTCAATAGAATATTTTCTGTAATAGAAGAAGAATAAACATGTAGCATAACTAAAGAAAAAAAAGAAAATCAGGTGAAATGGGAGAGTAAATGATAAATTCTCCAGTCTGTGTTCATCTCATCCAGTCTTTGTTAATCTCATGGTTGAGACCAGAAAGTTGCATGTCAGTCATTTGGTGTGTACTACATATACTCTGACGTAAAAGATATCTGGAATGATACAGCATCAGATTGTTCCTTCTAATACTTAAGTGTCCTTGATATATAGAAAAGAGAAGAAAGTGCCAATCAGGCAGATTAAGACCTTTACTTACAAATGATTCATTTCCATGCTTGCTTAATTTCTAAAAGTAGGTATCTGGGCGTTGTCCAACAAAATGAATGGAAAACTCCCAGCCTGCATGATATGTACATGTGAGACTGAAGTCACCTGGTAACTGGGTCAAGAATTCATGTTACACACTAAAGGATGCACTTCAAACAGAGGCTTATACTTTACACAACTTAAAAATAATAGTTAATAAGAAAACAACTTTTGAGAAGAGCTAATTTGCTTTGTAGTCAATTCCATCCAAATATGTACATAATAGTCTATATATGTGTATATAAATGTTATAAAAGTTGAAGAGATATCCTAATTTCCCACTGGTTTGTTGACCACATCTTTATTCCCAGAACCTGTGAATATCTTACTTTACATGGTAGAAGGGACTTTGCAGACATTAATTTAAGCATCTTGAGATGGATGATTCTGGATTATTTGGATGGGTGTGATACAATCACAAAAGAAAGGGAGGAGAATCAGAGTCAGTAGAAGAAAGTATAATGATGAGAGCAAAATACTGGAGCTATGCAAGGTTCAGGCCATGAGCCAATGGATGCAGGAAGCCTCCAGAAGCTGAGAAAAGTAAGGAAATGTATTCCCCCAGAGAAGAAACGCAGCCCTGCCAATATCTTGCTTTTTCCCTGGAGACCCATTTTGGACTTCTGACCTCCCACCAGACTAGTAAGGTAATAAATTCATGTTGTTTTAAGACACAAAGTTTGTGTTTATTTATTTATTTTAGAGACAGGGTCTCACTCTGTCCTGCAGGTTGGAGTGCAGTGGCACTCATAGCTCACTGCAGTCTCGAACTCCTGGGCTCAAGCGATCTTCCTACCTTAGGCTTTCAAGTAGCTAGGACTACAGGCTCATGCCACCATGCCCAGCCAGCTTTTTATTTGTATTATTATTATTATTATTATTATTATTATTATTATAGAGATAGGCTTTTGCTATGTTACTCAGGCCGGACTCCAATTCTCCAGCTTCAAGCAATCCTTCTGCCTTGGCCTCCCAAAGAACTAGGAATACAGGTGTGAGCCACCATGCCAGACATGGTAATATATTATAGCAGCAATAGGAAACAAACTGAAAGTAAGATTTCCAAATAAATGTATAATAATCACATAACTTTGCTATAATTATCTTAACCATTTCTGTGTTGTTCAATTTTTAGCTTGTTTCCATTTTTTTTCTATTATAAATAGTGCTGAAGTGAATATCCTTATGCATAAATCTTAGCATACACTTCTGATTTATTTTCTTTAGATTAGAAAACTGGAAATGGCTTGGACCAGTGGCTCACACCTGTAATCCCAGCACTTTGGGAGGATGAGGCAGGCAGACTTACTTGAGCCCAGGAGTTTGAGACCAGCCTAGGCAACGTGGTGAAACCCTGTCTCTACAAAAAATACAAAAATGAGCTGTGTGTGGTGGCACACGTCTGTGGTTCAGCTTCGCAGGAGGCTGAGGTGGGATGATCACTTGAGCCTGGGAGGCCAAGGCTGCGGTGAGTTGTAACTAGGCCAGTGCACTCCAGCCTGGGCAACAGACTGAGACCCTGTCTCTAAATAGATAAATAAATAAATAAAATTGGAAGAAATAAGAACCTGGAAATGAAATGACTGCTGCAATATTTTAAAAAATATTTAAACACAAAAATCAGTAGAGAGAAAGATACAAGTAACACTTAGATTCATACGTGAAGATGAACTTTATTAATATAAGAAGTAAAATATTAGTGATAGAGATGAAGTAGCCTTTAATCCCCTTTTCCATCCTCCCTCCATACTCTCATCTCTTCCAACACAAAGATTGAAAAATATGGAATGATTCACAAATATGTGAACCACCCTTGCACATGGACCATGTTGGTCTCTGTGCTGTTCCAATTTTAGTATATATATTAATGAAGCAAGCACCAAGGTTTTATTTTATTCTTAAAAACACCCTTGAAGAAACTAGCCAACGTTATACATTATAGCTTCGTTATCACAATAACCCTTTTATACTCCAAAATACCTTCATAGACAAGAAGAGGCAAATACAGGCATTAAAAGAAGAAGAATGAGAAAGAGAAGGGCAGAATTGAATAATGAGCTAACTGGAGCTATTTTTTTCTAGATAGGCATTTCATTTTCACTGTTGATTTTACCTCACATTTAAAGTATGAAAAGTTAAAATTTTGAAAATCATCTAATTATGCATTTACAAACCATTACTAATTTTGTCACCGTTCCCAAATTAGCCAGACTGGTCTCTGTTCTGAGCTGTGAAGAAAAGGCAATAAAAAGGATATTGTTCCCTTTACTGTAACTCCACTGTTTTATTCAAGTGTCATCATGGCCACTTCACAATCTGATTTGAGAAGAGGTTCTGTCAAGCTTGATCATAATTTGGATGAACTCTCTACTTACGCAGAACACAGCTCTGTTATGAGGATCAGGACTCATTCCAACTGTAGAATATCACAAAACTAGAGGTTGACCTAACGGAATCCCCAAATTAAAAAAATATCTCAAATATAAGATATTCTCAAGGTCTGTAACTTTTTAGTAAGTTTTACATTCCAAACTGTCTATATGACAGTATCACTTTCTATTGAACAACAATTTTGATTCATTTGGAAGAAAAAGTATCAAACCCTCGTCAATCTAAATATTCTCCAGCTTTGGCAACATGGTGAAACCCTGTCTCTACTTAAAAAAAAAAAAAAAAATACAAAAATTAGCCAGGTGTGTGGTGTGCACCTGTAGTCTAAGCTACTAGGGAGGCTGAGGTGGGAGGATCACTGGAGCCCAAGAGGTGGAAGTTGCAATGAGCCAAGATCATGGCACTGCACTCCAGCCTGGGTGACAGAATGAGACACTGCCTTAAAAAAATAAATAAATATGCCAGGCATGGTGGCTCACTCCTGTAATCCCAGCACTTTGGGAGGCCGAGGCAGGGTGGATCATGAGGTCAGGAGTTCGAGACCAGCCTAGCCAGCATGGTGAAACCCCGTCTCTACTAAAACAAACAAACAAAAAAAAATTAGCCAGGCATGGTGGCACGCAGCTGTAATCCCAGCTACTCAGGAGGCTGAGGCAGAATTGCTTGAACCCAGGAGGTAGAGGTTGCAGTGAGCTGAGATTGTACCACTGCACTCCAGCCTGGGCAACAGAGCAAGACTCCATCTCAAATAATAATAATAATAATAATAATAATAATAATAATAATGTAAATATTCTAACACAAGTTTTAGATAGTATAATTTATATAAAAACAAGATAAATTTACTGCTATTTAAATGATACATATAAATTAATTCCTATAAAATATTTTACATAACCAAAAGCATACATCACAAAGCTAAAAATTAGTATTTGGGTAACAGTGAACCCTGAAAACACAAAGTATTTCTTATAGTCTGTACTATTTTCTCAGATAAAGCCATGAGTAATGTGTTTTTTCATTGCTTTCAATAATTTAAAAAGTTGTTTAAAGCTAAAATAATAGATGTCATTATATGTATGTATAAGCAATGAGAGATTTTATGTGTAATTAAAGAGCTGGTTTTCCAAGATACCAATTATATCCGTGTTTAAAATAATGACAATATGAATAATGCACCACCTTCTATAGGTATGTTTTACTTATTCTGATAAATGAAGCAAGGAAGAAGAAAGTTTCCCTAAATACCTCTAAAAAACCCTATAGGAGAAACTATTGTTTTAGAATCAAAAGGATTTAAGCTTTGACTGGTAACATATAAACATAATCAAGGAGGAGCCATTTAATAAGATGGGCTGGTCTTCAACTTACCTATTACTGTCCTTCCTAAATTCTGAGTAACAACTTATTATATAAACGGATTTCATCTTAGAGGGATGTGCTTCATATTTAATTTTTAATGTATGCTTCTTACTTTCTAATCCAAATAAAACACACTTCAGAAATATAGACGCTGCTGCCGGGCACAGTGGCTCATGCCTGTAATCCCAGCACTTTGGGAGGCGGAGGCCAGCAGATCACCTGAGGTCAGGAGTTCAAGACAAGCTTGGCCAACATGGTGAAACCCTGTCACTACTAAAAATACAAAAAATTAGCCAAGTGTGATGGTGCATGCCTGTAGTCCCAGCTCCTCGGGAGACTGAGGCAGGAAAATGGCTTGAACCCAGGAAGCGGAGGCTGCAGTAAGCTGAGATCACACCACTGCACTTCAGCCTGGGCAACAGAGCGAGACTTCGTCTCAAAACAAAACAAAACAAAACAAAAAATGTAGACACTAGAGAAGTGTAACAACAAAAAAAAAATTCATTAGCTAGGCACAGTGGTTTGCTCCTATAATCCTAGCTACTGGAGAGGTTGAGGTAGAAAGAAAACTTGAGGCCAGGACTTCAAGGCCAGCCTGGGCAAACCCAGCTCTACAAAAAATAAAAATAATAAATATTGTGCATTATTATTTTATAGAGGTACATTTTCTTTTAAGGTTATCCTCATTCGTCATTAACATTCAAGAGAGTATAAAAAATTCATTCATATACACGTGTATAATGGAAATTTATTGTGATGTCTTTAACCTAGGGTTGTTTTGGATGTGTGGTGTTAGGGTGACTTGCATCATTTAATCACCTAAAAAGCTTGTTAAAAAAGTACTTTCCCATGTTCCACCCAGAGTCAGACTCCCTGAATCAGAATCACCAGGCCCCCCTGAATCAGAATCACCAGGCCGGGTGTGGTTCAGAAGTCTGCATCTGAAACAAGACTATCTGGTGATACTGGTAGAGGCAGTGGAAGGAGGGACCTCCAAGCAGCGTTGCTTTAGGGGCTGATGTCAGATTTATCTAAGGTTTGCTCTATAAAGCTCCCTTATAGTACATTTCAATGTAATACCAGAGGATCTCTATTGTGTATTTCGTAAGGTTTTTTTGTTTTGTTTTGTTTTGATGGAGTTTCGCTCTTATTGCCCAGGCTGGAGTGCAATGGCACAGTCTCAGCTCACTGCAACCTCCGCCTCCTGGGTTCAAGTGATTCTACTGCCTCAGCCTTCCGGTAGCTGGGATTACAGGGCCCCCCCACCCCCCGCCATGCCCAGCTAATTTTTTGTATTTTTAGTAGAAACGGGGTTTCACTATGTTTGCCAAGCTGGTCTTGAACTCCTGACCTCAGGCGATCCACCTGCCTCAGCCTCCCAAAGTGCTGGGATTACAGGGGTGAGCCACTGCACCTGGTCCATGAGGCTTCTTTTTAAAATAATGATTGACAACAAATGGAACTGCCCACAATGGCAGTCCTTACAGAGTCACTAAATTAGTCCTATCCCCAATGTGATACTAAGCCGTTCAAAGCTACTTAAATGCTGACTCCTGCACGCAGTTGTGTAACAGCACTGATCAGCCATTATACATGATTGATATTTTGTGTGCTATTTAATGTTCTCTTTTAATAAGCATAAAAATCTAATTCCTTTCTCATATACCCCACTTCCAGGGTATGGCAGCTACACCACAGCCCCATAAAGAATAACTATCTTTTTTGGCAGGGCATGGTGGCTCATGCCTGTAATCCTAGCACTTTGGGAGGCCAGGGAAGGAGGGTCACTTGAGTCCAGGAGTTCGAGACCAGCCTGGGCAACATAGTGAAATCTTGTCTCTACAAAAAATAAAGATAAATAAAAATTAGCCAGTTATGGTGGCACACACTTGTGGTTCCAACTACTTGGGAGGCTAAGGTGGGAAGATCACTTGAGCCTGGGAGGTCAAGGTTGCAGTGAACCATGATAGTTGGGTGAGACTCCCAACTTTCCCCAAAAAAATAAAAAAATAAATAAATATATGTGTGTGTGTGTGTGTGTGTATTAGCCAGGTGTGTTGGTCCACACCCATAGTCCAGCTACTTGGGAGACTGAGGAGGGAGAATCACTTGAGTCCAGGAGGTCAAAGGTACAGTGAGCTATGATTGTGCCACTACACTCCAGCCTGGTCTGCAGAGTAAGACATGGCCTCAAAACAAAACAAACAAAAAGGAATAACTATCTTTTTAATATTCCCATTAACTGAGATTTTATTTTGTAGTTTATATTTTTAAAAATAGACTTCTTTTGTTTCCCAAAAGCAAAACTATAACATCATTTCTTTTTCTATCTACATATCCTTGAAACTACCTTTGCAAAATTACGACAATAAGAGAAATCTGACATGGTTGACTCCATCTTGCTTCTGACCTCCAGGCTGTCCTTGGTCATTCCTGGGCATGGGCCAAGTTAACTTTGGGAGGAATCAAGTTTATAGTTTAACTTGAAAGCAAAGATGATAATGTAATGGTCCCTCCCTAAAACTAATACCCTCCTTGTTCAGGGGCCTAAAACCACCTTTGGAAGACTAATAAAAGGCCACAAGAATAGGATTATGAGAGGGACCTGAATTATGATAAGATAGGCATAGTTTCTATAATCTTTTATTGCTCAGGGCTTCTGTGGCCACAGGTCACAAGATTTGTGAGTTTCCCAGTTGCTCATATAGAGAACATCACTATTGTAGAACCTAAGATTGGTTTTCAGAGATATTTTTCAGACTGACCCCACCAGGACTCCTGACTCATGACTCGACTGATCCTGTGGTCCCACCCAGAGGCAGACTCAGTGCACAAGGACTGTTTTCCACACCCCTATGAATCCATCCCCAACCAATCAGCAGCACCTATTCCCTAGCCCCCTACCCACCAAATTATCCATAAAAACTCTAACCTCTGAGCCTTTGGGGAGACTGATTTGAGTGATAACTCCAGTTCTCCCTCAGGGGCCAGCCTCACATCAGTTAAACTCTTCCTCTACTGTAATGCTGTGGTCTCATTGGATGCTTTTCATTTGTGCAGTGGGCAGGAAGAACACTCAGATGATCAGAGTCTTTTTCCTAAAATATCCTCAGATTTGCAGGAAATAATGGCAAGTTCATCCTGTTGAGAATCACGTTTATGTAAAAACCTCAGGGCCAGGCATGGTGGCTTACACCTATAATCCCAGCACTTTGGGAGGCTGAGGGAAGAGGATCACTTGAGCCCAGGAGTTCAAGACTAGCCTGGACAACATAGTGAAATCCTGCCTGTACAAAAAATAAAGATAAATAAAAATTAGCCAGGCATGGTGGCACACACTTGTGGCCCCAACTACTTGGGAGGCTAAGGTGGGAAGATCACTTGAGCCTGGGAGGTCAAGGTTGCAGTGAGCCATGATAGTGCCATTATAATCCAGCCAGGGTGACAGAGTGAGACCCTATCTCAAAAATAAATAAATAAAATTCAGATACCAATGTGCATCAAATAAAAATGCAGATACCGAGTCAAGTGGCCATTATTAATCTTGGATCTAATTTTAGAATTTATAAAATTGGCTACACAAGTCTTGAGGTTAGTTAATGATGTGAGGACTCTTGGGTATCACTTGAAACCAACAGAGGGATCATTATATGGTTGTAACTCTATGTCTATCCTCTGATCATATTATGTCTGTATCTCTCCCTGTCCTGTATCTGGAATCATTCTTTGGTGCTGTCTCCAGAACTACATGTCAGTTATCTCTGATCCATCTTTTGCTAATATATATAGCTATCCAGAGTATGCTCAGTTGTTATAGCTTCTCACAGATCTTCAGAGTCTTTTAAATGTTACCTCTTGATTTTTATCTTTCAATGAACTTCCTCCCACTCAAGCATGGAGTTCTTTGCTCCTACTCCTCTTACACATCCTCTATCTTCATGTTCAGATACTACCAAGGATAGTGTATGCACTCTGTACTGTAGTGCAAGCATTTCTTGTCTAGACTTTGATCTTGATTGGCCTTCATCAAGTAAGTTTAAAAGTGAATTCTCAGGTCCTAAGCAATATATCTGTTTGCTTTCCCTTCTACACAAAATAGAAAGTTTGAATGGTCTTTGGGGATTAATACAAAACACTCTTGTAGTAGTCCATTTTCACACTGCTGTTAAAGAACAACCTGAGACTGGTTGATTTAGGAAGAAAAGGGGTTTAATTGATTCACATTTCTGCATGGCTGGAAAGATTTTAGGAAACTTACAATCATGGCAGAAGACAAAGAGGAAGCATGTTTTACATGGCATCAGGAAAGAGAGAGTGAAGGGGGAACTGCCACACTTTTAAACCATGAGATCTCATGAGAACTCACTCACTATCACAAGAACAGCAAGGAGGAAATCTGACCCCATGAACCAATCACCTCCCACCAGGGCCCTCCTCTGACACTGACACGTGGGGGTTACAGTTAGAGATGAGATTTGAGTGGGGACACAGAGCCAAACCATATCAACTCTCCAGTCCCTAAAATAAAGTAAGTAACTAACATGATCATAATCCAATATATTAAAAAGCTCTTCCCTGTCATTACCACAGGATTTAGAGGTTATGGAATATTTACAAGTTGTATAATGAAAATATAGAGATAATGTTTTTTATTTGGGGGCTCTGTTTATTTTATGGAAGCCCCCAAATCGAGATGGAAATTCAAAATTTCAAAACCTAAGTCATATTGACTAATGAAAATACAGGAAAAGCATAAGGAATAATGAATGGAAAAATGAACTGAAACTAAAATGCTATTAGAAAAATTTTAAGTAAGAAAGTCAGTGAACTATTTTCAAAGTGACATATCAGAAAAAGAAACTTGCAAATAGCTAAAGCTAGTGAGGCAGTCCCAAAAACCAATAAGGAGAAAAATCATCCTAAAAATGATGGATGATTTAATCAGGACAACTAAAATTAAACCAGAAGGAGAGAACACACACAGGTAGTAAAATATGTCACACCTCATTCTGTAGAGCTAGAAAAAAATGAGAGTATTGAATTCTTTAATAATAAATGGAATCCTCCAAGTATTAAAATAAACTAATAGACTTTTCCAGTTATGTGCAAAAGGCATTCATTAACAATAGCACATTAGCATTTATTAAAATTTTTTGGATGCTCTTAAGAGATTCTAAAGTTTTCATTTGCCTTTTAATACACAAATTACACTGTGATTTGTCTGTCATTTTAAGTAGATCAGAGAATACCTGAGTTTCACTGTTCCTTCATCTTTTGCAGGATTTCAATAAGTAGTGCATACATATTTCAGTGAATTAGTCATGATTAAATAATACTTATCTTCTACTGGAAAAATGCATTGGTGGCCAAATTCTGTGACTTCTGAAGTACTTGGCCCTGACAAATTCAATACGAAGCTATAGGAAAGTTCAAAGTGTACAATAACATATTACTTGAAAGTTACGTATTACTTTTTTGCTCTCATGGCTTTTCATCATATTATTATTAGATCAATGTAATATTATCATATGTATTTCTCTGAAATATCTCCCATCCTTTTTTGTTTGTAGTTAACTTGTAGGATATTATTACGTATGTATGTTGTATGTTATATGGTTATACGTATATAACCATGCATATAACTAATGGTTCTATGTTTTATTTTTGTCAATTTTTTTCTGCCGTAAGTACAATTTCAGTACTATTATGAACCCAAAACATATTTTATACTGTCCTGGCAACTTACTTTGGTGTTGGCATACTTCATAACATTTATCACAACATATTTGCTAATGGGAATATAGGTTGCAGGTTAAAAATTAAAAATGACAGACGTGGACCTTTGGGGCATAAGGCCTTCTGAGCCAAGATTTTGTATATTTCTCTTTTGAAAGATGCTAGTTAGTTCTATCTGGTTTAATACACTGTGAAAAGAAGTCTTCTGCCTGACTTGCCTGTGCCATCTGCATCAACTCAATCTGAAAGGTATTTTCAACTTGTTCCATTAAAATGAGGGGTTGTTTATTAGCTTATTCTAAACTTATCTCCCAAATATTTGTCTACGAATTCTCTCCTAGTATAACACTGTTTATCTAATTATTTAATACATTAAATTGATTATTTATCAGAACAAGAAGGAACATTATATTGTTTTTAAATTTAGAAATATACATTCAGATCTGCCAAGCATCACATGTGAAGTAAATATGATTTCCCATAAAATTCTGGGTTTATGAGCCTGGGCAACATAGTGAAACCCTGTCTCTACAAAAAATACAAAAATTAGCTGGGTGTAGTGCTGTGTGCCTGTGGTCCCAGATACTTAGGGGGCTGAGGTGGGAGGATTGCTTGAGCCCAGAAGGTCAAGGCTGCAGTGAACCAAGATCATGCCACTGCTTTCCAGGCTGGGCGACAGAGCGAGACCCTGCCTCAAAAAAAAAAAAAAAAAAAAAATTAGGTTTATCTTTTCATCTCGGCCAAAAAAGAGGCACAGTGAAGAATCCCTGAGATGACTGGGTTGTTATTAGCCTGTTGATGTGACTGTGCAGGAACTTGCTGAAGCCATCAAGTTTCAAGTGACTGCATACACAGCAGAAGGAGTTTTCACCACACCCTTTTCTTGCCTTCTGAAGCTTTCACATCACATTACATGAGCAATCTTGACTCTTGTATATGTTGATTTTAATTATCCACGTCCCGTGTGAGATTTAGCCTTTATTCCTTAATAAAAGTGGATACGTTGTGATAATCCAGTAACATTTCTCACATTTAAATCATTCATATCTGCAATCACGTTGATATTAAATATCCTTCTTTGCAGTAATATGTTTCTAGCAAATCAATCCTATGGTATTGTCTTCGTTGAGGATAAAATAAAAATAAAATAGAAATGGAAGTGCAATATCTTAAGAAACAAAGTAGTAATATTTGAGGATGCAAAGGAGAGCTTTAGGGGAAAAACCACATTGCCAGGAAAATTCTGAAGCAAGTGACAATAGAAGAGTAGGTGAGAGTAAGAATGAAACCAGAGTAACGAGACTATAAAGCAAACAAACAGGACTAATTAGTCTTTTAAAAAATTAAAATTGGTATATTGCAAAACCATTGCTATAAAGAATATATTATTAAGTAGTATTTAAGACTTTTGGTGTATATGTTTTACAAATCTTAATATTGAGAATAGAGATTTTTACACCAAGTTTATTAACATGAAATAAAAGAACAAGTAAAAGTTAATTTTCAGCCAGCAGTCAGTACTGAATGGTTCATATGCAGGTAAACAGTTAAAAAAGTCAAATGTATCTGCATTCTAGTCATGTAGATATGATATCTTGAAATATGAATGTGGCCTAAGGGATTTATACAGAATGTGTTTTCTTCTTCACTTGCTAGCGTAATTTTCTTTTCCAACTTAGTTTTGGATTAAACATATGGACTAATTATATGCCATTGTTTTTGTTAAAATCATATCAAGAAAGGAGGTTAGACAAATGTCTGTCAATGGATGAATGGATAAACAAAATGTGTTGTGTACGTACAATGAAATATTATTCAGTCTTAAAAAGGAATGAAATTTGATACATGGCACAACATGGGTGAGCGTTGAGGACATTATACTAAGTGAAATAAGCCAGACCGCAAAGAACAAATATTATATGATTCAATTTATATAAGGTACCTAGAGTAGTCAAATTCATAAAGATGAAAAGTAAAATAGTGGTTATTAAGGGATGGAGGAATGTGGAATGGGAAATTATTGTGTAATGAACACAGAATTTCACTTTGGGATAATGAAAAGGTTTTGAAGACAGAGAATGATGTTGGTTGCACAATGATAAGAAAGTCCTTTTTTTCTGAGATGGAGTCTTGCTCTTTCACTCAGGCTGCAATGCAGTGGCATGATCTTGGCTCACTGCAACCTCCACCTCCCGGGCTCAAGCTTTTCTCTTGCCTCAGCCTCCCGAGTAGCTGCGACTACAGGTGCACACCAGCACAACTGGCTAATTTTTGTATTTTTAGTAGGGACAGGGTCTTACCATGTTTGCCAGGCTGGTCTTGAACTCCTGACCTCAAATGATCTGCCCATCTTGGCCTCCCAAATTGCTGGGATTACAGGTGTGAGCCACCACACCTGGCCCAATGCAAAAGTTCTTAATGCCACTTAAATTCTACACTTAAAAATGGTTAGGATGCTAAATTTTATCTTATGCATATTTTACCACAATAAAAGGGTGTTAGAGAACTTGAAACATCTGTAGCCCATTTAAGATCTTAGGATCACTTCAAAAACATGCTAAAATCCAACCAGAAAGAGTATGGAGAAGCACAAAATAATGGGCTGAGGTCAACATCCATTAGTGATAAAAGGGCTATTACAATAAATCACTTTAATGAGTCATTTTAGTGAACATCTGTGTATAAAGAAATGTGTTTAAAGTGAATCTACCTCTTTTAAGAAATGTTCAAAATATGATAACATGCTCTACATCTGTTTACTTGTTGAGACTGGACTGATTAATAAAAGATTTTAATTTTTTACAAGAATACATTGGTAAGAAGTCAAGTGAGAAAATAAATCAATATATTTATTTGAACTATTTGCTAAGATTTCTAATAACTCAGAAGATTTCATCTATGCAACTCTTTTTTTTTTTTTTTTTTTTTTTTTTGAGACAGGATCTCACTCTGCCACTCAGGCTGGAATGCAGTGGCAAAATCATGGCTCACTGCAGCCTCAGCCTCCCAGGCTGAAGCTGAGCTTAAAGTATGTGCTACCACACAGAGAATTAGCCTGGCTAATTTTTTTACTTCTATAGAGGCGGGGTCTTGCCATGTTGCTCAGGCTGGTCTAGACCTCTTGGACTCAGTGATCCTCCCACCTGCCTCCCAAAGTGATGGGATCACAGGCATGAGTCACTGTGCCTGGCCTGATGTAACTCATTTTTATCTTACAGATTAAAAGTTAATACTTATTTAGTTAAAAATTATGCAAAGGGATGCTGAGCAGTAGTTTGCAGTGCTGCATTGTGTAGGAGCAGACAGTGTAGGTTAATGAGTTTAAAGATATAAATATTTTCTATTATGACATATGTTAACATTTTCAAACCAAAATGCATAAAAAGGTAGGGGGGAACTAGTGTATTTTTTAAATCTCTTAACAAATATTCTTAAATCAAAAGAATATACAAATGTGATGCTATTCTATCCCCACATATTTTGAAAGAGTTAACTTACTTTAATGTTAAAGTTAAACCAGATATTATAACTTCACATACTATATCTTCTTCCTGTTATACTTTAATTATTTCAAATTTATTTTTTTATAAATGTCCTTAATCTCTAAAGTTTTCAGACTATTTAAAAAGGTGCAGGAGTGACATCAGTAAAAATGTTAGAATAAGGTTCTCAAAAATTTTCTCCTCTAGAAAAGCAGCCGGCAAAGGTAACAGAATCATCTTTTTCAGGATTCTAGAAATTAACCAAATGCTCGAAGGAAGCCGGAAAGTGTTTATTCAAGAAAAAATAGATACTCAACAAAAACCGCGGAGTTTTGTGGAATTTTATCATGCTCTAGTTCTATGTCTTGCTCTTCAGCTCAGTGGCAACCATGAAAAATAACAGTCTGCATTCCTGGTGCACCTTCATAGCTATTGGAATTAGCAAACAGAGCTGGAGCCATTTCAAAGAGTCATTCCTGAATATCTGTCCTTATTTGACCTGCCTGAAGGATTCCAGAAACACGCACTTACAAGGTAACTTGGCACGTTCCCAGTACTAAAAGCCATATGGCAGGTGAGTGTGGGGGCATTTGTCAGAAACAATTATAAGCAAGAGTTTTACTTTCATGGTTGTCTATGGAGATTGATAATTAATGGGGCAAATAATAGACTAACCAAAAAGCTTAAAAGGAGAAACTGAAGAATGAGATACCTAGATGAGTTTTGAGAAGCTACAATGTATTTCTGGACTGTAGAAGGCCATATGCATGCATAAGGCTACAGAAAGACCTTATAAGGCTGTAAGGACTCACTTCTGGCTGACCGTCAACAGAAAGTGAAGACTTAAAGCAGATTTGTGGACTGCCAGGCTAAGTGTTAAAGGCTAACCCCAACAGGCACACAGAGCCCCTTGGCATAGACTGAAATAATTTTTCAATCCATTTTTTTTTGTGTGTGGAAACTTCTGTCTAACCATTAGCTGACCCCTTGGCTAACCAAATAGAGACTCAGGAAGCCACATGTAACAAAGAATACAGACTATATGAAATTGGTTCAGAAAATTTACTAGATAAACAACAATGCCTATATCAAGCAGCAATAACAATGAACCCTGGTGAGGGGAGAGAATGTGATTTATAAAGTTGTCACACTGTATTGTTTAAAATGTCCAGTTTCCAACAAAAAATTATGAGACATGCAAAAAAAAGTAAGAATATTTGGCCCATGCACAGGGAAAAATTCAATCAATAGAGACTGTCTCTGAAGATGCTCATGTTGGTTTCACTAGACAAAAATTTAAACAAACTATTTCAAATATATAAACCTGCAATAAACCATGCATAAATAAGTTTTTTTAAAGCATGAGAATTCATGCTCATAAATGGAATTATAAAAATGAGCCAAAAAGAAATTCTGGGTTGAAAAATATAATAACTGAAATGAAAAATTTACTAGAGGGGTTCACCAGAATATCTGAACAGTCGGAAGAAAGAATCAGTAAACTTCAATACAGTCAACTGAAATTATTTTGTCTGAGAGAGAAAAAGAAGAAAAAATTAAGGAAAAATGAATAGATATCAGGGAATGGTGGGACAACATTGAGTGCACCGATGGATGCAAAATACAATTCCAGAATGAGAGGACAAAGAGAAGAGGCAGAAAAAAAATCTGAGGAAGTAGTTGGAAAAATTTATTATATTTGATGAAAATGATTAAGTTACATATCCAAGAAACTCAACAAACTCCAACTAGGAAAAAATACCAAAGAAATCCACATCTAGATATATCATAATAAGCTGTTGAAGGAAAAGAAAGACTCTTGAAAGTACCAAGAGAGAAATGATTCATCACATAAACAGAATTTTCGATAAGACTGATATTTAATTTCTCATCAAAAATCTTGGAGACCAGAAGGCATTGAAATGATATATTCAAAGTGCTAGAAAATGAAACAAAACAAAACTTCGTCGACCAAGAATTCTATACAGGCAAAACTACTTTTCAAAAATAAAGGTGAAGATAAAACATTCCCAGAGAAACAAAAACCAAAGGAGTTCATCACTGGAAAACCTGCCCTACAAGAAATACTAAAAGGAGTTCTCAGCTAAAATGAAAGAATACTAGATAGTAACGCTAATTCACATGAATTTTCTTTTTTTTTTTCTAAAAAGCACCAGTAAAAACTACATACATAAACATAAAAGATGGTATAAGTTTATTTTTTTTGTAATTTTTTCTCCTGACTTTAAAAGACAACTGCATAAAGCAATATTATAAATCTATGTTGATGGGTGCACAATGTATAAACATGTAATTTATGCTAAAAACAGCACGAGAGGGATAACAAAGCTACATAGGAGCAACGTTTTTGTATGCTATTGAAATTAATTTTGTATTAATTAAAATTAGATCATTATAAATTAAGATATTAATTATAATCCACAGGACAACTGCTAGGAAAATAAAATATAAAAGAAAAGAAATAACACAAGAATTAAAATGGTGCACTAGAAGATATATCTATTAAACACAAAAGTCAGAAATAATGGGGAAAAATACGTACAGAAAACTGGTTGGGCGTGATGGCTCACACCTGTAATCCCAGCACTTTGGGAGGCTGAGGCGGGTGGATCACCTGAGTTCAGGAGTTCAAAACCAGCCTGGCCAACATGGTGAAACCCTGTCTCTACTAAAAATACGAAAATCATCTGGGTGTGGTGGCGTACATCTGTAATCACAGCTACTCGGGAGGCAGAGGCAGGAGAATCGCTTGAACCTTGAAGATGGAGGTTGCAGTGAGCCAAGATGGTGCCACTGCACTCCAGCCTGGGTGATAGAGTGAGAGACTCCATCAAAAAGCAACAACAAAAAAAGAAAACAATAACAAAATTGCAAATATGAAACTTACCTTATCAGTAATTATATTACATTTAAATGGATTAAACTGTCCAATTAAAAGGAAGATATTGCATAATATATTTTTAAAAACAAAGTTTATCTATATGCTAACTCTAAGAGACAAAATTTAGATTCAATGACACACACAAAAAAATTAAAAGAATAGGAAAATATATACCATCTAAAGAGTAACCAAGAGAGCTGGAGAGTCCATACTAATATTTGACAATAAAAGATTTTAAAACAAAAATTGTTACTAGAGATCAAAAGAACTTTTTATAATTATGAGTCAATCTTCTGAGAAGATATAACAATTATAAACATATATGCAGTTAACAATGGAGCATAAAAGACATAAAGAAAAACTGAAAGAATTGAAAAGATAAAAAGACAGTTAAAAATAATAGTTGAAGACATTAAATAGTGGTTAGAACAAGTAAACACAAAATTAAACATACTGCTGAAGACTTGCACAAACCTATAAACCATCTAGACGAGAGACATCTGCAGAACATTCTCTATGTCTGTGGACTTCTGTAGAACATCTGTGAAACAACAGAATATATTCTTCTCAAGTGCTCACTGAATGTTCTCCAAAATAGACTAGGTATTAGTCAATACAAGAAGTCTCAATAAATATAAAAGTTTCGACATCATACAAAACATGTTCTCAGACCAAAATGAAATAAAGTTAGAAATCAATAATAGAGAAAATTTGGGATATTCGCTGATGCATAGATATTAAACAACACATTCCTAAATGACTGATGGATAAAAGAAGAAATCACAAGGGAAATTAGAAAATATTTTGAGATTAATGAAATAAAAACATAATATACCAAAACTTGGGATGCAGCAAAAACAGTGTTCAGAGGGAAAATTATAGCTACAAATGCCTACATTTAAAAATAATAGATCTAAAATCAATGACCTAACTTTCCACCTTAAGAAACTAGAAAAAAATGTTAGCTAACCTAAAGCAAATAGGCGGTAAACAAGAAAGATTAATGTGGAAATAAAAGAAATAGAGAATGGGAATAGAAAAACAATCAAAAATGTCAACAAAACTGTTAATTTTTGATCAGCAAAATTGACAAAGCTTTACTTCAATTTACCAAGAAAAAAGACAGAACACCCAATTTATCAGAAATGAAAAAGTAGACATTACTACCAACCATACAGAAATAAAAATTATTATATGAGAATATTATAAACAATTGTATACTAATAAATTCGATAACAAATGGAAAATTCCTGACAAAGAAAATATCGAAACAGGCTCAAACAGTAATAGAAAATCTGACTAGACTGATAAAAAAGAGAAACAGTAAATTAATAATGAAAAAAGTTTCCACACACACAAAAAATCATACCCAGATGGCTTCACTGGTGAATTCTACTAAAAGATTAAAGATAAATTAACACATATTTTCCAAATGTTTCCAAAAGGTAAAGAAGAAGGAACACTTCCTAACTCATTCTATGAGGGTAGTATTACCCTGATACCAAAACCTGGCAAAGACCTCAGAAGAAAAGACAAATAAAAACTAATGCCCCTTATGTATATGGATGCAGAATTTTTTTAAATGCTAGAAAGCTGAATTTCTGAGAAAAGGGACCATATCCCATGACCAAGTAGAATTTCTCTTGAGTATATAAGGTTGGTTCAACACATCAAAATCTATCCAAGTAATATGCCATACCAATAGAATAAAAGAAACAAATGCACAATCTTATTAGTTGATACAGAAAAAAAATTGGCAAAATCCAACACCCACTCATGATAAATATAAACTAGGAATGGGAGGAATCTTGTTCAACCTGATAATGGGCATCAGTGAAAACTCCACAGCTAATGTCATGTTCAATGGTGAAAGAGTTAAAGCTTTCCCTGTAGGATCAAGAACAAGACAACTACTGTCAACACTTCCGTGTAACATTGTACCAGAGGTTCTAACCAGGGTAGTTTGGTAAGAAAATATAACAAAAGGCATCTATCTATATGGGAAAGGAAGACAAAAAAAAAAAAAGATATTTGAAGATCTTATACCTAAAAGAAAACTCTAAGAAATTCTTACACCTGTAGAAAACTATTAGATATAATAAATGCATTGGGCAAGGTTGCAAGATTAATAAACAAAAAATAAGTTGTACTCCTATCTATTAGCTGGTATATGCTGGATTTTGTCCCCCTCCAAATTCATATGTTAAAGAGCTAACTCTCAGAACCCCAAAATGTGCCTGTAATTGGGAATTGAGCATTTAAAGAGGTGTTCGAGTTAAAAAGAGACCATTATGGTGGTTCCTAATCCAATCTCACTGCTGACCTTATGATAAAAGAAAATTTGGACAAAAAGGAAGATGTGTACACAGAGAAATGATCATGTGAGAACATGAGCATTTACAAGCCAAGAAGTAAGGCCTCGGAAGAAACCAAAACTGCTGGCACCCTGATCTGGGACTCTTAGCCTCCAGAAATCTGAGTGTTGATACCACTCAGTCAGTGGTGTTTTGTTGTGGCAGCCCTAGCAAACTAATACGAGAGCCATTCGAAATCTACAAATGGAGTTAAGAAAACGATTTCATTTATAACAGCATCAAAAAGAATAAAATACTTAGAAATAAATATAACAAAACAAGTGCAACGCTAGTACATTGAAGCTACAAAACTACGTAACAATATTGAAATAAATTAAAGAAGAGCAAAATTAATAGAAAGATATCTCACATTCATGGATTGGAAGACTTCACATTTTCAAGATGGCAACAGTTCCAAAATTAATCTGGAGGTTCAATT
Organism: Nomascus leucogenys; assembly: GCF_006542625.1. Taxonomy (NCBI): domain Eukaryota; kingdom Metazoa; phylum Chordata; class Mammalia; order Primates; family Hylobatidae; genus Nomascus; species Nomascus leucogenys. The sequence goes on along the minus strand of NC_044389.1, from coordinate 95,500,994 downwards.
AAATCCCAATCAAAATTCCAACAGCCTCTTTTGGAGAAATGGATGCGCAGATTCTAAAATTTATATGAAAATGCAAAGAATTCAGACTAGCTAAATCAATCTTGACAAACAGAACATAGCAAGAGGGCTCACACTTCCTTATTTCAACTCTTACCAAAAAGCTACAGTAACCAAAACAGTGTGGTATAAGGAGAGACATATATATTAATGGGATAGAATTGAGAGTCCAGAAATAAACCTGTATGTCTATGGCCAACTGATTTTCAACAATGATGTCAAGATCATTCAATGCAGTAACATTCTTTTCAACAAGTGGCCAAGAAAATTGTATGTCCATATGTCCATAATTTTTGTCCCCTTCCTCACATTTTATACAGAAATTTATATAAGATGCATCGAAGAACTAAATATGAAAGTGAAACTATAAAATTCTTAGGAGAAAATATAGGCGTAAATCAACCTTGGATTAGGCATGGGTTTCTTATACATGACACTTATAGTAGAAGTAACCAAAGAAAAATATATACATTGCGTTTTATCAAAATAAAAAAAAAAGTGCATCAAAGAACACTATCAAGAAAGTGAAAAAACAGCCCATATTATTTCATTTATTTCAGGAAATGTTTGCAAATCCTACATATTTTAAGAGCCCACCATCCAGACTGTGTTGAGAACTCCTACAACTCAACAATAAAAAGACAATCCAATTAAAAATGAGAAAGGGTTTAGAGAGAATCTTTTCCAGAGAAGATACGCGAATGCCCAATAAGCCCAAAAAAAGGTGCTTACCATCAATAGTCGTCAGGGAAATGCAAATAAATACCAGAATGTCATACCACTTCACACCAACTGGGATCGCTGTATTTTTTTTAAATGAAAAACAACAAGTATTTGCAAGGATGAGGAGAAATTGGAACCCTTATGCATTGTTAGGAAAGTAAAAAGGTGCAACCACTGTGGAAAACAGTTTGTCATTTTCTCACAAAGTTAATTATAGTGTTACCATACCGCTCATATGTTCACACAAATTGTGCATGGATTTTTAAACTCACGTTATTCATAATAGCCAAAAAGTGGGAACAACCCAAATGTCCAATAACTGATGGACTTAATCTTTTATCCATAATATAATTCAGTGGAATATTGGAAATAAAAAGAAATGAAGTACAGATATAGTCAACAGCATGGGTGAATTTGAAACATTATGCTAAGCAAAAGAAGTCAGCCACAAAAGGTCATATACTGTATGATTCCATTTATGTGAGCTCTCCAGAAGGAACAAATTCCCAGAGACAGAAAGTGGATTAGTGTTTGCCAGGGACTGAGGAGAAAGGGGAATGGGCGGTGATTGTTAATGGGTATGGGGTTTCTTTTTGGAGTGATGACATATTCCAGAATTAGATGGTAGTCTTGATTTTACCATCTTGTGGGCATATTAAAAACCATGGGATTATATACACTTTAAAAAGGTGAATCTTAAGCTACATAAATTATATCTCAATAAAAATTTTGTAGAGATGGAAATAAAAAGACCGGAAATTTAGGGCAAACGAAAACAGGGTGAATGCAAGATTAGGAGAGGAAATTCAGTACAAGTCATTTTGGCGGACACTAGCAGTGCTGGTGCCTATGTGAATCAGAGCAGTCCTGCCTCCAACACAGGAAGCCCTGTATCTGTGCCAGGAGCAACAGCCTCCACTAGGGGCTCTGCAGAAACACAATTTCTCCTGGGGCTGATATTTGAGAGTCAAATTTCCTGCAGTTTAGATATTTCCACCAGTTTAGCAAAATCTGGAGAGGCTATAAGGCTGACAATTGTGTCCAAAGCAATAATCGCTTGAGAACTTTTCCATGTGCCCCATCACTCTGCATTGTACAGCATATTCTTTAACACATTTATTTCATTTTTCAATTCACTAAGTGCTTGCTGAGCACTTGCCCATTTTCCTTTATTTGCAAAATGCAGGAATTTAACCTATCTTTGAGTACAATTTAGGAATAAGTTCTAAGTTTCTATGATACAATGTTGCCGTTTAAAAATAAATGTAACATAATGCTCCTACCTCCTTTTGATAATATAATGTTCCATCTTATTAATATCTTTCTTACATTTTGAGTTACACATTTTTATGCTTTGCTATTTACTGGTCAAAACCACTTTAGCTCATTAAGATTCAGAAAGGAGACTATAAACATGTATGCCATTTTAATGCAGGATATTGTTTCATTATGAATGTGCCTATATTGTTAATTTCATCTAAATAGTAAATGTAGTATTGATATGAGGCTAAAAGGCATAAAATATTCTTGCATGTTAAAAGAGTTATGTTAGCTGTTAAGTGAGTTTTAAAAAGATGTTTATTCAATTCGAACACATAATTGGTAAAATTTTCTCCTTAAAACTATAAAGAACAAAAAGCTGGAATACCCATCAACAGTATAAGAGAATTACAGTTTATTCTGAGAGCAGATCAGCCAAGACGAACAAATGAGTCTTGTAATTGCATACCAGAGGTCAAAAAATTAGCCCTACCAAATGAGGAGGGAGAGGAAATGCTGAGACCTAGAGGAAAGGTCATAATATTTGGACTGAATAAAAGCAATTCACTAATAGCAATTTCCCTTTATCTGACAGCAACTGTAGAAAGTTTTAACAAATCCTGTTAAGATGGACAAAAACTATTTCCTGAATAGTTAAGAAAAGATTATAATAAATGCCAAGTATTCTACAGCATGTATAGAATCTCATTTCCAAGTGAGCATGCTGTTTTCTTCAGCATCCTGTTAGCCAAGTTCCAATTTTGGACAGGTCCTAGGAAGCACAGCATTGTTAAAGACAGAGACGAAACAAGGTGATTAATTGTAAGTACATTTCTATAGATAGTATTGCACTTGGAATGTGTAAAAATCTCTCTGAAGATTGGTGGAGATAAGGGTTGTAAACAGGTTTGAAATCCACACAGCAATAGCTCACATGCTAATCTTTGCCCAAAGTTCTATGTTGTTGAGAATGATTCTGATATATTATTTTAAAGGAGAGAGTGTCGTATGGATTCCAGATCTTTGTCATGGACAAAGAATCTAAGTGCTATTCATTTGTGGTTCCTGATTCATTTGTTCCTTGAGAGATTAGCTAAAATTAAGAATGGGTAAAAGAACCACCAATTCCTTTCCCATGTCTATAGTGAATACAAACAGACCTCCAGCCATTACTACATCTGTCCCTCATGTCAAATGGAAGATGTAACATCTTCCACAAAGACTTACTTTGTTACTACACAATGGAAAGAGACACTTCTACTGTGGTGAAATGTATATGGCAAACCCAAATAATTTAGGCCACAAAATACCCTAAGCCAGAATTATATGAGTAATCTACTTTTTCTATTTCACTCTGAACGTACTGTCCTACCTACATTTTATTTTTCGTTCCTTGCTATAGTGTAAAGGCAGAATATACTTTAAAAAATAATTATTCATCAACATTTAAGGCAAATGATCAGAGCTTGAGTTTATTGTTATACAATGTTGCTTTTTCATCTTTATTTCTGAACAGCAAATCTCATCAAGCATGATTGAGTTTTGCTTACTTGTATCTTCTCCCATACTTCCGCATTTACTATGTGTATAGCTCTTCAGAATAAAATAAAGATAGGAGTAAACCAATACAATTCAGCAGCATCAGTGACATAACCAAACATGTAAAAGTCTTTCCCGACTGACCCTGAATGACCATTTAGCCCCCTTTCAAATTTTGGCATCAAATATCTACTTACAAAAAGTATATAGTTTCAATCAGGAGGTCAAAGCATTGATGACTGCAAGTAACAAGAAAAATGAACCCTGCGAATATGCACATAAAATAATAAAGGAAAAAAGAAATAAAATGATAGCAAGGAGAGGTGGAAATTTGCTTGTTCTCAGAGGAGGAAACACCTATTTTTCTACTGTGAAAGAAGGAGAAATAACTCAGTCTGAAAAAAGAGGTGCTTTCTTGAAATGGTTTCTGCTGGATTCCCCATTATTTTAGATATGATGGGAGCTGGAGTTGTGCAGAATATTTTGGGATGCTTTTCACATAGATTTATGATTCTCAAAAAGAATCAGCATCAATTAAACTATAGTTGACCCTTTAACAGTATGGGGGTCAGGGGGACGGACCCCCACACGGTAGAAAATTCATGTATAATTTCGACTCCTCATAAACTTAACTACTAATACCCTACTGTTGATTAGAAGCCTTACTGATAATATAAAAGCAGTTGATTAACACATATTTTGTATGTTCTACATATTGCATACTGTATTCTTACAATAAAGTAAGCTAGAGAAAAGAAAACGTTGAGAAAATCATAAGGAAGATAAATATACTTACTGTTTATTAAGTGGAGGTGGATCATCAGAAAGGCTTTCATCCTCATCATCTTCACATTGAGTGGGCTGAGGAGGAGGAGGAAGAGGAGGGGTTAGTCTTTATGTGTTAGGGGTGGCAGAGGAGGAAGAAAATCCATGCAAAAGCGGATCCTCCCAGTTCAAACCCCTTTTGTTGTTCAAGGGTCAACCGCACAATCAGGTTTTGATGAGAAGACTCAGTTTTCAAACTTGATTTTAAGCAGGTATGTATCCAGGTACTCAAATTCGGATGTAATATTACATAGAACTTAAACACTCCTAGTTAAGCAGAAATAGAAGAACCCAGTTACCTTAGTAGAAATCAACCTATGGGAGGAAAGCTCGGGAAAGAGCCAGGGTCTTGGCATAAGAAAGAGTGTAGGCATGATATATGTTTGTGTTTATACGTGTGTATCTGTTGTTTGGAAATAAAGAGCAAATTGAGTATTGGATTAAGGGAAACATATTGCTTGTTTCCCATGAGAGAGCCATCCTTTGAGCATCACATTTGCAAAGGTAGATTGATTATCCAGATCCACTTCCAGTGGGTTTTGTGGCAAGCCGAGACATCTATTGACAGCATCCATAGACTGTTCAGAGCTTGGAGTGGAAAGGACCTTGAACTTAGAACACGTGCAAATTTATTATGTGATTGAAGTCGTTTTCTCTCACTTTTGCTTCAGGAAACATTTAAAGCCACGTACTTTGCGGTAGGCAATATTCTATATTTATTAAATATACAGTTAACTCATCCAATCCATTGCAACCATCTTATAAGGGCGTTACTCTAATTCTCTCCATTTGATGGATAGATAACTGAGGCTAGGAGATAAATTGCTCATTGCGGTGGAGGTGAAATTCCAGCCCAGGCTGTCCGGGCTCTAGATCCTGTACTTTTAACCAATAGCGCTTTGCTTCTTTTCCTTGTATTTATCTCTTTCAAAAATGATTAACTGTATGCAAAATAAGATATCAACTAACGAGACGGGCGGCAAGGGTTAACGCGGAAACAGATTCCCGAGCTGAAAAAACAAAAACAAACCGGGGAGCCAGAGCTCCTGAAAGCCCCGGTGGGAAATTCAGTGGGCCTCCTGTTCCTTTAAACTCTCGCTTTCGCCCCCGCTGACACTTTACAAAGCCGCGGTGGCAGCGGCAGGGACCACGCTGAGGTGCGCCACCTTCCGCCACCCTCCAGCGCCGGCTGGGGTCCGAGGGGGCTTCGAGGAGTCGGTAACCCAGCTGGCTCTGGTTTGCTTTCTCCACTCCCCAGCCACTGCCAGACCCAGCCTCCGCGAAGGGGCGAGCTGTGGTTAACACTTTCGTGCCCAGGGAGACCCACCAGGGTCGGGGCGGGGCGCGATCGCCCCCCGCAGTCCGGCGCCAAGGCGGCCCGGGAGCCAGGTGGGTGGGGGGCGCAATTGGCGGAGCTGCCCAGGGCATGCGAGCAGGGTGCAAGGATGGCGCCCCGGCGGCGCGGAGGTACTGCCCCGCGCTCCCCGGCTAGCTCCCCGGACTTGTCCCCTCTCCCCGTCATCGGGGGCAGCCGGCTGCCCCTGGCGCGCGGGGCTGGAGTGGCCCTCTCCCTCCCCTTCGTTAGGCTCCCCCGGCTTAATCTGTTGGCCGCGACTCCTCAGCCAGCCCCGAGGAAAGTGCAGCCATTGGACAGGTTGGTGCGGGCTGCCGGTTTCAGGGAGGAAGGTGGGAGAAGCCTGGAGGAGCGAAGGGGAGGGCGGAGGGAGGAGGGAGGAGGGTGCGGCGGCAGATCTGGCAAATTGCGAGCTGCCTTCCCTCCTCAAAGTGTGGAGCAGGAGTGCGGGGGAGCGTGGCGACGGCAGCGTCTCCTCCGCCACCAAACTCTTGGGGCTCCGCGGGGGCTTGGGACCCCCTCCTCCTGAGCCTGGAGGAACCCTCTCCCGATAGGTTCCAGCCTGACTCCCTCCCACCCCACCCTTTTCCTTTCTCCCCCCCCCCCTTTTTTTTTAAAAAAACACATTTTTTTCCTGGCTTCGGACCTCAGACTGCTGCAGCCCGAACCTTCCCAGGGCTCAGCTCTTCGGAGCTGCCCATTCCTCCGGCTGCGAGAAAGGACGCGCGCCCTGCGTCGGGCGAAGAAAAGAAGCAAAACTTGTCGGGAGGGTTTCGCCATCAACCTCTTCCCGCAAACCTAAACCTCCTGCCGGGGCCATCCCGAGACAGAGGAAAGTTCCTGCAGAGCCGACCAGCCCTAGTGGATCTGGAGCAGGCAGCGGCGCTGGCTGTGGAATTAGATCTGTTTTGAACCCAGTGGAGCGCATCGCTGGGGCTCGGAAGTCACCGTCTGCGGCCACCGGGGTGGCGCTGCCCGAGTGGAACCGACAGTTTGCGAACCCCGGCTGCAAGTGGCCTTTCCTCCCCACAGTTGTTGTTCAGTGTCGGGTGAGGGCTGCGAGTGTGGCAAGTTGCAAAGAGAGCCCCAGAGGTCCGAAGAGGGCTGCGCTCCTACTCGCGTTCGCTTTTTCCTCTTCTCGGTTCCCTACTGTGAAATCGCAGCGACATTTACAAAGGCCTCCGGGTCCCACCGAGACCGATCCGCAGCGCTTGGCCTGGTCGCGCCTATTGCATCGGGAGCCCCAGAGCACCGGCGAAGGACTGGCGGGAGGGGTAGGGAGGTGGCGGCGGCGGCATGGCGAGGTTCCCGAGGGCCGACCTGGCCGCTGCAGGAGTTGTGTTACTTTGCCACTTCTTCACGGACCAGTTTCAGTTCGCCGATGGGAAACCCGGAGACCAAATCCTTGGTAAGTAAGATGCACTTTGGCTTGTTGATTTTGTGCGCAGCTGAAGACCTCTCTGGCACTCGCGTTCTCCCTACCCTCTCCCCCCAACATCATCTATCTGCCCTTGGGAAACTTATTGCAGTTGCTTTTCGGCTAAACTTAGGCTTCCCAAATGGGGAAAAGAGGGTTAACAAGAGAAGGACGCCGGGGACTAGGGGTTTTCTTGAGGCTTTCGGGCTTACTTCACCTGGGCAGCAGGGGGTGGTACTGTCTCCCCCAGGTAGCCCGGGGAGGGCTCCAGTGTGAGAGCAAAGCTTCTTCCGTGGATACATCTCCTAGGACCTGGCATCTCCAGGCTGTGTGCTCTCCGGCTCCTCCTCCTTCCTCGCTGCTGGTTAAACTAAGCGAGTGTGTGGTGTGGGGTGGGTGGGGGACGTGGTGAAAGCCAGGGATTGCAGGTCTCTCCTCTGCACGAGAAAATTCCCTGTGGCAGCACCTTCCTTCCCCTGGCGATCCCCACTAGCTCCGTCTAGTGAACTGGGCCGAGCGGGCTCTGGAAGTGGGGCGGGGTAGGTGTGGCGGGCACGGAGGTGGGGAGCAGGTGGGAAAGGTGGGGGCGGGCGCGCCTCTAGAGACCTACCCCTGCTCCCATTGTCCTCTGCCTGCCAGCTTCACAGACAGGCCTGAACGCGCAGAGGGTTCCCCAGAGTGCCCTGATTTTGTCCCCGAGAGGGCCCCCAACCTCCACATCCTCTTAGTGGCTGTCCTGGCAGGTGCCCGTCCTGCGGGGAGCTGCGCCTCAGGGGCGATCGCCGAGCGGAAGGCTACCTCCTAGGACCCTGCCCACCGCGAACTGGGTGCCTACTCCCCATTTCTGCCTTTCAGTGAAGAAAGTGAAGACACAGGCAGAAAGAGATCTTGGCAGAAATTGGTGAACTCGGGTGGACTTCGAGAGGAGGTGAAACGAGAGAAAAAGAAAAAAGAAAAAACTTGGAGGGAAAAGAAAAGAAAACGAAAACTTTCTGCTTAGGATAATCAATTTGTTCTTTTCTGGTGTGTGTGTGTGTGTGTGTGTGTGTGTCTGTGTGTGTGTGTGTGTAATTTAAATGATTGCCCGCAAAGTATGCATTCGTCCTCAACAGTCAACTTGAGAGTCACAGATGGAAGGCTGGGGGGACACCTGGGGATTCCAGGCAAGGTGAATCTTGAAGATCTTGAAGGAAACCCTTGAGTGAAATTTACCAAGGCGCGACTTAGAAGACAGTCACAACACTTCGCCTGTCCCTGGTGTAAACTGTTCTAGATAAAGCACAGATAGTGACTCTGTGCTCTTACTTATGGTTGGAGGGGTGTGTGTGTTGGGGTGTATGTGCAGGGAGGCAATAGGGTGACAACACTTTTAAAGCTGAGAATAAAATGCAGATTTCTTGGGTGTTGACTTGTCTTTGTCACATTTAATTATTCTGCGTTAATGGACATAGGTTGTTCTTGACTGTGTATGATTTATGACAGTAGATTACACCTTTTGTTTATTTCTCTGATATGTTTCATTGGTCGGAAAAAAAATGACAGTTTTAGCCTTCCAGGAAAGGACACAGTTATTTAAAAATTGCAACAGCAATTTTCATGTACTTACTCATGGTATGAATATATGCTTAATGAAAACAATTTACTCCACCACAAACGTGGTTAAAAGGATGTGTATGCCAATATGCATCCCAAGTTGTTTATTTAAAAACTTCTTTGGCACTAGGAATAAATAATGCATTTGCAGTAAAGAAAAAAATAAATAAATGCCAGCAAATGTTTATCTTTTTCTAAACCTGTTCCAGTAATGTTACTGAAAAAAGAATATATGTATAAACACACACACACACACACACACACACACATACACACACATTTGCTATGCCAAGAAGTTCAGAAATTGAGGATGAAATTCATCCCAAAGTAACATTGGCCATATAATTAAAAGCCCTTGCTATGGGAAATATAAAATACTTAAAATGTTCAACACCAGTTTACTGGTATTTTAAGCTAGTTGAATATTTCTGATGGGAAATATACTCTAGAAACCCATATATTGATAGGATTGATTTTAAAAAGAATGGTTTTAAATTCCTTGGCAAATTTTCAAAGACTTTTATAAACCAAAGTAGCTTCTTTCCTGGACATCAATTTACATGTAGCTTTATGAAAAAAATATTGTAATTAAATGGTTAGCTTACTGAATACATAAAAATAGCAAGGTGAAACAGAAAAAAAAGTATACAATTTTATTTGTAAAATAGTCTATATAAAAGTTCAATATGGGGGGAAAAGTCCAACAGTCTTGAAATTTGTCATGCAACAATCAGGATTTTTACTACAGACATTTTGGCACCGGAACAATGTCTGACTTCGTAACAGGACATTTTATTATGCATTACTTTAGTAAATGCTGCAGTTGATTTTATTGCCACCAGAGGGCAGATAAACTGCTAATTTCATCTATTATTCCCTTTTCTGTTTTAGAGGGAAGTAGTTTATGTTTATCACATAATTCACACTTATTTTAGTTGTTCTTCTCTGGTTGAATATTTTTCTGTTATTTCCTGCTTTTGTTGGAGTTTTTAATTGAAATGAAATTAATATAAGTTTTATATTATATAAGTATATATGTTATAATACATATAAGTTTCATTAATACAAATGAAATATTACCCATTTGTAGAGTTTGTTATAAGAGTGTTGCTGTTGAGACATAATCATTAAAGTTCCCGTTTGCATATAAACCTAGAGCAAAATGGTATAATAGAGGGGTTAATTCAAGTGAATATTTATTATAAAATGGACATCTGTCATATTGTTGGAGAAAAGACAGGTTAATTATTTTATCAATCAATGACTTGAGGCTACATGCAAAATTTTAAAAATATGAAATGTGAGTTTCTTTTTCCTTTAGAGAATAGATACAAGTTTTGAAGTGAGGTTGGGTAAGTTTGGACTGAGACATAATTGTAATGTAGAACATTTACATCAAAGATAATTTTTGTTGTTGTTATTCATGGGTGTCTGCCTAGAGGTTTGGAATTATTATAATCAGGAGAATTTGCACATTTCAGTGTGATCTTCAGAAATAAACTCTTATCAGGGAGAATGTATTTGAATAAAACTTAACAATGAAAGATACTAATTTTGCTCCAGATAGGTTTCTTCACTGCAAGAATCAGATACTCTCAGAGTATGTAGAAAACATGTGTCCTTATCAATTAGTTTTGTCATTTTTTCCTAAAAGCTATCTCCTATTGCAGAAACATTATGTTTTTAAAGAGGAATGAGTTGATCAACAGCCTTGATCATGGGGTCTAAAGTCTTCAGCTGCAGGCTGGGCACGGTAGCTCATGCCTGTAATCCCAGCACTTTGGGAGGCTGAGGTGGGCGAATCACCTGGGGTCAGGAGTTTGAGACCAGCCTGGCCAACATGGTGAAACCCTGTCTCTACTAAAAATACAAAAATTAGCTGGGTGTGGTGGTGGACACCTGTAATCCTGGCTATACTTGGGAGGCTGAGGCAGGAGAATCGCTTGAACCCAGGAGGCGGAGGTAGCAGCGAGCCGAGTTTGCACCATTGCACTCCAGCCTGGATGGGTGACAAAGGGAGACCCTGCCTCAAAAAAATAAAAAATAAAAAATAAAAATAAGTAAACAAACAAACAAATAAATAAATAAAGTCTTCAGCTACTTTCTCATCACATTAATACAGTCTCTTCTCCATGGTCTTCAAGGCCATTGCCGTGTGGCCTCAAGCACTTTCCCACCCTCTCTCCCCTGCCTGTTCTTGAAAGCTCTCACCAGATGAGCTGCTGGAAGTTCCCTGAGTGTGTACCATGCATTACCACTTCTGCCATTCCTCCTGCTCTTCCTTCTCTAAGTGCGTCTCCGTCCATCCATTTTCCAATTTTTCCTGCAGATTTGTCTCAAGTGACACTCTCCACAAAAGGACGTGTTGTCTTAGAATTCTCAGTGCACTTTATGCCTTCTTCAAAGGCACTTACTTGATATTGTAGGGTTTCCTTTTCTTTCCATTTCTGCCTCTCTCTCATGTATTCTATTAGACCAGACCATATGTTCCTGAGGTCAGGGTCTGTTGTCATTTATTTCTGAATCTGCTGTGGCAACTACCAATAAATAGTTGCAATAAATTGTTGTTGGACTGAGCTGAACTGAATAGAACTGTAGTTCAAGCTGAATTATTAATTTGAATGCCACCTTAGGAGACTTTTTAAATAATTCCCATGCTAAGACTTTGTCCATCCATAGGATAGAAATAAATTTAAAACTAACTTCAGAGAGTAACTGTTGAAACCAAAGCATAAGATCCAGGAGTCTGCTAAACTATCCTTCTACTATTAGGTGGGACTTTTAAAAAATTCATTCGACCATTCGTCTACCCTGCTGGTTTCTGAGTGAATGTTCACTCATGTTCTTAATCTCATATCTTTTTTCTTTTATACATTTCCTTTAAAAAATTCTTTGTTTTTATTTTTAATTTTTAATAATATGTATTCAAGCTGTGCAACATGATGCTTGTTTATTTTCAAATTCTATGTATAAGAGAAACCTAATTGCATTTGTATTTCTGTGTCTGAATTATTTTACTTAGCACGATGTCCCCCAGCTTCATCCATGCTATCACAAATAGCAAGATCTTCTTTTTTAAAGCTAAATAATATTCCATTGTGCATATATATGCACTATATATGCAATATATAATGTATATCTGCTATATTTGCAATACATAGTATATATGCACTATATATAATATATATGCACTATATATGCAATATATAATATATATGCTCTCTATATGCAATATATATCATATATGCACTATATATACAATATATATATTATATATGCACTATATATGGAATATATGTACACTACATATGCAATGTATATGGAATATATATCCAGTTATTCATCAGTGGACAGTGGGGTTGTCATATCTTCGCTATTGTGAATAATGCTTCAATTAACAGGGGAGTGAAGATACCTCTTAAATGGGCTGGTTTTATTTTCTTCAGGTATATATATAGAAGAGAGATTGCTAGCTCATATGGTGGTGTTATTTTTAATTTTTTGAAGCAACTTCATATTGTTCTTTTTATGGCTCTACCAATTTACATTCCCACCAAAAGTGTATAACGGTTCCCTTTTCTCCACATCCTCACCCACACTTACTATCGTCTTTTTGACAATAGCCATCTTAATATTAGTAGGTGTGAGATGATACCTTATTGTGATTTTGATTTGTATTTCCCTAATGATTAGTGATGTTGACCACCGTGTCATATACCTGTTGGCCATTTTTTTGTCTTCTTTGGAGAAATGTCTATTTTTAGGCACTTTGCCTATTTTAAAATCAGTTATTTACATTAAGCCTTCTGTTGATAGATAGGACTTTCAAAAAGTTCATTCCACTATTTTCCTATACTGCTAGTTTCTTTCTGCATGTTTACTTACTTTTTTTTTTGAGACGGAGTCTCGCTCTCTCTCTCAGTCTGGAGTGCAGTGGAGCAATCTTGGCTCATTGCAAGCTCCGCCTCCCGGGTTCATGCCATTCTCCTGCCTCAGCCTCCCGAGTAGCTGGGACTACAGGCGCCCGCCACCACGCCTGGCTAATTTTTTGTATTTTTTAGTAGAGACAGGGTTTCACTGTGTTAGCCAGGATGGTCTCGATTTCCTGACCTCTTGATCCGCCCGCCTCAGCCTCCCAAAGTGCTGGGATGTTTACTTATGTTTTTAATTTAATATCTTAAAATATGGTTTACATATATATGTACATATGAATACATATATGGTGATGTTTTATTTCACTGAAGATGAAGACTATTAAATAATTTTGGTTCTTTGTGGGATTGCTTTTGAATTAAACTGTTTTAGGCCTCATGTCACTAAACTATAATGAAGGAGGCTTTAAAAATATTGTCTCGGCTGGGCGTAGTGGCTCACGCCTGTGATCCCAGCACTTTTTTGGGAGGCGGAGGTGAGTGGATCAAGAGGTCAGGAGATCAAGACCATCCTGGCCAACATGGTGAAACCCCATCTCTACTAAAAATAAAAATATTAGCCAGGCATGGTGGCATGCACCTGTAGTTCCATCTACTCAGAAGGCTGAGGCAAGAGAATCACTTGACCCAGGAGGTGGAGGTTGAGATTGCGCCACTGCCCTCCAGCTGGGTGACAGAGCAAGACTCCATCTCAAAAAAAAAAAAAAAAAAAAAATTCTCATTAAACTTGTTTTGAGGTGAGGTTCAGTGGCTCACACTTGTAATCCCAACACTTTGGGAGGCTGAGACAGGGGGACTGCTTGAGTCCACGATTTGGAGACCAGCCTGGGCAACATAGGGAAGAGACCTCATCTCTACAGTTTTTTTGTTTTGTTTTTTGTTTTGTTTAATTAGCTGGTCATGGTGGTGCACACCTGTAGTCCCAGCTACTTGGTAGGCTGAGGTGGGAGGATCACTGGAACCCAGGAGGTCAGGGCTGCAATGAGCTGTGATTACACCACTGCATTCCAGCCTGGCCAACAGAGTGTGACCCTGTCTCAAAAAATAAAATAATAAAAAAACTTGCTATGGGAGCTGTTACAGGGAAGTAGATGAGGATATTCTGCAATACATTGCATGGTGTCTGCTCCCCGAGATATTATGCCATGAGAAAATGAGAGAGAGAAAGAGACAGAGACAGGGTGAGAGACCTTATGTTTCAATTACAGACATAGTTCTTTTGAACTTGTTTGTATCTTTTGGACATTACAAATAATGCCTAGGAGTTTTACCATTTAAGTTTTGGTTTCTTTAAATCTCAGTGCACAATTTGTGGCCCACCTCCAACAACTATATGAACCTTCTGGCCTACATTTTGTGTGCTAGCTTACCTCTGTCTTCATCTTACCTTTTCTACCTTTTCTCACTTAAAATCTTATTTGGTATTTGTTTTGGAGATGGGAAAAAAGCAAATAAAATTGAATCGCCATGATACATAAGGTTGTGTATCACTAAGTTGCTTTCCGCTTTCTCTTAATCTGATGAATTCCAGCCCTTTGGCTTTATTCTGAGCACATTTTCCCAAAGCTTTAATTATCTCTGTAGAGTACTCCATTCTGAGAGGTCTTTCTTCACTGAGTTCACACAGGATGTCTTCCCTCACTGCCTCCCACACCATGATTCTGTTAAGCTGAGGAAGTTACTAGAGAATGACAGGCTAAGTAGTGATGCTTTTATTAAGACAGTTTCTTCCACTATTTATTGTGTTAAAAATCAGCAGGATAATAGCTGAAAAAAGATGAGAATATAAAATATTCCACATGTGTTTATAACCAGACAGTGAACTCATTTCATATTTATTGTTTGGTTTTATTTTCCTCTTTTTAATTAAAAAGGTGGTAAGCTGTGGAATGATGGTATAGATTTGTATATTTAAGTAGAATTAGAGGTCTTGCCAGGGGTCTGTTTGGAATTAGCCTGTTAAGGATTACAGATCTGAACATGGGGTCAGACACTAAGTGACCTTACTGGATATCCATACTTTTAATCTCTTCCGCCAGAGGCCATCAAACCAGATCTAAGCGCTAGTACCTTTACCCTACCCTTCAAATTAAAATAGGCTGTCCTCACTCTTTCTGCTTGAGGCCTTATCATAGATAGTGTTCTGTGAGTTTTGTCAAGAGAGGGTCACAGGCCAAGATGCAGACTGACTTCCTTTTTACTTGTCTGGAATCTTATTACTCAGTTCCTCAATTATTTTTTACTCAATAATTGGACATTTTCCTTAGAATCCATGTTGCTCGAGGTCTTATCCTGTAAGTAAGATGTGTAGCTCATTGAGGCTTTGAGAATATGGAGAGAATGTTAAGAGTTTGCCCTGTGGAAAAACTGCATAGGAATCCGAATATTTAAAAGTCAATTTTCTGTGTATTCTTTGGAGAGTTCAGTTATACAAAGAGTCTAAATAAAACTGATATATTCTCTCTGAGTATGATGCTTGGTAAGTACACTCTGGTTCATTTTGATTAGGATACTGTATTCTTGGGTCCAGCTGGAATATGGAACATTGAACATTCGATAATGTTTTTTGGGTAGTAGTTACACATATCTGCTTACAGTAGTAATCTGCTTACAGTAGTAACTCCTACCCTTTTCTCTCTGAAACCATTATATGAACATCCAATAAAATATTTATTTCCCTAAAGCCTAAAGGGGAAGTAGGACAGGCAGAATTTATGATTTAGAGCATGAAATCTACCAATAATGATGAGTTTTAAGATGGGAAAGTATTTAAGGTCCATTTCAGGTACTGCTCATGCTGAGTCTATTATATCCATTTGCTGAATTCTTTCCGACATACAAACTTAGACTGTAGCTACCGCTGACCTAATGAACCGGGTTATTTATATGCTGTCTTTTTGTTCATTTATCTGGTCAAAAGGGCCCACTCACCTTCCTGTGGGCATAGCTGGCGGGAGCAAGTCTGGTATTTCAGCTGACTTCTCCTTTTGGCTTTGTCTTTTCCTTCTCCTTTTGCTATGTTTTCCCTTCAATTCATTGAAAAATGTCTATATACAAATTACATAAATGCAACCTGCATTGCAAAATATCCCAATGAAAAGTATATATGTAGTAATTTTTGGCAAACTGAGTTATGTTCTTAGTGGATATGGGTTCCTGTGATTTCAAGGAATACTGTCCCGAACTTTTAATTTAAAAACATTCCACCTCCTAATTATTTTGCCAGTCCATAGTTTTATGTTTAAGATTGCCCAAAATGTACTGCCTGTCCATAATTCTTTCAAGAATTATTGCTTCTGATATTAGCCATTTTAATTCTGTTGACTATTTATATAGGTCCTGGGAATATACACCTTTGAAGTTTTTGTTGTTGTTGTCATTTAGCCCTTTAATTTGCTAATTCCAAGGAACAAAAATTGAACTAAGAGACATACCACTGTGTCTTTGCCCTTTTTTTCCTTGGTGCTTGTTTGGAGCAGAAACAGGAGGGTCATTTTAGTTTTTTGCCATACAACAAAAATTTGAAGAATATTTTAATACTTTGAAAACTATGGATGCCCTGTGAAAATCAAGGTGACTTGTGAGGTTAAAACACATTTTATTTCACATTTTAGTTTGAGAGCATTCTTGCTATATTACAAAGATATTGCTCAGTGCTTTATTTTCATATGCTGGTTTTGTTAAACTAGCTTAGGATATTATATATCTCGTATAATGTATCAGTTGTACCTACTTTGATTCATAACTTGGCTTTAAAGTTTTTATGTAGCTTTAAAAAATGGTTTTTTTTTGTTCAAACTGAATGAATTTTATGAAAACCTTTTGTTTTACGTGAAGTGTGAGTAAACATAGCTCCTGTATCAGAATCTTGTGGTCGCATTTGTTAATATGGAAAGACTTGCAAAATACTGATGGGTATGTTGTGAAACAATTTTGGTGGAGACTGAGTTGTGTAATAAATCACATCACTTGCTGTTTTGTTTTTAGCAACTGCATCTACTTGGGTTGGTCTTAATTGTAATCTGCTGGTCCACAAGTGATTTATTGAATTTTCCATCCATGGATAATTAGTGCTCTTGTGAATGTGGGGGTAGGAGCATCCTTGCAAACATCTTTTCCTGTTTACATGCAGGAGATGCTTGGCTTATATTTAGAGCTAGAATTTCTGGGTTATTGGGTTTGTGAAAGGTCTACTCCAAAAAGATAAATCCTGAAAGAAGCCCTGCTGAGATAATCTACTTTGAAGATAAAGGGGGTGGGGGAACCCATAATTATCCCTGTACTGATACACAGTCTTAATTACCATAGCTTTATAATAAGTCTTTATATCTGATGGGACAAACCTGTCCCTCTTGTTCTTGCTCTTCAGAAGCTGGCTATTTCAAGAGGTTCTTTCCTTTTCCAGAGCCATTTTAGAATAAACATTTCAGATTTTGCTACAAACTCTTGGGCTTTTGATTGCAATCTTATTAAATCTCTGCGTCATTTTGTAAATAATTCAATTTCTAAACAACTGGGAGACTACGTAATTTCTTTTCTACAACATCTAATGGCCAGAACAAGTACCACAGGGCTTCATAACAGTTTTCTTTTTTTTTTTTTTAAGACAGAGCCTCACTTTGTTGCCCAGGCTGGAGTGCAGTGGCACGATCTTGGCTCACTGCAACCTCCACCTCCCGGGTTCAAGTGATTTTCCTGCCTCAGTCTCCCAAATAGCTACAACTACAGGCACGCCACACCCGGCTAATTCGTGTATTTTTAGTAGAGATGGGGTTTCACTATGTTGGCCAAGCTGGTCTCCAACTCCTGAACTCAAGTGATCCACCCATTTTGGCCTCCCAAAGTGCTGGGATTACAGACATGAGCCACCGCGCCCAGCCATCATAACAAATTGTTAATAGTGACTATTTGACAGTGACCTTTTTTAGTTGAAATGAAATTTCCAGATGGAGAGCTGGGGAGGTTTTCTTATCACATCATCCGACTAACCATACATCTAATTGTTTCCTAGGAAACAAATGGGGAATGATAGTTTAATTAAAATGAACAACTCAGTTAAGGGAAGGAAATGTTAATACCTGGCTTCTTAGGAACTATCATGATGGAGAAGTGAGCGCAACGCAAATGACACATAGACATGATGATATTTTCGCAATGTGCTTCTCAGCATCTTATCTCTGGACCAGCAACGCTCCAACCAAGACTTTGCCTTAAGTTTGCTGCATCCTAAGAAACAGCTTTGGAAAGAACGGTAAAATCTCCAAGCTTTAGGATCCCCCCTTAACATTGGCTCACTAGCTGATTCATTTCGATCCCATCGGAGATTTACTTTGAAAGAGAGTACAGTTTGCAAGTTGCTATCCCTCTATAGACAATAGAATTTATTATTTTATTTAGACTACAGGCATTTGCAAATGAGAGGGGTACAATTTTCTTGTTTGACTTGAAAATGTGAACTCCACCTCCAGCTCAGCACAGTTCATGCCTGGCTGTGGCTCTGAAGTCAGGCTTAGTGATCTGAGTATTTTTTAATCAGGAGTACATGGAAAAGCCAGGCAGCTTGTTTTATTTCTTGGTTGTTTAGCCTTCTTTATCTTTTTAACATCTGTTGTTCATTTCAGATATTTTTAAAAACAAGTAAGATTTAAAGTCGTTCTGCACATGACAGTCTCATTGTCTGGACGTTGCAAAACAGCTCCATGCAGGAAGCCAGATTGGGGCAATCTCAGTTTTTGTCAAGCTGTTTTTAGAAGAGATGTTTGAAAATAGGCATGGCCAATAAGAAGCTGATTTTTTTTTTTAAGCCAAGCACTTTTGTTTGACTTCAGATGGCTTTTCTCCAGCCCCCAGTTCTATTGTCCTGTCTCAACAGACCTGGCCTTTCTAGCCTGGCTTACTGCAAAGGCTTCCCACCTTACCTCCAAAATTGCCCTGCTGGAACCCATTCTTCATTCCACAGCCAGAAAGATCTTTCTAAAATGCAAATCTGGCTGTGTCCCTCCTCTGTTGGAACCACTCCTGTGCCTTTCTCTTGCCCTCATGCTGAAGATATCTGGTCCTGTTTGACCTGTTTGGGTTCAAGTTCAGCACTTTCTGTCCCTCCCCAGGATCCCTGTACATTGTCTCTGTTCTGAAATTCTGCACGTGCTCTTACCTCTTTTTGGACACACTTTCCTCCTTATTATTTTTTTTTTTTTTGGCTTTTTGTCCTTCCGATCTCCACTTAGCCTTGATGTCTTCATCATTTCACTGATCATCAATAGTAATTACTTGTGCCTGCATTTTACTGTAAACTGCCTTCTGTGACTGATTCTCCAGTGCCTCCCTAGCTCCAAGCATAGGAAGCTCTCTGAAAATTTGCTGTAGGATGCTTGTTAGTGTTCCACTTTTATAAATGATGCTGTGTTTGTTCAGGTTTATCACTCATGCAAAGACTTTTGTTGATGCTTTCTTATCACATGTTTCTTTGAGCAAAATTTCTAAGTCACAATTTCTGTAATGTGATGTCCTGGGTTAAAATGTCAATGACAGGCCAGGCACGGGGGCTCATGCCTATAATCTCAGCACTTTGGAAGGCTTCTACTAAAAATACAAAAAATTAGCCAGACGTGGTGGCAGGCACCCGTAGTCCCAGCGACTTGGAGGCTGAGGCACGAGAATCACTGGACCCAAAAGCTGGAGGTTGCAGTGAGCCGAGATCATGCCACTGCACTCCAGCCTAGGCAACAGAGTGAGACTCCATCTCAAAAGTAAAAAATAAAAAAAAAAGACAAAATGTAAAGAGAAGGTAGAGATGAAGTGACTGCAAAATAAGATAATTTGTCATACATATTTGTGAAGAACTGAGAACTCATTTACAAAGGATGATTTACAAATGATCCAGTCATATACTAAGCTAGCAAGAACAGAGAAAGGGATAATTTAACCAGTGTTGTCAAGAGTAGTTTTAAATTTCTGAGCTTTGTAAATCTGAATAACATTTCAAAGGCTGTGAAAGGACAAGATTTTAATCCTCTCTAATAATTTATAACCCACAACGTGAATTGTCTGATAAAATATTAAAATCGGTTGATTTTCTTCTCTGGAGAGAATTCCATAGTTACAAATGATATATGGATAAACAATGAGTGAAATAGAAACTAGAGATAGAGCCATGAAATTTGCATAATTAGCTTTCCACCTATCTCAAGGCGAAAGAGTCCAACTGGGAAATACCCCCTGGGAAATAGATATTTAAGAGATTTTTCAGATACAGATCACTAGGTAGCCTTTTAAATATTTTTCAACAAAAGAATCAATACAATCTCTTAGTACCACACTCAGTGACTTGAGTTAACTCTTTTCACAGTCTTAATGTGATCCACTTGCTCACATTTTAATCCGTTCAGGTCAGCATCTTCCATGTAATCAACAGTTTGTTTCTCTTATACTCAGAGCACATTTTTTTCTTACCTTGGCTTTTATTGTTTTTCTTGAAACATTCTCCAGAGCTCTCCCTCTCTTCCATACTCATGGTACGGCGTGAACATCTGATATTTCTATCTCCTCAGTATCTCTTTTCCCCATCCTTTGGTGACAGCACCCTCCCATTATTTAGGAATGTCCCCTACCCACTCTATGTTGTTCACCTGGGTTTCTTTTAGTAGTGGCATATTTCCCAGGATCAGCTTGTGTCTCAAAATTGGCCATGCAGAGTGTACCTTCACCCTTGGACCTGAGGCTAACTGGTCTTTCTCTAACTATGCTCCGGAAAAGAGAAGGTCTTTTTGTTTGTTTGTTTGTTTTTCCTAGGAGTTGCTGCATTGGGAAGATAAAAGTCTAGAGCCATCCATAGGCAATCTTGGACTGCCCAATGTGATAAAGCAGGAAATTCTGCTTTTGAGCTGGGATTTGTTACTTGCTGCTGAAAGAGTCTTGAGAAATCCATCGAAGTGTTTAATTATATTGCCATTTGTATAAGTATTCGATTGAGGACTATTCTTCCCACTAAATTGTAAGCTCTATGAGGGTAGGCACCAGGTTTGTTTCCTTTTTTTTTTTTTTTTTTTTTTTTTTGCTTGTTTGTTTTCTTGGCACCTTTCATAGTGCTTGGTATATAGAAGGCAATTAATAAATACTTAATGAATTTTTCTGCATAATTTCATTTGGTAGGGCATATTATCAATGACCATTAAAATGATTCAAATCTCAGATGTCGGGTGACATTCATCAGATAAGTCGTAAGTTGTGACTGTGATAGATTCTTTCTTCTCTGTTGGTTTTTTTGGGTGATTTTTTTATCCCATTCTGATATTACATATTCAATTCTTGTACCTGGGTCTTATTTTTCTCATCTTTCTTGGTGTTTCACTTACTGTCTTCCTTTGTTTGGCTAGCAGTTCCTGTCCTAATTTTATTTTTCCTGTGGGTATAGATAAACTTTCTAGGCAGTGGGAAACTGTGAAAGGGAAGGCTTTAACTCTTTTTTTTTTTTTTAACTTTCATTTTAGGCACAGGGGTACATGTGAAGGTTTGTTATTTAGGTAAACTTGTGCCACAGGGGTTTGCTGTACAGATTATTTTGTCACCCAGGTAGTAAGCTTAGTACTCAATAGTTATTTTTTCTGCTCCTCCCCCTCCTCCCACTCTCCACCCTCAAGTAGACCCCAGTGTCTGTTGTTCCCCTCTTTGTGCCCATGTGTTCTCATCATTTAGCTCCCACTTTTAAGTAAGAACATGTGATATTTGGTTTTCTATTCGTGCATTACTTTGCTAAGGATAATGTCCTCCATCCATTTTCCTGCAAAGGATATGATCTCATTCTTTTTTGTGGCTGCATAATATTCCGTGGTGTATAGGTACCACAATTTCTTCATTCAGTCCATCATTTATGTACATTTAGGTTGATTCCAGGTCTTTGCTATCGTAAATAGTGCTGCAATGCACGTTTGCATGCATGTGTCTTTATGGTAGAATGATTTATATTTTTGACCCAGCAATCCCTTCACTGGGTATACACCCAGAGCTTTAACTCTTTCATGGATGACATATCATAGTTTTTGCTAGTCCAATAATCTACCCAGAAATAAGAGGCAAAAACCCATTAAACAGATGGGTTTTTCGTTTATTCATTTATTATTTTTCATTTATTCATAAGTGCTCCATAGCCAATGCTTATTCATTGTGTTTATTTAATACTTTTGTTTATTGGGATTCTCCAGAATTTAAAAAATTTGAAAACAAAACAAAAATAGTATAACTACGCTTCAGACGTAACACCTAGCACATAGTAGGCTCTTAATTTAAAATTATTGACTGACCTATTGAATAGCCCACAAAGGTCTATCTTGCGTCTAATAAATGCATTGACTCATTTATCTTTCCATTCATTTATTCAATAACTAATCAGTAATTAAAAAGAAACACAGAGTAATGCATGAATGCACTTATTAGAAATAAAATAGACTGTTGTAGGTTAATTGAAAACCTAGCCATTCTATCTTATATTCTTTATACATAAGTTGGAGACTGCCATGTGTTACACATGTATGTGTGATGTGTGCTTAAAATAGATGACGTTTCATGATATAATTTGAAGTATCTTTGTAAAGTTCAATTTGCCTAATTTTTATATTAGTTAACCTTTTCCTCCACCAGGGTAACTTCAGTTGGAAGATGTTTCTACTGTCAATTGAATTTTGTAATTCACTGTGTGAGATACAAAAAGACATGGTTTCTATATATAAGGGGTGTGATTTACAAGAGACTATGTGAATGTATATAACGTGGATACAGTGCAAGGGGCAAACCAATACTTGTGGTTGCACAAGAGAGCCGGGAAAGAGTCTCTCGGGAGTGTGCGTGGTGGGAAAGTTCTCCAGGGAAGACAACATTCAATTGTCTTGTGGTTGCTAAAAGGATACTTTTGATGCCAGAAGGGCTTGAGTCCAAATCTTGGCTCTGAAATTTCCTCACTGCCATTTTGACCTTGGGCAAAAATATTAACCCCCGAACCTCCATTTCTTCATCTGTAACACAGCAGTAAAATTACTCGTCTCTCTAGTCATAATAGCTGTTGTCAAAAATGTCTGTTCTCTGAATGTTTGGTGGGTTTCAGTAGAAAAAATAAGGAAGTTGGAAGTGGGAAGTTAAGGATGTCAGAGGCAGAGACAAAAAAGGGCAGGGCAAGGCATGGAGTTTTCTCTGAAAACTTTACTTAATCTCATTAAATATTAGTTATTGATGAATCTATATTTCAAACTGCCAGACGTAAAACCATATCACCTTCGGTCTAGTAATAGCCATGTGCGGTGCTACTGTTGTAGGTCTGGGAAAAATTCAGGCCAATGAGAGCCTTTGATGGCCACGGGAACAGTAAATTGCAGCAGCAATATCTAACTAGAAGTGCTGACTGCACCTCCAGCAGGCTCAGACTTGCATGGCTGCCTGCTGGAATGCAAAGCGTTTCTCTTATTCACAACCCTCCCACTCACTCATTGATAGCCTAGGGCCAGATCTGGATGTGGAGAACATTATTCCAATAAAAGGTGTGTGAAAAGAACACTCAAGGAATTTATTTTTTAACAAACTCGTGATGTGTAAAATAAGATGAGGATCTCAGAAACAGTTTTCTTTTCTTGGCATGGGCTGAGGACACGAAGTGAAATTCTGCTGCGTCATCTACTTTGAAGCAAGAAAATAATACTTTGACCTTATTAATGTACTTGCTTCTAGGGATAAATAAACCACCTTAGGAGATTACACAATTCCCTTGGATGACAAGTTAACTTTTTTTGGATAATGATGCTCTGTGTATAAAGGGATCCAAAATGCTACCTGTGTGTCAGTGAATTAATCGAAAAGGTAAGCAATCTATGTATAAGAACAAGACAGCTGGGCCGGGCGCGGTGGCTCACGCTTGTAATCCCAGCACTTTGGGAGGCCGAGGCGGGCGGATCACGAGGTCAGGAGATTGAGACCACGGTGAAACCCTGTCTCTACTAAAAATACAAAAAAATTAGCCGGGCGTGGTGACGGGCGCCTGTAGTCCCAGCTGCTCGGAGAGGCTGAGGTGGGAGAATGGCGTGAACCCGGGAGGCGGAGCCTGCAGTGAGCCGAGATTGCGCCACTGCACTCCAGCCTGGGCGACAGAGCGAGACTCCGTCTAAAAAAAAAAAAAAAAAAGAACAAGACAGCTGTTCTAAGATTGCATCAATGAATAGAAGATAAGAAATGTCAAAATAAAAAATGCATACAAATCTTTAAAAAGCATCCAGAGTTCAGAGTTTCCTGGGCATTTCATATTTCGCTTTTTTTTTTTTTCTCCAGAACTGTATGGAGGCCGTTAGTGTTTTAGTTTAGGCTAGGCCTAAACATATGGGCAATAGAAGTGGATGTCTTCGTGGTGTTATTTGAGAGCATTTGAACCAGTCCTTGTTCTTGCATGCACTTGCAGGTTGTCATTAACTTACAGAGTCATTTATTTGGGTTTAGGTAATATATCTTGGAAAATGTGAAATATTGCAAGGAGGAGGAATGGTCATCCATATCTTCTGCATTTGAAACCTGGAACAGGTGTGCTAAAAAGACAGGTATAGTGTCCAGGTTTCAATGGACTGGGAAAGGAAGCCTTTGGCAAGGCCCCTGGTTAGATCAAGAACAGCACAAAATCACTGAGAGAGAGAGGCAGAGAGAGAGAGAGAGAGAGAGAGTGAGTATGTGTGTGTGTGTGTGTGTGTGTCTGTGTCTGTGTGTCTATGTGTATCTGTGAAGAGGCAGGGGTTAACAAAGGCAGAGGGACAGATATACCAAAAAGGGGCTCAGAGAAAACTGCTCAGGAAAGAGGTTGGGGGCTCCGAGGACCAAATCAGTATCCCATTTGCTACACTATCTGTATACCACCTATGCCAACATTTCAATACACATCTGGCAATAGACTGTTTGTTAATATTATCAGACGTTAGTGGAACTTTTCAAGCTTCCCAAATTATCTGATTGGATTGGCCTATAAACTAAACAAAATTGGCTCAAGATACAATTGTTTCGAAAGGACTGAGATGACTGAATTAAAGTGACATTAATATGCTGTTAGGTTGGGGTTGATAGTGAGGTTTAGCTCTGAGAAGAATTATTTATTCACTCTACAAACATTTGCTAGGTGTATCCTATGCGCCTAGCATTGTGATGTGAAGGAATACAAAATACAGCCTTTGCCAGGTAGAGGTTACCATGAAGTATTGAAAATAGGAAAGTAAAAAGGACAATTGTAAGAAAATGTGATGTGTGTATATATGTGTGTGAGAGAGAGAGTGGGTGCATTCACTATGGCATTGAGAAACGGGAGCATAGGTCTTAGCCTAGAGAGTCAGGGAAGGCTTCCTAGGGAGGTGTGTCTGGGTCTGCATTTGAAGTGTGAGTGACGGGAGGGCAGAGACGATGGAAAGGCATCCTGAACAGAGAGAACAATCCTGGGGCAGAGAACCGAGAAATCTTCAGGGAACTGCCCTTGCCTGTTGGGCAGGAGCAGGAGCAAGATTAGGAAGGAACTTGCACACCTAGCAGGGTGTTGAATTAATTCTCCCATGACAGCTGGCCCAAAGTGCTGAAATTTCGGATGTGAGCCACCGCACCCAGACAGGTTTTTTATCAGCTGAGTGACAAACTCAGATGGGCTCTTAAAAGGGTCTCTCTAGCAGTGGTGTGGAGAGCAGCTAGGAAGGGCAGGCCTAGAGACAGATCAAATTCAGCAGTCTTGGATCAATAAAGATGGAATGTGATGCAGGCTTCATAAAAGAGGAGGACAGCTAAGATAATTCTCATGTTTTCCAAGTGCTTTAGGAAATAGAAAAATGAGCTCAACCTTAGACTTGGCGAGTACTGAGGTGCTCATGGGACATACCAGTGAAGACAGCAACTCTCCCAGGACTGGGGCTCAGCAGGGAGGCCTCAGACGAGTTCAGGATGTCAAATCATCAAGGTGTACCTGGTGGTGGTGGGAACCAGCCAGTGAGCAGGAATAATTAGAGAAGAGGAGAGGGTCAAGGTCAGAGTCCTAGAGAGCTGGTCTGGGAAGGGGAAACTGAGGAATGGGCCCCCAGGCGGGAGATATAGGAGGAGCAACCTAGAGTGAGAGGCAGATTAGGAAAAGCATCACTAGGACAGATCAGGGAATTCAATAAGAGTGGTTTTGGTGGAGGAATGGTGGCTAGCTGGTGGCAGATTGTGGTAGGATAGTGATGAAGATCAGAGAAGGATGCAGTAATGTGGACGACATGCCAGCCTTTTAAAAAGCATGGCTGGGATCTGGGTGTGGTGGCTCACGACCATAATTTCAGCACTTTGGGGGGCTGACATGGGAGGATTGCTTGAGCCCAGCAGTTTGAGACCAGCCTGGGCAAGAAAGTGAGACCCCATCTCTACAAAAATAAAAATAAAAAAATTAGCAGGATGTGGTGGTGCACATCTGTGGTCCCAGCTACACAGGAAGCTGAGGTGGAAGGATTGCTTGTGCCCAAGAGGTTGAGGCTGCAGTGAGCCAAGATTGGTCCACTGCACTCCAGCCTGGGCAACAGAGTGATACCCTGTCTCAAAAGAAAATAATCAAAAAAGTATGGTTGGGAAGTAAATGACAGAGAGGGAGTGGCCAGAGGGGAACATAAGGGAAGAGAGGGTTTTTTGCTGGCAAAGGAGATTTGAGCTCATTTATAGGCATGGGGGAAGACAATCAGTAGGTGCATAAGTGAGTTGAGAATCTATACTACCAATACAGGATACCATGTTAGGATCACTGTCTCAACAAAAATGATCACAGCCCTCCAAAAATGCAACTTGACTTTAAGAAGGCTTTATCACTTGCAAGAATATTGCTGTGACATCTAATAAAAATTTAATTAAGGCTTAGATGATATCACATTTTATGTAACCTGAAGTCCTTAAATCCATGAAATCACTCAAATAGAATCAAGTCTGTTGGAAAGAGAATCTCATCTTAAGAAGTGGCAGCAGGAAAAATGAGTAAGTTCCGTTTTATTTTATCAGTGAAGTCTGGGGCTACGAAATGGTTCTAAGAGCATAAAGAAATAATAGCTGCATTCGAGAACAGGGTATGTAAAATAATTTGTTTAATTTCAGCCACTTTTTAAGGTCAATTTTACACCCTGAAAGAAAGGCAATACTGACTCCATTGTTCTTTTGCCAATAAGGAGATCGGGAATTACAATAATAAATAGAAGAAAGAATGTTGTTTTTCCTCACTGTAATCAATTTTATGGCTCTTGCGAAGAGGAATTTTTGTGGTGATTAAAATAGTCCCTTGCACATATTAGGTACTCAGTAAGCATTTGTGAAATATAGATTTTCTAGCCTTTATTTGTGTTTAAGGAATCAGGGAATAAAGCTCAAAGTTGCCTTTCAAGAAATTTTTGGAACTCTCTTCTCGCTAAAAAACTGTAAAGTCTTATAAAAGAGACATTATTTATTTTCTCCAAGTATTGCCTGCGAGGTGAATTGAAGGTTTTTTTTATCAACAGTTGTTTTGTAAGATTGTTTGAGGACTAAAAGGGCTGATTGTAATCACCTGTAACATGCTACCCAGCAAGACATTCCTGACCAGGTTGAAGTTAAAAAAAAATGAAGAAGTGAAATATCAAGCTTATGCAAGTTTGAAATTACAAACGAGAACAAAAGTTAAAACACATAAGCCCTTCTTATCAGTAGGTTATCTTTCAGGATAGATTATACGGTTGTTTCTCTTAGTAATTGCAACATTGCTCTGTTTTCTCATTAAGTGAGAGAGAGAGAGAATGTGTGTGTTTGTGTGTGTGTGTATGTGTATGTGTGTATGTGTGTGTTGGTGGGCAGGCAGGGACACAAATAAATGAGCCGGAAAGAAAGTAAAAGATGACAAATTGGTGGCTTAGGTCAAGTTCTGATAATTTTACAATATTTATGGTTGAACGCTAAGGTGGTTACATAGTTTGTGCTTGCTTAAATGATCCGACCTAGTTTAACTTTGTAATGTGTTGCAAACACGAAAACACCAAAATGCAAAACTAATGGATTTCGCAATTTGTTTTATAAGACATGCAGAAATGCTAACGTAGAATATAAATGTGCATCGGTCTGCAGTGATCGTTCAGTTTGTTACTGAACTCGTTAGGTCATTTATCATTGTTTGTCTATGTAAATTGCTTTATCACATGCTTCTACATAAATCAGCAACGGAGGCCTGTCCTTTTTGTTTTGGTTTAGTTTATTTCTTGTTCACGTAAGACTCTTAACCTGACAAGATATTAGCAAAAAGTGACTAACATAAAACCATTTCCTCTATCCATTACTTGCATTTTGGTGAAACAAGAAGGAAAAAATAGTTACAATTGAATAAATTTATATATTTATTGATTTATTTATTTTTGAGACAGGGTCTCATTCTATTGCCCAGGCTGGAGTGCAGTACCATCATGACACACTGCAGCCTCCAACTCCTGGGGCTCAAGCCGTCTTTCCACCCCAGACTCCCAATATTTTTAAATTTTTTTGTAAAGACAGGGTCTTGCTATGTCCCCAGGCTGGTCTCAAACTTTTGGGCTCTAGCAGTCCTCTCGCCTAGGCCTCCCAAAGTGCTGGGATTACAGGTGTGAACCACCATGCCTGGCTAATATATAACTTTAAAAAATTTAAACTTCCAGTTTCTAAATATTCATTTGTATTGCTAGAATAGATTATGGAATTATTTATTTACATATAAAAGACTGGAAACAACTCAAGCTTTTAGTATTTTCTATACTATTTGTTAACCTTACTCTGTGGTTTCCTAGTCCATGAGAATAAATACAACATTGGAAATCTGTAATCAGAGGAATTTAAGTCCAAGTAAAACAGACAAGTCACTTTGCTATAGTCTCCTTAAATTTATGGAAGTGTTGAAATGCTTTTGAAAAGTGTGAGCTCAGATGAACTTAAGTCAATTATTCAGTCTTATAGAACAAAGATAGACATATTTGCTATAAAAGCCTATTTTGGAAATTGAGTGTGACAGTGTACACAACTGCAGCCTGTTCAAACAGTTCCATCTGAATTATGCTTAATTGAATTTATTTTCATGGTTATTTCATAATTGGGAATAAGGATAAATAAGTGTGATATAATTGCTGATTTTAACAATGTACTGGTTGATTAGAAAAGTGGTGACACATGCAAACTGGATTGTAGCACTCACCACTGAATTCTGATGACTCTGGGTCTTACAACTTTAAGCTTCAGCTCCTTATAAGCATCTCTTAAGATTACTGCTCTGGGGCCAGGTGTGGTGGCTCATGCCTGTAATTCCAGCACTTTGCGAGGCCGAGGCCAGTGGATCACCTGAGACCAGGAGTTCGAGACCAGCCTGGTCAACATGGTGAAACCCCCTCTCTACTAAAAATACAAAAATTTTCCAGGCACGTTGGTGGGTGCCTGTAATCC
Organism: Nomascus leucogenys; assembly: GCF_006542625.1. Classification (NCBI taxonomy): domain Eukaryota; kingdom Metazoa; phylum Chordata; class Mammalia; order Primates; family Hylobatidae; genus Nomascus; species Nomascus leucogenys. The sequence continues at coordinate 95,471,854 of NC_044389.1, read as the reverse complement.
CAGATACTCAGGACACTGAGGCAGGAGAATCGTTTGAACTCGGGAAGCAGGGGCTGCAGTGAGCAGAGATCCCACTATTGCCCTCCGGCCTGAGAGACAAGAGCGAAACTCAGCCTCAAAAAAAAAAAAAAAAAAAAAAAAAAGTTACTGATCTGCTACCTTCGGCTTAGAAACAACAGAGAAGAGAAAGGTCTTTTCTAGACCTTTCCAACCCTTTCTTGTCCAACCCATGGCCCACGTGCCCTGGCCATGTGGCCCAAGACGGCTTTGAATGCAGCCCAACACAAATTCGTAAACGTTCTTAAAATATTATGAGATTTTTTTGCAATTTCTTTTTAAGCTTATCAGCTATCTTTAGTGTTAGTGTGTTTCATGTGTGTCCCAGGACAATTCTTCCAATGTGGCCCAGGGAAGCCAAAAGATTGGACACAGCTCGTCTAGACTCAGCTCACAGGGGCCTTAAAGAACTGGCCTGGGTTTGATTCCAAGTTTCATGAGTTATTAATTCTGTGTTCTTGGGAAATTGCTTCACCCCTAATTCTTTGGTTTTGTCTTCTGTAAAATCAAATGATAATGTCCACTTCACATGTTTTTTTGTGTGTGTGTGTGTGTGATGATTAAAATATGAAACAGAAAACTTTTAGTACTTGGTCTGGGGTGTTCACCAATGGTAGCTGTTACTTGTTTGTTAAACAGATACTAGAGATACTCAACAGAGATTAAAGTGTAATGGCAGACTCTTTAGAATGTAGATTTTGGGCATACAACCATTTACTTTCTTGCTGCCTGTTAAGGTTACATATGTATTAACATCTTATGGTAACAAAAGTTGAAGGAAAATTCACTTGCTTTCATTCTAAATAGCCATTTAGATCTTCAAACAATCTAAAATTCCATTGTTTGAATAGGTTGGCAGTAGAATTTTTTAAATCACTTCTTGATAAGGGGGAATAATTGAAGACAAAAACTAAATGTTAACTAATTTCCTGTGTAATGTTACTGGAACCCAAAGGGTTTGTTCACCACTCTCCTTTCATCTTCTGATGCACTGATGTCTTGTAGATTCTTTTTCTTCACTAAAATCTATCTCGGAAATGCCGGTGGTCAGCAATGTGTTTTGGATTGACAGTTAATATCTATATATAATTGTGAAATGCTAATTTTTTTTCAGGAAAGGAATCTCTTAGGATTAAAACTAAAATTAAAGTTTTATTCATTTGACTACAGAGAAGGGAGAAGATTAACATTAACTAAAAACTCAAATATTTAAGCTTTAGGTAAGTATGCAGCTTTCAAATAAGATTGATTACAAAACTTTCCTAGATGGAGGATTTAGGGACTATCTGGTCCAATCTCTTCATTTTACAAATATAACCCAGGAAGTTTATATGACTTTTGAAGGTCATAACCATAGTTGTGGTGGCAGGCTCAGCCTTAAAATACTCCTTCAATCTTACTGTTATTAATATTAAATTTATCATTAAAAACTAAGTAAGTTCACAGTTCCAAGGCAGAGTACATTGAATAGTAAGCTTATAAAAATGTAATAAAAACACATTTTGTTTAAAAATTACACATCCTTATGCCTTGGGCCACAATGTATACATACTTATTTCATCAAGGAACTTCTAATTTATATGACCTCATAAAAATTATTGAAAACAAATTACTAGGAAAGGGCAGTAAGGACTGGCCTATCCTCATTATTGCAGTAAATATCATATGTGTGATATTACATGATAGAAGAGAATTTGGTAAGGAGTGTATATAATTGGTATATAATTTCAATTTTATTTTGGTGAAGCATTGAATATTGCTGATTAGATATATACTATTCATGTCATTTGCTATTATCAAAGAACTGATTATGACAGTGAAACAGATGTCAGAAAGCAATTACACTAATAACAACATGATTACCGCCACCAATTTAATTCCAGAAACCTGCCTAGAATCCTTATGAAGCAAGTAATTTTCCTCAGCTGTCTAGAATAGGCATTGATCTGTGTCCTTTACTCATCACAATCTAAACTATTTAAGCATTTTTGATTAACGGAACCATGAAACATCAGCGTTCGAATCCTTCTCTTTAAATCTTACGTCGTTTTCAAAGTGATTTCATTTCTTTTTGAAGCTTATTTTCACAGATGGAGGCTTGTTTCTTAGATTTGTTTTTATTCATTTGACCATCATCACACTTTGAAATGTGCACATTATGATTAAAAAATCAGCTCATGCCCATTCTTTATTTCTCAAGTAATGTAAGTTTCTACCTTGTTCTTCAGTGTGTCTTTTGGTTTTCTACTTTTTTCACTAAATTTCAGTGTTTCCATTTTAAAATTTAATGCTTTTCGTTATTTCATATTTCTTTCAAGTTATGAAGGCAATTCTGTTCATTATAGATATTTTAGAAGATACAAAATAGTATATATAAGAAAAATCTTGTTTATCATCTAGTGATCAGAAATGACCATTATTAGAATATTGTACGTTTCAGGGTTTGTTTTTTTTTTAATTGTTGCCTATCTATCTCTATCTATCTATCTATCTGTCTATCTACCTACCTACCTACCTACCTACCTATCGCTGTATCTATCATCTTTTCCCCATCTATTTTGGTCACTAGCTGTGACCTTAGACTTCTGTGCCTTTCTTTCTTCATTTGTAAAATGAGAATAATAAAAACCTCTACCTCATTCGTGACTTTGAGGATTAAATTAGTTAATTCAGGTACAGTGACTAACAGAATGCCAGACATAGGAAACTTTCAGTAAGTGCTAATGCTTTTTATTCAGCATTGCTCATTTGTATCTTATGTGCCTATATATCTTTTCATTTCTGTATTTTATAGCGTACATAGTAGTATATATGTACATAGCAGTATGTTTATAATGTACATAGTATTCTATACATTATAACATACAAAAAATAGAAATGAAAAGAAACAAAACACCCCAATGGACAGTCTGTCATGCCCCACATTAAAAACCACTTGGGGCCAGGCACAGTGGCCGGTGCCTATAATCCCAGCATTTAGGGAGGCCAAGGTGGGAGGATCATTTGAGGCCAGGAGTTCAAGACCAGGTAGAGCAACATCCCAAAATCCTCATCTCTACAAAAAATTTAAAAAAGTAGCCAGGGATGGTGTTGCATGCCTATGATCTCAGCTACTCTGGAGGCTGAGAATTGACAAGGAGAATAAATGATAATATTTACAGGTAGCTTCAGATCCCTATATTTACATTGAGGCTTCAGATTTGGAGTAGGATACTGGAGTCATTTTGATAACCTGGTACTCTAGTGTTGTCTATGTCTCTTCACTGAATGGAGATATGATTCAAGGACATCTTAGCATGTGTTGAGGCATATAAAATACTCACGGGTGTGCAGTAATGGGCTTCAATGCTGGGATTACTTTTTAGGGTTCAGCTAAATGTATACATTTCCCACCCCTGTCCTTTCATAAGAAGTGTCCTGACAACTGCAGCTCCCAATGTCCTTGCTCTCTGTTGATTTCTCCCATGTACTATCCACTGAAACCTTGATTATTTAACCACCTTAGTTTCCCGTTTGTTTGAGTCACAGCATAATGAACATCTTTATAAGTAACACTCATGCTCACTTCAACTCAAAGGCCTAAAGATTATCTGCAAAACCTAAGCCAGTAAGAAGCTTTTATCTTGCTCGGACAAGGTGAATTTAAAGGCAGCTAAACACATTGCAAATTTAGAAGAAGGATGTAGGTCTTAACTTGTGGATAGACTTTTCCTCATATATGGGTTAATGAATATCCTTCTGTCTCTTGTGAATTCTTAGTAATATAGGCCATAAATGGAGCTTTCTTTTTTACTCTATAAAGGCTTTTTATCTTTTGACATCATGTTTATATTATCTGATATGATGTGAACAAATCTGACAGAAGCAACTAAAAAAAGCAGTGCAGAGCTAAGTGTATTCAGTGTTTATTAGCTGAGATGTTTTCCCCACATAGCTTCAATGTAAAAACATATTTTTATTCTTTATTACATATCCTCCTTCTTAGTAATGCTTTTAACTTATGTCACTTTTTTTTTCTATAAAATTTACCGGACCCCTAATGTCTTTTCTACTATCTGCCACTATATCTACAGCATTTTGGTTTCCCACCAAAATAGTTTTAAATCATATTTAGCACAATTGACTTATTTATGAATACTGTTTGAAAACAAAGTGTTCATGTGGTAAACATGCTTTTCATTGCTGCATTTTAAAAGATAAATGCAATGGAATACTCATTTTTTTGTTTCACAATTTAAAGCTAATTTAATTTGATAATTATTCAATATCGATTTATCCAATATTGATTTATTCTCACGTTCTTTATTTGTAAAGTTCTTCTGGGTTTCCAAAGAGTCTACCCCTGTTATCGTAGTATTCCTCCATAAGGACCCCATCCACGGGTACCACTGAGAACTTCTGGCTGCATTAAGATATTTTCTAGTGAAGAAGAAAATCTGAGAGAGAAAAATAAACATTAGAAAATAAGAGATGTGAGAAATGTAGAGGAAAAATGAGTAAATAACTAAATGTGGTATATATACACAATAGTCACCTGAAAGAATGAAATCCTATCATTTGCAACAACATGAATAGAACTGTAGATCATTATATTAGGTGAAATAAGGCAGGAACAGAAAGAAAGATGCCACATGTTTCTCATTCTTATGTGGGAGCTAAAAAAATCTGATCTCCTGGAGCTAAAGAATAGAATGACTGATATCAGAGCCTGGGAAGGGTGTGTGGGTGGTAAAGGGGGACAAAGAGAGGTTGGTTAGTGGGTATAAACACACAGTTTGATAGAACAAATAAGCCCTGACATTCTGTAGCAGAGTAGGGTGACTGTAGTTAGCAAAACTGTATTGTGTATTTCAAATAACTAGAAGAGAGGACTTAAAATATTCCCAATACATAAAAATGATAAACACCGAAGGTGATGGGTGCCCCAAATGCCCTGACTGATCGTTACATATTCTACACATGTGACAAAATATGGCATGTATTCTGAAAATATGTAAAATATTATGTATCTAAATAAATAAAAATGGAAAAAATTTAAAGAACAGATAAGACAGACACACAGGAAAATTGTATCTGTAGCGGGCGGTGTTCTAAACATCAATTACCTCAATTTCTGTCTTGCAAAACGTTTTCTGACGTGACTGTGAAGAGCGAAAGTATGATTTGTTGAAAAATTAGTCTGATTTTTAGTGGAGAAACTGGATTAGGATCATAGTTTATTTTGTAAATTTGTTTTTGAACGAATGGTTCTATCACAGCGGGTACAGAGTTTCAGTCAAAATGACTAAGTAACCAAAAAGCTGAATGAAGCTGTACATTTTCCTGGATGCTCACTGAAGTCTGTGGCATGAATGGGTAGAAATGTAGTGACTTAGTCAAAAGTGATGTATTACAAACCACTAGACACTCACAAATAGAGGAAGGTCTTGCTTGTCAAAGGCTACAGGAATGAGGGATTTTCTAATGCGATGTTGAGGTCCTATAAAATGTCACTGTCTTTTCTTTTCTTTCCTCCTTTATTTTTTTATTTTTATTTTTTACTTTTTTTTTTTTCCCCCTTTTCTTTTTGAGGTAGGGCTCTGTCATCCAGGCTGGAGTGCAGTGGTGTGACCATGTCTCACTGCAACCTCTGCCTCCTGGGCTCAAGTGATCCTCCCACCTCAGCCTCCTGAGTAGCTGGGACTACAGGTGTGCATCACTACACCTGGCTAATATTTTCATTTTTTTAACTTTTTGTAGAGATGAGGTCTTGCTATGTTGTCCAGGCTGGTCTTGAACTCCTGAGCTCTGGTCTTGGTCTCCCAAAGTGCTGGGATTACAGGCAAGAGCCAATACACCTGTCCAAAAATGTCACTTATGATGGCCAAAATTCACAGGGTACTGGACATTCGAACCAGGAATATAGCCCCAGTTTTGGTTCAGGATCTAATTGTACAAGAAAATATCTTTCTTTGGTTATTCACTTGTTATGTGTCGTAGGAACCCACTGGGACATGCCACAGGTTCTTCCTTAGCAAGCTGTCTGCTTCCAGATGTGGTTTTCATAGGGAGTTGCCCACCCCCAACCTGTGGGGCAGGTCAGTTCCCTTCTCTGCTCTCCACGTTCCCTGTCTATAGAAGAAGGCCCTTGCACCAGGTCTGAAATTCTCACCAGGTGTGCCATAACACAAAGGTTCCGCCAGTGTGCCCATAAATTGTAATAAACGTGTAGGATTTCTTTTTTGCTGCAGCTTTGCAGAGACAATTATGGTGACTTCTTGCCAGATGAAATGTTAAACTGAACTGTAGAGAGTAAGGGTAATTTATCGCAAGCAGGAGGTGAAGTGTCACGTTAAGCCTGTGCCACGAGGTGTTCCTTGGGATCTTTGAAAACTCTTCTTCCGAGTGTTAATGATAGAGCAAGGCCCTAGCAGGAAACTCTTCTCCCCAGTAAGTCATGCCATGTCAAGGGTGACCAAATTAGCAGTGATGCAGGGCAGGCGACCCCCAAAGTGGAGCTTACCCCATGAGAGTTCTTAGCTTTCCCCAGAAAATAATTCAAGGGCAAGCCAGAGGTAGAAGAAAACAGCTTTATGAAAGAGGCAGTGTTATAGCCCTGGTGATGTTACAGCTCCTTGACTGCTCCTGCAGAGTAGGGCCAACCCCTCAGCAGAGAGAAGCAGCTCAGGGCAGTTTTGCAGTTCTATTTATACCCACTTTTAATTGCATGCAAATTAGGAGGCAGTTCATGCAGAAATTTCTTAAGAAGGGGTAGTAGCTTTTGGGTCATTGGGTCATTGCCATGGAAAAGGGGCTGTAACTCCCAGGTGTTACCATGGTAATGGTAAATTGGCATGCCATACTGGTGGGCGTGATTGAAAGCTGTTTCCTCCGTGGTCCCGTTTTAGTCAGTCTTCAATCTGGTCCAGTGTCTGAGCCCTGGCCCTGGAGTTGAATCCCACCTCCTACCTCAGTAGGGCTCTATCTATGGAGGCTATTTATTTAATTCCTTCAGGTCAATTCTCTTTATTTCCAAAATAGCCTGCCCAGGTCAAAAATTTACAAAGCTGCACTCAAAGATTGCTTGAGTCCAACCTTTCACTTCTTCCTTGGTACCTCAAGTGTAGTCATGGCAACCACCCTAAAGAATAAATATAAACCTGAAACCTGTGCCAAAGGTGAGTAATTTGGATCTGGTAGTGGCAGGAAAGCTGTTTTTAGGGGAGGAGAAGGAGGAGAAAATAAAAGGAAAAGAGCATAATTTTTCTCCATTAATCCCTTGTGATTTGGTATTTTTACCACAGAAGATAAGATTGGAAAGAGAAAATGGGGGCTTTATGAAGTAATTAAATCTCGAGGAGGCAAAAAGAAAGTCAAGTCTTACTGATGGGTTATGAATGAATGATCTTTTGGTTTTCAAAGGGACTGCATTATTGATGTGATACCTTCCATTTTTTTCATATATCATACCTCTCTTTCATTATAAAGAATAAATCCTACTATAAACTTTTTTGGTCCATTACAATAAAATTGGTTTTGGGATTTGTCCATAATAAACCCTGCATGGAAGACTTCCTTTACCTCACCAAACTTTTTTGGGGGGTCTGATATCAGTAACTCCTTTGAGAGCCAATGTCAAGACATGCAGTGTGGGAAGAGGGAAACACGGAAGGACAGTCTCATGGGCCAAGACCCCAAGTCACATAGTTGGTCTGGCATCAAGTGGCCATCTCAGAAGTGTGACAAGCTTCCTGTATTCGTCTGTTTTCACACTGCTAATAGAGATATACCAGAGACTGGGTAATTTATAAAGAAAAAGAGGTTTAATGGACTCACAGTTCCATATGGCTGAGGAGGTGTCACAATCATGGCGGAAGGGAAAAGGCACGTCTTACATGGCAGCAGGCAAGAGAGAGCATGTGCAGGGGGAGTTCCCTTAAGAAAACCATCAGCTCTTGTGAGACTTATTCACTGTCAGAGAACAGCATGGGAAAAACTCGCCCCCATGCGTCAGTTACCTCCCCCTGGGTCCCTCCCACAACACTTGGGGATTATTACAATTCAAGCTGAGATTTGGGAGGGGACACAGAGCCAAACCACAACACTTCCCCCAAAAAAGAGTTTATTGGTCATTGTGTTCTATTTTACTCGAAGTTATTCCTGAAAATAATACAGCATTTCATAGGCTTTTGTGTGAAGTGTTTGAATGTGCATGCTTTCTATATTTGTTTAGAGGGTACAGAAAAGTCCAGATGATTCCAAACAGTGGATTTTCATGTGTGGCAAAATGAATAATCTGAGAACTGCTTCTGGGAACTCAGAAGGAGTCACTTTGGTTTGTGTAGGTCTGCAGAGCACGTTTTAAGAACTACTGGCATAAGTCATTATCTCTGGTGGAAAAGGCTGCCTGGCATGTAGCTGTTAACTCAGTGGTTGCCCAAGTGTGGAGATTCAGCATTACCTGGGAATTTATAAGAAGAACTCTGGGCTTCAAATCAGATTTGCTAAGTCACAAACTCTGGGGGTGGAGCCCAGCAAACTGTACCTTAACAAGCCTCAGGGAAATTCCATACACATTTAAGTTTGAAGATCACTTTACTGCCCCCGCTCTCATTTTCTAATAATCCCAACCTCAATGTATTTCAGGCCAATACTTGTCATAGCTAACGTACATTGTGTTCTAAATGGTGTTATGGACTATGCTAGGCAATTTACATGCATGATTATGTTCTTGGAACACCACTATCACATAGAGCCTATATTTTGGCTTTATTTTAAAGGCGGGTAACTGATGGTTACAGTGATATACTGTACTGGGATTACACAATTAGTAAATAGCAAGGACTGGGATCCACAGTGTTTAACTCCTAAATCTGTGTGACTAACCATAGAATTATTCATTGTATATACCTACCGATTGCTAGGCAGTTAGATGCCAGTGTAGAATAGAATAGTCCCCTACCCAATGGAATCCCATTTTCATACATTAGAAATTGAAGTCGGGTGTGGTGGCTCATGCCAGTAATCCCAGTAGTTTAGGAGGCTGAGGCAGGAGGATCACTTCAGCCCTGGACTTTGAAACACCGTCTCTATAAAAAAAAGTTTTTTAATTAAAAAAAAGAAACAACTGTGTTCCCTGGCTTTTTCAGTGCAAGCCGTTTCACCTAGAAAATACCATTTTCCTTCACCTTTAGTCCAGTTCTGTGGCCACTATCAAAATGAGACACAAGACGTACCTATTTCTGGAAGCATTCTCTGCTTTTCCTTATGGAATGGATCCTTTCTTCAGACACTTCACCTCAGTTTTTTTGTCATCTGTTTCTGCAGTTTGGTAGTTTTCACTGTGTGTGTCTCTTACCTCTACTCCCTGCAGATGAATTGCAAGTTCTTAAAAGAGAGGAACTCTATCTGTTGGTGACTTCTCCCAGTTCCCCAGCAGGGTTCTTGACACAGGAGGCATCCAGTGAGGGTTCTTGAATCTTAAGGATGTTTGTAAAATCTCTTCCATGCGAATACAAATCTAGGTTAGGTGAGGGAGGGAACCACCTGAAGCATTGGAGGGAAATGGCTAAAATAAATTCAAAATACTTAGTAAAAGTATCGAAAGAAGAAATAACTGTGGTCATTGTTGTTAACTTGAATTTCCAAACATCTTCCATGTAGGTTAGTAGAGAATTTCAAATATTTCCACGAAGTACCCACTAGGATTTCAATCCTCCTTCCTGTGGCTGTGTTGTACCCACAGGCTGTTCTTTTTGGCTGCACTTGAATTTCATGAAGTGATGCTGTTTGCCTCTAAGGGTTTTGGAATGGGAGGATGGCAGGTTTTTTTAATGAGCTCACTCTTCATCCCATGAAAAGAAGCTTTCAGAAAAGACGATTTCACTTCATTGCTATAACGTTGAGCAATGATACAAAAAAGTTTTTCACTTTAAGTGAGAAGATTTGATTATGTGAAGAAGGAATCCCTATTAATGTCCTATTAATATCCTATTAATATTTTGTGTCACATGTATTTAGGAAATTTTAAATTCCTTTATGACCCTTCAATGCCCTTGTTTTTTATTTAGTCATAGGGATTTGTGGAATTTATACATGTAGTTTTGCAACCCACACATGTACATAGTTTTAAAAATGAAGAATAGTATTTTTGTTACAAAAGAAACAAGTTTATTGTAGATAATGGAAATAAAAAATAAATAACAATAACATAGTTCAAATACATGTTTCTTTTCCATGTGGCGAATTTACTGATGTATATTATAAACTAGGATATGTATATGTAGACAAGTATTCTCTCTCGCTGCCTCTCTCACACATACACACACAAGTTGCCAAATTTTTTAATGAAAACTTAATTCTACAAAATGAAATCTAATATAATATGATGCATGATATAGTTTGGCTGTGGCCCCACCCGAATCTCATCTTGAATCATAGTTCCCATAATCCCCACATGTCTTGGGAGAGACCTTGTCAGAGGATATTAGATTATGGGGGCAGTTCTTCGTGTGAACTTATTCACTATCTCATGATAGTGATCTGATGGTTTTAAATGGGCCTTTCCCCCTTTTGCTTGGCACTTCTTCTTTCTGCTGCTATGTGAAGAAGGACATGTTTGCTTCCCCTTCCACCATGACTGTAAGTTTCCTGAGGCCTCCCCAGCCCTGCACAACCGTGAGTTCATTAAACCTCTTTCTTTGATAAATTACTCCATCTCCATTATATTCTTATAGCAGTGTGAGAACAGACTAATACAGTACATATTATATCTGTTATCCTATTTCAATGGATGGGATGGGTTATTTTGAAGTTAAAGGACTATAAAAAGACATAGGCACTTAGTGGTAGGAGAAAGTATAGGAGAAAATAAATTGCAGTAGAGATTTTCCAAGGTTTTTCTTAAAGGGAGGTCTGCTTCACCTGTCGTGTGGGCTTTGAGGATGGTCCAAGTATGGCCGTCTCTAGCAGCATTAAATGTAGTTCTCTATGTTACACTTCCTTACTCCCTAAATTATATTAAGGTAATTTGATTGACCTAAGGTGGTAGTAACTGTCACTCACCTTAGCAACATTCATCAGTATACTTTGCACCCTCTAAAGAGAGAAATGGTCAGGAGAGTGGGTGATGCTATTTAATGCTAACCTCACTGCCTGACTTCACTGACAATAATTGCTTTACATGTCAATTTCCTTGTCCTGTTTGTTAAATTAGAAATATCCCTTATCTAACCTAGGAGAAAACTGCACCTGCCTAGCTGATAGGTTTTTTTTTTAGATACACACACATTTTGAATAAGGAAACATTAAATATGTGTTTTCCCCAGCAGTAATTTTCGGTACCTAATACTAATACTTCATTTAGTAAAAGTCTCCCTACTTCGTAATATTCAGCGAGAAGTTAGCTGATTTGTTTATAGACGATGTTCTTAAAACTTTTGAATCTGTACTCCTTTTATTGGGCATTATAATTAAAAGGCAAAATGCAAAGCAAATTTGCTAAAAAGATTAATACCTCATGAATGTTTCATCACGAAAAGACCCAACTATTCGTCTAATCGTTTCCTCCATGACCACTACTTACACACCCATACTAAGAGACTCTAAAGCAAACAACCTGCATTTAAATTACTATCTGCTAAATTCTTTATAAGCAACACCAAAATATGCATTTTAAATAAAATATCCTGTACACTGCACTTTAGGAAAGGCATGAATTTTAATGCATTTCCAAGTAGCAGATAAGAAAGCAAATCAGGGCTTATTCAGTGTTCTCAAATGGCAACCCCAGACCTGGAGCTAAGTAAAAAATGGATTCAGCCGTAAAGCCCAGAGTCCTGTGCTGTTGGAACTCAGATGGCTCTCTGCTTCAAAAATAGCAGACTCTGCATGTCATTCAATTTGCTTTCACAAACATTTTGTTGAATGCTTACAACATGCCAAGCATTAGATATGTAACCCCAGAAGATTTAAGGAATCACAAGACCTACTTCTTGCTTTTGAAGTGTTCAAAAGTAAAGGATTTTATGATAAATGGGCAAAACTGATATATAAACAAAGTATTTTATGACACTGATAAGGGTAATAAATAGTGATGTATTCACAGTGCTATGTTTTTGGACATAGATGGGGAACAATTATTCTTTCCAAGGAAGGTCAGATCTCAGGAAGATTGCTTTTCTCTTGCTCCACTGTCATCATCCAAAGGAATAAAGTAACATAGGTTAGGGCCTTTCCTATAATAACCTCTCAAGACATACTTGTTCATTTGACCTCAATTGTAGCATTTCTAGTTCTTAAAATATTTAGGGTTTTTGTTGTTGTTGTTTTTTAAGCAGTAGTTACACTTAACAATTCGTAGTTTTTCACAAAGATTTCCTGCCTGCAACTTACCCCTCTTCACATGTTTTAGTACCTCTCTTGTCAGTAACCATTTATGACTCTGAGAAGCTGTCTTTGATGGAGCATATAACAAATCAAGAGAGCTGGGGTAACCCATGCTTTCCTTCAGCTCTTTTCTCTCATTTATTTTTATTTTTATTTTTACGTTTTTGAGACAGATTCTCGCTCTGTTACCCAGGCTGGAGTGCAGTGGCACAATCTTGGTTCACTGCACCCTCCACCTCCTGGGTTCAAGTGATTCTCATGTCTCAGCCTCCCCATTAGCTGGAATTACAGGCATGCAGCACCATGGCCAGCTAATTTTTTTGTATTTTTGGTAAAAACATGGTTTGACCATGTTGGCCAGGCTGGTCACGAACTCCTGGCCTCAAGCAATCCACCCTCCTTGGCCTCCCAAAGTGCTGGGATTACAGGCATGAACCACCACACCTGGCATCTTTTCTCTTATTCTTTGAAGAAGCCAAGGTAGTCAGACCTGAGTGAAAACCAGCATATGGTGATAATAAGGAGCAGTGATTTTAATCAAGAAAGAGCCTGACATTGACATTCAGAGATAAGAGAAAATACTGGATCAGGCCACAAAAAGGTAATCTAGAATCTTGTTCAAAGTGTAGTCCATAGCAGCATCGGTTTCACTTGGGAGTTATTGAGAAAGGCAGAATCTCTGCAGACCTACTGAACGAGGATCTGCATTGTAAACAGTTTCTCAAGGCCAGGCATGGTGGCTCACACATGTAATCCCAGCATTTTGGGAGCCTGAGGCAAGAAGATACTTGAGCTCAGGATTTCGAGAACAGCCTGGGCAACACAGTGAGACCCCGTCTCTACAACAAATTAAAAAATTAGCCAGGCATGGTGGCTCATGCCTGTGGTCCCAGCCAAGAGGATCCCTTGAGACCAGGAGGTTGTGGTCCCAGCTAGGAGGATCCCTTGAGCCCAGGAGGTTAAAGCTGCAGTGTGCCCACGTTGCATCACTGCACTCCAGTCTGGGTGACAGAGCAAGACCCTGTCTCAAAAAAAAAAAAAAAAAAAAGTTTTCAATAGGCTCCTTTGCATATTAAACCTTGAGGATTGTTCCAAGTTCAGTGGAAAAGATTTTAAATCATTGAAAAATGAGAAATACAAATGGACTCTAGAAAGCAAAATTTTTCAGCCATGGTGATACTGTTCCATCTCATATTCCACAAAGTTTGTTGACTGTAGATAATATAATATGCAAATGATGGATAATCACATCAAAACACATATTCAGCCAAATGGATGATATTGTGGACTTTGTACCATTTAGTTAATAAAAAATCTGTGTTTTTATGATGGAGTTTATTATTTTGTCTAGTCTACAGAGTAGTGCCCATTGCAAGACCCTTCTGAGGTGAAAACATTACCACGAGTCAATTATTAAGTAAAGGAATCTAATTGTGTAAAAATATTTTTTGATCTCTTCAAATTGTAGTGATAGTTCTAACTCAATCATCTTCTTAGTCTGGCACAATAAAATAAGCAATATAATCATCACCAGGCTGAGTGAAAATACTTTTTGCTAATTTTGCAGACACAAACTAATCAAGGTAATTTGAATCTTGGACACAATTCAAGAAAGCCATCTATTTAACTACTTTGAGATTCATTCTTTCAGTTCCTCAATAAAGGTTACAGATAAAGATAATACAGAAAATAGAGTACAGTTTTAAAAGGCTGAAGGAATGGACAAGGTATCAAATGAGGAACCATTTATTATCTGGAACTGTAGGACTTAAAGTGAGTAATGCCTTGGTTTTGGTCTTAGATTGAGCATCACAGTTTGTTAGAAGCAATCCTAATTATTCCTATATTGCTTATTGAATAAGAACTGCAAAGAATGTGAACATTATTTTCTCTTTGCTGAAGAGTGCATGTGTAATTAGATTTTACCACTTTGCTATAACAGATTTCTTCCTTCTGTTTCTCCTTTATTTTTATTTTTTAATTTTAATTTTAATTAATTAATTTATTTATTTTTGTAGAGATGAGGTCTCGCTATGTTGCCAAGGCTGATCTTGAACTCCTGGTCTCAAGGGATCCGCCTGCCTTGCCCTCTCAAAGTGTTGGGATTACAAGTGTGGGGCACCACCACCAGCCTCTCCTTATTCCTCTTCTCTTTCCCCTTCGAGTTTCTGTCTCGTTCAGGGTCTCTGGAACACTGAACTTGAGTTAACTTTCCAATACTGCTTTTGGGGGGGGTTGCAATTTCTCGAAAACTAGAGTGGACAAAGTGAAAATGAGGGATGAAGGGACACAGTAAATGAAAGGCCATGGTTTCATAAGGAAATATAGCTGGGTACTTGGTTCCACAGGTTGTGTCTCCTACCAGGTTTTTGGAGATGAACCAATCTTGGAATAGATCTTTCTGTGGATCAATTTCTTTTCTGGCTTCTCCCATCTTTTGTGTCTCTTTGGTCCAAATTTACCCCAAAAGGCTTTGACTCCCATTTATTTACTCTGGCCCTCTGCACAGGCTCTGCAGAAACCAGCATTTCCCTGATTCTGGTTGGGTCAGACCTGGGCACCGGTGGTATTGTGACTCCCACTGTGGTGGGTGCCATGGAATCAGCACAGAAGGCTGGCCCTTGACCCCCGGGGAGGCTGCATCTACCATTGTGACAGGAGACAAGGCTATCATAGCCACAACTGGGTGTCTTACATGTGCTATCAGTCTGGCTGGAATTTCTGGGGGCTGCTCTCCCCTGCAGTAGGGCGAGTGGATGAGGCCTGGGAGGCAAGTGGCCTGAGCACATCGGGACATCATATAAACTGTGTTTAGGACAGTCTCTACATAATTGCCTGAAATGATAGCATCTTAAAAGAAAACACCCATTTGTCTTTCCACAACAACCAGACTAGCCTAAACTATAGCAGACAAAAGTCCTAGATATGTTGTTTTTAATGTAAGTCAGTGGCTATCAACCCAAGGCAATTTTGCCTCCCAGGGGCCATATGGCAATGGCTGGAGACATTTGAGGTGGTCACAACTTGAGGGGTGCTACTGATATCTAGTGAGTAGAGGCCAGAGATTCTACTAAACAAGCTGGTATACACAGGACGGTGCTCTACAGCAATTATCCAACCCAAAATGTCTTGGTTGAGAAATGTTCATGCAGATGAAAGACCTAGATTTTTTTTTACATTATAAGGTTAATTTAATATTTTATTTGGCAAGTGAAGTTAAAAAAACCCTCAGTTCCTGGCCCTTAGTTGCAATTCCAGCCTAGCCTGGCCTTCCACAAACACCAATGTCTTTGGGTAATTGGTGCCCCTGGGAAAGAGGAGTCCCAGGAACTCCAGGGGAGGTGTTGGAGAGTGCCAGGGGCAAATTTCACATATTTAAAAATTTATCCTTAGCCAACTGCACAGTGATGAGAGGTTAGGCTTTGATCTTTACTCCCAACTCCTCTGTTCTACATCTTTATAATCCTTGTGTTCAAGACCAAGAATTCAGTCTAGAATCTTTAAGTCACCCCAGTCTTGATAGTTTATGGAGTAGACACACATCTGTGAGCCTGGCCACCATTTTTATAACAATTTTCCATTGCGAGAAAAATGTGTTATATTAGAAACATATGTACAATTATTAGAATCAGTTCAGCATTCATTTAAAATATTTTTATATATCTCAATTTGAAGAAATCTCCCACAGTTCTTAAAATCACTTTTGTTATTACTATGAATAGATTCAACTGTGATGGGACTAAAATGTAAATTACTTCAGGGCAGGGATCTTTGTTTTATTTATAAGTATATCCAACAAGACTAGAATTGTGGCTGGTTCATACAACAAATGTTTGTTGAATATAATTTTGGAGACTTAGTATTAGAAATGACAGTTTTTATGAGAGAAATGTATAAATACACAAGTAATTAAAACTCAAATACGATTTTTCGTTGTTGTTCTGTGTTAATATATCAGAGGTTCCAGGCCCATCAAAGTCTGGTGTCATTTCAAATTATCATCAATAATTTGATAGCTTTTGAAGTCCTTGAATTATCGTCAATAATTTGGTTGGCTTTTGAAGTCCTTGAAATGGAGGTTTTTTTCATTTTTCCCTCCATAGATATTTATATTTATGGAATCAAACAGAACTGGATTTGAGTCCTAGCTCTACCTCTTATTTCTGTGTACCTTCAGGCAATTTATTTGAACTTTCTAAACCTTCATTTCTTCTTTTGTAAAAATTTAGTACAGATTGAATGTTCCTTATCTGAAATTCTTGGGAGTAGAAGTGTTTCTGATTTCATATTTTTCAGATTTTGGAATATTTGCATTATACTTAGAGGTTCAGCATCCCTAACCTAAATATCTGAAATCAAAAATTCTCCAATGGACATTTCCTTTGAGTGTCATATCAGCCCTCAAAAAGTTTTGGATTTTAGAGTATTTTGGATTTGGGATTTTCAAATTTGGAATGCTCAATCTATATTAAATAAGCTAATATAATGGGCATAGTTTAGTGCCTACAACAAAGCAAGTATTCAAAAATTGGGTGCTATTAGGCCGGATGCGGTGGCTCACGCCTGTAATCCCAGGACTTTGGGAGGCCAAGGCGGACAGATCATGCAGTCAGGAGATCAAGACCATCCTGGTGAACATGGTGAAATCCCATCTGTACAAAAAAAAAAAAAAATACAAAAAATTAGCCGGGCGTGGTGGCAGGCGCCTGTAGTCCCAGCTACTTGGGAGACTGAGGCTGGAGAATCGCTTGAACCTGGGAGGTGGAGGTTGCAGTGAGCCAAGATAGCGCCACTGCACTCCAGCCTGGGTGATAGAGTAAGACTGTGTCTCCAAAAATAAAAATAAAATAAAATAAAATAAATTGGGTGCTATTTAAAAACTGGGTATGTCAGATTTTATAAATCAGAGACATTTTGTCAATTAATATATTTACTAATAGTGTAGAATGTTTTGTGAACTATTTATTGTTTACATATATATTATATGCTTTTCTTGATCTTTGTCTTTTTCTATTTTTTTGCTTTTAGGCTTTGGCATGATAACATTATACTAATAAAAGTGATTTTCATTAAAGATAACTAACAGTGGAAGCGTTATACACACACAGACACACACACACAGACACACGCACACACACACTCACACAATGTCAGCTCTCCTTATAATAAGCTTGGTTTGCCAGACATCATCATGTGCCAGTTTGATGGTCTGTGATGAACTTGGACCCAGAGATGGGCATTGAGAACTTTCTCCAAAAAGTTCACATTGAGTTTGAGAAGCATTAGTCAATCACTGTAAGTGCAGCAAGAATTCGATCTTTGTTCAGAATTTTGATGCTCACTTCATCTTTTTACATCCCTGTCTTTCCTGGCCCTGACAGCTCAATGCTGGCATTTCACACATTTCGTCCGCTTTCTCTATACCAAAAATAAACTGTTTCCAGACATGAATAAAAAGGGGAAATCAAAACAACTTGTACTAAAAATTTGAGAGTTCTGAAGACTTTTTATTTATTTTCCATTACTTCTTATTTCACAAGCATTCTTAAATATCTTTTTTAATTGCATCCTTGAAGATACATCATACCATGGTTACAGAGATAAAGAAAACAATCATTGCTGAAATCATTTCCTTATTGGAAATCATCAGGGAAGATAGATGTGTACAAAATAACTAGGATCATGCAAACTGAGTTTCTACTGTGGCTCTTTTATTTTTAAAGTGACAAATAATAATAGTCATAATTTATTAAACACTTGTGTGCCAGATGTTCAGCCATGCCCTTTAAGTAGACTATTTTATTAAACTTTCACAATAAGCAACAAATTACCTAGTTTACAACTGAGGGAGCTAAGGTGTACAAAATTAAGTTACTTGCCTAAAGTTCTACAACTAGCAAGTTACAGAGCTACTCAAGACCCTCACTAGAATAGGAAGTCATTTTATTATTTATTTCAGCTTCCCACAATATAATTAACACTATTCACATTTTAGATTTCAATGACAGGAGAAAACCAAAATGGCCTAGAACTAAATCCTCTCTCGCAGTCCTCTACATCTGTAACCCACACACTTCTTAAAGCTGTATTAATATTAAAATTGCAAACTGAACCCAGTCAACTGAGGGATAAGATCATTTGTGCTCCTAATTAGAACTTCAGATAGAAATGAATCATTTATATTTGTGTACTTTTTTGACCAAGAATTACTCATATACTTAAGTATTCTTCTCATCAGTTTAGAAGATATCTAGAAAAGGTATAGCTGAACAATTTTTCTAGTTAGAGGCAATTGTCTGAAGGGTTCATTGTCAGACCTTTCTTTTTCCAGTTTGTAAAGTTTGTATCCATTTATTGGTATAGCTACACAGTTTGAAGAAGCAAATTGCATCAAGGCGCTGAGTTCAAATAGGAAACTAACAAAGACATTAGAGATGTACTAAAATATGTGCCTGTTCTCCATTCCCTTCAGTGGCTGGACACGCTTAGGTTCTGAAGCATTATTTATGGGAGTAGAACAATATCCATAGGAATAGATGTAAAGAAATCTTATTTACCAAATTTATAATGAATCAACAAATCCATGGGCAATTGATTCATTATCAAAATGTTTAAAATACTATTTATTTTCTCTAAGAATTGGTGGTTTTGGCATTTTAAATATATTTGTTGGGAGACTTTTAAAAATTGGACTTGCCTTTTGTCTGACTTACATAAATATGTTCTTGAAATTATAAATGACTTCCCGTTCATCTGTTTGCTTTTATTACTGTTGTTTGGGAGCAACATGCAGCTAGGTTGGCCAAACGCTCATCCAGCCTCTTGGAGGAACAGAACCAGCAGTGGAAAAAGGACAGAAGACATGAATAGCAAGAACAGTTTAGAGTTGCTGACAAATTTTCAAGCAAAAATCTCCCTAGGGTGGCTCTAGTCCCCCAGATCACCCTCCTTCATCACTCATTCTTCCTATGCTCATTTATCTGCCAGGAACCTGCACCATGCAGCTAACCTGCTGTCTCCCACTTAACTGTGGGCTCCTGAGGTGTATCATATACTCCTTTTTCAAAGTGAAATGCGCAGTGTTTGATGCAGTTTCAAGAACAAAGTAGTGTTCAACCAATACTTGTTGAATAAATGAGGGGAAGAATTCTTGAAATCACTCTCCCTTTTACTTTAAGATTGCAGGGAACTTACACCAAAGTAGGCATTCATTGAATTAGCTAATGTGACTTTGTAAAAATATAAGTATCTTCAGTAGAGTCAGAGACTCTCAGGTTAATAGAAATGAATTAGTTTAGATTTCTGTCTTCTTAACATCTAACTGAAATTAGCTGCACTGAAGAAACATAAGTTTAATTGAGGGTGCAAGGTGCAGGGGAGAGTTTGGGAGAAGGAAAGTAAGCAGTGTTGGGGATAGTGAGTACTTTGCATTGTAGAGTGGTCCAGTGGGTAGAAAGATGGGAGGTAAAAAGCTTCATAATGGCCCTAGAAGTCTTCAGGAAGGTAAGAGAGACTGGTAAAGAGAAGGCTGAAAATGCTGTCTTAGTCCATTTCTGTTGCTATAAAGAAGTACTTAAGGCTGGGTAATTTATGCAGAAAAGAGGCTTATTTGGTTCATAATTCTGCAGGCTATCAAAAAAGCATGGCGCCAACATCTACATCTGATGAATGCCTCAGGAAGCTTCCACTCATGGTGGAAGGTGAAGGGAAGCAGGGAACCCATGATGAGAAAAGCAGCGAGAGAGAGAGAGAGGAGGAGGTGCCAGGCTTTATTCAACAAAAAGTTCTGCCAGCTATGCGGGAGGCTGAGGCAGGAGAATGGCGTGAACCCCGGGGACGGAGCCTGCAGTGAGCTGAGATCGCGCCACTGCACTCCAGCCTGAGCGACAGGGAGACTCTGTCTCAAAAAAAAAAAAAGTTCTCCGGGAACAAGAGTGACAACTGACTTAAACTCCCGTGAGAATGGCACTAAGGCAATCATGAGGGATCTGTCCTCAGGATCCAAACACCTCCCAACAGGCCCCACTTCCAACACTGGGGACCAGATTTCACCATGAGATTCCACAGGGCAAAAACAACAACAACAACAACAAAAACAAACAAACAAACAAAAACAAAACATATTCAGACAATAGCAGATGCCAAAGCAATGCTGTATAATCACAAACTCTCTAATGCCCCAGAGACAGCATTAAATGCTTTACATCCTTTCCTTGCTACAATTTTTCTTGTTTCCAACACTCATTTTTCAGACTGTACCTTTCGGTGTTACATTTCAGACATGTTATAGGTCAAGTAAGCTGCAGTGGGTTGACCTGGGGACCTATCCCCATTTGTTAAAGTCTATCCATATGGAAAATGCACAGGATAGCATTTTAGAATTTTAAGGAATCTTAGAAATCATCCAACTCAATGGATTTTTAACTTTTTAAGATTCAGAGTCCTATTTTTATTTTTACTTATTCTATTTTATTTTATTTGAGATACAGTCTCTCTGCATCGCCTAGGCTAGAGTGCAGTGGTGCTATCTCAGCTCACTGCAAACTTCCTCTCCTGGGTTCAAGCGATTCTCCTGCCTCAGCCTCCCAAGTAGCTGGGATTACAGGTGCGCTCCACCATGCCCAGCTAATTTTTGTATTTTTAGTGGAAACAAGGTTTCACCATGTTGTCCAGGCTGCTTGAACTCCTGATCTCAAGTGATCCACCCACCTCATCTTCCCAAAATGCTGGGATTACAGGCATGAGCCACTGTGCCCTGCCAGTAACCTATTTGTATTAAAAAAAAAATCTTACTTTAGGTGAAATGTGTCATACAGATAAAAGCAAAGCTGATCTGAGGGTGAGTATAATCACACTACTAACAAGACCCTCTTTCCCTCTTCTCTCTCTTTTGCCAGGGGGGTCTGGCCTTTAATTAGGCCTTGGCTTTGTCATGCGGGGTGTAGTTTGCAGTCATTGATCTGAACAATTATGCTTGTTCACTGGTGAAGTAAATCCAGTGACTTTTACAAGCTTGGCAAAATGAGTTAAGAGCAAACTAAGTCTGGTCCCCAGTTCAGTGTGCTTGCCATGGTACTAAGATTTTCCAGCAGCAAGAATGCCTGGCATAGGGTCCAATACAGTGCCTAGTGCACTTCTTAAATACCTGTTGATGAATGAGTGAAAGAAATGAATGAAAGAACACTGAACTAGACATCACAAGAGTATCTAAGTGTGCAATGTTCTGGCTCTTTTTGAAAATACTTTTGGGGGAAATGAACCAATGGAGAATGAATTCATTCTCTGAAGGCACCCTTTTCTCTACTCGAGATCTGCCTTTGCACTGTGAGAAATCTAAAATTCCATTAGAATAGAAGACATGTCTGTTTTGTTCATCATCAATAAATAGCTACTATACCCAGGGCCCAGCACCACCTGAACAGACCAGATGCTCACTAAATACGTGTTGAATGTACTGTTTATGGATCTTTCCCTCTGTACAGCTCTCAACTCAGCCGGTGGAACTAAGCTCATTCTCTTCTGTGTTGCAAGCATTTGGTTAAAGGTGTGTACATAGTCTTCAGTACCAGAGAAAATCTGGGAGCCAGGTTTATCTAATCTTCTTTACTCCTATCCTGTGCAACTAAAGGCTTGTCAAAGTCTGGTAATTTTACTTTCTCAACATCTCTTAATTTTGTCCCATTCTTCCTAGCCCCAAGACACTTAATTACTTCAGGACTCTTGTATTGCTTTTCTGGGTGATTTTTTTTTCTTTTTACTTTCTTTCTTTTCCTTTTTTTTTTTTTTTTTTTTTTTTTTTGAGATGGAGTCTTGCTCTGTTTCCCAGGCTGGAGTACAGCAGCATAATCTCGGCTCACTGCAACCTCTGCCTCCCAGGTTCAAGTGATTCTCCTGCCTCAGCCTCCCAAGTAGCTGAGATTACAGATGCCCACCACCACGCCTGGCTAATTTTTGTATTTTTTGTAGAGATGAGGTTTCACCGTGTTGGCCAGGCTGGTCTAGAACTCCTGACCTCAGGTGACCCACTCACCTCTGCCTCCCAAAGTGCTGGGATTACAGGCATTAGCCACCGCGCCCAGCCTGCTGGACATTTTTCTTTTGCAGTAACCTCTCGGCCAGACACTTCCAGTCAGTGTCTCC
The DNA here is from genome assembly GCF_006542625.1 of Nomascus leucogenys. Lineage (NCBI taxonomy): Eukaryota > Metazoa > Chordata > Mammalia > Primates > Hylobatidae > Nomascus > Nomascus leucogenys. The sequence goes on along the minus strand of NC_044389.1, from coordinate 95,449,291 downwards.
TTCCTTCCTCTTCTTGTCTGATTGGTCTTTCGAAAAGTAAAACCTCACTTTGCCACCTTCCTTGCTTAAAAGTTTAATATCTCCCTAGCCACCATGAGATTGTCTGAACCCTTTAATTAGCACAACATTCCAGTAACCTTTTCAGCCTCAATTTATGCCTCTCCATTCTCAGCTTCCCCTAAATGACTTGAGTTCACCTAAGGCACTATCCTCTCTCATGTATTTTCCTATTCTTTTCATTCATGGTTCTCTTCTGCCCCTGATTCTTTGCCTTGCAATTTCTTTCTCATCTTTCAAACCTCAATTCAGATATCCAATCTTTTTGATCTTTTCTGCAGCTCTTCTGACCTCTAGCTCCACCTCAGTTAGAGTTGGAGCACATCTTTTATAACCCTCTGAATGCTAAGATAATTGGCTTCATGCTAATATCTCCACTGGACTCTGAACTTGATGGCTGGAACTCTTCCTTAGTAACCTGCAGCTACATCAAGACCCTGGTCTTTCACTCAGAGAAAGTGTTATTTGTGGGCTACTCACATTGATTAACAAGTAGGATTGATTTCAACCACCTAGGGAAAAGCCAGCTCGTTTCCTTCAACTCTAAATATAGGAGATATGTTAAATGGTGATACTTAAAGATAAACAATTCTTCATATAGGAGATGAGGAAAGATGTTCTTAACATCTACTTTTTTGGTAGAACTTACAGTGGCAAGTTATATATCAAAAGAATATAATAACTAAAAATTATAAATTATATGTATAGCCATAATTGATGCATAACCTGACAAAATTATTTAAACTAAAGTGTTACAATCCAACTAGAATCTTGAATCAGTTGTATTCTCTAAAAAGCTTATGGTTCTTGTGACTAGGTTTATATCAATCACTCATGCGTCCAGTTCCTCAGATATGGTGTTTTTATGTAAAATGTGATGGAATTAGTCCCATTGAACCAAGGAGCAACAATTTTATGTAGCCAATACTTGTTTATTCATTAAAAAATTTATTAAATGCTCACTATTTTCAAGGCACTCTTTCAGGCTCTGGAATTTCAGTAGTTATCCAAAGATTTGCAGTAAAGATAGCCAAGTGTTACAATAAGATAACAGAATTGTGGAAAGGAAGGACAAAGAGGGTGAAGGTTCTCTTCTCTTAATTTGTGTTTTCTTCAAGTTTAAGAATTTGAATCAGCTCATGAATCATAAATGAGAAAGTTTACTGGGTTTATGTATAGCTAGTACAGGCATTTATAATACCTACACTACACAACAAGTATCCAACAGCTACTCATTTTTCTTTTCTTTTCAACATGAAACTTCCCAATCAGGGAAAAATGGAAGTAAATGGTGTAGGATCTATTTACACCCGCCCAAGAGATACCCAGGCTTCTTAAACTTATTGTAGGTTTGCGTATGTTTCTTTTCATTGCCGTGAGTCCCCAGAGCCCTGATCTCATTCTTTCAGAATACAGAAGTGTGGAGGTGAGTTCTATGGGGCTGCAACTCTATGTAAATCTGCTCTGAGGAATAGCAGAAGCAGGTTGCGAAGAGCTTCCTATAATCCACGGAAGTAGCGTGTGTCTGTGTTTTATCAACCCTGTTCTGGTTTTCTTTTTAAATGACAAGAACCAATGGGAACCTTCCTTTTGTGCTATTATTTTTAGAGGGTAAGAGGAGGTGATTTTAATCTTTACCATGTAAAATGAACCACCTGACTCATAGTTGAATCTTCATGTCATATTTCAATTTTTAATGGCATCGGAGAAACTAAGGATGTGAATGTTGTGCTATTATGTTTTGGGGCCCTTTTCCCTCCCAGTTTTGTTTAGATGAATCTTGGATCTTGGGTAGATGTTTGTGCAAAAGTTGTATTGACAAAGACATCTGTGCAGATCCCAGTTCAAAACAATATTTAGTTCTGGGAATTGTTCAGAAACAGCTGCCGGCTGACATTACGTTCTAGAAGTGCTTGCAGGGCTGGTACGTTGCATGGAGCGTTTTGCATTTGACTCTTATAAACTGATAGCTGGGCTGCAAAGAAATTATATTTGATGTTGTGAGATGTTGTATATTAGACAGAACATCCTAGAATACAGGGAGCATCACTGCCCACTTCAAACAGCCCTGCAGAAAGGCCAATGTGACACGCAGCACTTCCTCGTGTGTAAGCTTTGTTGTATAGATAACTCCAAGGATGGAATTTTTGCTTGAATGAGTTAATGACTTAGTACCTGAAGGAAACAAGACATGCATGCCGTGGCTTAATTTCATATCATTTTAATATATTTTGTAGCTTGTATATTAAAAATTAGCAAGCATTTTTATGTCAGTTCAAAGTAATAAGTAAGCTGTATGTTGGAAGAGAGTAAAAGCGGTTTTTTTTTTTGAAAGTTGTAAACCAAAAGTACTATTAAAAAATTTTTTAATATCAGAGAGAAAGAGTATTAGACTTGATAAATGTGTGATTTATCAATAATTAATTTAACAATAATTAATGAAATATATGTTGGTCTCTAATTAAAGCTAATTACCTATGTATAATACAACATACTATTTTCTTAGGTGAGGGAGCAAAATTCATAAATTGAAGCAAAATGTCATTTTTATTAAACCTGGGAAGATTAAATAAAGTTTTTTTGAGACAGGGTCTCACTCTGTTGCTCAGGCTGGAGTGCAGTGATGTGATCATGGCTTGCTGTAACCTCAAATGATTCTCCCACCTCCGCCTCCTGAGTAGCTGGGACTACAGGCAGGTGCACCACATGTGGTTAATTAACTTTCTTACTTTTTGTAGAGATAGGGTTCTCACTGTGTCATCCAGGCTGATCTGGAACTCTTGGCCTCCAGCAGTCCTCCAGCCTTGGCCTCCCAAAGAGCTGGGATTATGAATGAGTCACCTTGCCCAGCCAAGATTTTGAAATTTGAATATAAGAAAGAATGATTTCATGCCGATTAATCACATTTATGTTAGGCTAAAATAAGCATCTATCTGGCACATATCTTAGATGAATTCTGAAACTATTACTTGGAAAGCCTATTTTGTCTCCTGATTTTGATTTCGTCTCAAATTCTTTGTGAAAATATATACAGTCTAAACAATTTGAAAATCAAAAATGGAACAATTTAAGTAATTTTTTATCAAAAATATTATCTTTCTGCTAATAGTAAAGCTTCAGGGGAAGTGCTGATGAGATGCTGATATTTGGAAAAATGGGAGAAGATGGACCCGAGATGAGAATTAGCTAATTCATTTTATTATATGTGCTACTATTATTCAAAGCCGCTATGATAAGCGTTGTGCTAGACAATTAAGATGCAATGATGAATAAGAAGCAGATCCTTCAAAGAGAGCACAGATAAGTGGACTGGGCAAACAAGTAAACAGACTTTCTCAGGGGAGTAGGAAAACAACTCAGGAAGGAATTCACGTCAGGCTGTAGTTGGAATTGAGAGACACCTACTGTAAGTTTAAAGGATGAGTCAAACGGGGCTTCCTCCCCTGAGTTTGGGAGGGTAAGTGAGAGTTGGAAAAGCCAGAGAAAGCCAGCAAGAGAGGCATTCTTGCCTTTGAGGGTTAAGTTCATCAGTGTTCACAGAAGACAGAGAGGATGATGTCTTAGGAAGAGGACCACAGTTCACTGTGGCTGGAGGAGGTTACAGGAGAGAGAAAAGACAAGTGGAAGTTGTTCTTCTTTAGTTGTTTTACCAGCAAAGTTGTAGTTGTTAGATTGTCTCTGCATAGACCCAGTGATGACAGCAGTGGAGGAGGAAAGTAGATTTGTGTAAGACCACGGATTTTCTGAAAGCTGGGACATCTCAGTGACTCTTCGCCTGTAGCCAAAGTTAAACCTGCACAAATGGCTTCTCTCCTGGGTGATCTGCTCTTTCACTTTGGGTTAAAATCTTTTGCTTTCATTTTGAGCGTAAGAGTTCAGAACGCTGATGGAAAAAATCTTGGCTCTTTATTTTTTAAGAAATGTATTTTTCTACATGACAATGGTCGAGTTGGGCTGTGCTTCATTTTGTGAATAGTGAAAAAGCTTTACTGTACTCTAGAGGTTCTGCCCTCTCATTACTGGAATGAATGGACCCAAAGATAGCCTCTTTGGCTTTGTGTTTTTATATCTTTCCTACATCATTATCATCTACTTTGCTACTTCTCTGCCATTTAGCATCCCAGAGTATAAATGGGTAGCAAAAAAAACATCAAAAGTACCTCCAAGCACCTGAATATTCCTGTGAAAGTTCTAATTGAAGGTTGTTACTTTCTGTTTCAGCCCTTGATCATCTTTGGAAGCTTCATAAAGAACTGAGACTTTAAAAATGGAAAATTTAGAAAGAACAAACTATTAATGCAGTAGTAAGCATAAAGTTGGTTTTCACAGTTGTGTAACAGATTTCTTTAAGCTCTCTTTCTGGAAATATGCAGTCTTAACTTCCAGCTGCCTGACACATGATGAACACCTACAATATGATGCCCTTAAATCCTCCCTCGATTTCCTAACAAGCACATAGCTACCATTGCCACCTTCCTGGTTATTATTTCAGCCATCTCAAAGATTCTTATATGCTTCTGCTGGCTTCATAAATTCACACCTTCCCCCCTCATTTATACTTCATTGCCAATGAAAAAAATAAATTACTGGAATGGATACATTGCAAAAAAATTATCTTGTAGGTAATTTGTAGTTTTCTTGGCTCTTTAGAATGATTGAAAACAAAGGAAATTAGACTTTTTTTTTTCGGGAGGGAACTGAATAGCAATATAATTGATTTATGTAGTCTTAGGGTATTCTTTATTTGTTTAGCAGCTTAAACAATACAAATTTATTATCCTGCATTTCTGGAGGTTACAAGTCCTCAAATCAAGTTGTTGAAATGCTGTATTCCTTCTAGAAACTCTAGGAAAGTATTTGTTTCCTTCCCTTTTGCAGCTTCTAGAGCTCATCTGCATCCCTTGGGCTGTGGCCCCATCTTCCTTATTCTAAGCCAGCAAAGTTGCATTTCTCTGATCTTTCTTCCATGGGACACCTCTTGCTAAATCTCCTGTTCTGCCTCTTTCTCACACTTAAAAGGAACCTTGTGATTACACTAGGCCCACATGGATAATTGAGTATAGTCTCCCTATCTTAAAGTCAATTGATGAGTAACTTTAATTCCATCTGCAATTTCCACCTAGAATTTCCCATTCTGTTCCCAAACTGATTTGGGGTTCATTCACCCAGTGCACAGAACAAGACAATACTGACACCAGGATTTGCAGCAAGAGAAAGTGAACTAATTATTGCATGGTCTCAAGCAAGGAGAATAGGCTGCTACTGCTTAAGACCTGAACTTCCAGATGGCTAAGAGGCAAAGAATTGAAAGGCAGGGGTACATTTTAGGAAAGAAGAACTTACAGGCAAAATTGTTAATCAATACATGGAGGTTATACATTGGTTTGGCCCAGCAGGGTGGGATATCTTCAAGCAGGGGCTTACAGGTCATGGTAAATTTAGAGATTCTTTGATTTGCAATTGGTTAAGGAAGCAAGGCTTTGTCTAAAAAGTTGGGGTGAGCAGAAAAGAATATTATAGTTTGGCCTGTGGGTGTGACTCTACCCAGGTCCCTCAGGAAGAAATTTAGGACAAAGAAGAGTGACGATTGGAATTCAGGCCTCCTTTCCCTCTTTTTTTTTTTTGACAGAGTTTCAATCTTGTTGCCCAGGCTGGAGTGCAATGGTGCGATCTTGACTCACTGCAATCTCCATCTCCTGAGTACAAGCAATTCTCCTGCCTCAGCCTCCTGAGTATCTGGGATTATAGGTACCCACCACCATGCCCAGCTAATTTTGTATTTTTGGTAGAGATGGGGTTTTACTATGTTGGTCAGCCTGGTCTCAAACTCCTGACCTCAGGTGATGCACCAGCCTCAGCCTCCCAAATTGCTGAGATTATAGGCATAAGCCACCACTCCTGGCCTCCGTTCCCTCTTGTCTGAGGCTTATGTGACAGGGCTCAGCATTTTCCATCTGGTGGAGATCTGGATTTCTGTAAAACATCTCAGGGACATAGGTCAAGGAGGTATGTTCAGTTTCTATAAGGAGCCAAATGTCTGGTGACTTTAACTTACTTGGGGGCTATTTTAAGCTATTATTACCTTCTTACTTCTCAGGTTGCTCAATGACTCCTCAAGGCTAATTAGGTACCTGTAATTTCTCTTGAAGGGACTCACAATTTTTCCTTTATTTCCATGCTTGTGGGGAGGCGTGTGGCAGGCTTCTAGGGGCCACTCAAAAACTGGGGCTCATGGCCTTCCTCCATATTCAGACCAGCAGCATCACATCTTCAAATCCCTCTCCCACTCACCAGTCTCAGGGTATTCTCAGTGTGAGAAGAAAGACCTGCGTGGAGGTAAAGTTTCATCCTAGGAAACTGCAGAAAAAAATGTAGTGTGTATGTATAGATGTACCCTTGAAAAATCAGGAGAGCCTGTCTGAAATTTGGTTGTTGTCAACATTAGTAAATACATTGTAATAAAATACCTGTAAGACATCAGCATTGAAAATATTAGAAAGTTTCAACTAGGTTTAAACAAGTCATTTGTCAATGCCAATTTAGAAATTAAAGCTTATCTGTGGGCTGTAGAGCCTGTTTCAATGTGATAGGTGGCTTTGTAATATTTTTGTTTATTTTATATTTTTCGAATTGAATTGAAAAACCTCTTTTTTAACCTTTATTTTGGGTTCAGGGGTACATGTGGAGGTTTGTTACATAGATTGTGTTTCACAGGAAATTTGTGTAGAGATTATTTTGTCACCCAGGTAATAGGCATAATATCCCATAGGTAGTTTATGCTCTCTCCCTCCTCCCACCCTCCACCCTCAATAGTCTCCAGTGTCTTTCGTTCCCTTCTTTGTGACCATCTGTTCTCAGTATTTAGCTTAATAGGTAGTTTTATACGAGATTTGGAAGTCTTAGTCTAGTCATCTTCATGTGCGTTAAAATAAGGGAGGCCATGTACCCAGGAGTTCTGCCAACGTTTAGCAAACTATTGGCACATTCTCGGAAATAGCAACCAATGTCTTGCAATGTCTGCACCTGATCAAAATGTAATGTAGTTTATTCATTTTCTGACTCCATAAAATTAGCTTGAAAAGTTTAACTCTATACCATTGAAACCAAAAATATGACCCTTATTTTTAAATTCACATTTAATTATGTAATTACCCAGTCAGTAGGTGGAGACCACTGCTAGTGTATATTCTGTTGATTTATTTTAAAAAATTACCCTCTATTTAATAAAATACATTTGTTTTTCTTGAAAACCATTTTAGTGTAGTTACTCTATCAATATATAGTTTTTGACCTTGGCACTTTATTCTTCTTTAAATATTATTTCAAAACATACCAATTATATAGGAGTTACCATGATGAAGCATATTTGTGGTTAATTCAAAACTTTTAATGAGAAACTGCAAACTTTAAGTTAAAATATGTAAGATATTTTTATTTCTTGTAAGTTTTTTAATGTTGACATTTGATTATACCCTCAGTGATAATTTTTTAGTTAAAAATATGCTAACACCTTCTGCCCTATCCCACAGACTATTATGGGCATATTAGAGTGACTTGTCATAGGCTTTAGAGTCAGAGAACTCAGGGTTCAAGATTTGGCTCTATACTTTTCAACCTTTAATAACTGTGAAAAGGGGCCTTATGCGGTGGCTCATGACTGTAATCCCAGCACTTTGGGAGGCCGAGGTGGGTGGATCACTTGAGCTCAGGAGTTTGAGACCAGCTTGGGCCACATGGAGAAACATCATCTTAACAAAAAGTATGAAAATATGCCATCTCAACATAAAGTACAAAACTTAACCATGTCTGGTGGTGTGCGCCTGTGGTCCCAGCTACTTGGGAGGCTGAGGTGGGAGGATGGCTGGAGCCTGGGAGGCAGAGGTTGCAATGAGCTGAAATGCTGCCACTGCACTCCAGGCTTGGCAACAGAGCAAAACAAGAAAGAAAGAAAAGAAAGAAAGAGAGAGAGAGAGGGAGAGAGAGAGAGAGAGAGAAAAGAAAGAAAGAAGAAAGAAAGAAAGAAAGAAAGAAAGAAAGAAAGCAAGAAAGCAAGCAAGCAAGCAAGCAGAAAACCAGTACATTAAATTTCTCTAAGCCAACATTTTTTCTCATTTGTACAATGTATTAATAACTATATCATAGGAATCTTGTGAGGATTAAATTAAAGAATAAGCACAATGTGGTTAGTTATTATATTACTTTTAATGTTAAATTTAATCATTTAATTGATATTTAATATTATATTGAATAATATTTGTATTTAATTATCTGAAATGTTTTATTTTTATCTTATTTAACATAATAATAATGCTAGAACCATAGCTATAGCTTTGTTAGTTATTATTATCTTTTTAACATTTTTTTAACTCCGCCCCACCCACTTCCCCGCCACTGCCAGCTCGCCTTACGTTATTGGTTAGAAAACAAGTGCAAATATGATTTAGGATTCATTGTGGAGGAATATGCAATAATGCAATGGTCATTAAAGCCTTGAATAAGTCATTGTGAGCTTATCCTTTGATGTTGTTTTATGAAAGCACTCTACGTGGGTTTGGACATTCTCTTGAAGGAACAAGATAAAGGTAATTTCTGGTGAGACTCACATAGTCTTGGAGAGGAAAGCAGGATGATCCCTAAGAGAGAGTAAGGATTTCTTGGCAATGTTTTGCACAAATAAGACAAAGGGAACAAACTTGGGGTCTTATTCAAGCAACTATTATAAAATGATTGAAATGAATGAGATACTGCAGCAAATTAAGTAAAGATAGACAGGAAGGAGGAGGAATGCACATCAAAGGGAAAAGGTCAAATCTACTAGGATGGTTCAGCAAAATTCAAAGTGGAAAATGTAGCATCTGTTCTTCACTTCTGAATATAGTTAAAGGTGATGAATTAACTGAACTAATGTATGAAAAATGCAAATGCTTATATCATTTCCTGGCATTAGTAAGTACTAAATGAAGCTTAGCTATAATTACTATTACTTTTTTTTTTTTTTTTTTTTGAGACAGAGTCTCGTTCTGTCGCCCAGCTTGGAGTTCAGTGGCACAATCTCAGCTCACTGCAATCTCTGCCTCCTGGGTTCAAGTGATTTTCCTGCCTCAGCCTCCCAGGTAGCTAGGATTACAAGTGCCTGCCACCACGCCTGGCTAATTTTTGTATTTTTAGTAGAGATGGGGTTTCACTATGTTGGTCAGGCTGGTCTCGAACTCCTGACCTGAAGTGATCTGCCTGCCTCAGCCTCCCAAAGTGCTGGGATTACAGGTGTGAGCCAACACACCCAGCCTACTACTACTATTTGTACTTCGACTATTACTATTATGTTACATTTGTTTCTATGTAATACCTGTTTGGTGTCAGGCTCAGATGAGGAGAGAAAATCTGTCATATATAACTTAATTACTGCTTGCCGTGCACTGGATTCTGTGTTATGTGCTTTACATGCATGATCTCATGTAATACATACAGCAAAGCAGGTTCCATCAGGTAGGTTCTGTGATCATCTCCTTTATACAGATGAATAAGCTGAGATTTAGATTGAGTGAATTGCCCAAGACCACAGCTGGGATTTGACCTCTGGGCAGTTTGGTTGCTAGGAACCATTAGGAACTGATTTAATGCTTCTTCATCACAAGGGATTGTCAGGGACAGAAAGCAGGTGGAGATCCTCTTGGAAGCTGGAACATTATGGTATTTAGTGTCCCAAGAAGAGAAGAACAGCAAAGCAAGAGGTAATGATACAGCACCATTTTTTCTTCCTAAAGAATTAGGACCTCATGAAGAGAACTGTTGACATATACGGCAAAGGAATTGATGAGGACCTTGTCATTCTTTTAACCACATTGTGTTGACTTGGGGACATACCATCATGAACATTTTAATAATTACAAGATAAATAAAAAAGCTGTCAAAACATAGAAGACAGGCCATAGCATCATGTTAGTGCCAAATTGTATCACAGTGAGAAATTTTATTATAAGGTTTCCTTTTTTAGATTCTTTGAGCTAAAAGTCCTTTTCAAATATAATCTTATCAGTGAGGACCATCCTGATATTTCCCATTTAATTGTGCAGATTGATCGCCCCATGTCCATTTCTTGTCTATTTGGCTCCCATGAGTCTTTTCCTCTAGTGTATCATAGAAATGACTTCTATTGGGCCAGATGCATAATCCCAGCACTTTGGGAAGCTGAGGCAAGTGGATCATGTGAGGTCCGGAGTACGAGACTCGCCTGGCCAGTCTCTACTGGTGAAACCCTGTCTCTACTAAAAATACAAAAAATCAGCCTGGTGTGGTGATGGGTGCCTGTAATCCCAGCTACTCTGGAGGCTGAGGCAGGAGAATTGCTTGAACCCGGGAGGCGGAGGTTGCAGTGAGCCGAGATCACGCGACCGCACTCCAGCATGGGCAACAAGAGTGAAACTGTCAAAAAAAAAAAAAAAAATTACATTGTTTACCATATGTCCCTTTCCTTAAGTGTAAACCCTATAAAGGCAGGCATTTCTGTCTTTTTTATTTACTTCTACATTTCAAGAGCCTGGATGGGTACCTGGCACATTAGGCACTTAATAAGTCATTACTGAATGAATGAAAGGCACCTTTTCAGGGTGAGTAGGTTGCAATGCTAGTTTGGAGCAATGGGTGAGTTACTTTTCTTCCAAAAATCCAACAGGTTCAAGAAGGAATTTCAGGGACCATTAGCCATGAAATAGTCCAGGACATGAATGAAGACATCTGCAAAGCAATGCAGGTCAAGTAGGAGAAAAATTGTAGAAGACAGCCCAGGCCATTCATCCCTGAGGTGATGTTCAGCCCCATAATGGCGAGCACCTCAAAGCAGGACTGGAAAGTCAAGGAAATCTCACTCACCTTGACAGTGGTGACAGCTCTATTAGAAGGCATGATAGGTCAAAGTTGGCAAATGTAGCAAGAATGAAAATCGGGACCGGAAATCAGTGGCCTCATAAGGAGAATCAGCCCAGCAAAGCTGGTGTCAGTCATTAATTATTTTGTCCTAAGGTCACTATGTACTTGAAATGTTTTTGTAGTTTTACCGTTAAGTGCTTAGTAAAGTTTGCTGAATAATTTTGACATTGGCTTAGCTGAACTAAGGGGAAAAGCATTTCAGCCACACCTAGACAAATGTGGTTTGGAGTTGGGGATGTTCCAGAGGGAGAGGGCTGTTAGCTGTGGAGTTAAGAAACCGGGTGGGGTTCAGGGTAGCTGGGCAGAGTTAGAGACAGGGTGGGGGTGATTGGGCTTGGGTCAGCGTCCATGAGTTCCCTCCAGGCTGTTCTCTGGCAAAGAGGGTCTATGATCATGGGACATATTTGTTCTCTGGGACAAGTCAACCCACATGTAAAAAAAAAAAAAAAACACCGTGTGTTGCACCCTGGGACACGCTTTTAAATTTTCTCTGGGTCTCCTTGAAGGTCACCAGTGTGCGGGAAAGAGTCTGGACTGTTTGGTTCACTCCCGTTTTCCACATGTCTAATCTTTATGCTGATTCAAATGATTACAAAACTCCTAACAGAACAGTTTGACTGTTGGCACCGAAGAATTGTTTTGACAGGAAATCTCCTAATACAGCAAAAGGGTCGGTACAGGTTCAAAACAAGGGTGTTCATGCTGTGTTTTTATCATGTGCTCCAAAGTGCACTGAAGTTCATGACTGATGTTTGTCCGTGGAGTTCCCAGAGTGCTCTGTGGCAGAGATTTTGGGTGGAGGGAGCCTGGAGATGCCTTAGAAATGATAAAGAAACAAAACAAAACAAAACTCTTCTATGGGATGCTGGCTGATCCCATGCTTATTGGATGGCACACTCAACAGAGTAGTTTGTGGGTCTGTTGGTTTTGTTTTGTGGATTATGGTTCTAGATTTAAAGGGAGTGTGTATCTAATCCAGCTTCCCACTACTGGATTATTGGGATTAACATTCTTGTTCTTTTTTTTTTTTTTTTTGAAATGAGACCTTGCTCCCTTACCCAGGCTGTAGTGCAGTGGCACAATCATGGCTCAATGCAGCCTCAAACTCCTGGGTTCAAGCCGTTCTCTCCATTCTCTCCCCCCAACCTTTGGAGTAGCTGGGACTACAGGTGTGCACCACAGTTCCCAGCTAGAATGACCATTTCTTTAATCCAGTGTTTGTCAAAGTATGATCCCTTGCACATTGAACCAGAAGTGTAGTTTTAGCAAGTCTGGACTTGACCAAAACATTTGTAAAATATCTTATAAAACATTATATAAAGTTTACTTTTTACTAAAAAGTGTACATGATAAGAAATTCCATTTCATTTATTTGGTATCACAAAGATCTATTTCCACTGCAAAGTAAGATTAGGGGTGTTTGGTGGCATGCAGTATTTGGTACTCCCTAAAATGGTCTGGCATCAAAATGAGGTTTGAGAGTAACTTCTGGGAACCAATTTTTTAGTTCTTATGAGGACGTACCATAAATGATTTGTGAAGTTTTTTCTTTATGTTGAAGCCAGATTTCCATACTCTTAAAACTTCAGGCATGGATCTGGGTGGCCAAAGAAGGCAGAGAGGGACAGAGCCAGTTCAGCAAGGTTGTGAATAGATGTATGAAACTCTTCTCACTAAATTAGGCTTAACCCAATACACAGCTTTCTAGCAAAGTTCAGCAACACTTATGATCACAGTGGATTGTCTCTGTTACTCCTGCCAATGAAATCAGTAGCAAGTGTAGGACTATTAATGAGCTTGCATTTATGATTTAATTTAGAGTGCAGGTCTAACTTCAGGAAAATGGCATGCAGTAGACCTGCAGAGCATTTGAGATAAAGCCTTTTTTCTGTTTGGAAACAATTTCTATTAGGCAGACATGGAACAATTTTCTTTTAAACCATGGATCTCCTCTTACTGGTTAGTATTGAGGGGAGCAACTCACTTTCTAGAAATAGAGTCTTCCTAAGTTCCACAGGGCACATCAGCTGCTCTTTCCTACTTTGCTCAACTTCGACTGGTCATTGACTCTCAATCATGTTCGTTGTAAAACACATTGTAATGTGTAGGAATTGCAAAAGTAGGATCCCTGCCCTCAGAGGACTATAGGTCTAAGAGAGGAATAAGTAAAACACAAAAGCACTTAGAATATAAGGTGTCATTTGCTTGAGAACCGGATCATATTGCTGAAGGACTGAATGCGTCAGATGCAGACAAGCGAATTTTCTTTCTAGGAGCTGGGATGTTATTAGACAAGGGTTCTTGAAAGAAATAACATTTGAATTGAACTTTAAAGGGTATATGTGATCTTAGTAGGTAGAGTTAGAGGCAGAAAGCATTTCAGTTAAAGGGATCAGAAGGCCGGAAAAGCAGGCCGGGCGCAGTGGCTCACGCCTGTAATCCCAGCACTTTGGGAGGCCGAGGTGGGTGGATCATGAGGTCAGGAGATCGAGACCTTCCTGGCTAACACAGTGAAACCCCGTCTCTACTAAAAATACAAAAAATTAGCCGGGCGCGGTGGCGGCCGCCTGTAGTCCCAGCTACTTGGGAGGCTAAGGCAGGAGAATGGCATGAACCCAGAAGGCAGAGCTTGCAGTGAGCCGAGATCATGCCACAGCACTCCAGCCTGGGCGACAGAGTGAGACTCCGTCTCAAAAAAAAAAAGAAGGCCAGAAAAGCTGAGCGCTTGGCCTGACTGTCAGAGAAGTGGGGGGATTTTTCAGAGACAAGGATGGGAAGGTTCATTGGCAACTGTTCTTCGAGGTTCTTGTGCAAGGCTAAAGAATGTAACCTACTTATGACCTGGGAGAAGGAACTGTCAGAATTGTTGTAGAGGAAACCTCGTCATGGGGCAGATGATTCATCGAAATGACTTCTCTGGCACCCTCTAACAGCATCACTCCTTAAGCCAATCATATCTTTCTCAGAACGAAGGTCCAAAAATTAAATCATACATGCAAAGCAGTTCGTAGGTGCTCCATAGTATGTGGTTAGCCTTATAATGCTTACTTAGGATCCAATATAGGAAGTGGTGCAGAAGGCAGAATTGTATGCCATTTAGTTTTTCAGTTAATGTTCAATAATATGGCAGCAATAGAAAATAAACAGGAAAGAAATGCTGGATGGAGTTAGTGGCTCTTTCTCAGTTTTACTCATTGATTGTGTCAGAAAAAGTAGGTAACTGAAGGTTGTAATGAGCATCATGGATGTAATAGAATGCTATGGTTTTTATTCAAGAAGAACAATCCAAGAAGCTAAAAAGATAAAATGGAATAAAGTTCATTTTTAGAGATATTTTTAAGTAGAATTTTTGGATAACTAAGTTAGGATTATGCCAGCTAACAACCTTGAAAATTAACAGTCACAGAGGTAGTAAAAGGTCCAAAACTTAGCTAGAAAATAAAAGATAAGTAAGATGGAAATAAAGGTACTGTATGGTGTGTGTGTGCACACATGTGCACTAGTGAATGTTCAATCTCTTCCCGGAATGCTCAGCTAAGCATAAATAGGATTTAGAGTTCTTACTGTGAATTTCTGTTTTATAGCAGAAATGGAAATCCAAAATGTGATTAATTCAAATTTTTTAAGACATCAACAGCAAAATTTGTTTCCTTCAACTTTCAATTTTCCTTTCAAAATAAAACAAAATACGAGCGTTTGAGAATCAGAGAGATGAGAGATTTTTGTCATCTCTCTCTAGTTCAATGTCTTGTAAAATATGGGACATTTCGATTAAGAGAGAATAGCTTGACATGTTGATTTTTTTTGATGTGTGCAAAAGCACTCTATGCAAATTTATTTCTGAAATTTTTGTAACATTTTTCTTGAAAAAAATAACCTTAGCAGCATTTTTCTGGAGCATTTTCTTCAGACGGACTCCACAAAATTTGAGGACAATCAGTGGTGGGGATTATGAGTTCAAACACTGGTTCCTAGTTTATCCTTCCCCGTTTCTTATTTTCAAGTCCTGTTTACACTATGGTTCTGGGAGAGTAATAAAGGAACCAGAAGGAAAAAAAATAGGTCAGGAGGAAGGATTTGGGATTGCAGAGTAAGAGATCTTTTCTATTGTGGTAAAATGAGTTTTGCTATCTTTGAAACTGATTTGAAACCAGTAGGAGAAAATTATGCTTCAACATTTGAAAACCTTTGCAGAAACTGGATCTTTTTCTCAGCTTGATTGTGGTGAAATGTATACAAAGATGTGATTTTGGTTTCTCAACCCACACTGTGCTGCATGTATATCTTCCTCTGAGAAAGGAAAAGATTTTAAAAGCCAATTTTTAGAGAGGAAACAAAGCAATTAGCCGGGCGTGGTGGTGCACGCCTGTAGTCCCAGCTACTCAGGAGGCTGAGACAGGAGAATCACTTGAACCCTGGAGGCAGAGGTTGCAGTGAGCTGAGATCGTGCCACTGCATTCCAGCCTGGACAACAGAGTGAGATTCCATCTCAAAAAAAAAAAGAGAGAGAAACAAAGTATTACTACATCTGAATAGTTATGACAGAATCACTCCTGTATGTGTCTAGTCATAGGAACTCTGTATATCAGTGTTTTTCAATTTAATTTCACAGTGTTTCATAGATTTTTGAGTTATGACAATGTTGCATAGCAGATAAAAGCATTTCTGTTTCTAACAACTGTAACTATTGTCAGGTTAAATATTATCTTTTGGCTAGCTTAAAGTTGTTAAACTCAGATGTTTCCTAGGTGTTATTACAAATTACATTGCAGGTACTTAAAAAACTCATAGAAAAAGGTATCTTATCTTCTGGTAATTAATATTAGCCATAGATTGCCCACATTGAAAGAAGCTTAGAAAATATGTGATTCTATCTAAAATGAAAATTCAGTTAAAGATTTGAAGATGACCTCAATAAGTTGTTTGCATTTCACTGAATATAAATTGATCATTGAATTCTGTGGTGATAAAATAACATTAGTGATATTCTGATAAAAGTTATTTACTTTTTAGATCAGTAAAATAAGGGAGGGAAGGTGAAGTGAGATAGAATGAGAAGGAGAGAGAGGGAGGGGAGTTGAAGGGAGATAGAATAAGAGAGAGAGGGAGGGGAGTTGAAGGGAGATAGAATAAGAGAGAGAGGGAAGGGAGACAGGGAGAGAGAGAATTAGATGATACAACTGTAGCAAACTGGGACTTGACAAAGTTTTTCTAGGTCACCATTATTTCTATTAGTTTGTATTCAAATCCAACTCCATAGATTGTTCTTCGCCCCCATAACTCAGTCTCACTTTCTTCCAGGGTAATACAGTTCTTAGTTGGGCACATGGCTATTAGCTTATGAAGTATTTTCTCATACACCCATGCATCTAGATATGACTATGTGACTAAGTTTTTGCCCATTGTGAGTAGAAATGATGTGTGAAAAATCTCTCTTACTTTTACTTTAAAAAGTAAAAGATTGCTTCCTTTCCATGTGGGCTGGAATGTGGACCTGATAACCCAGCTTCAAGTACATATTCAAGGGCCATGCCCTAGTGGGTCGATGAAGTGGATGGCACCAGCGTTCCCGAATGACCTAATGGAGCAAAACTACTCTCTCAGCCTGGCTGCCTGCCTGCCTCTGGAGAGAAAAATAAACTTGTAACTTCACTGAGCCACTATTCGGGGCTTTGTTATAATAGCTTAGTCTATCCCTTAATTATTTCAGTGCTTGAAGTATATTCTTTAAAGCTTTAATGTGTTTTCCTTCCCTCTTATTTGGTCCTCAACATAGGTTTTGCATCAATGGAGTAATGTGTCCTACTTAACAAAATGCCAGAAAGTAAGTGCCTTGGCGGGGCTTGAAGCAGCTTCCAGCAGCATTGCCACAATGTGTCCCATAATGATCAACCCTCATGAATTTTGAGAATATGCATAGTAAAGACATTTAGACTGGGCTCGAGCAAGAAAGAATTTGTCAAGTCGTTGAAAATAAGTAAGAATGACTGTTCTATAAGCTATAAATGTACTTTTTACAAATTATTGGCTATAAGATATGTGGATATAAATATTTGGAAAATATCACGTGGGCATCACATGTTTTTTTTATCAGACTCTTGATTTTTTTTTAAAAGAGATAGAGTCTCACTCTGTCACCCAGGCTGGCATGAGATTATGCCACTATAGCTCATTGCAGCCTCAAACTCCTGGGCCCAAGTGATCCTCCCGTCTCAGCCTCCTAAGTATCTGAACTATAACCATGCACCAGTATATAAAAATAAAATAAAATAAAATAAAAGCTTATTGCCATCTCTTGGATTTAAAAAATGTATTTTCTTGGAAAAGAGCATAAACACTTAAAGAAACATTAAGGTTGCAAATTCCATTAGTAAATACGATCTTGAGTCTAGCTGAAGTAAAATATTTTTTTTTTCTGTGAATGATAGAATTCCCAAAGAAAATCTCTGGATAACTATAGTAGTCAATTCTAGGCAAACTCCTTTAATTTATAATGTGCTGATTGGCATTTGGATTATTTAATCCATCAATAAGCTATCCTTACCCCCGATAGTTAATAGAAGCTAAAATGGTTTAAGGTATTTCTGTTTTATTAGTTGCATTGCATAGTTTTCACAACTTAATTTGTTTTTATTGCCCAAATAAATCATTTTGTGTCTTTTTTCCACTAACACTTTTCAGCTTCAAATTGCCTTGTCATCTCCCACATATTAGAGAAGATATATAAAGCGAACTCTGGCTTTTTCTGGGTGTCATAGTATTTTGAAATGGCTTTCATTAGGCATTTTGATTTTCAACAGTAAACTTGAGTCATACCATGGGGAATTAAGAAGAAGCAGAGGGTTTCTCCTTCACAAATATATAGAATATTTCCTTTTTAGCTTAGTCTAATCCCAAACTTCCTTAGTTTGTGTTGATGCCACTGCCTTACACAGGTTGACTGGTCTTTAAATGAGTGGTTTTGTCTCTGCCTGTATCATTAGCCAGTGAATCATTGCAGAATCTAGGGATTTTTCTTAAGCATGCATTAAGAGGAAAAATAACATCCCTTCATTCAGGGGACTAGAGCAATGATAGCATAGGTAATTAAGACCCTGAAAATGACAACTTCCAAAATACCCTAAAGAATAAAATGCGAAGTGTAAGCCTGATTACATTTGAAATATTTAGGCTCTGGTTAGATTTGATGATTTATAAAATACCATGAGAGTATCAGGGTGCTGGGCACATAGAATGTACTCAACTAAGGTGTGCTGATTTCTTGGTAAATGTTATTCATCTAGAATGATGTGGATGCTGTTTTATGTAAATTCTGGCAGTCAGTGAGCTTTACATCTCTATGTATGACAGTGCAAATCAATTGTGCCATTATTTATTCAATTTTAAATGCTCATTATGTACTAGACACTTTGCCAAGTGCTTGCATTTTGACAAATACTCTTGTTTAGTGATTTGTATATTAGACATAGGTACATAATAGCATTGCAGACTGAGAAGGTTGTACTGACTTCGGCAGGTAGTGGGAATTCATTGCACACATATGATCAAGAAAATGCAGTAAGAGTATGTTTTAGAAGGATTAATTTAGGTGTGTCTTATAGGATGAATTAAAGTGTGAAGGAATTAAAGATGGGACCCCAGTTTGGAACTTACTGTGGGTAATTCAGGAGACAAGTAGATAGTGTAAAATTGTGGCCGGTCAATCTCTGATTTTTGTGGTCAGTGAGTTGATTGGGTTCTCTTGGCCATTCTGAATGTTTGGAAACCCCTAATCTAGGGACTTTTCTTTCCTTCTGTTATGTTATTGGAGGAGAAAATATATTATGGTGAGTTTTGAAACAAACTTTTAGTTGTTTTGACTCATGTGGACTGATGTTATTTTGAAGTAGCAAAACCATTCCATGTAAGAAACCGCAACATGAGATAACATTTTAGACCATAACTGGAGGATTTCAAAACATTGAAAACACAATGTATGATAATCAGTCCTTCAAAGCTTGGGTGACTACTCTTTGACATGTATTTATGAATAATTTTTTTGATATATGATGGTAACTATTACATGGCAAAGTTGAATAGTGATACTTAAAATTCATTTTCTATTTAGAATCAGTGAGACAAAAACCCTCTCTATTATACTTTTCTTAAAAACACACTTGCAGTAGTCCTCCCTAATCCATGCGGCATATGTTCCAAGACTCCCAGAGGATCCCTGAAAGCTCAGATAGACCCAAATCCTATATGTACTATAATTTTTCTATACATACATGCCTATGATAAAGTTTAAATAAATTATGCACTGTAAGAGATTAACAACAATAACTAATAATAAAATGGAACAATTATAACAGGATACTGTAATGAAAGTTATATAAATGTGCAATCTCTCTCTTTTTCTTTTTCTCTCTCTCTCTCAAGGTATTTTATTGTACTGACCTCATCTATTTTCAGACAGCGGTTGAATGTGGGTAACTGAAACTTTGGAAAGCAAAAGCTGAGATAAAGGGGACTGCTGTATTAAAGTTAGAAAGGTTGCTGAAGTGATATTTTGGAGTTTTCTATGAAGTAAAGTATTCAGGACTTTCCATGAGTTACCTATATTCCCCCAACATCATCTGTCTTCGCTTTCATTATTCTTTTTCTATTTTCCTATTCTTTTAATGCCTCTACCTTATGTCATGCTGTTAATACCCCCAGAATGTTTAATTTCAATTTCTGCATCTTCAAGAACCATTTGACATACTATAGAAATCAGCAAAGATGATTCATAAAAATAACTTTGCACGTTTTTAATTCTTGGGAGTTTGCAAAAACACTTTCTTATCAATTATCTCATTTTAATTTTCTTAACAATCTTTTGAGATCCAGAATGTTATTTTCCAATTATTACACAAGAGTAATTTAAAATTAGGTTGTGCTCAAATGAGCCCTGAGCCTGCCTACATCTTTGAATGAGTTGAGCGTTTTTTCCAATATCTCAGTTACTTCCCATTTCTCCAGTTTCTGAAATTTGTGTGTAAGATGCAATTTTTTTTTTTTTTTTGAGACGGAATTTTGCTCTGTCACCCAGGCTGGTGTGCAGTGGCATGATCCCAGCCTACTGCAACCTCTGCCTCCCAGGTTCAATATCTGCCTCCCGGGTTCAGTAGATTCCCCTGCCTCAGCCTCCTGAGTAGCTGCAATTACAGACATGTGCCACCGTGCCTGGCTAATTTTTGTATTTTTGGTAGAGACAGGGTTTCACCATGTTGGTCTGGCTGGTCTTGAACTCCTGACCTCAAGTGATCCACCTGCCTTGGCCTCCCAAAGTGCTGAGATTACAGGCACTGCACCTGGCCGCCAATTTCTTTTCTTTTTTTTTTTTTTTTTTTTTTGAGACGGAGTCTTTCTCTGTCCCCCAGGCTGGAGTGCAGTGGCGCGATCTCGGCTCACTGCAAGCTCCGCCTCCTGGTTCACGCCATTCTCCTGCCTCAGCCTCCTGAGTAGCTGGGACTACAGGCACCCACCAACACGCCTGGCTACTTTTTTGTATTTTTAGTAGAGACGGGGTTTCACTGTGTTAGCCAGGATGGTCTCTCCTGGTCTCGATCTCCTGACCTCGTGATCCACCCGCCTCGGCCTCCAAAAGTGCTAGGATTACAGGCTTGAGCCACCGCACCCGGCCCAATTTCTTTTAAGAATGGAGCCTTTCACTTTCTCCCCCATTGACTCCTTTACACTGAGAATCTTTCAATGCTTAACGCTAAGACTAGTTACAAAGACTTAATAACTGTGAGCACTTTCTAATTCAATGGAATATCTACTAGATTTACTGATTGACATCATCTATATGATGCCAGATAACAGAATTTTTAACAGAACATTCCTACTTTTTGACAAGATGTGACAACAAAAATGTTAAAGATTTGTTACATTATTGAGAAAATGAAAAGGGTCAAAGAATTTCAATAATTACAGTACTAAATAAAATTTGCTCCTAATTATTGAAACTGCCAAAAAGTTCTGATAACTTCTCCAGTTTCCTGTGGTAGAAGGCATGGTAATTTATAGCAATTTCAAGTGATTGGGTCATGACAGTTCATATATTTTATATATCTTATTATTATGCAAAGCCCATATTGACCGTGTACTAATTCTCAGTGTCCTCCTCATTTAACTGAAAGAATGCCTAGCTTAACTTAATGTTCTAGTTACTTCTTCATGCAATCATCTTACGTTGTTAGACATTTTGGAAAGGTTTTGACTGCTGGTTCCAGCTCAAGTTCATGTATTAATACTTGACATGTTTCTGGTAATGCTGACATTGAGTGCTTACTAAGTGCCTAGTTAAGCGACTGGTAGACTTTTCTCGTGATGGATTCCTAAACGATGGAACTCCAGCTGATACTGAAATAATTTGACTGTTTAAAATAAGATTCTGGTTCACACAAAGTTAGAGCTGCTTGTTTTTCCTCCTAAGATCTTAAACGTTTCACTTATGTTCATTTCTGCCACTACTCCGCACTGTAAACATCAATGCATTATTATCCGTTATTCTAGAGAAGCAACGTTAACCTGAGTATGCCACTAAAGACAAAGGGGTCAGGGAATTTCCATTCTCTAATTAAGGAAAGCAAGAAGCCCAGAAGAGGGTGAATATCATCAGGAAGCCAAAGAAATGTCTAGGTTAATAATGGAAAAGCAAAGGAAGAGGTTAGTGAAGTTTGAAAAAAATCAGGCCAACAGCTAGTAGACCCAGGACTTAAATCCAGTTCTGTCTGAGTCCAAAGTCAGGTACTTCTTTTTCAATCTTGCTGCCCTGCTTCCATAAATAGATGTCACGAAGCTCTGTGGTAGAGCTAAATCGATGAATCAAATATAATAGCATGAAAGATTTCGAAGGACAAATATTAAGGTCTGAACTTGGATTCAAAGAAACAACTCTGAACGAATGGATGAGATGTGGATAAACAGTAGCATATGTCAGAAAGATTTGTTAAATGTAAGTTCAATATTGGCCAACATTCTGACAAGGCCAACCAAGATTATGCCTTGAACAGTGTTAAAAGCAGAACAGTATCAAGAACAAATAAAATGAAACCACCGTTATATAGTGGTTGCTTGTGCTTGAGTCTTGGTTTTGTTTTTGCTTTTGTTTTTCCTACACTACCAGGGAAAATTTGGCCATTAAAATTTCTTTTTTTTTTTTTTTTTGAGACAGAGTCTCGCTCTGTCACCCAGGCTGGAGTGCAGTGGCCTGATCTCGTCTCACTGCAAGCTCTGCCTCCTGGGTTCACGCCATCCTCCTGCCTCAGCCTCCTGAGTAGCTGGGACTACAGGCGCCCACCACCACGCCTGGCTAATCTTTTGTATTTTTAGTAGAGACAGGGTTTCACCGTGTTAGCCAGGATGGTCTCGATCTCCTGACCTCATGATCCACCCGTCTCGGCCTCCCAAAGAGCTGGGATTACAGGCATGAGCCACCCCGCCCGGCCACTAAAATTTCTTAAGAAAAAAATCGCAAGTTAAAAATGCGTATCTTATACGGAGTAGTGAAAAGCATGAGAGGTGTTTAGTTAGCTGTAAGGTAGCCTTGGTGGCCATGATAGTTGCCATCAGAACTCCATCCTCTTCTTTTCACTATGCAGATTATTTTGTCCAGATTTAATATTCATAGCATGAAATTCAAAACTGAAAATCATCATTCTCTCTCTATTTTATGTCTGTATAGGTTACTCTACTTCCTACGTGAGTTTATAATTGTTGACCTCAAATGAGTGGTTGGTCACAAGGAACACACAAAAAAATAATCCTGAGAACTTACGTCCCCTTTTCTTTTCTAGAATATTGAAATAGTTTCAATAGTGTCTTCTAGGATCAATCTTTTGTCTGCTCTTTTCATGCTATTTCTTTCTGCTTTCTTCAGACTTGAAAAAAAAATTCAGAGAGAAGAATGGGTAATGAAAAGAAAAATTCAGTTTAAGCATTTTGTGTTAAATTCTATATGCCTCTCAATCATCCACTGTTCCCCCACCTCTGTACGTACTTGTAAGTGCTACGGAAGGGCATCTCTGTTTAGATCAGTGATGTGCAAATATTCACTGTCTCCAGATCCCTTTAAACTTTTTTTTTTTTTTTTTTTTTTTTTAGCAGTCAGGATCTCACTCCTGCCCTGGCTGGAGTATGGTGGCGTGATTGATCTCGGCTCACTGCAGCCTCAACTTCCTGGGCTCAGGTGATCCTCTCAGCCTCCATGTAGCCAGGGCTACAGGTGTGCACCACCACACCTGGCTAATTTTTGTTTTTTTTTTTTTTGTAGAGATGGGGTTTTCCCATGTTGCCCAGGCTGGTCTCAAATTCCTGAGCTCAAGCGATCCACCCAACTCAGCCTCCCAAAGTGCTGGAATTACAGGCGTGAACCACTGTGCCCGGCCTAAACTTTTAAGAAGTATTGAGGACTTATTAATAATAATTTGTTTATTGTGAGTTATATCTCTCAAAATTTACTATGTCAGAAATTAAAGATGAGAGTTTAAAAAATTGCCCAACAACTTCTTTAAAAATATAAACCTCTACATCTTTACAAAAATGAGATTTTTATGAGAAAAAAATGCTGTAATTCTGAAATGAAAAAAACTTAGAAGAGTCACAATATGTATTTATGTTTTTGCAAATCTCTTCAGCATTCAACTCAATGGGAAATGACTAGATTTGCATATCTGCTTCCGTATTCAGTCTCTCATGCTATCCTAAAGTCATATAACCTCTGGACAATTTCACTGTATACTTGTGATAGAATGAGAATGAAAAAGATAGTGTCTCAGTATTATTATGAAAAGAGTTTTTGACTTCATAGCTCCCCTGAAAGGATCTCAGGAACAGTTACAGGTTCCCAGAACACCCTACTTTGAAAACCACTTGTTAGGATATTAGTGTGTGTTTTTAAATCTTCTAATTATGTCTTTTGTAGTTACCGATAACATGTTCTGTATACTAGAGTATGGATCAGTTATTCATTAAAACATAATAGTAGAGAAGCTAGTAACTGAAACTTGGAAATCGGCCAGGTGCGGTGGCTCATGCCTGTAATCTCAGCACTTTGGGAGGCCGAGGCAGGTGGATCACTTGAGGTCAGGAGTTTGAGACCATCCTGGCCAATATGGCAAAACCCCATCTCTACTAAAAATACAAAAATTAGCCAGGTTTGGTGGTGGGTGCCTGTAGTCCCAGTTACTTGGGAAGCTGAGGCAGGAGAATCGCTTGAACCCAGGAGGCAGAGGTTGCAGTGAGCCGAGATCGCACCACTGCACTCCAGCCTGGGCGACAGAGTGAGACTTTATGTAAAAAAAAAACCAAACCAAAACAAAACAAAAAAAAACAAAGACTGGAAAATAATTTATATGAGTGAAATGTTGCCTCAAGAATACCTGGGATAAATAAAAAGTGTGAGTACATGGATGTTCACAAGTGTATGTCACACATGTAAAATCTAAACACATTTCCGATTATTCAACAGAGAACGAAATAATAGAAATCACTCAAAATATCGATGGTGGCATAGACAGTATTTTCTTCTGTCTTGGGTGTAAAAGTGCTAAAACTTATTCAGGTCACTTGACACAAAAGTGAGAGTAAAATAGATTATTTCTTGAGCTAGTAGTAGAGGGCTTTTTATAATTCCATAGACAAATGTAGCAGGATGTAAGTCACTTACAAATGACATTAATGCAGAGCCAACCAAAAGAAAACACAACTTTGAATTACTTCTGCACAGCCCACATTCTGTCATGTAGAATTTTTTAATTGCTGTTTGCTGTGTGGTCTTGTGAAATAACACGCCTATCACTCCACTTCTGACGGCGCAAGATGCTTTGGTGTTCAACTGTGAGAAATTATTAATGAATTTGCTATAATTAAAGCACTCCCTTTTTGAAGAGCTTTCCTTTCACACCTTTAATTTAAAAAAACAAACTAGCAGACTGGGCTATTGCTTTGCCAAAAGAATGATAAGAAAGTATCGTTTAACAAATATTTATTGAACTGGGTGGATCAAAGGTGATATGAATTTCACTCCCTGATTCTGGGAGTGTACAGGACAACTGGGAAAGGATTCAGATGTATCTAGGATTTGGCATAAGTTCCAGATTTTATTTTTCAGGCCAAATTCTTTTTCTTCTGGCTATTGATCTCCAACAAATTGTTTGGCAACCTTCAAAACAATAATAATAAAAATGAACAGGAATGGATAACCAAGAGCAGGGTGCAGTGGCCTAGAGAGAGTTAGACCTACAATGAGATCGCTATCTAAGAGAGGTTGGGAGAGGGGTGGCCTGAGGAGTTGGGAAGAAAAGCAGGTCAGTGGACAATATTGTAACCAGAATATGGCTGTAGGGCACAGACCAGCAGTGATTGTCAGGGAAGCTCACTTGCAAGCGAGGGATACATTTTAAGTCAGGCAGATGGAACAGAGACAATGACAACATTGGAAGAGATGGTACTTGCACAGATCTAGGTGACCAAGTGACATCCATCCCAGAAGTTCGTCAAATGATGAGGTTTGAGGTGGGATTGGCCATCCCTATGAGATGTGCAGAGGGGTAGGGTGAGGCTGGCAAAATTAAGGAAAGCACAGTTACTAAAAAATGTCATTAAAAAGGGAGATGAGCTGGAAATCAGGCAAGATGTATTATCTGAGTATATAGAACAGAAATGTCACAATTTTGACAATGCCAACTAGTATTCTTTGGTGACTACTTCCAAAGGAATTTCAACTCTTATGAACGTTAATTAAATACTTTGGAGTAATTTGATATACATCTTTTTTTTCAAGTTTAGCCCATGGCTTAATCTTGCAGAGGGTAGTAGAAAAAAATACCATTAT
Source organism: Nomascus leucogenys (assembly GCF_006542625.1). NCBI lineage: Eukaryota > Metazoa > Chordata > Mammalia > Primates > Hylobatidae > Nomascus > Nomascus leucogenys. The sequence continues at coordinate 95,423,448 of NC_044389.1, read as the reverse complement.
CTCTGGGAAACATTTTTTATGATAATATAATAGAGCCCAAATTTTGACCCATTGCTTTATTGGAAAGATCATCCAGGACTAGTATTCATTTCCTCCTTGTTTATGACTTAAAGTGCTTGATCATTTTGGGACACGGTACATCCCATTTTATACATATATATATTTTTATTTTTCTTCAAATTCATATGATGACAAGCTCTGTCTATTCTTTTCATTGCCAGTTATTTTTATTTCTCTTAATGGCCATGTCACTCCTGCTATTAATCATGCTCTTGGGACCATGAATTAACTCATTCAAGCCACTTGGGCCCCTCCGACTACACTGGAATGCAAATCATTAAATGACTCATTAATTGTTTTCAAACCACTAGGGTCTCATTTAATAACTTGCTGGAGCCATTCAATTAAATAGTGTCCTAGTGCCCTCAAAATGTATCCCTGTTTAATGACTCAGGCACTCTTAAAAAGAAAATTTATTAAGTGACCACAACTATGCTAGGGTTATGCTAGGGTTATAAAGTGGAGTGAGTTATTTTCTTATTTGCTTTCCTTTCCTTTCCCTATCTGTGGCCTTCCCAACATGTCTTACTGGGGCACCAACTATGAATATGTATAAAGAGTACAAAAACCTTGGAATATCGCAACTTTAAGAGATAGTATGTTTCTTGGCCTTAATTTTAGACATGCACAGGCAGGAAAAACATAGATCAAGAGAGGCCTTGACATTTTGTGCTCTGAGATGAACTCCAAATAGTGCCAGCAGGTAACCCATATAATTAAAATGAGGGCTAACCGTGTAGGCACTGGGTTAAGTCTTTCTCTGAATTTTCTCACTGAATTCTCACAAAAATACTACGGGGTTATTGGTTTTTAAATTAGCCTGGATGTTCCAGAGGAAGCCATTGAGGCTTAGAGTAGTGACAGGTAGAATAAGTAGCAGAACTGGGATCCTAACAGAGGCAGTCTCGCGTTTCAGGGCCCTTTCTCATTCATTCATTCGTTCATGTACTTATTCTGGTTTCAATTATTAATGCCCACTCTGTGACAAATTTGATAGCCTGCTGCGAGTAAAGGACAGGGAAGCTATTGTGTCAACTTTGGGGGATAGCCCTGGGCTTCCTCTAATTCCTTTAAACTCCACAGTCATGATAGAGAACTGCTTTTTTCATTTTGTTAATTAATTTTTTTAATTTTTAATTTTGTTTTAAATTTCTATTTTAGATTCAGTTGGTATATGTGCAGGTTTGTTACCTGAATGTATTGTGTGTGATGCTGAGGTTTCGGGTACGAATGATCCCATCACCCAGGTACTGAGCATAGTACCCACTAGTTAGTTGTTCAGCCCTTGCCCCTCTTCTTCTCTCCCCTCCCTAGTGGTCGTCAGTGCCTATTGTTGCCATCTGTATGTCCATGAGTTCCTGATGTTTAGCTCCTATTTATAAGTGAGAATATGCGGTATTTGGTTTTCTGAGAACTGCTTTTTATTTTATTTTATTTTATTCTTTTTTGAGACGGCGTCTCACTCTGTCGCCCAGGCTGGAGTGCAATGGCGCAATCTCCGCTCACTGCAAGCCTCACCTCCCGGGTTCAAGCCATTCTCCTGCCTCAGTCTCCCGAGTAGCTGGGACTACAGGCGTCCGCCACCACGCCCGGCTAATATTTTTGTATTTTTTAGTAGAGACGAGGTTTCACCATGTTAGCCAGGATGGTCTCGATCTCCTGACCTCATGATCTGCCCGCCTCGGCCTCCCAAAGTGCTGGGATTACAGGCGTGAACCAGCGCATCCAGCCGCTTTTTTTTTTTTTTTAAATCAGTAACAGCTAAACCCCACATTTTAAACTGAACTATGTGTAACATAGAATAATTATTTAATACCATTTAGACTTCTTGTACTCGTGCAATATAGTTAGATATGCATGCATCTGTATCTCACGTATTTCTCTCAGTGATACTGATAATTCTCAGCATATATATGCTCCCTGCTTGTAGAAGTCTAGGATACGTATAAGCCACTTGAAACTATTCAGCTCTGGGAAATTCCTGTCCCCCTCCTTGCTGCTTTCCTTGAGATTCCATCATTCCCATGTAGGGTCTAACTTCTGACCTCATTTCTTTCTCACTGATCTGCCATGCACTCTTCTTCCTATGCAATTGCCTAGACATCTGTGATTGCTGCTCTTTTACGTCTTTCTCTCTCTGTCCAGCGCTCCCACCCCCAAAAAATATAAGTACCCAGTTGAGGAGTTAGAATAAAGCAAAATATGCTGCATTCTCCTTAAAAAAAAAAAAAGTATTGGGTACTTAGTATTTCTGTTATCTGGATAGTAATACCAAAATGCAATATTATAGTGGTTTGTGTGTCACTCCATGTGGGTAAAAGCATATGATTTCTTGGCTTTCCATTTTTCTGTGTCCCAATTTAAAGTACCACACACAGCTGGCTTTTTACCTTCTCTCGCCTGCACTTTCCTTTGCCTCTTTCTCTTTTCTCCCCTTTTTCTTCCACAATCTTCTGTAATTACCTTTCACATCTATTAGATTGTGCTATAGAGTTTTGAATGATATTATCCCAGAGTCTAACATGGGAAATATTATTTTCTGAGCTGTGCTCCTTAACTCCTCAAGCACCTACTGCAGGCGATGGAAAAAGAAAGCCACGGGTCTCCACCTCTGCCTCCTCCTTAAAAGCTTCCTGTGTCTTCCTTACAAAGAGATGAGGCCCAATTTTAGACCAGCTGCCCTTAGGAGGTCGGTAACCTCTGGAGCGATTATAAAGCTAGGCATGATTGAGGAAACTTCTCTTTCGCTTGTAGATTAATTTCATTCAGCTGTTATAACTTAGTTTTTGAAGTAAAACCCAAGTCTAATAAACCAAAGAATTGGTTTCACCTTCAAATTCTCAACAAAGCCAAAGCCAAATAATATTACATGTGAAATTGCTTCTTTGATTGAAAAAATTGGATTTTTGTTTTTACAGAATAAGTTAAGGGATCCTTACTGAAACAAAGAATAGCCTAGCTTTATTCTCATGTTAGATCATTCTGTCTTAATTTGCTTATTTATAGAAAAAAGAACTTATGTAAAGAGACACTGCTTTTCATTAAAGTAAAACAAGAGACTTTAGAATGACAGAATATTAATATTGACAATGTGGAGAAATATTCAAGTTACATTAATATTTACTGTACCTGGTACTCAGTAGCTACTTAATAAATGTTTACATATAACAATAATACTTAATAATTACTTAAATATTTCTTTGACTATGTGCCAGCCACTGTCTAAGGGCTCTTAGTGAATTCTCACAACCACTTAAAGAGGCCTGTGCTATTATTATCTCTGTGTTAGAGATGAATGTCTGTGGCGTGGTGAACTTGAATGACCTAATTTGTCCAAAGTCATTCAGCTAGTAAGAAGTTGAGTTGGCATTCAAACCCAAGCAGCCTGGCTTCCAAGATCTGCTCTTAACCACTACACCACACTACCAGCCCAGTGCCGGCCCAAAGAACTTGCTTGTAGAATCACATGCCAAAAATACTTGTTGAAATAATTCTATGCAGGAAGACTTCAGATGCAAAGTTACAACTAGGACTCCAACTGAAATTGCTTAATGCTATGTGCATAGTCATGTCTAGGCATATTGATTGCTGTAAATTCTTGACCAAGATAGTTCCTATGACTTCATCTTTGGCTATAAAAGTCCAATCCTATAGTAGAACTGTATTTAAAGGAAAGATAGCTTTTATAAATAAAGGTAGACTTCTTATAGTTTGGGATTTCTTCTGTTTTCTCCTGCAAACCATTCCTGTATTTGATGGTCACTTTCTGCAGCAGTATGTTTTGATGTTCTCTGGTGGGCCGGCACAACAATAAATCTCAATAAAGATTTTGTTTATCTGTAAATAAAACCTCTAGTATACACTACTAGCTAAGGCCCAGTCAGAAAGCAGGAGGAGCCTGGTTTTCTTACTGTTGGCCTAGTTGAAATGGTCTTTTTTTTGCCACTGTTAAAATTTGCCATTGTCGTCACAATCAGATTCACTCAAGGCAGTTCAATTCCATAGATATTTAGAGATCTAGGTTTATTTTATATTACATCCTTAGGGCGTGGCTCTGACCTTCATCAAAGAAGGGTAATCTGTTTCAAGGGGGTTGGCATAGGTAATCATATCAGCATATGCACGCTATGGTGGGGGGACACCTAGGTGTGGTGATTGCTTTCATTCAGATGTGGCTGTGACAAGCACACATTTAGCTAGGAGTGCAGTGTGGATAAAAACATAATGCTGAATTGTAAGCCCCACTGTATACTTACTTCCAAGGCTGAATATACATTCGAAGTGTCTAATATTCTCGATGTTTGTTGTAGGAAGCATTAAATCATATTTGGAAGAAAAAAGTACCATATCCAGTTATTTCATTGGTTGAAATAGCTGACGACTTATAATAATCTGTGGACTGCTTAAACTTTTTGTAGTGAATTCCTGTGTGTGCATTTTTATAATGGTCATTCTCAGTCTTAAATGTCTTTAGAAAGTCATGTAACATAAATACATTGAGAGAAGTTTTCCTAGCATAAGGCTGGTCATAAGTTCCACTTGATAACTTTGGGGCTTGTTTTAAATCAGGTGGAAGCTCTGTGCAAAAAAGATGGATTTGTGACCAATATAATAATGGCTCCTTTTGCAAGAAGCAATACTTCTGAAATTAAGGGGAATGCATTAGATGTATATGTAATAAATAATTGAAAATAATTTTGGAGACAGAACTTATTGTAAGTGAAATTGTCATAAGTGAAACAGTCCTTTACAGCGTTTTTACTTTCTCATCAGCATGTCATGTCAGAAATGACAACTCATGTCTCCTCAACTAGTTACACAGCCCTTCCCGGCACTGTTTCCTTTCTGGAAATCTGATAAGTGAACTTTGAAGAAGGAATCTGTATATTCATGAGTAGAGTTTAGTAAATGACTTTACCAGTTAGGGGGGTCAACCATGCTAACAACTCAAATCCCATGAACCCTCTTCAGTGCCCTAGAGTTGGATTTGGTGTGATTCTCTTCCCACGAATGGAATAAACTCAGAGAAGCACCCAGAGGAGGAAGTCAATGCCCAATTTTTAGAAAGAGAAATTAGCCTGGACACAGCACCACAGGCTATAGTGCAGAAATGGTGGGAAACCTTCTGAATCATCCAAGGAAAAGGAAAGGTGCACGTCAATGAGAAAATAAATCTCTGCAGCATCTCTGATGTCTCCAAGATCCCAGAAACCCCTTGGAAACGTACAACAAAAACAAACAAAAACAAAAAACAAAAAACAGGTGTTTTCCTTTTTTTTATTAGCACAATCCTAGGAAGTTAATTTGTTTCCCAAACTTTTCTATGACATACTGTAAAATTCTCCTATATGCCCTGGTGCCATGAATCAGAGATTCATTTGAATTTTAACCACTTTCAATTTCGATTGGAATTTATATATTCCTGAGGGGACAAACCTGGGTTGGAGGACATTTATTTGGCCATATCTATTTGTAGATCCTTTTATTTGAACTACTTTTTTTTATTTGTATTTTTAAATATTTATTTTGAAATTTTAAGTTATAAACAGTTGATACCCAAATATTTTCTAATTTAACTGGCATAAGTATTTTTATTTTTATCTGCAATCTTACATCAGAACTATCAGGTTTTTTTATTATTATACTTAAAGTTCTGGGGTACAAATGCTCATTATCACTGGTAATTAGAGAAATGCAAATCAAAACCACAATGAGATACCATCTCATGCCAGTTAGAATGGTGATCATTAAAAAGTCAGGAAACAACAGATGCTGGAGAGGATGTGGAGAAATAGGAACACTTTTACACTGTTGGTGGAACTGTAAATTAGTTCAACCATTGTAGAAGATAGTGTGGCGATTCCTCAAGGATCTAGAACTAGAAATACCATTTGACTCAGCAATCCCATTACTGGGTATATACCCAAAGGATTATAAATCATTCTACTATAAAGACACATGCACACATATGTTTATTGAGGCACTGTTCACAATAGTAAAGTCTTGGAACCAACCCAAATGCCCATCAATGATAGACTGGATAAAGAAAATTGGCACATATACAACATGGAATACTATGCAGCCATAAAAAAGGATGAGTTCATGTCGTTTGCAGGGACATGGATGAAACTGAACTACTTTTCTTAACAACTAGGGGAGGCCTTGAAACAGGGAGTCATAATTGTATCTAAGAGGATGATGATGAGTCTGGTGGTGTCACAGAGGTCAGGGGACAAACCAGCCCAGCGTGGTAGAACTGGGCACCTTCAAGACAGGTAAAGGGGACAGAAGTGAACAGCATCAAAAAGTTTCCACATTCTCTAGCCAAACGGTCCAATAGAAATTTGATGAAAACCACAAAAGTGAGCCTCCTTTGCAATTTTAAATTTCCCAGTAGCCATATTTTTTTTAAAGCCAAGCAATGGATGGAATTAATTTAAATATATTTTATTTTAATATATGGCATTATATGTATCAAAAATGTTATCATTTCATTGGGTAACAAATATAAAAATTACTTATTGGTATTTATTTTCCATGATTCTTCATTTGAAGTCACTGAAATCCAGTGTGTATTTTGCACTTAGAGCACATCTCATTTTGGACTTGCCCCATTTTACCCACTCAGTAGTCACATGTGGCTAGTGGCCACCGCCTTGGACAGCTCAGCTCTGAAATTCCCTTTGGTCAGGCCCCTGAAGGAAGCTTTCCAACCACCATGTGAGATCATCTTCTGCCCTTGAAAAATCATGCTAAGGGCTGGGCATGGTGGCTCATGCCTGTAATCCCAGCACTGCAGGAGGCTGAGGCTGGTGGATTCATTGAGGCCAGGAGTTTGAGGCTGCAGTGAGCTATGATCATAACATTGCACTTCAGCATGGGTGACAGAGCAAGACTCTGTCTCTAAAAAAATTTTAAAAACGAAAATTAGGTCTGAGAAGGAAGCCCGCTTCAGAATCATGGTACCACTCCAGGAAGGTCCTGGAGCAGGTCAAGGTCGGGGGGCCCTAGCTGACCCTGCAATCTTTCACTTTCCTTCACTCCAGGCTTTCAGTTCAAAAGGTATCCAACTCCTCTTCTCTTGATCTGCCATGATCTTGGCTTAGTTCTTCCACAGCCACTGAGAGCTGACTCAGCAACCAATCAGGCTGAGTCCAAGAAAGCAGCCCATGAGCTGACTGTATAACCTAACCGTGCAAACACAGCCTTGGCTTTGCACACAGAACCTTAGCTTTGCACACACATGGAAGGGAAGGCACATTCTGGCAAACCATGGTGCTCAATCTGGCACCAGAGAGAGGCAGAGAATTGCAAGAATTGCAGTTCAGAGCTTGAATATTGACCCAGAGCTAGGTTGCATTTTGGCTGGATGCTTTGCTAGCTGTATAACGTTACACCAGTTTGTTAACTAGGTTTTCTGGATACAGGGGTTATTTTGGGGATTGAATGAAGGAATGAGTATAAAGTGCCAGACATAAATAAGTCCTCAATAAATGCTTGTTATAAATAAGTCCTCAATGAATGCTTGTTATTAATATCTTCATAACAAGTGACATGGAAACTCCTGTCACTTTGCTAGGCAGATTTCTACCTTTGATTTTTTTAGATTGGAGCTTCGTGGATAGCAGTTCTGCACAATAGTGGGCTTTTGGTAAATAACACTTACGATTGAGGAAGAGAGATAATTTTGGGCAGAAATTTACAAGCGCCATTAAAGTAAAATAAAATGGCATCAGGAACACTCTTCCTTAAGGTGTCTGCATGGCTCAGACTCTCAATTTATTTGGGTCTTTGGTCAAATCTCAATTTATCAGTGAAGTCTTTCCTGAGCATTTTGTTACACGGTAGCCTCTCTGCCTCACAAATCCCAAAATGTATCCATCTATCTGCTTAATTTTTGCATAGCTCTTAGTACCACCTGAGGTTCTTTATATTTACTTAATTATTGTCTTACTCCCTATTAAAACGTAATTTCCCTAAAAATGGGGAATTTTACCTATTTCTTTACTGCAATCCCCTGTCACCTAGAACAGTTTCTTGCACATAAGTTTCTGCCCTCAGGAGTTTTACACTCTTTTCTTATCAGCAAAGCTCTTTTTGTCTGTGAGTACACTGCTCGTCTTGTTTAAAGAGCCTCTATATCTCAGAATGATGTGAGTCTACTGTTTCTTTTCTCCATGTCTCCATGTCTCTTCCATGATTCCCTTCTTTTTTTATTTTTATTTTTTTCTTGAGATGGAGTTTTGCTCTTTTCGCCCAGGCTGGAGTGTAACGGCGCAATCTTGGCTCACCGCAACCTCCGCCACCTAGGTTCAAGCAATTCTCCTGCCTCAGCCTCCCTAGTAGCTGGGATTACAGGCATATGCCACCATGCCCGGCTAGTTTTGTATATTTATTTTTTAGTAGAGAGGGGGTTTCTCCATGTTAGGCTGGCCTCGAACTCCCGACCTCAGGTGATCTGCCTGCCTCGGCCTCCCAAAGTGCTGGGATTACAGGCGTGAGCCACCATGCCAGGCCAATTCCCTTCTTTAGTCAAGAGGGAATTAGGAAAGCAGTTTAGGGAACAAAAAATATAAGTATATGCTTCTGTATTGTATTTAAATTTTTAAGCTTTTTTAAGACTATATATAATATATATAATTTTTTTAAATAAACAGTTTTACATGTGAAATAAACACTTTTACATGTGAAAAGCTGACACCGTGAGAAATTAAATGATTTGTCCAAGACCTTGGAGCCAGTTAGTAACAGGGCTAGCAATAGATGTTGGATCTCCCTAATTTGAGAATACGTGTGATTATATATGATAATTTTCAGATGTAATAACATTCATTATTAGTAATATCATTAAATAATTTTTAAGTAGAAGGACTAGCTGTAAGATTTATTTTTGCAAAAATGAAAGTTCTGTCATGTTTATCTTCTTCTGTAATCAATGAATCTGAAAAAAACATGTTTCCCCTGTAACATCAAACTCATTAAGAAATTATTTTATCTTGAGTACCACGTACTTGAAAGTTATATTTATTATTGATTTTTTGAAAAGAAAAATAAATAATATTTTTCCAAGTAGACAGACAATTTGAAGCTTAACCTTGAATCATTCGCTCAATAAATATAAAGCAGGGGGAAGCTAGTTTTTTTTATTTTTATTTTTTGTTTTGTTTTATTCCAGCTTTTATTTTAGATTCAGGTGGCACATGTGCAGGCTTGTTACTGGAGTATATTGTGTGATGTTAAGGTTTAGAGTGCAAATGATCCCAGGCAAGACAGTTTAAATTTGACATCAAGGAATTTAGATATAATAATTATCAGGTTTGTTTTGGTTATATATAGGTAAATTCTCTTTCTCGTGCTGCACTTAACGAATTTTACATCTATATAGCGTCTGGAAACGTTAAAACACATCTTAATTTACACATATGTCTTGCAAGCACAACTGGTGGAAAATTAACAGTGACAACAAAAATTAACTTTAAAACAACGAAAACTAATTTTCATCTAGTGTGGCGAGCCTAGCTGGTAGAAAATTAACAGCAACAGCAAACTTTAACAACAATGAAAAAACTGACATTAATTTAGAGATTAATGCCTATGGCTTATATATCTGTGTGTCGGGGAAGCAGAAAACGAGGAAGTTTCTGGATCAGTGGAAGTTGAGACCTGTCCCACTGTCAAATAATTGGAATTGTCAAACTCCAGAGTACTTCCTTACTGCTTGCCCTTAGACATGTTTGACCTAGAACAATTTCTTACAAGCAACAGATATTCATGAAATGTATTAAAATAAAGCTTGAAGGGTGAATTAAACAAATATTTACTTGGAAGCTACAGTGGGTGAATTAAACAAATATTTACTTGGAATCTACTTTATAGCCACTGGGCTGGATTTCCTATGCAGAGTTCTTGCCCTTGGGAGTTTTACAACTTCTTAACACTGTCTATGCTAGAATACAAAAAGAGAAATAGAAATGAATAGATTATAAAATAAAAACAACCCAGAAACTCAAAAGGTGACCCATTAACCACATGTAGAATTCACTCAGGATTTGCGAAGGGGAAGGTAACCATTTTCTTTGCCTGTATCCTGCTCCTCCTCTTCCACACTGGCTCATGTGTTTTTCGTTTTCATCCGAGAGAATCACCTCCAGTCCCATTGAGGCCTCTCAGACCAGTTGTTTATCTGACTTTTGCCCTTAAAGCTGCTTCTCATAATTTTTGCATTACACTTATGTAAAATGTGCACACTTCATTGATATGCTAGTCACTTAAGGAATAAGAATAAGTTATCATAAGGTCCAATTTCTTTTCCAACCAGGTAGTTTATGAAGATCAAACAACCTGCTTGCCCTTCATCTGCTACTAGAGCTGGTGATGTTCTGATAATTAAGCATTTTGGCATTTAAATTACCAACTGTTGCCTAATTAAGACATCATTTCTACAAAATTAATGCAGAATTTTTTGATTGCACGTATTATATGAGAATAAATACTCATGAACCTTATCAAGCCTCAGAAAGGACCTTTGAAGCTTGAGTCACCACAAAGTATAAAAAGGAGCAATAGTTTGCTAGTAATTGTAAATTTTAAGTATATATTTGGTCTGAAAGTATCACTAAATTCTTATGGGGAAAAAGTGAAGTTGTAAAAATCTGTAAATCATTCAACTTCATATAGTAGCCAAATGTGAAAAGATGATAGGATACTAAATTAGCAGTATATATTAATACAATAAATACTAGTTAAGTATTTTAGATTTCTTTAACACCTTTATGCATTCATGATATGAAATGGGTTAATTTGAGTATTTTTTATTAATCTGGCTCACCTGTTCTGATTTTATGTTAACTTCACATCTTGATATTTCTTGGGTCAAGATCATCTGGTTATTTAACTTTTTGCCATATTTTCCTAGATGGTTAAAGAATTATTATACTTAAAGTCTTCAAGATACATCACAATGAGAAAAGATATAGATGTAAAAATAGGAAATATATCACACTTCTTGGAATTTCAACTTGGCCATGTTATTTTTCTATTTCCCACTTAAAGGAACTTTAATGATTATTTCCAAAGGCACATAGCCAGGGAGATTTCATGTGCCTACTTAATTATCTGATTATCTTCATCACTCTACAAACGATTTTGAAAAGCGCACCATAAGATTGAAGTACAAATAGATGCATTGTGAGAATTAGAGAAAATATAGAGAACAGAAGATCAAGGAGGGCTTGGGAGGTGTATGGTGGGAAGTGGTATTTGGAATGACAACTTATGAGCCACCTCTTTTAAACAATCAGTTAGTCAAGTTGAGATTTTGGTTCTGAATTTCTTGAAGACTAAAGCAAAAGAGAAACCAACAGTTACAGGATTCTCAATGTCCATTATGAAAATGTATGCCATTTCTTTAAAAGGAACGAAATTTTTCCTCAACTTTAGGTGAGAAAAAAAGCAAACACTGCAGTTTTTCTTCAGGTTGAAGTGTAGTGGTCAAAGTTTTTATCAACATCCACATAGTTTTGGAAATAATAGGTGCCTCATGGTTTTCTGTGTTCAGGTTTCTTTTTTATTTATTTATTTCTTATTCAATAGGTTTTGGGGGAGTAGGTGGTGTTTGGTTACATGCATAAGTTCTTTAGGGGTGATTTCTGAGATTTTGGTGTACCCATCACCCAAGCAGTGTACATTGTACCCAATTGTAGTTTTTTTATCCCTCACCCCTGCCTACCCTTTGCCCAGAGTCCCCAAAGTCCATTGTATCATTTTTATGCCTTTGTTTCCTCATAGCTTAGCTCCCACTTATGAGTGGGAGCATACGGTGTTTAGTTTTCCATTCCTGAGTTACTTCACTTAGAATAATATTCTCCAGTCCCATCCAGGTTGCTGCAAATGCCATTATTTCGTTCCTTTTTATGGCTGAGCAGTATTCCATGGTGTATATGTGGTGTGTGTGTGTGTGTGTGTGTGTGTGTATACATACATATATATACACATATATATATAAAACAATTTATTTATATACTCATTAATTGATGGACATTTGGGCTGGTTCTATATTTTTGCAATTGCAAATCGTGCTGCTATAAACGTGTGTGCAAGTATCTTTTTCATATATAGACTTCTTTTCCTCTGGGTAGACACCTAGTAATGGGATTGCTGGATCAAATGGTAGATCCACTTTTATTTCTTCAAGGAATCTCTACACTGTTTTCCATAGTGGTTATACTAGTTTACATTCCCACCAGCAGTGTAAAAGTGTTCCCTTTTTACCACCTCCATGCCAATATCTTTTATTTTTTGGTTTTTTGATTATGGCCATTCTTGCAGGAGTGAGGTGGTATTGCCTTGTGGTTTTGATTTGCATTTCCCTGATAATTGGTGATGTTGAGCATTTTTCCATGTGCTTGTTGGCCATTTGTATATCTTCTTTTGAGAATTGTCTATTCATGTCCTTAGCCTACTTTTTGATGGGTTTGTTTGTTTTTTTCTTGCTGATTTGTTTGAGTTCTCTGTAGATTCTGGATATTAATCCTTTGTCAGATGTATAGATTGTGAAGATTTTCTCCCACTCTGTGGGTTGTCAGTTAACTCTGCTGATTATTTCTTTTCCTGTGCAGAAGCTTTTTAGTTTATTTAAGTCCCACCTATTTATTTTGTTTTTGTTGCATTTGCTTTTGGGTTCTTGGTCATTAAGTCTGCCTAAGCCAATGTCTAGAAGGGTTTTTTCGATGTTATCATCGAGAATTTTTATAGTTTCACATCTTAGATTTAAGTCTTTGATCCATGTTGAGTTGATTTTTGTATAAGGTGAGAGATGAGGATCCAGTTTCATTCTTCTACATGTGGCTTTCCAATTATCCCGGCACCGTTTGTTGAATAGGTTGTCCTTTCCGCACTTTATGTTTTTGTTTGCTTTGTTGAAGATCAGTTGGCTATAAGTATGTGGCTTTATTTCTGAGTTCTCTATTCTGTTCCATTGGCCTATCCTATTTTTATATCAGTACCATGCTGTTTGGGAGACTATGGCCTTATAATATAGTTTGAAGTTGGGTAATGTGATGCCTCCAGATTTGTTCTTTTTGCTCAGTCTTGCTTTGGCTATGTAGGACCTTTTCTGGTTCTATATGAATTTTAGGATTTTTTTTTCTAGTTCTGTGAAAAATCATGGCAGTATTTTGATGGGAATTGCATTAAATTTGCAGATTGCTTTTGGCAGTATGGTCATTTTCACAATATTGATTCTAACCATCCATGAGCATGGCATGTGTTTGCATTTGTTTGTGTCATCTATGATTTCTTTCTGCAGTGTTTTGTAGTTTTCCTTGTAGAGGTCTTTGACCTCCTTGGTAAGGTACATTCCTAAGTACTTTATTTTATTTTATTTTTGCAGCTATTGTAAAAAGGATTGAGTTCTTGATTTGATTCTCAGCTTGGTTGCTGTTGGTTTATAGCAGAACTACTGATTTGTATACATTAATTTTGTATCCTGAAACTTTGCTGAATTCATTTACCAGTTCTAGGAGCTTTTTTGGAAGAGGTTTTAGGGTTTTCTATGTGTACGATCATATCATCAGCAAATAGCAACAGTTTGACTTCCTCTTTACCAATTGGGATGCCCTTGATTTCTTTCTCTTGTCTGATTGTCTGGCTAGGACTTCTAGTACTGTGCTGAAAAGAAGTGGTGAAAGTTGGCATCCTTGTCTGTTCTAGTTCTCAGGGAGAATGCTTTCAACTTTTCCCTGTTCAGTGCAATGTTTGCTGTGGGTTTGTCACAGATATTTTTTATTACCTTGAGGTATGTCCCTTCTATGCTGATTTTGCTGAGGGTTTTAATCATAAAAGAATGCTGGATTTTGTCAAATGCTTTTTTCTACATCTATTGATATGATCACATCATTTTTAATTCTGTTTATGTGCTGTATCACATTTATTGACTTAAGTATGTTAAACCATCCCTGCATCTCTGGTAGGAAACCCACTTGATCTTATCAGATTATCTTTTTGGTATGCTGTGAGATTGAGTTAGCTAATATTTTGTTGAGGATATTTGCATCTATGTTCATCAGGGATATTCGTCTGTAGATTCTTTTTTTTTGTTATGTCCTTTTCTGGTTTTCGTATTAGGGTGATACTGGCTTCATAGAATGATTTAGGGAGGATTCCCTCTTTATCCTGTGGAATAGTGTCAATAGCGTTAGTACCAATTCTTCTTTGAATGTCTCATAGAATTCAGCTGTGAATCTGTGTGGTCCTGGACTTTTTTTGTTGGCTTTTTTTTTTTTTAATTACCATTTCAATCTCACTTGTTACTGGTCTGTTCAGAGTTTCTACATCTTCCTGGTTTAATCTAGGAGGGTTGTGTATTTCCAGGAATTTATCCATCTCCTCTAGGTTTTTCTAGTTTATGTGCATAAAGGTGTTCACAGTACCCTTGAATAACCTTTTGTATTTCTGTGGTATCAGTTGTAATATCCCCCATTTTGTTTCTAATTGCGCTTATTTGGATTTTTTTTCTTTTCCTGGTTAATCTTGCTAATGGTCTATCAATTTTATTCATCTTTTCAATGAACCAGTTTCTTTTGTTTCATTTATCTTTTATATTTTTATTTGTTTGTTTCAGTTTCATTTAGTTCTGCTCTCATCTTCATTATTTATTTTCTTCTGGTGGGTTTAGGTTTGGATTGTTCTTGTTTCTCCAGCTCCATGAGGTTTGAGCTTAAGATTGTCTATTTGTGCTCTTTCAGACTTTTCGATGTAGGCATGAATGCTATGAACTTTACTTTTAGCACTGCTTTTTCTGTATCTCATAGGTTTTGATAGAATGTGTCACTATTATCGTTCAGTCCAAATTTTTTTTTAATTTTTATCTTAATTTCATTGTTGACCCAATGATCATTCAGGATCAGTTTATTTAATTTCCATGTATTTGCGTGGTTTCGAGGGTTCCTTTTGGAGTTGATTTCCAATTTTATTCCACTATGATCTGGGAGAGTACCTGATATAATTTTGATTTTCTTAAATTTACTGAGGCTTGTTTTGTGTCCTGTCATATGGTCTGTCTTAGAGAATGTTCCATGTGCTGATGAATATAATACATATTCTGCAGTTGTTGGGTAGAATGTTCTGTAAATATCTGTTAAGTCCATTTGTTGTAGTGTATAGTTTAAGTCCCTTGTTTCTTTGTTGACTTTCTGTCTTGATGACCTGTCTAATGCAGTCAGTGGAGCATTACGCCCCCCACTATTATTGTGTTGTTGTCTATCTCATTTCTTAGGTCTAGTAGTAATTACTACTAGATTATGGTTGCCCCTGCTGAGTCATACAGGTCACCAGGGAAGTGAGGGAAACCTGGCAGTCACAGGCCCCACCCCACTCCCACACAGCCCACAGTCCCAAAAGCTGGTCTCACTCCCACCATGCCCCAACCCCTGCCCACCCCCAGCAACGGCATTGAGTCTGTTTCCAGGCAGCTGGTGACCAGGGCTGAGAACTTCCCCAGACCGCAAGCCTCCCTGCTGAGAAAGCAAGCAGACTCACAGATTTCAGTGTCTCATGAAGGCTGTAGCAGTGATCTAGTTCCTTCAAAGAGTCTGAGGATTCTTTCGGATTTCTGCGTATGTTCCTGTGGTAGTTCTTAGAGCAAAAGTTCACGATATGAGTTTTGACATGCTGCTCTGTCTGTCCAAGCAGGAGCTGCAAGCTGGTCCTGCCTTCTATCCTCCATCTTCCTGTATCAGGGTTTCTTAGCATAAGCCAAGGATGTATGTTATTAGGAAAAAGATTTTAATAAGTAAGAATCCTAAATTTGAGGTGACATCCTTGAAAGCTATAAACTACTACTTCTTGGGAAGTGAGACCCTCTTTAATCTCCACTTCACCTAGTGTCATGTAGAATAGGAACACCCTCCCTCCACAATGTGTGCTAGCCTTTTATGTCATCAGACATCATTCCTGCAGAGTGCTCTTTGACCCACCTCATATGCACAGAAATACTCTGTGCTGCTCACCACTTTCAGGTTGATTTTAAGATGTAGGCATAGGTGACACCCTAAATCTTAATGGGAAACAGAACCTCATGTGCTCTGATTGGTTCACTGTAATTTTTTCCTTGTTGATAGATGAGCACAGTTTACTTTTCCCTTTGTTTATTTTAATTGGTATATGAATGGGTTCTTGGATGATTTTGGCATAGCCATAGCCATGAATCCAAAAGGATAGTCAGTGGAAATAATTTAACTAGAGGCCAAAAGAAACATGGTCCAAGCATCCAACTCTCTGATGGTTTGGGTTTATTGAGATATAAAACTTTTGGCAAAACTGATATTTTTAAGCCATTCTTTGTCAATATTATTTCTCCTAACGGGGTTTTTGATAGACTCTGGGAAATAAGCAATTAAAGGTTGTTTTGGGGCTCTCTTGTAAGAGACCCAAAGGAGGCATTCCGAGTAAGTAATCTCAGGAAGACTCACATACTTAAAAATCAACAGAGTGTGGGGAAAGGTGGCAGGACTGGTGATATTTTGCAAACATTGAGGGTCCCTATAATGAGTGCTTTTTGAGTTTGCTTATCTAATTCAACCAGTCAGCCATAGAAAATTCTCAACTGCACTCCGAATTACATTATGATTTAGAATAGTTAGCTCCTTTTGAGTACCCCAGAATGAATTCTTTAATTGCAAAAGGTACTCTGTAGTTACAAAATATTAGACTTTTTTCCTGGTGTCACTGGATATAAGCCAAATTAATTGAGGGCATGTCTGCCAAATACCATGATTTTAGTTTTTGAGTAGGAGATTTTAAGACAGTCTTTCTGACAATAGTTGGTAAGTTGGAATAACCATTTATTGAGGCTATTTCTAGTTCATTCATTTTTACAAGAAAGATTTACTGTGAATCTATTATATATCTGGGCCCTGTTCTACTGTTGAAGAGATACAATAGTGGAAAAAAAAAAAAAACCTCAAATCTCTGCCTTGATGGACCTTACATTCTAGTGATGTGAAACAGACACAAACTAAAGTGAATGATAGGGCATGTTAGACAGTGATGAGTGGTATGGAGCAAAATAAAGAAGAGAGAGGGACTAAAGTGTGAGTGCATGTGTATATGTGTTCATGTGTGTGTGTGCATGTGTATGTGCACATGTGTGTGTGTTGTAAGATGTGTGTTATTATTATTCAGGCATAGGGTGGCCAGTGGATTAGGAAACAATTGGCACTGGGTGATAGTTTGTTACTCACAGATCCCAGGAGAAGGAGACACCGGCCACAGCACGCAAGTCCACATGGGGAAGCACCAACGTCAATCAGGAGGAAGATGAGCAAAAGGAAAATGTGGACAAGAGCTTGTATTATGGTTTCTGCAAAAATAAACAGGGGAGGCAGGGGAAACAGATTCTGGATTGGCTAGTGTGAATACTTTTGGTGGATTCTATGGCAAAGGGACTGTCCTTTGTTGCCTGTTATATGACTCTGGGGAGATTAAGGCAGGTGGGCAGTGATAGTGTGAGATCCCCATAGGGGAGGTGGTTGGGGGTGTGGGTCATGGATTGGTTGGTTTGCATATCACAGGTGTGCTCATAGGCCAGCAGTTTTTACTATCTCTAGGAAGGGACTAATCCGGGAAGGGGCAGTTTCTCCTGAGTCAGCAAGGCCCCAACACCAAAAATACAGATAATAAAGACATACTTAATGCTATGTAGGTGTGTGTGTTGCTGCCCTTTTAAATGAGGTGGTCAAGGCCGGGCGCGGTGGCTCACGCTTGTAATCCCAGCACTTTGGGAGGCCGAGGCGGGCAGATCACGAGGTCAGGAGATCAAGACCACGGTGAAACCCCGTCTCTACTAAAAATACAAAAAATTAGCCGGGCGTGGTGGCGGGCACCTGTAGTCCCAGCTATTCAGAGAGGCTGAGGCAGGAGAATGGCATGAACCCGGGAGTCGGAGCTTGCAGTGAGCCGAGATTGCGCCACTGCACTCCAGCCTGGGTGACTGAGCAAGACTCCGTCTCAAAAAAAAATAAAAATAAAAATAAAAAAAATAAATGAGGTGGTCAGAGAAGATTTCACATATAAAATGACATTTGAACATTATTGTTCCCCTAAAATGCTAAGCGTTACTCTTCTGTCTGCCTGGAGTCCGGATATCTATGCCTCTCATTCTCCACCCCATGTTTGACAGTGAACAGACTGCACAGTCATGTGTGATAGCCTGCCTGTCACCTATTAGAGGGTTCTGATATTTTTTTTTTTCACGAGGAAAGAAGTATGCATGCAACTGATCAATAATTAAAGTTGGTCAGCTTCAAAGAGATGGCAGTGTAACTCCTAGAAAGATTTATTGTGGCATGGTAATCATTTTTTTCCATGGAAATGTGTTCATTAAATTTCCCTTTGATTTTCAGGAAGTAGAATTTTATTTTCTTGAGCGCTAAGGGTGCTAAGAGCCTGAAATTCTGGCCTTAGATGATAGTGGTGATTCTCCATGATCATTTCCTTTAAGGATCTTGCTGTTTCTAGTTCCAATAAACACTTTTGAAAAAGCTTAAGGTTTAAAAACTTGTGTCTTATCACCCAGAAGGAACATTGACTATTCTGTTGTTTGTCCCAAGATGTTTCCATCCTTGTTTATGATGTCCTCACCCTCTTCCCACCTTCACAGTACATAGAAAAATCAACAAGTTAGCACAGGAACACAGAGAAGGATGGCGTTCTGGGGTCAACATTATGAAAAGGCAAACTGAAGACGGACTCGTTACATGATCTGCAAAACAAAATGGAACAGCAAAATAACCATACCTAAGCAATAACATTAAATATGATTAAGGAGGTCATGGAACATTAAAGCAACCACAACATAGATAGCACACCTTATTATATTAGCTTTCCTAAATCTGTGGCTAAATCAGCAACATTGACATTTTTAGTAGAAAATGCTTCAACAGAAAACAGGAAATCAACTTACTCCAGTGCTCTTCAAATGCTTTTCTTGTATATCACTTAAAAGAATGTGGAAACCTATCTATTTCCTCGGTTATTTTACAGTTGACATAAAAGGGGTATCGGTCTGGCTAATAGCAGACTGTTCCCTCCTTGGCTCTAACTTTATTGCCATGAACCTCACGCACACACCTCTCATCTTCAGGAAGTCTATCAGCAAAACAGACCCAGAATCTGACCAGTTTTCAGACCTTCACTGGTACCACATGGGCACCAGCTACCGCATCTCATGCTTCAAAATCTTTCATTGTAAGATTTAATCACTGTGTTACAAAAGAGTAATTTCTGACTATAAAAGTGTGATGTCACTCTTTAAAATGAATCAATTAAAAAGTAGCAGTTTATAATTCACAACTATTTACTAAATATATACGTAAAAAAGATCTTAAAAAAATTTTTAGATGGATGTTTTTATCCTTAAAATTATGTTTTCATTGTTATTATACCACAAAATTTCTGTCAACATAATTTATTTTAAGTTTAAAAATCTTTTACTAATCAATTTATTATCATTCTTTGAAATAGAAACATGTTTATAAATTGAAATAGGACATTTTAAGAAGTTTTCTGTAGTGGTAATCTGCAGTATTTTGATTTATTTCTCTACATTGAGTGAGTTGGGATTACAATTGCTAGAAGTACCTAATTGATCAAAATATCACAAGTATTTTATTTTTTCTGAGAAGCAGTTATTAAACATAAAAGATAATATACTGCTGAAAATTTATATCTAAAAGAGAGGGAGGGGGTGGGAGTTAGGGGCACTGATTAAGAACATTCTTCTAACATAGGAGTTGAAACGTCCTTTGCTTAGAGCCCAGGAGATGTTAACACTCCTAAAAAATGCACATATTAAGATTCTGATGAGTCAAAGGTATTCTCAGGGATCAGTTAGAAGACATAGTGAATGTAAATGTAGGATCAAGATTGTGTTTGTATTTCTCAGTGGTACTATGACTTACCTGACAATATACCCTATATATATTACCTCATTTATTCTAAACAGCAGTTCTTGAGACTACATCAGGATACTGTCCATGGGTCTTTGTATATTTCCAGGGAAGGGAGTTTCTAAAGAGAGGCCCCAGAAAGCTCTGTCCCTATAATGAGAAGACGACCTTGCTTTTCTTTGCTGAGCATTGCTATATTAAGACCACCTAATTCTCCTTAGTTTTGAGTTTTTGATCACCCAACAACTTTGATTATAATTTGACCACCAAAATGAAGTTCCCTTCAAGGAACTTATACACTAGCAAAGTGGTCCTTATGACTGTTTCCTATGATGTGTGTACATGAAAATGTCAGCATTCTGATGTGTATATCAACCTCTCATGAATTTAGATAGTGTGAGTTACTACTCAGAAACCAAGTTTCTATGGGCAAGAACTGCAGCTGTGGACCTGTAAAGAAGCTGACTAGTCTAATAAAAGCTGAGAATCCCTGAATCAAAACCTCAGGGATGTTGGTAAATATTGTGTGACAATTTTACACCACACACTCACACACAGATGAGATCATGAAGCTAATCTCATTTCTTTGTTTAGATTCATGTTTATCTAGCCCAAACTAGACTTTATTTTCATTTTGTAGAAAAACCAGAATTTATCCCGGAGACATACCACCTCAGCATTGCATTATCCAAATGCAAGTTAGCAAGAAGAAAGAGATTAATAAGGCTTTTAAAAGCCAGCATATATTTCACCAAAGTCACAAATCAAACTTGACAACAGCTTGGCAAGAGATTAAGGAAATGATCAGATGACCACGGCAGAAGAGAAAAGGACCAACAAATCTATTTCCTCTTATTTACTCTCAATTATTTTACTATTCATTCTTGCATTCATTTATGTATTGAATGATTCATTTATTAGTGAATGCTTTTGAGGTCAAGTAGTATTCAGTGTAGTAGGGATATCAGGAAGAATAATCCATGATCCCTACTTTGGAGAAGCTTGTTGTCTAATGGCTAGACAGAATAGACACAGGTACTTAGGTCATTACACAAATGATGATGATGATCATGACAACAGCAACAGATCCTTTCGTAACACTTACCATAAGCCAGGCGCTGTTCTAAGAGCTCCTAGATGTCAAATGCTGTAGGTGCTATAAAATGAGTGTATGTTCTTCGTATTTCTAGAGGACTCATTCGGATGTCATCTTTAGTGCCGTTCATACTTGGGACCCCAAAATTCGACTTTCACGTATTTCGGGAAATATTTAGCACAGAACATAAAATAAAAAATCAGTGTTGTGTCTGTGTTAATCTTTCACATACATTTTACAAAGCCTGAGTGGTCCAGAGTGATGTTATAATTTTTGAAGTCACCATTGTACAATAGCAATATCATTGACATCCACGAACCCCAGGGACAAGGACATAACAGTGACTAGTAAATTGTATATATATATATATGCCTGCAAGTTCAGTGGATTTGTACTTGTAAATCTCTTTCATTTTTGGAAATTAAATGTTCATTGTCCAGGGAGTCAGAATGCTGCTGCTGTATGATAATAATGATAATCAGAAGAACAACAACATTTTTATGATGTGTAGTATGTGTTTCCCGCATTTTTCTAAGCCCTTTAAATGGATTATCTCATTTAATCTTCACAACTCAATAAAGTCGATACTACTATTATAACCACCATCCCGGTGAGGAAAATAAGTTACTGAGAGACTGTGGGATTACGGATCTGGTGCCTTCTGTGAAATAATAAAGGACTGGGTCCTTCCACTAGAGCTCTGATAACTACCCTTTCCCTTTTGGTCACCTGACACTTGGAGAGCCATCACTTTTTAAGTGGTTGCTTTTTTTTTTTTTTTTGAAGGAGTTCTTATTAGAAAAGGCACAGGAATGTTGAGGAGCTGCTTCACAGGTGGAAGATAGAATATTCCATGACTATCCTCACCAGATGCCACTATCTAAGGATAGCCTAGTTCAGGCCGGGCGCAGTGGCTCACACCTGTAATCCCAGCATTTTGGGAGGCTGAGGCAGGTGAATCACGAGGGTCAGGCATCTGGGACCAGCCTAGTGAACATAGTGAAACCCTGTCTTCACTAAAAATACAAAAAATTGGCCTGGTGTGGTGGCGGGCGCCTGTAATCCCAGCTACTCGGGAGGCTGAGGCAGAGAATCGCTTGAACCTGGGAGGCAAAGGTTGCAGTGAGCGGAGATCATGCCACTGCACTCCAGCTTGGGGGACAGTGTGAGACTCCATCTCAAAAAAAAAAAAATAGCTTAGTTTATGCCTCATCTCACTCTCAAAAGTTTTCACCTTCTCAGGGGTTTGACTTGCTCACCAGGAAATGGGCTGCAGGTATTACCTGGTGTTAACCTTCCTTGATCCAAGACCATATAATGTTTGAAAGTGTGAGTACAGATTATCTAGTGTGCATGCTCAAAAACTAGGCCAGAAACATAAAAGGAATCAGTGAGCGTGTTGATCATTTTGAGATAGTGCTAAAAACTGAAATGTATCTGTGGAAGGGGATAAAAATCTAAAGTTTACCCTTCTAGGTATATTTCACCTATACATAACTTTAAATACTGAATGCCTCCTGTAAACATGTTCCAATTTGCTCTAGCATAATTTTAAATAAAACCTCCTTAGTCGTCTCATTCAAGTTCTCTAAGGTTACTGTTGTGCCACATAAAATTTCCCGTATACCTTACATTATATTTGCTTGTGATGGTAAGAAAGTAGATATCAGCTTCAGTAGAGCCTTTGTCAAACATCCAAGGCCTGAGAGGTGCTAGGCTTATGGATTCTCAGACAGAACATAAGGGATCTTTGAAGTCATCTCGTTTCACCTTGTAGTTGTGAAAACTGACGACCCAGAGAAATGAAATAACCTCCCCATTGAAGCCAGAGCCTTTGGTGAGTGAGCCAGGTAGAACCCAGTTCTCTTGTCTCTAGTTGAGAGCTTTTTCTACCGTGCCAAGACACATACTGTCTTTTCTATTTTTAGTTCATCAAAAAAGAAAATTATTTTATCAATGAAATATATTACAATTTTTCTGTGTTACAGATCAGTATTTAATTCTGTGCAAATATGGATAGTGAATAGATAGATACATATTTAAGAGTGTATGTTGTGTGTAAGCAAATTGTTTCTCTTTCTTTGAAATGTCTGTCTGCTCTGTCTCAAAATATTTCCCTGAAGCTATTTCTTTTCTCTAAATAGGCTCCACTCTATCTTGGCTTATTACTTGTGCCATTTTCTTTCGACTTAGTTTATTTTTCTCAAACTGATTCCACATGTTACTTTCAATCACAGCATCTCAAGACTTTGGACGAACAGCCCTGGAGCATTTTGCTTCTTTGGTATTCCAAAGGGAATTTAGTCTGAGTGTACAGAGCTATTAGAGCTGAGATGCTGAATGCTTTATCTTAGCTTTTTTTTTTGTCTGTTTTTCTATAAGCCAGTTGATATTTTAAAAAGAAAAACAAAAACTTGTTTTATTCTTCATCTATGAATGTAGACTTTTATAAGCTTATCTTGAAATAAAATTCATCAAATGAACAGGAATCAATCTGAACTTTCTCCCTTTGAACATTCTGGTAAATTGTTCAACAAAATGGGCTAGAACTTAGCTATAACATGAAGAGAATGGGACTTTGGGAGGTGAATATACAAGGTAGTTATCAAACATCTCTTATGTAGGCTAGCAATTCCTGCCTTAATTACCTTATGATACATATGACTTTGATATCACTTTTTTCAGAATCAAATTTATTGGTCCTGGACAACAGGAGTAATGATATTGGGAACATCTGTTGATAAGAGATATTGGCGCCATCTATTTTCTTTACTCCTCCTTAAAGATCCTTATTTTACTTACTTTAAAAACGGTAATAATTAACATTAGGAATAACTTTGAAAACTGCCACAAATCCTTTTAGAAGTTAGTAGTATATAAAGTCTATGAACATAAAAATTGATAAATGACAACAATTAAATAAGATAAAATAAATTTATGACCTCGCTAGCTCTTTCTCTAGCTAGACAGTGTATTTTTCTTCTGATTATCATCCAATGATCTCATTATATTTTTAAAATTCCTAGCTATCCTAACTGTATAGTGCAGAAAACCAGGAGCTACTGGAGCTGTGTTAATCTGCACCTCTTTCCTAAGGCAGTTTAATTATCAAAAATACAGCTGAAAGACTGTGTTTTCTTAAGCTTTGACTCGAGAGCATGACTTCTAGTAGGTTCTAGTGTCCTAGATCTCACAAGTTGTCAAAGTATCTGAATGTTTTTGAATGCGGCTATACACAATGAATTGAATCCCCAAAAGAAATCTAGGAACATCAGTGACATGGTTTGGATTTGTGTCTCTGCCCAAATCTCAAGTCAATTTGTAATCCTCAGTGTTGGAAGTGGGGCCTGGTGGGAGGTGATTGGATCATGGGGGTGGATTTCCCCCTTTGCTGCTGTTCTTGTGATAGCGGTCTCAAGAGATCCGGCTGTTTAAAGGTGTGTAGCACCTCCCCCTTCTCTCTTTTCCTCCTGCTCTGGCCATGTAAGATGTGCTTATTTCCCCTTTGCCTTCTGCCATGATTGTAAGTTTCCTGAGACCTCCCCAGCTATGCTTCCTGTACAGCCTGTGGAACCATGACCTAATTAAACCTCTTTTCTTTATAAATTACCCAGTATTAGGTATTTTTTTATAGCAGTGTAATACCGGACTAATACCCTCAGTTTTATTCCTATTAGTGCATTGCTGACTTCAAACTTAGATGTTTCAAATTTCAACTCTTTTATTTACAATTATTTGTTTAGTAACTCATTTGGTAACTTAAGTCATTTCTTAAAATTAAGTCGAAATGTAGGGTAAATGTGTAAATCTCTCACTTCACGGTAGTGTTTTGATCAATTATGATGGATGAAAATAATAGTGCCTGCCAGCTTTAAGAGACTGTGTTGTCAGCTATCAATAGCAGGTGATAGAAGAGTATGCTGGGAGTGGGGAAGTACTTTCATTATTATTTTCTGTTTCTTTTTCTTAGAAAATGTTTATTGTATCTTTTGTAATATTATATTTTGACCTAGACCATTTACTGTGGAAATAGAAAAGTTAATTTCAACTACAGCTTTTTATTTTAGTTCTACCCAAATCATCAGTTAGAGTACTTAAAACACAGACACACACACACAGACAAACACACACAGAAACAAGCACATACAAGGGTAAGGATTATGCTTGAAAGGAAAAGATAAGATCCTCCATTTTCTACTGAAAATGACGATAAAGTAGGGAAGGAAGGAAGTGGGCAGAGGGAGGGCAGGAGGGAGGGAGGGGAGGAAAGGAGGGAAGGAGGAAAGAAGAGAGGGAGGGAGGGAGGAAGGAAGGAAGGAAGGAAGGAAGGAAGGAAGGAAAGAAGGAAGGAAGGAAGGAATACATCAAGTGAAATTACTTTGAGAATCATTTTTTCTTTTTTTCATTTCTTCTTGTTTTGTAGAATATTAAATAATAATTGCACAGTCTTATTAATCTCTGTCATTCCTTACTTTTCCTTTCAATTTTAATTCTGAAAAGAAGAGCTAGGTAAAATATGTAATCATTGGGATTCTACTTCATTACCATATACAATCACTATATTCTGTCTCAGTAGATATTCCATTGATTTACTTGCATTACACAATGGGTTTTAAACTTACTTAGAATCTGTATTTCTAATATCTTTATTAATTCACCAAATTGCAATCCTCCATAATGCTCATGACCATTCATGAGAAATAAATGATAAGTAAAGGGTTGAAACGTTAAATTTACTTCAAGGATTTCTTAGGTTCTTTTTCAGGCCAAAGCATTTATAGCATAGTAAAGAGAAAAGCGAATATAAAACAAGATCTTGGTACTTTCATGTAATGACCTAATTTATACCTTTGAACAATTCTATAGCATAGCCTCCATCAGTACCATTATTTTAGGATGGGAAGACACAATCTGAGAGAAACTTTGAGAAAACTGAATTCCAGGGTCACACAAGTACAATAGTCAAAGTCTAGTCCCACACCTTTATGACCTGAAACCATGAATTAAAATTGTATGTCTTCTTGATGGATTGACAGTTTTATCAAGACAATCCCTTTCTGTCTCTGGTAATTTTCATTGGTCTGAAGTCTACTTTATGTGATATTAATGTAGCCACTCTAGATTTATTTTGATTGGTGTTTGTATGACACATCTTTACTTCCATACTACCTCTATCAATAAAATTAGTTTCTCATAGACACTGTATTGATGAGTCATATGTTTTTTAAATTTACTCTACCAATCTCTGTCCTTTAATTGGTATATTTAGAACATTTACACTTAATAAAATTATTGGTAATTTGTTAAGGCTTAACTCTGCCATTTTAGTATTTGTTTTCTGTTTGTTTTGCTTGATTGTTGTTTATCTGCTTCCACTTTCTGCTTTCCTGTGAGTGATTTGAACATTTTTAGTGTTCCATTTTGCTCTACCTATGGTGTTTCTGAGAATATCTTTTTGTATATTTTTAGTGGTTACTCTAGAGATGATGCAATACCTCTGAAACTTATCACAGTCTACTAATATCGATATTTTGGCACTTCAGATGAAATGTGTGATTCTTACTATCATTTAAGATGTTTTAGCCATCTCACATTGTCCTAAATGTCTTTACATACATTGAGAACTACATTACAATATGTAATTTTGCTTTCAATTAAGTCATGAGAAAATGAGTATTTTATTTACCCGTATATTTTCCTGCTCTGTTTTTCTCCCTTTGCACTAATGTTCCAAGTTCCTTTTGTTGTCATTTTCTCTCTTTGAAGAACTTCTTTTAACAGTTCTTTTAATCAGGTCGCCAAGTTGTTTCTTCCATCTTGAGGTCCCTAGAAACTCTGTCTTCTCCGTCTCTAACTTTTGGAATCTTCTGCTGCTTGGTTCATTTGATTTATCCAAGGTTTTAGGTATGATAAGAGGATGGACTAAGGCAAAATATGCTTGCCCCATCCTTCTGGAACTGGAAGTCCTCCCTATACTTTTTAAAATTTATTCATGTTAAACCCAAAAAAAAATAATAAATAAAAAACAGCTGCTGTAGCCTCTGCAACTTGCTGAGAGCTTGTTTAGGAATAGAGAGCTTGTTTTTCCCTTCCCTCTGTCTCAGCTTGAGCCTAACAGCCAGGTGGTGCTTTCATGTGTACCTCTCTTGCATCCTAGAAAGTACAAAGTACATCTGACTTGGAAACGCTCTGTGGGTAAGAATGTGAGCCGTATCAATGTAGGTAAAATACTCATGGGGAAATTATGTGGAGGGAGTTTTTTTTTTTTTAAATGGAGTCTCCCTCTGTTGCCCGGGCTGGAGTGCAGTGACAGGATCATGGCTCATTGCAACCTCTGCCCCCAGGTTCAAGCAATTCTCCTGCCTCAGCCTCCTGAGTAGCTGGGATTACAGGGGCACCTCACCACGCCTGGCTTATTTTTGTATTTTTTTTTAGTAGAGATGGGGTTTTGCCATGTTGGCCAAACTGGTCTCGAACTCCTGACCTTAGGTGATCCACCCACCTTAGCCTCCAAAAGTGCTGGAATTACAGGTGTGAGCCATCGTGCCCGGCCTGGAAGGAGACTTTTTTTTCTTTTTTCAAAATACATGTGGATAGATAAGCAATCAAAGTCTCGAAAATACTCAAATAAAAATTACAATGCTAACAGTAGCCAACAATTATTTATAGGCACTATGCTAAGCTATGTACTATATAAAACAATTGTCACACTCTAGGAAATGATTATTTATTATTATTTTTATCACCATTTAACATGCCAAGAAATTTAAGTCCGGAGACAAATCTCACTGAGCTACACAGTGGTAGAGCTGCAGTGAACTCAAACTTTCCTCCAAAGATCAGTGGATTAGAAATAAATATGTACAATACCTGGCACCTATTCAGTGCTTGAAAACTGGAGTAATAATCGTAATTATAATTTTCTGTAATTTAAATAATCATGTCATCCAGGTATACTCATGATTTCTCAACATCGAGTCTCTAGAGCAAAATTCCATGTTTATGCAGAGCAGAGATTTTTCTAGCAACAGTGGTTAAATATAGCCTTTCAGTCATTCAAAAAGAGGGATGATTAGAAATAATAAAAGGATTCTGAAAAGAGTTTGAAGACCATTCTTTATAAAAGGATCACCGGTAGGTGTGGCTTTTGACTGATTTTCATTATCTAAGTTGGAAAGTCAGTATTAACAATATCTCAACTTTTCTAGAAAATTGTGAAGTTTATTTAGTCAGGGCTTTTCTTGAGTCTGACTCTTGCTTTATGTTGCTAAGAGTGGTGTAAGCATTGAGCCTAGCAGTGCAGTGTAAAAAAGAACTTTTTCGTGGTGACTTGAGCATTGCTCTGAGGCTGGACACAAAGGCAGGATAGAACTGTGTTCAATTTTTTGGTACTGCTGTAACAACATTAAGGATATTTTATGTTCTTGGTGGGCTGCAGTTTGCTTTAAGCTCAGCTGGGCTACCTTATAAACAAAAATATATTTTCCATGATACTTCAAATCCACTCTGAAATTGAGCATCAAAAGTATCACAAAATTTAAATCATGCTTCATACTTATCAAATTCTATGACTTTCCTTTGAATTTTGGACATAAATTCTCGTAAATAGTTTTGAAATTCTTGAAAATATCTGATTCAATTCAGCCTTGATCCTTTTTAGCAATGAAAGGCAATGCAGTTTCTGGATGTTAAGCACATATGTTCAGTCTGAATTTCAATAACTGTCCGTTTATGTTTAGGCTGTTTGTATTTTCTCACATTAGTAAGAAAGGGATTCAGACAATATGGGTCTCTTAGAGACCTTTAATTCTCCAAAAGTCCGTGATATGTGTCAACAGCTGAGTAAACTTTTTAATGGGTATTTAAAACCTACTCATCTGAATGCATTACGATAAAATAAATTAAATGCCTATATTCTGCTTCAGCTGCCTGTGAATAACTCATAAACTGGGGGACTGGACAACAAAGAAAACACACAATCATGATCAGTTTTTTCCTCATGTTAAAACAGTGAACCTACTTGCAAAGTTCACAGCACACACTCTCCTGGTGAGTTATGCCAAGAGAACCCAGTGTATTTCTCCTTGGGTTTGAATGAACTAGTTAGTGGAATATTTTTACCCTTTCTATGCTGGTGTCCCATCACTGCGTTCAGCACTTTTGGACTGAGATCTAAGTTCCCACCCTCCATTTCAGCCATTGGATAATTTGTGTACGGTAGCCCTATAGATACTATCTTCTTGTCAGAAGGGTGGAGCAGGTCAGATATCCTGGTTTAGATGAGTTACCCCAGGCATGCCAATTGCATCTAGTCCTCCACTGTTTGAGAGAGACCAAGAGATCTGTGGTTTAAGTTGTGTAGCTGGTTCATGAAAGAGTCAGGAAATTCCACCCGTTCTCTTCAAAAGAATGTAATTAACCTGGGTTGCAGTAGTTGAGAAAATGCTTTGCAAAGCAGGTGGAGCTTCCTGTAAGCCTAAGTGACGAGAAACACAGGGCAGGTAGAGTTCAAGGTCAGTCCATTCTCTACATTAAGGGAAGCTGTGAAAGGAAGGCCTTGGAAACATGGAAAAGCACATATGGGCATGGAGGATCGTGAGCTGATCGATCTTTTCTAACATCAAGTACATTAAACACAAGCTGAGCAAATCGATGCAACTATTTTGTAATGAAATAAAGTGTTCGACTATGATGTATTTTAAAACAACAAAAATAGAAGCTTGGCCTGGCCTCTAACTTTGGATTTGGGAGGCTTGAAAATTGTGTGAGAGAACATATTAAAGAAAAGTAAAATATTAACACAGGCAGTACTTTTCCGTACTTTAATATCGAGACTCTTGGCGAACATGAGTAAATTGATTTTGGAAGGTTTTCTTACCTCAAACAACAAATAAACTTTCTTAAAATGACATGGATAAGAACGGCTTCCCTTTCAGTACCAGGTAATAGATTGCTAAGCATTTCTCAATTGTTAAGAAGTTATTTCATCATGTATGGAGTGCAAGTTGACTTGCAGGGCATATAAGCATTATTGTATTAAGTATAAATGTGCATTCCTGCATCTGAGGGTCTTGTGAGGTCTGTCTCCCAGGAAACAATCTGGATAGTTAATGACACATGGGATGGGTCAGGGCAGATTGTGAGAAGCACAGTGTTGATTATGTAAACTTAGATTTTGTACATTTGTAAATATAGGGTATTTCCTGTATTGCGTTGTGGCTATAAACGAGGGAAAAATGTAAATACAGGATCTAACTCTGTAAATAGCTTCTGATTATTCCTAATAGAGTGCTCTTTGAAAACTGCTTTTCAATTAATACAGTATATCAGATTCTTATCCAAAAGGGTGAAAATAAAAATCCATCTTATAAACACTTTGGTTTTAATCGATATTGGGTGTGCTTTTACAGTGTTGTGCTTATTTTGGTTTGCACAAAAACCTTATTAAAAAAGGACATTATCTTACATGTAGGCACTTGCTAAGAGGAATGCAGCTTGCTGCCAGAGAATATTCTAAACTGCCAATCTTGTTGGGAGCCTGCTGTAAAAATATCTGCAGCTTGGAAGAATTGGAGATGGCTAATAACACTGACTATAATTAATAGTTAATTGATTTAAGGAAAGCAATTAAAAAATTGAGCTGATAGTCTACCCAATTAAAAAACAAGAAGCAAAACGAATTCAGAGAAAGACAGCAGTATGTATTGTCCTCACAGTTATTTCTTATGGACATGTTTGGTATTATATAATACATTTTCTTTTTGATATATACCTGCAGCTGATAGTGGTGATTCTTGGCCCATCAGACCTTTGGTTTATTTTGCCTTTCTCTTGTGCCTTTTATTATTAAACCTTGCCCTTTGGTCATGGTGTGTTCAAACTCTATCTAGACGATTGCATTCTAGACACAACACAACAAGGTGATTGTAAAAAGTTACCATGTTTAGTCTGCAGAAGAAAATGCTAGGCAAGCACTAGGTGTGAACTACCTTCTAGTGTGTGAAAGGCTGTTTGAAAAGTCAGAGATTTATGATACTGCAGAGTTGTTGATTTAGGAGCAATGGAGTAAAAAGGAAAACAAATGACAACTTTACCCACCCCTAAACACACACTCAAGTAATTTTGTAACAAGGACATTCTCACACAGCAGTCAGTGGCTGGAGGTGGTATTTGCTACCACTTTACCACTTTTAGATGGGGCAGTATCTCTTCTTGCCTCTATCCCCACTAATCCCCAACCCTGAGGCCAAGCTCCTGTGGCTGTCACGGTGGCATGTGATATGGCAGTGCTGGGAAGGGAAGGGCATGGTCCCTTTAAATGATACATAATGGGGGGTGGGGTGGGGGGAAAGGAAGTGCTGAGTAGAGGAGGGTGTGGTCCCTGGCTAGGGCTCCACCCCGACAGACCTAGGTGAGGACAGGCATTCCTCCCTAAATGTTGCATTTCCCAAGACCACCCTGGCTCACCACACCCCCATCCTGTGCCTATAAAAACCCCAGAGACCATAGCAGGCAGGCACAAAGACAGCTGGACGTCCAGAGGAGCATGTGTTCCTCCACTGAGGATGGATGATGGCTGGATGTCAAGAGGAATGTACAGGAGTATGCAGCATGCCACCAGGCCATCGACTGGTGGAAGGACTGGGAGTTTGGCTGGGGCAGTCAGAGGAGAGGCCAGGTCACTGAGTGGCCCTATTCCAGGGGAAAACCCTCCCACTCCATCCCCCTTTTGGCTGCCCCCGTCTGCTCAGAGCTACCTCCACTCAAACAATCCTCCCACCTCAGCCTCCAAAGTAGCTGGGACCACAGGCATGCACCACCACACCTGGATAATCTTTGTATTTTTTGTAGAGACAGGGTCTCACCTTGTTGCCCAGGCTGTTCTTGAACTTCTGGCCCAAGCAACCTGCCGGCCTAATCCTCCCTAAGTGCTGAGATTATAGACATGAGCTACCATGCCCAGCCTTTATTCTGTTTAAGTGAACATTTAAATTAACTTCAGTTTGTATGATTTTTATTATGTTTTATTACTTTATTTTATTTATTTTTTTTTATAGAGAGAGGGTCTAGCTCTGTTTCCCAGGCTGGAGTGCGGTGGCATGATTATAGCTCACTGAAGCCTTGAACTTCCGGGCTCACACAGTCTTCCCACCTCAGCCTCCCAAGCAGCTAGGACTATAGGTGTGCACCACCATGTCTGGCTTTCATTTTCTTTTTTTCTTTTCTTTTTGGCACAGATGGGGTCTCACTGTGTTGCCCGGGGTGTCCTCAAACTTCTGGCATCAAGTGATCCTCCCACTTTGGCTTCCCAAAACGCTGGGCATATGAATTTTAAAAGCAGAACTTTGGTTTCATAATTTTAAAAGTATCACTTAGAATGTGACCTACAAAATCATCTTGATTTTTATGTGTGAAATTTGAGAAAGTATGTTCACAGGACATCGGTAAGAGACAATTAATCAAAAGCATAGAGGATATATGATTTTGTAGATGTTTCAGAGGGACAGTTTAATCCCTGTTGGCCATCTTCCTCATAACTAAATAATGAGAATCTCCCTTCTTCTGGAAAGCTATGACATTAGCTTAGGGATTTGGCAAGTATTCTAAGAAGACATGATTCTTGCTTTCACAGAGCATAGACTCTCAGATGATTAATTGACTTAGACCGTGCATCATTACGTAACCAGACAAAAACAAAACATGCTAAGTTAATTTTACTCTTAGCTGCATTTTTCCCTATCAAAAACTCTGTTATGATTACAATTTCCCTCTTCCTTAAGGTTGCAGCTCTAGCTTTCATGGAGCCAGTGGGGCTACACAGGGCTGCAGGACAATTGTGTTGTGTGGTCTGTGCTCTGCACATAGGCCCTGGCCTAGGGAGGCAAGGGGCTGAAATAAAGCCTGCATTCCATGTGCCAAGCCCCGTGTGTTAGAGCCAGTTGGGACAACTCTGTCTTTTTTTTGTCGTTTAATTTTTTTATTTTTTTGAGACAGGGTCTCACTCTGTCTCAGTCTGGAGTGCTGTGGCATGATCTTGGCTTATTGCAACCTCCGTCTCCCGAGTTCAAGTGATTCTCCTGACTCAGCCTCCTGAGTAGCTGGGACTAACGGGCATGCACCACCATGCCCGACTAATTTTTGTATTTTTAGTAGAGACGGGGTTTCACCTTGTTGGCAAGGCTGGTCTCGAACTCCTGACCTCAAGTAATCTGCCTGCTGCGGCCTCTCAAAGTGCTGGGATTACAGGCGTGAGCCACTGCTCTCAGCAGGGACAACTGTGTCTAAATGTTTCGCCGAGAGGACACCCAATTCTGATGTCCACAAAAGTGCTCTACAGGCTAGCAGAGGCTCTGGAGCTAGACATATGCCTCTGCCTACCCATTGTGAATTGAGGGATAGTGTTCCAGTGTGGTTAAAAGCTTATCATAACTTGTACTTTATGGGGCTGTCCCTGGAGGGTGGGGTTATGTGTGTGCGTTGGCGTAGAAAGGCACTGAGACACACATCAGTGATAGCTTTGTTTACTTGCTATTTTTTTAAAGCACAGGTTCTGGGATCAGGAGGAAGAAGATGGTGTTGGAGGTGAGGCTTCCTTCTATGAGTCATAATTCCACTTGACTTTAGCCTTTTGGAGTGTCCCTGGGGTTGGGCTTGTTGGAGG
Source organism: Nomascus leucogenys (assembly GCF_006542625.1). Taxonomy (NCBI): domain Eukaryota; kingdom Metazoa; phylum Chordata; class Mammalia; order Primates; family Hylobatidae; genus Nomascus; species Nomascus leucogenys. The sequence goes on along the minus strand of NC_044389.1, from coordinate 95,389,685 downwards.
CTTCATGTGTGACCAGTACTGTGTGTGTTTTCACTCAGTACAGTTTTGAATAGATGCTACCACATTTACTTTACGGCTTAGTTGCATGGGACTCAAGAAGAAGGGATAAACGCTTGTCACCTTGGAGAGTATATATGAGACTCAGCTTAGTGATTTGAGTGGCAAAATCCAGCTCATTGGTTCAAAAACTAAAATATGTTTTGAAAGCTCATAAAGTTGGTCTCCAGTGCCAGAAATTCCCATTTTGGACTGGCTTCAAGGCAATGAAAGCTCAGACACTGACTCATTGAACTATTTCCTTATTAACAGACATAGTACCAAGCATTTTTGAGGGTTGAAAAAATAACTGAACTGTTGTCCAAAACCTTTGAGCCTCTCAAATGCAAAGCTTTTTAAAACTCTTAATTTCGAGACTTTTGTGATTTCAAAGGAAATCTGATCTATCTCTCTTTATATGTTGTTTATTCTTAACTCATCCAAATGCTATTTGGCCAAGATTGGCTTATGTTTAAAAACAAATCTCTTAAGTCATTTTATAAGCTGTTCAGGGCTTTATTTCTTTAGACCAGGAAGTTGTAAATTGCCAGCATTAAGCAGAAGGTGTGTTGTTGAGTGCTCGTTTTATTTAAAAAGAATGAGGTTTTATGTATTTTTGAGATTTGCTTTATTGACAATCCACCCCAAAATATCATTTCTCTTAGATATACTGTTAGAAAAGTCTTGCCTGAAGAAAAACAAAAACAAAAACAAACAACAACAAAAGACATAAAGTATTGCCTAGTTAGAACAATGACCATCCAAATTATTTTGACGAAATACAAACACAGTTAGAATTAACACAGGGTTTATCAAAGAGCTAGGTAAGAGTAAAAATCAAAGGATTTATATAATTTTTCTTCGTGCTAATAAAATGTTATTCTGAGGGCTTGGCATTATTATACATATTTATTAAACTGAATGATTTTCATTTGATATGGGCAGAAAAGATTGCTTTATCGAATTGCTACACTGAGGCAATTAAGGATAATTTTAAAAATTCATGACAGTCAATAGAAAATGGGGGAGAAAAAGGACCTAACAAGCCTTATCTTTGATTTCATGTGAAAAGATTGATTTGGATTTTTTTTTCTAGCAAAAACAGAGATATAAATCCTGCCCAAATTTTGTATAAAATAAAGGTAATAATCTATAACTGATTCCATCCATTACTATTTATCAGTATATAATTTGGCCAGTCAGTGGCTCATGTCTGTAATCCCAGCACTTTGGGAGGCCAAGGCTGGTGGATTGCTTGAGCCCAGGAGTTCAAGACCAGCTTGGGCATTATAGTGAGACCCTGTGGCTACAAAAAAATACAAAAATTAGCTTGATTTGGAGTGCATGCCTGTAGTCCCAACTACTCGGGAGGCTGAAGGGGAAGGATTGCTTGAGCTGGGAGGTGGAGGTTGCAGTGAGCCATGATCTACACTCCAGCTTGGGCAACAGAATGAGACTCTGTGTGTGTACAGTTCCCAAAAGTCCCAACTGGCCAGCACTTACCCAACCTCTCCTCCCAAATAAAAAACTTTCTTATAAAAGCCTCAGCTTGTAAGCAATCAGGGTCTCAGCCAGACTCCTGACTGGGACCCCTCACAGGCTTATTCCTGTGAATAAACCTGTTTGGCCATTGAGTTGCCTCCCATCTCTTATTGTCTTCCTTTATGTTTTCCTAACATTTGATGCCGAAACCTGGGACCAGGGTCTGGGCTTCTTGGTAGAGAGGTTGTCTCTCGCAGCCTGTCATTCCCAGCCCCCTCTACCACCCTTCTTCGCACCTTCACAGCCCACTCTCCTTTATATATACCCTGTGTGTTGTATATTATGTATATAATTTACCAATTTCCTTTGAATTTTATTTGCAGGCTAGCAATTACATTGACATTTTTGATGAGCGAAGGCCTGTGATTCCTTGGCAAGGTTGTATAATAGTGGCCAATAAATGTCCTTATATATTCACAGATGAAAACATTGAAACATAAATGGAAAACAATCTTTCCCAGCCACAACATGAGTGGTGTGGTTCCAGATAGAGTTAAAAAATATATATAAAATCCCCAGACCTGTATTTAACTCTCAGGCAGTCTGTGTAAATCATTTGGAAGAAATCTGAAAAGATGACAGATACCTTGTGTCCATGTTTCTTCGTCTCTATCAAGTAACAGATTTTGGTAAAGATATTCAACTTCTTGATGGTGCAGTTTCCATGTTTATAAAATAGATATTGGTGTCTGTGTGTTCACCTGTAATAAAGGTGACAAGTTAGTGCTAGAAAAATGTACTTCGCTCCCCAGATGGAAAATGGAATTTCCTGGTGCCTATTTTATTACCATCTGTAGAGATCATAATGGCCTGTCCCACATCTCAATGAAGTTGTATTTCTTATCGGTTACCTTGCCGTGCTTTTTGGGAGGTTGACAGTAAACGGATTAAAAATTGGGGTGAAGTTAAAGGTCTGCAAACTGTGACTGTATAGAATATAAATTTGTGAACCTGCTTGAGACAGCGCAGTTAACTCGCTTAAGTTCCAGCCGTGACACCAGTGAACTGTATTTAACATCAAAGTGCCAGAGAAGGTCACCTAGGTCCTGCAGGGAAGTCTGTCGAGCTTACTGCAGTTCAGCGGGAACCAGGAGGCAGCAGAAGGCATGGAGAGCCTGCATGGCGTCTGCACATCAGTGAATTTATCACCTGGCTAGTGATACATTCACCCTAGTGAATACCTCCCTCCAAGTAGTGGAGGACACAATATACCATTTTATGAGTTTTTAGCTTTAGATACCACGGTAAATTGAGTGCCTTAATTTAATTAAGGCTTTTACAAATATACCTTTTTGTAGTGCAAATAATCTGTGTTTATTGCAAAATTTGGAAAAATGGGTAAGTGAGTAGAAGAAATTAAGAGATCTATATCCTTTTAATAATATGGGGGCACTTGGGAGACCATCCTATGATGAAGTGTCCCAGAGATCCAAGCCACCCCTTGGCGGGGCCTCATTCTCAGGACCTTGCTGCGTTTGAGAGAAAGGAGAGTAGACTGGAGTTTCACTAGTTTTATCATAGAGATCTTGTCTGTCCTAGATTGAGAGTCTTTGGTGATGGAAGGGAAGATGGGACTTTTTTTTTTTTTTTTTTGAAACAAAGTCTTGCTCTGTCGCCCAGGCTGGAGTACAGTGGCACAATCTTGGCTCACTGTAACCTCCGCCTCCTGGGTTCAAGTGATTCTATTGCCTCAGCCTCCCAATTGGCTTGGATTACAGGCGCGTGCCACCATGGCCAGCTAATTTTTGTGTTTTTAGTAGAGATAGAGTTTCACCATGTTGACCAGGCTTATCTCGAACTCCCGACCTCAGGTGATTTGCTGACCCACCATGCCCAGCTGATAGGACTTTTTATCATTCTATGTTTCTTTTTTTTTTTTTTTTTTTGATACAGAGTCTTGCTCTGTCACCCAGGCTGGAGTGCAGTGGTGCAATCTCGGCTCACTGCAAGCTCCGCCTCCCGGGTTCACGCCATTCTCCTGCCTCAGCCTCTCCGACTAGCTGGGACTACAGGCACCCGCCACCACGCCCGGCTAATTTTTTGTATTTTTTAGTAGAGACGGGGTTTCACCGTGGTCTCGATCTCCTGACCTCGTGATCTGCCAGCCTCGGCCTCCCAAAGTGCTGGGATTACAAGCGTGAGCCACCGCACCCGGGTGACTTTTTATCATTCTAAAAAGAACCCATTCTTGGCTGGGCATGGTGGTTGGCTCACACCTCTAATCGCAGCACTTTGGGAGGCTGAGGTGGGCGGATTGCTTGAGGTCAGGAGTTCAAGACCCGCCTGGCCAACGTGGTGAAACCCTGCTCTACTAAAAGAAAAAAAAAAAAAAAAGAACCCACTCTCTAGAGGGTAACAGTTTTTTACTGGGGAGCTCAAATGGGACCAGAGAGAGCCCTTGATTCGTACCCAACCCTCAGATTTCTATCTTGGAGAGTTAGCCTAAGCCCTCAGTGGTTTCAAAATTGCCTTTCTGCACGTGGAGTAATTAGGTTCTGTTTCAGCAACGTGAAAGGTTAAATAGATTGTCAAGAGACTCTCCATTTCTTTGTGGAAATGTGTCCACACCTTTTAACAACTGACTAACAAATAAATGTTTTAACAGTAAATCTTTTAAAAATCATGTTCTAAAGTGCCCTTGGATCTCTTTCCTTCTGACTTGGAAGCTATTTGTACACGTGCCAACACACACAGGATTGAGATCAATTTTTTCTCTCTTGTGCAGGATCAGAGTCTAAGCAATGACTAGCACAAAGCTATGAGTCAGGAAGAAAAAAATAAAACAAAGCTGCGTTTCCATCCAGGCACTCTGAAATATAACCACTGATACAAAAAAACTGCCTGTTGGTTGCATGTCCCAAGGTAAAGGACAAGAGAATAGTTTCTGTTGTAATTTTATGTTAATGCTCCCCACATTCATCTCACACTGTCCATATTCAGTTCCAGAAAATCACTTTGTAGGTGGAACTGTGTTAGTGACTGTTATTCTGAAAGCGCTATGGTGCTATGTTTCCCTGGTCTGCTTGCACGATCCAGAAGGAGAATTTCTCCTCCGTCCTGGAGGATGTGTCATTTGAACATCTTTTAGTGCTCTCAGAGGAGCATAGATGCTCATTTATTCATTTTTCTTTTCCTCCCTAGAATTTCATTGCTCCAGCCCACATTTTTTCTTTTTTCTCTTTTCAGATAAATTTTAAGTTGCCCAAAGTCCCTTAATGTCATTTACACAGGAGGCGTTTTACTCTTCTTAGACCCAAATTCTAAAATTCCATTTTAGGAGATGATTTCATTAAGAAACTGACTGAAATCAATTTTAAAACGAGGATGATATGTCTCAGTTGGAAACAGTAGAACTTCAGTTGCAAACATTTATTGATTTATAGAAGGATAGAAACTTCCTTTTTTTCAGAAACAGCTGGGATGGTTTTTTCCACTTGAGCTCTCTGCAAACCTCTAATAAGGTCTTTAGCTTTGTGATCTTAGCATAATTCATGGTTGTCAAGAGGAATATTTGCTGACTTAAAGGATATGTTGACTCTTATCAATGAAATGCAATGAAGCTGATATTTGTACTCAGAATTTTTATTTCAGGCATACTGGGCTTGTTCTACATACATAGGAAGACCAGAACAATAATACTTGCTCTATGATAAACAGAAGGGTATACTGATTTTGGAAAATATGTGAGCTCAATTTGGAAGATTGCTAAACCACCTAAAACATAGCCAGTTTAAAAAAAAAAAAAAAAAGGCTGGCACAGTGGCTCACACCTGTAAATCCCAGCACTTTGGGAAGCTGAGGTGGGTGGGTCACCTGAGGTTGGGAGTTCAAGACCAGCCTGACCAACATGGTGAAACCCCGTCTCTACTAAAGCTACAAAAATTAGCCAGGCCTGATGGCAGGCGCTTGCAATCCCAGCTACTCGGGAGGCTGGAGATATCAGAATCATTTGAACCCAGGAGGCAGAGGTTGCAGTAAGCCAAGATTACACCACTGCACTCCAGCCTGGGCAACAGAGAGACTCTGCTAAAAAGAAAGAAAGGGAGAGAGAGAGAGAGAGAGAGAGAGAGAGAGAAAGTGGAAAGAAAGAAAGATGGAAAGAAAGAAAAGATGGTGTGCTTGTGTTTGCTGAATGATGGGATTCAGAGCAGCCAGTGTTGTCTTCTGGAACCGGCAAACACCCATGGGAAGGAGAGCTTGTCTGGTTAGTTAGATGACTTTGGGTAGATGAAGAGTACAAATGCATGGCAGGAAAAAGGTTTTCGAGAGCATGATCTGTTTTCCCTTGCGAGCTGAACCTGGACTCTTCAGAAGTCCTGAGGACGGGCCAGCTTGGCAAGTTTTCTCCTTTTCAGCCTCCAGCGTGCACTCCTCCTTTCCATTCTCACCTCTGAATGCTGTGTGGAGGCACTGATCTGCCTAAGACCCAGGCTGTGAGCCAAGCTGTTTTTAATGACCGTCCTTAAGCTTCAGCCTAACAGCTGTTTTACAGGTGCACATGATTCAGCAACTAACTCACTGTGAGTGTATGATTTAAAAGGTGCATGTAAATCATTCGAAAAGGTATTTTAAATGCTCCGGTGGGCTCGCTATTTAAAGGAATCCTACAGCAAATCTTTTCTGAAAGGGAAGACTCTCCTTCTGATGCCAGTAAGGATCACCGCCCCCTAGGTTTGGCTTTGTGTATATTTGATAGATTTAAAGTGGGGTGAGATATATTTTCAGGCCGTTACGCTCTGCAGAGTTCCAGATTGAACTTCACCAGCTTGTTTATCAATGTTGTTGCTGCCTGCCTGCCCCACAGGAGCATCAGCTGGTTTGGCAGGAGGAAAAGGCAGATCATCTGTGCCTCTATCTGACTCACCCTCCCTGCCGTACAGAGCAGTTTCAGGCTTGTCTCCACATTCCCTCTTTCTGTGAATGAAGAATCACATGGTCACATAAAAAATTTTACTGGAGCTTCACAGATGAAAAATTCACAAAATATACTTAATGAAGTTTAATTTCAAAACAGGAAATATCTGCTAATTTGGGAAGTTTGGGTGTGTGTGTGTGTGTGTCTGTGCGTTTAAACTAAATAATGAAATCTTATAAAAACTTCCTGCCTGAAGAACTTGCATGACTGTATAAACAGCTTTTTGATACTGTGTATCACATCCTGTTCAAATAACCTGTCAGTCCCAGTAGGTCCTAGGTCAACGTCCCTTCCTGCTTTGTTGCAGTCATGATGACATAGTGTTCGCTATTTTTGTCAAAATGTTGGCAAAGTACCAGAAACCAGCTCAATTGCTGGTGTTATTCCTACTCCCAATTTATTTCTCCATTCTTCCAAAGGGTCTGTTTTTCACTCCTCTATTTATTTTTTTCTCATCCTTCTCCACAATCCCTCCACTTTCTTTTCTCTTGGCACACATGTGGCTTTTCTGATCTTGAACTTATCTTCCCTTCCAGCCTTTCCTTTCTATAAACCAGGACCATTCAGTCAGCCAACTGGAGTTATCAGGGTGACAAGGCTCGAAATATCTTTCAGCACGTATTAAAATAAACATGCACTTTCATAGACCTGCCTTCAGCATCCTTCATTTATGTTTATTTGTTTCACACACTATACAGCTTTTTATGATTTCTCTTTATTTTTTATTTTCTCACTTCGGGATTATGTTTTCTTCTGCAAAGCAAGACACCAACCATATGTACTGGCAATGGAATGAGAGCAAAAGATAGCTCTCCATGCAAAATGACTTTTAAGTAAATCATAATCTTTGGATCAATTATCCTCATATCTCATATTGGAGGTTTTAGTCGCAGAACCTAAAGTCAGAATGTTATGGGAATTAAAAAAACCACATTCTTTCTGAGCATGTTTGAACACGACACTTTCCAAACCAAATGTTCTTCTGAATTTGTTGTGCTCCATTTAGGTAATATGTCGCCTTTGAGATATACAGAATGAAGTTCATGACTTTGGGTCAAGTAGAAAGGGATCTGGAGAACAGGGGACGGGATTTGGCATGTTCAGTTACCTTTTGTATTAGTCCTTTTATCTAGGACACTCTTGCTGCCACACATACAATTTCCCTTTGCCAAAGAGAGGTTAGATAATATTTTGACAGCAGAAGAAAATCAGTGTCAAACAACCAAGCATGGTGCCAAGCATGCAAGTGTTGTTAGTTAGGCCTGGGTTAGACTCCTGGGTAACTCAGTTGGTACTTTGAGATCTTTGGCAAACTACTTAACTCCCGTCAAGCAAAGGTCCTACATCAGCAAAATTATTCATTATTCTTTTCTGTTTCCTCTTTTTCTTAAAGACATTTTATAATATCTTTTGTAATATTAAATTTTGGCCTAGATCATTTACTGTGGAAATAGGAAAGTTAATTTCAACTACAGCTTTTTATTTTAGGTCTACCCAAATCACCAATTAGAGCGGTTAAAACACACATACACATGGTGGCTCATGTCTGTAATTCCAGCACGTTGGGAGGCTGAGGTGGGTGGATCACGAGGTCAGGAATTCGAGACCAGCCTGGCCAAGATGGTGAAACCCCATCTCTCCTAAAAATACAAAAATTAGCCAGGCATGGTGGTGGACACCTATAATCCCAGCTACTCGGCAGGCTGAGGCAGAGAATTGCTTGAACCCTGGAGGTAGAGGTTGCAGTGAGCCGAGATCGAGCCACTGACCTCCAGCCTGGGTGACAGAGTGAGACTCAGTCTCAAAAAACAAAAACAACAAACAAACAAAACACACACACATACACAATGGTGAGGATTATGCTTGAAAGGAAAAGATAAGTTCTTTCATTTTCCACTGAAAAGGAAGATAAAGTATGGAAGGAAGGAAGCCGGGAGAGGGAGGGCAGGAGGGAAGGAAAAAAGGAAGGAGGGAAGGAAGGAAGGAAGGAAAGAAGGAAGGAAGGGAGGATGGAAAGAAGGAAGGAAGGGAGGATGAAAGGAAGGAAGGGAGGATGGAAGGAAGGAAAAGGAGGGTGGGAGGGAGGGAAAAAAAGAAGGAAGGAAAGAGAAAGAAAGAAAGGAAAGAGAGAAAGGAAGGAAGGACAGAAGGAAGGAAGATATCAAATGAAATTACTTTGAGCAATCATTTTTTCCTTTTTGTCAATTCTTCTTGTTTTGTAGAATATTAAATAATAATTGCAAGGTCCTGTTAATCTCTCTTATTCCTTACTTTTCCTTCCAATTTTAAGTCTGAAAAGAAGAGCTAGATAAAAACGCATGGTCATTGGGATACCACATCATTACCGTATACAATCACTATATTCTGTCGTGGTAGATATTCCATTGATTTACTTGCATTACACAATGGGTCCTAAAGTTATTTAGAATCAGTATTTCTAATACCTTTATTAATTTAGCAAACTGCAATCTTCTGTAATGCTCATGACCATTCATAAGAAAGAAATTGTAAGTAAAGAATTGAAAAGTTAAAGTTACTTTGAGGATTTCTCAGGTCCTTTTTTAGTCCAAAGGCAAAGAAAAAGCCAATATAAAACAAGATCTTGGTACTTCCCTGTAATGACCACATTCATACCTTTGAACAATAGAACAACAAGAGAGATGCCACCTTCTGCATAAGGTTGATAGTTTCAGACCCAACGTAAGTGCACCAGTGTGAGGTTTCCTATTGCGATCATTGCATTGGTCACCTTGATGGGAAGCAAAGGTAAGTCTTGTTAATAGCCTTGGCCTGACTCCATTCAATCTCCTAATCAAATTCACCTTTAATTTGCTGAGGTGTTTTGGTGGTGAAAGAAAGATTATGGGCATAACTTCTACTTCTTTTTCTATATTGTGGTATAGTTGATTAAAATAAACACAGTGTTCTAGTTTAGCAGTGCTTCCTATCCAAGGCAGTGCCTAACTAGTTTGCTTTCTAGACTGTTTCTTCAGGGGTTCCCTGAGTTTGTATAAGAGCCATCTAATCATCTATAATGATAGGGTCTTCATCGAGACCTGTTCCTCTTATGTTTCTTTCACTGAGGTGAAACAGGCCCTTTCACTGGCTTTTTAGTAAAAAATATTCAAAGAAATATCTCTCATGTATCTCAGGAGATGTGTTGACTTGTAGGGTCCACAGTATTTCAGCATCAATGCCAGCCTTAATAATGCCCCAGGGCTGCCCCTTTTCCAGAAAAAGAACATATGCTCCCCTTGAAAATTTAGTAGAAGAGTCAGAAATTCATTGTTCTGCTCATCAAATCATTGATCATTCATCTGTGGGGGCTTTTAGCCTCTTTGCAACTACTGTACACACAATCTGGTCTGGCCCTTCCTTGGAGTTCACGGGTGGTGGAGGCTGACAGTGGGGACCTAATGCTCTTTGATAAGACCAGTAGTCTCCTCAGATGCTCCACTATCAGCCACGTGCTTCTGCGCCTGGCTTTGAGTAACAGGCTGGCCAGCTGCGAGAGAAGCACAGCCAGGCATTGCCCTGACAGCTGACAGGTGGTGTGGGCCTGGAGTGAGGGAAATAATCTGCAATCTGGAAATTTGCCATACTGCAACCTGGCCCATGGAAGAACCCAAAGATGCATGAGCTCCAGCTCCTCACCTTTCATCTTAGAGAGAAACATGGACTGTGAGGGTTGGCCAGAGGAGGTGCATATGTCCAGGAAGCACACCAGGCTGAACATGTCACCACTTCCTCTTTGGCTCCAATGCACACATCTGTATATTGCCATCAGTGGTTAGCAAGAGGCAAAGAGATGCTTGGCTCAGCATCCAAGAGAACTCAGTCACCCAAGAGAATGTTAGCACTGATGCATTGACCTGACTCCTATGTTTTAAAGTCCTGTTCACAATAATGACAATGAAGTGTCACCTCCCCAAGGAAGTGCAGCAAACCCATCAACAGAGTCATAAATGCCACTCAAAGGAATTAGTATTCAAAAGCACATTTTAGGACAGTGAAGTTATAACCATGACAACTTTGCCGGCAGACTAAAGAAGTGAACATTTTAGTACAACCATCAGAAGAAAAGTGTGGGCCAGAATCTCATCCATCCAATAGCTAGATCCTGTTACTGCTATTCCTAGTAGATATCTAAAGAATTCATCAGCATCTGTTGTAAATCAAACAGACAAACATGTCTTAGTTCTTAGTGCTATTTTGATATTAAAACAAAAAGTTGAAATCATTGAGAAACAAATTGTATAAATTTGCTCATGGGGTGTCTTGATTTCTTTTTAACAAAATTTTTATTGAAGTCTAATTTGCATATAGAAAAATTACAAATTCCAGTTGTAAGCTTGATATATTTTCACTGGGTAACCAGAACCCAGATTTAAGAAGCAGGATTTTACTGGGACTCCAGAAGTCCTGTGTACTCTGCTCTGGGAACTCCCCACTCATCTCACCTCTCTCAGGGTCTCTATTACCATGAATTCCAATAGGATAGATTGGTTTTGTCTGCTTTATACTTTATTTCAGGGGTTGGCAAATGTTTTCTGTAAAGAGACAGATGGTGAATATTTTAGGCTTTAGAGGCTATAGAGTCTCTGTTGCTACTAGTCAAATCTGACACTGCACTGCAAAAGTAGCACTAGACCATAGCAAAATAAATGGGCATGGCTGTGTTCCAATAAAGCTTTATTTACAAAAACAGGTGATGGCTGGATTTGGCTCATGGATCATAATTTGCCAGCCTCTGCTTTATATAATGCCTGACAATATGTTTGTGAGCTTTATCTACTGGTGCACTGGGGCGGGCTCACACCAGCTTATGAGAACTGATCTCACTGTGCACATATCATCCCAACTATGCATGCAGTGATGTATTGTTGGTCACTTGAAATAGTCCATGGTGGAGTATTTACACCAAGGAAATTGGCAAATGTCACACATTATGTGCCTCCCACCACGACCATTTGCCTTAGAATGTGACAGGGTTGGATCTCAATGGCAATTCACTTGATACCTCCAAGCCTCTGTTTCTTCATCTGCATTGGGGATATGGAAACATTCAGAGGTACTTTATATAAGAACTGCTTAGCAAGATGGCTGTTACATAATATCCTATTCTGATACAATGATGGTCTTCTAAAATATTCCAGATATTGGCAGATATTGAGAGCTCATCTCAGCACTTTTCATCTTTTCAATTTAGATGTTTGATGTTCTTATTGACTTTGTAAATGTCTCTTCCATGTGTTCCTTGCTCTCCAATGACATTGAGACTTAGACCCGACCTTCAACATTTCTTATCTAAAATTGTCCTGATTTCCTTTGATCCTCCATTCCTTCAGTTCATCCTCCACAATGATCTCCAGGATTATGTTTTTCAAAGTGTTACATTAATCTGCATGTGGGACAAATTAATGGCTCCTGATGCCCAGAAATTAAATGTAGTCATCTTTAGCATGTCATGGATGGTCTTAGTCCCACATATTTGTGATCATTTCCAGACCTTTGCTTGGTCTGCCTTCAATCAGAATATGCCAGGGCTTTGGTCTCTGCACAGCATCTTCCGGGGTCACCTGTACTCAATTTTAAGGGCTGGTTTACAAGATACCTCTTCATTCTTCACTTCCTCCTTTCCTAACCCCTGCTGGCAACCTCATCCACAGCAGAATGAATTGTTTCCTCATCTGTGTCCCCATGGTTATAGGAACTTAATGTTATTGGAATACATATCACATTATAGTCTATATATATATATATATATATTTGCAACTTCCGTGAGGACAGAGGCTGTATTTTTCATCAGAATATTGTCCCAACATAACTTTTCTGGCATGCCAATAGATGGCTGGAATGTAACTCAGAAAAACAAGGAAACACAAAGACAGGGATAATGGAGGTTTCTTGCCACCACCCTGTGGCAGGGCTGACCATCTCTGGGCAGATTCATCTAAACAGAATTTCTTTCTAGATGAGGAAGGTTGCCTGGTCAGACGGACATATGAGAAAGAGGCAGAGAAGGAGGCAACATCCAGTCCTTGGTCATTATCCTGTCTTCAGAACACCTTTAGGAGAACTCATATCCCACTTAGGTGGCCTGGTGTTGACTTTGTCTGATATCAGTGGTAATCATAGCTTTAGGTACAGGGTAACAATAGCTAACACATTTTCCTTCAGCCCTGGATGCTTCTGCATTTGACTTCTCAGTGGTTATAAAAACTCATAACCTCTATTTGCTTGGTGGCATCACTAGCCCTCTTGATTTGCAAGCCCCATGTCCATAGGCACAAGATTGTATACATTACATACAGGAAATGTTGGTTATCTTGCCTTGGCATAATCCCCTAGCACAGTGGGGAGGCTTGAGGCTCTAACTCAGCCATAAACATTCAGTGGTTCCCATGGCAGGAGTCTGATCTCTCACAAGCAAGAGTTTCAGTGACCTGGTACCATAGGAAGATAAAATTGGAAAGGTAGTATATTAGGCCATTCTCATATTGTTATAAAGAAATACCTGAGACTGGCTAATTTATAAAGAAAAGAGGTTTCATTGGCTCATGGTTCTCCAGGCTGTACAGGAAGCATGGCAGTATTTGTTTCTGGGGAGGCCTCAGGGAGCTTTTACTGATGGTGGAAGGCAAAGTGGGAGCAGACATTTTACATGGCAGGAGCAGGACTGAGAGAGAGTTTGGCACAGGGCTATACAATTTTAACAGCCAGATCTCACGAGAACTCACTCACCATCAGGAGAACAGCACCAACAGGGAAATCAGTCCCTGTGATCCAATCACCTCCTACCAGGTCCTACCTCCAATGTGGGGATTACAGTTTGACATGAGATTTGGGCAGAGGCACAGATCCAAACCATATCAGATAGTGACATCAAGTTGTGGATAGTCTTGAAATGTAACTTCAGAGATAGGCTTTACTGGGTGAGCAATCAGCGGTACATGAAGGCTGATTATCAACAGTGTTGTAATTAGAGTTGGGTCAGAGGAAGATTAAACTGGCAGTTGTGTGCAGAATTAATTGGAGCAGGAAGAAACAGAAACCAAACAATCTGTAAGTAGTCTGTTGCAATAGTCCAGAAAAAAATGTAATGATGTTCCTAACTGAAGAACTGGCAGTAAGAATGAATGGGTGACAAGGATAGAGTGGGCATGAAAAAAAACTGAGATAGAATTTTCTGAACTTCAGAGCCAGTTGTATATAATGATGAGGGAGAAATATCCTGTAATCAAAGAGTGGAATCCAAAAATATTTCAAGGTTTTATTTACCAGTGGCTGAGAAGGCTCAAATGAAATAAAGATAAATAAGGGATAAACCGGTGCAAATTTGTTGAATAATACAAAGTAGTCAATTAACACATCTGAGTGTTCCCTCTGGGATATCTGTGCTGTGCTTCATAAATTAATGAAACAGCCATTTCTAGGCTGAGATGCAATAGGACTTTAACAATGTAAAGCAACATTAGCAGTAATCTTAGCTACAGATTGAGTTGGGGGAATAGATTACACCCCCTCTGGAAATGGAGAAAAATCTAAAGAAAATATTGCTTTAAAAGAAAGAATCTCAGGAAGTTATATCTGCCAATAAGGGACAACCCTGGTCAGAGTTTTCTCAATGATAGTTAAATTACATCAAATTAGGGTTTGGGGACATGATTTCTCTAAGATGCCAAAAAAAAAAAAAAAATGTGTAGCAGCTCTAGGATTTATCTAGCTACACGTTTAAATTTCCGTTTCCAACTTACATGCAAGATTTTGTAACTGAAATCTCACAGAAAGTAGGATTTAAAAGGGCTGAAAATTTTCCCTTCTTCCTTTTTTTCTCCCTTTGGAAAAATGTCATGTGATGATGTATTTGTACCTACCCAAAGAAAGCATACGTTAAAGGAAAGAACTTCCTTCATATAATGATGTGTGGAAAGGAAAATGGAACACAGTAACTGAAAAAGACCCATTATTTGTAGGGTTCTACTCCAGACTTTTGTTGGACGAAATCTGACAAATGTGGCATAAATAACAGAAAATGGGGTTGTTTTTGAATTATGAGCAGAAGGGAATTCTAATTTTCCACCTATATAGCTTATAAAATCTGAAAGATGTTTATATTTGGACTTGAGATGTCAAAGAAGGGAATGAATCCCATTGGTATGGTTGGCTTTTTATATAATATGTCTGTTTACATAGATGTTTAAGCTGGTTGCTTGAATAAATTCAAATTTTAGTAATTTCAAAGAGTTTAGGTGATTTAATATAGTCATGTGGAAGAATCTCAAGACTAGAGGGTCTTATCATTGGGCAAATTCATATGCTGGAAATGGAAGGTAGAGAAATAACGTGATTTAATGTCATACTAATTCTACATTCTGGGAGAATTTACTTTATTTAAAATATAGTGAAGAACCTTGAACATAGTGATGTAATTTGTACAAAGATGCCTAGAACATGGAAATATATACTCTTGTAAAAAAATTTTTTTTAAATCTGCTAGGAAGTTTTAAATGCACGTTAACATTCAGAATGATATATAGAATAAAAGAAACCATTTGCACGATTTATACCTTTAAAGTAAATCTGAATTTTGGCTACAATTAATTGAAGAGTAATGGAATAAGTATTTTTTTAATTATTTGAATTTCCTAAGACAGGTCATTCCTTCATTGTGTGCTTTACTTGGGTAGGTATGAGCACATCTCATTACTTATTAAAGCTTATTTGATTGTGCAAAAAAAAAAACAATTTTTCTTGGATGTTCAACCGTTTCTAAAACAACTTTCTGAAAACGAATCATCATTGTCTCCTTGAATAATAAGAAATAAAAGAATACATGCCAACCACCTATTACTCTCAAATTCTTAATAGGAGAATTTGAGACATTTTGGTACTTTTGATATTTGACAAGAATTTATGAGACAGAGAAGCAGTAGAATTAAATATTTCATGAGAAGGAATTCTGTCAGAGTAGTTATTAATAATTCTTCTAATTGTACCTGTAAATGTTGGATATTCCTAATTTGAGCTATCTCTGAGATGTGGGGTGTGTTTAACATTTAAACAATTATCTTGTTGTTTTCAGAAGCTGCCATCACACAGGAAGTAGACTGCTAGAATCATTTACTTGTAGACCTAAAGAATTTCAGGACGAGAAGAGATTAGTTCTTTAATTTTATAGGTAAATAAACTAATAAAAGCAGAATTCAAATAGGATTTGATTAAATTTACACAGCTATGCAGTGAGAGAATTCTTAATCCCTAGTGGAATTTCCCATGCCTCTGTTTCATTTTATCTCAAGCATAAATGCTTCTGATTCCTAGTCGTGGAAACTTCCAAAGACACTTCCCAGAGAATAGACATTTTCAAGTAACTGGATGTGCAAAAGGCAGTACCGTGTGAGTCTGCTGTGTATTTTCACTTTGTAGAGATAATGTGTTCTTATTATGATGCTACCCTCCCACACATGGATTCCTGAACCAAGGCAGGCCAATCAGAGCCCTCTCTCTTGGACCTGGGAATTGTGACAGAAAGTTAGTGTCATATGACTGTCCTTTCCCAATGAATGCAGGTGTCCTTGGTGGCATCCTGTAGTTCTTGGAGGAGCTGCAGCCGGTCGTTTCACAGCAAGACATGATGGACAGAGCATTTTGTTGGCACATTGCTGGTTTCCAAGGTCTGGGTCCAGTCATTTGCAGGAACCAGCAGTATTGACTATATAGCACACCACTGAACCTTTTTTAGGAATTCATCATTTTGTTCTCTTTCTCTCTTAAGCCAGTTCAAATGGGAGTCTGTCACTTTAAATAATGCCTAATCAATGTTTATCCTTTCGAAGATCTTTACAGAAGGGAGAAGAATGCCTTTTGTGACTTCTGAAAGTACAAAGAACTTTACCTTTCACTCATGGAAATGAACATGGCCACCCAGGGTTTTCTTTTCCTTCTTTGTCTTTTTTCCCCCTTCACTTCATACCTTTTGACTCCACTAACGTGTTGAGTTCTCATTATGTACTGTGTATTGTTTCACATAGCTCTTCTCATTTTATTTCAGCGAGCTATTCAGTATTTTTTTATTTTCTCATAAGATGAGGTACACCTATTTCCTAATCAAGCCCATTTTGTGTTGTGTTTGTTTCCAGTCTTTGACATTTAGAGAAAAAAAAAAAAAGAACTTTGGTTTTGGAGTGGAGCTCTTTAACATGATTGAAGAGTTGGACACAGAAGCAGAAAGCCCAAGTATTATTTATCTTGAACTAAGGGGAAGATTTATTAACTATCTACAGTGACTATTTTGTAAAGATAGTGGTAATTTTGCAGTCATTCTCTATCTTTTCCAAAGACCAGAGTAAGATTAAATGGACTTAAACTAAATATTACAGATGCAGTTGAAAAGAAAAGATCGTCCAGATGGTAAAAGCTGTTGACTACCATATAGTGTGCTAAATAGTGCAACGTAATACCTTCTATTATACTAAAAAGACAGGATATTTATCTGTTTGGTGTTTTATGGTTATTGTTTCCCCTAATAATTTTAAGTACACTATCTTATGGAGGTTGCATTTAATAATTTCGTACATTTCTCTTATGATAGGCAAATTCTGTAGTTACTATGTACTGTCTTACATGACTCAAAACATTTCTCATTGAATCTAATTGGGCCAGGCGCGGTGGCTCATGCCTATAATCCCAGCACGTTGGGAGGTCGAGGTGAGTGGATCACTTGAGGTCAAGAGTTCAAGACCAGCTTGGCCAACATGGTGAAACCTGTCTCGACCAAAAATACAAAATAATTAGCCGGGCATGGTGGCGGATGCCTGTAATTCCAGCTGTTCGGGTGGCTGAAGCAGGAGAATTGCTTGATCCTGGGAGGCAGATGTTGTTGCAGTGAGCGGAGATGGCGCCACTGTACTCCAGCCTGAGCGATAGAGCGAGACCCTGTCTCAAAACAAAAAACAAAACAAAACCAAAAAACCAAAACAACTAATTGGGTTCTTCAAAAAATACTACAAAGAAAAGTCAAATTTACTTTCTGGTGTGTATTGTATCGTTTTATCCTTAGTTGACTAAATGTTCATTTAAATATTTGTAGGGGAAAAGTCAAGCAGTTATTTGTAATAACAAGGAGATGTATATTATGAATAATTATACCTCCAGTTAATTCAAAAGCAGCATTTTAGCCACTAATTGTAATCTCACCACTTTAAAAAGTCTTTGTCATACACTTACTTAGAGAAGTTATAATAATTTTGTTCAGCTTTCTCTCCATCCTTATACACTTGCCATTAGAGTGGCTAAAGATTAGATGTAGGCTGAACATTTTCACAGAGGAGGACTCTGGAGCTGAAGTATGGATTTAACCCACAATTATTGAATAATCCAGATTTAGCCAACTTTTGCTGTTTGCTGATTTAATAGGGCTTTTTTTTTCTTATAAGTGTTCTGTAACATTAGGATATTTTTCAGTATACCCATGTATCTTTACAATAATAGATGCTAAATTTAAGCATTTCTGTAATGTTCTGTATAATCTACTTTAGGTCTTGGGTGAATATTCTACGCTTCTAATGTAAGAAGTTTTATGTCTTCACCATATTTCTCTCAGAAACAAGACCACACCTTTGCAGAGTGAAAATTCTTTAATTGAGAAGCCATTATGTAAAATTCATCTCAGGTAGTGCTTTAGCACATAAGCATAACCATATACTATTGACATGGCTTTAATTTATTGGTCAAGACCTGTTGAAGCACAAAATTGCTGTGTGTTGTAAAACGTTAGACCACACGAAGCTCCCTGGGCCACTGGCTTTCTTCATATACTTTGCTGAATATTTTTCCCTTTTCGCTTGTACCCTACCAGGCTTCTAAAGAAATTCTTCAAGTAGGAACAAACTCATCTTCTCCTTTTAGATTTACTAAATCAAACTGACCCATCCTAAGAAAATGGGCTATTTCAGTGGCTTATTTACCTGAATGAGCAAGTAATAATAAAGGTGATTTGTGTTTCATTTTGGAGGAAATGGACTTTTGCAATGCATTGTTTGTTGGGAATGTCACTTGCCATATCTGATAGAATGTCGCCTTTGCACCATTAAAATGGCTTGGTATTAATTCTTACTACTTTCCTCTAAAAACTTGTGGGCTAATTTTCACTTTCCTGTAGCAATGATGCAGAAGTGGCCACAAATTTCATAATGATTTGAAGAATTTTAGATTATAACTGTAATGTTCTCATGAACCTGAAATCACTTTGGTATGCTTTCCAGTACGTGCAGAATTTCTCGAGTTTTCTTGCAGTCTGATGGCAGTAAATATTCTCCCAAAGAATAGAGAAATGAACGGTATAATCCCACTGAGAAGCCATCCCACCGGCTTCTGTATTTAAAAAACGCAAATAAGGTGCAGATTAAGAATCCGCTTTTTTTTCCCCTCCAACTTCTGACATGAAAATCTTCAGAGTATATATGAATTGGCATGGATATGCCAGATATTATATACTTGGAATGTATGTTTCCTTATCTGTTAACTCGTGTGGTTGGTAACTTTTCAAAAAAAAAAAGATGTCTGCATTCATATTGTTGCAGGGTTTAGTGAAGTTTATGTTTGTTAATAGAAAAACCTCAGGCAAATTAAATTTAACAGAATTTAATTGAACAAAGAACCATTGGTGAATTGGGCAGTCCCTGAACACGAATAGGTTTCAGAAGCTCCAGGGCTACCATGTGACTGAAGAAGATTCATGGGCAGAGAAAGGAAAGTGACATACAGAAAACGGAAGTGAGGTAAAGAAATAGAAGCATTGGTGGCCGGGCGTGGTGGCTCACGCCTGTAATCCCAGCATTTGGGAGGCTGAGGAGGGCAGATCACCTGAGGTCAGGAGTTCGAGACCAGCCTGGCCAACATGATGAAACCCCGTTTCTACTAAAAATACAAAAAAATAGCCAGGTGTGGTGGCGGGCACCTGTAATCCCAGCTACTCAGGAGGCTGAGGCAGAAGAAGCATTTGAACCCGGAAGACGGAGGTTGCAGTGAGCTGAGATCACGCCACTGCACTCCAGCCTGGGCAACAAGAGCAAAACTCCGTCTCAAACAAAACAAAACAAAACAAAACAAAACAAAACAAAACAAGAAACAGAAGCATTGGTTACTGCTTGCCGTTTGCCTTATTTGAACCTGGTTTGAACAGTTGGCCACCTTTGATTGGCCAAAACTCAGTGACTGGCCCAAGAGTAGCTTACAGTCTGTTTAAACATCCAGTTAGGTTACAGTTAGTATGCATGAAGAGACCTTTAAAATATGTAAAGAGGCAGCTTTATGCCAAACTTAATTTAACATGTTCATATTTCTGCCCAGATAAATACATGAGCACTTATGGACTTCTTGACCCTTTAAAGGCTTCTTCTGCTGACCTAGTAACTGTACTGTGGCTCCTCATTGAGGGGTCTGTCTTTTTGTCAGTGTCCCAGGTGGTTTAACAAGGGAGCCTCTTAAGACAATTTTAAAAATCTTGATGTGCTTGTGGCAGACCAAAGTCATATAGTCCTGCTGGTGATTAGGTATTCTTCCCGTGCTGCAAAGCTTCAATTTGTTTGGAATTGGATACCATCCTGGCAACACTCACTGAGGATCTGCTTTGCCAAGGCCAGGCTGGCCTGGATTCAGTTCTCTTGGCCTTGGTTTTTCATTCTTCCTTGCGCAGCCCAGATGGAATGGAGGATGGCTTTTAGCCTTGTGGTTCTAGTGAAATCCTTGTCTGAGGGTGGTTTGTTATGTGACCTGAATTGTCTGTGGGTTCATCAGATCCGCAGAGGACTCCACAGTGCTTCTGTGTTATCTTGTCTGTGCTTCCCAAGTACAGTCATATGCTTAGAGTCAGTTCAATTGCCTCTTGATAGCAGTGAATTAACTGAGTCTTGTGGAGTGAGAAGAGCCCGTATCTAACTCCAACAAACTACTTTCATTCAATGTGACAAAGCCCCCAGTTCACTCCAATCAGATATGAAGGATTTATATTATGCTGTTCCCTGTTAAGTTGAAAAAGGTTTCCAGAGGACTGGAAATATATTTTCAAACCCGCTTCCAAATCCCCTGTTATAATTTTGGACAAGACCATGCAAGACAACATGGATTCAAATTGGACCCAATACTGCATCCTGCTCAAATTCCCTTTGCCCATTGATTAAGGATAACAATGGATTAGGCAGAATGCTTACAATATTGAAATCACTGTTAACATCATTATGAATTGGCTGTGGCATAATAGAGAATTTTCTCAAGGCAGCTCAGTTGAATCTGCTGATTCCTCATGGAATCCCCTGCCTCCAATCATCTCCTCCTCTACCTAATTCTAGATGTCACTGCCTGAGTGACTAATCTTCGAAAATGTAGCTTTAATAATAGGGGATGGGGAAGCCTCTCATTGTTTAAATAAAAAAAATAAACTTATTAATATTCGATACTCTGTATAACTTTTCTTTCTGGCTTCAGCTTCCACTCTATCTCTTCACCCCAACCAAATTAAATATGTTGTTTGTGGTAGGAAGAATGATGCCTTTCCCTCCCTTGACCGAAGATGTCTACATCCTACTTCTCAGAACCTGTGACTCTGTTACATTACATGGCTAAGGGGAAGGAAGTTTACAGAAGGAATTAAATTTTCTTATCAGTTCCTTTAAGATGGAGAGTTTATCCTGGATTAATCTGATGGGACTGCTGTAATCTCCAGTAGTGGTCCCTAACCTTTTTGGCACCAGAGACTGGTTTTGTGAAAGACAATTTTTCCATGGACGGGGTGAGGGAGGGATGGTTTGGGATGATTCAAACACATTGCATTTGTTGTGCACTTTATCTCAACTAGACAGCCCCATCTGTGGGTGATGAGAGACAGAGGCAGATCATCAGGCATTAGATTCTCCTAAGGAGCATGCAGCCTGGATCCCTCCATGTGCAGTTTACAATAGGCTTTGCGCTCCTATGAGAATCCATTGCCATCGCTGATCTGACAGGAGGTGGAGCTCAGGCGGTAATATGAGTGGTGGGGAGTAGCTGCAGATACAGATGGAACTCACCTGCCACTCAACTCCTGCTGTGCAGCCTGGTCCCTAACAAACCACGGACCTATACTTGTCGGGTCCATGGCCCTGGGGTTGGGGGCCCCTGATCTCAAGGGTCCTCATAAGTAAAAAGCGGAACCGAGAGAGAGAATAAAGAGAGATTTGAAGATTCTAGACAGCTGGCTTTGTGGATGAAGATAGGGGAAGCCAAGGAATGCTAATGACCTACAGAAGCTAAAAAAAGCAAAAAAAAAAAAAAAAAATGTTTGAATTATTCCCTAGAGCCTATAGAAAAATGCAGCCCTATGGAAACTTTGATTTTAGTTCAGTGAGACCAGTTTCGAACCTCTGACCTCCAAAACTGTGTGGTAAGAGATGAGAGTTTTTTCAGCCTCTGCGTTAGTGGTTAACTTGTTATAGCAGCAATGGGAAACACACCATTTTGCCTACTTTTTAATGGGGGTTGCTTTGCTTGTTGAATTGTTTAAGTTTCTTATAGATTTTTGGACATTAGACAATTGTCAGATCATAGTTTATGAGTATTTTCTCCCATTTTGTAGGTTGTCTGGGTATTCTGTTGATAGTTTCTTTTCTTTGCCATGCAGAAGCTCTTTAATTAAGCCTGACTTATAGATTTTTTTGTTGCAATTGCTTCTGAGGACTTAGTCATAAATTCTTTCCCAAGGCTGAGGTCCAGAACAGTGTTTCCTAGGTTTTCTTCTAGGATTCTTATGGTTTGAGGACTCACATTTAAATCTTTAATCCATCTTGAGTTAATTTTTGTATATGGCAAAAAGTAGAGATCCAGTTTCTTTCTTCTGCATATGCCTAGCCAGTTATCCCAGCACCATTTATTGAACACAAAGTCCTTCTCCCCTTGCTTATTTCTGTTGACTCTGTCAACAATTAGATGGTTGTAGGTATGTGGCTTTATTTCTGAGTTCTCTAGTCTGTTGTATAGGTCTGTGTGTCTGTTTTTGTACCAGTACCATGCTGTTTTGGTTACTGTAGCCATATACTATGTTTGAAGTCGAGTGATGTGATGTTTCCAACTTTGTTCTTTTTGCTGAGGGTTGCTTTGGCTATTTGGGCTACTTTTTGGTTCCATATGAATTTTTGCATGTTTTTTTTCTAATTCTGTCAAAAATGTCATTGGTAGTTTGATAGGAATAGAGTTGAATCTGTAGATTGCTTGGACAGTATTTAAAAATACTAATTATTCAAATCTATGAGCATGTAATGTTTCTTGTTGAGTGCAGTAGTTGTAAAAACAGACTTAGAGCCCAGGCTATCAGGTTTGAATCCTGACCCCGACGCTAGCTCTGTGTCCCTGGCAAGTTACTTGACATTTTCTAGGACTTGGATTCCTTTTCCTGCTCACTGATGCTCAGATAACAAAATATTTCCTTTCTCCAAAAACATCTTGTGCTTTACTGCTCCCATGTTTGCTAATACTATTAGATCCACAGTTCTTTTTGGAAAAAATTGGCCTGTCTCATTGAATTTGGCAGTAATATTACATCTTCCCTAAAAACTTTCTGTAATACACCTCAGGGTAATTTATGTCTCTCTCTCTCCTTTTTTCTTTTCTTTTCTTTTCTTTTTTTTTTTTGCACAATTCTAGTGTTTTGCTATTTAACAAGTTATAACTTTTACTATAGTTAATTGTTATATTTGCTTTACTGTCATTACTGATATTAATAACTCCTTGAAGAGATGGACAGGTTTCGTTCATATTTGAGTCCCTCCTTCCCTCCAGGGTCTAGAAAGTCCCTTGCTTATTGCAGATGTCCCTCAATGCTTCTGAAATTGAACTTAAGTATTGACATGAGTCTTGTGAAACTAAGGGTCCGATAAGATATTTTATGTTTGAGACCGTGTTACTCACTTTAATAACTAAACGGCATCATGTACAGTGCAGTGAGCACTTTAGAAATGTTAAAGGATGAAATGGATAAATAATCTTATTTAAGGACTTCCTGTGAAATGGATTTTTAAGTTCACAACTGTCGTTTGTACTACAATTCTTCATTAAATTAATACCCAAAGGTATCCTTGGCATGTGTTATGTAGTAAAGGCTCCAGACATTCAGCATATTATTATTAGGGCCTCAGAAGGAGGTAAAAATGAATAGAGATGTGTTCTCATTCCTATTGCCTAGTTCTCTATGGATGCCATTTCTCAAATTTCAATGAATGGAAATGGAGAAAATAAACAAGACTATTAACAGCAAGCAAGTAGAGAATGGCTTTGCAGAATGATTTTCTTTCTTTTTTTTCTTTTTTTTTTTTGGTATAATGGAAAGAGTGCAGTGCTCTCACTTAAGAATGATTCTGATCTTCCATTCTACTCTTACTCAGAGTAGAATGACCAACAGTTTGCTATTTCCACATCTCTATTCATGGCGGATAGTTTTTTCTATAAATGATCCTTGATTGTTTCAATGGAAAACTATGTCTGGGATCAGAAAAATGTGTGACTGTGTGGCATTTAATGCTCTGAGCTCTGAAGGAAGAGAGACCTTAATGTGGATTCCAGTTTTGTCATTTAGCGCTCCTATGCCTTTGAGCCATGGTTAACCTCTCCAACCCTCTCTTTTCTTTGTGGAAAGGTGTTGATAATGAAAGAACTTACCTTTAAAAATGGTAGTTACTATTATTTCAGATGCTCTGCTGCCCATATTATGTTTTTTAAATAATAAAGCATTGCATTATTATTTAATAAGTGCATTAGAATAGACATACATTGGCCGGGCGCGGTGGCTCACGTCTGTAATCCCAGCACTTTGGGCAAATCACGAGGTCAAGCGATCGAGATCATCCTAGCCAACATGGTGAAACCCTATCTCTACTAAAAATACTAAAATTATCTGTGCATGGTAGCGGGCACCTGTTGTCCCAGCTACTTGAGAGACTGAGGCAGAATTGCTTGAACCTAGGAGGCAGAGGTTGCAGTGAACCAAGATTGCACCACTGCACTTCAGCCTGGCAACAGAGTGAGACTTTGTCAAAAAGAAAAAAAAAGACATACATTATATATTTACATTTTAAAGCTATTTTAATGTATAAAACATATGCTCTGATATTCATTCTGGAAGAGTCTAGGGTCTAAATTTGTGACAAAGCATTCTACACATCAAAATACTCATTCTTGGTGTTTGAAGTCTAAGGCTAGTTGAATACTTGACCATTAGTAGTGTAGTGGGAAAAAAAATTCTGATATGCAGAAATTTATTAACAGCTGTTCTGACATGATCATTTTTCAAGGCTTGTCAGAGCAGAGGGCTCTGAATATCTTCTGAGAATACATGAGGCTGGATACAGTGAAAAACTAAAACTACTAATAGGAATATGAGGGGATAGATCAGAGATGCACCTTTAACCTCAAATGAAATGTGATAAACACGATTAACATTTTAGAGTACTATTATAAAATAACAAGAATGGTGCTTGGTAAATGTAGCTTATGTTAGAATGTGTAAGAAATATTCATTCCTTAATATATACTGATTTGCTGTGTGAAGATGTAATAGAAAATGATAATTCATCCTGATATTAGAGACTTCTGTAAGTGGGTCTACATGTACATTGGGACTAGAAAATAGCAATGTGATAATAGAGGAATTTTCTTGCTCCAGTTATATGACACTTTTTAAGTGAAAATGTAGTTGATAATGTATGTGTCCTGTTGGCCATAACACAATAGTATTGTTTAAAGAATGTTAACTGAGTCACAGAAGATGTACTGATTATTTTATCCCTGCTCAATATATGATAGGCAGATACATTGTTATAGCCCAACTTTTGGAGACCAAAGTGAATTATTGATGGGAAGACTGTCTTTCAAAGTGATACTTTCCCTTAATAAAGTAGACAGCAAAGGAACATGCTTTAAAATAATAAAAGCCACCTATGACAAATCCACACCTAATATCATACTGAATGGGAAAAAGCTAAAAGCATTCCCCTTGAGAACTGGAACAAGACAAGGATGCCCACTCTCTCCACTCATATTCAAGATAGTACTAAATATCCTAGCCTGAGAAATCAGGCAAAAGAAAGAAATAAAAGGCATCCAAGTAGAAAAAGAAGTCAAACTATTTTTCTTCACTGACAATATGATTCTATTCCTAGAAAACCCTAAAGACTCTACCGAAAGGTTCCAGAACTGATAAATGACTTCAGTAAAGTTTCAGGGTACAAAATCAATGTACAAAAATCATTAGCATTTCTATACACCAATGTGTTCAAGCTGAGAGCCAAATCAAGAACACAATCTTACCTGCAATAGCCACACACACAGTATACCTAGGAATACATCTAACCAAGGAGGTGAAAGATCTCTACAGGGAGAACTACAAAATATTGCCGAAAGAAATCACAGATAACACAGACAAAGGGAGAAACATTACATGCTCATAGATTTGAATAATTAGTATTTTTAAATACTGCCCAAGCAATCTACAGATTCAACTCTATTCCTATCAAACTACCAATGACATTTTTGACAGAATTAGAAAAAAAACATGCAAAAATTCATATGGAACCAAAAAGTAGCCCAAATAGCCAAAGCCCTCAGCAAAAAGAACAAAGTTGGAAACATCACATCACTCGATTTCAAACATAGTATATGGCTACAGTAACCAAAACAGCATGGTACTGGTACAAAAACAGACACATAGACCTATACAACAGACTAGAGAACTCAGAAATAAAGCCACATACCTACAACCATCTAGCTGTTGACAGAGTCGACAGAAATAAGCAAGGGGAGAAGGACTTTGTGTTCAATAAATGGTTCTGGGATAACTGGCTAGGCATATGCAGAAGAAAGAAACTAGACCTCTACTTTTTGCCATATACAAAAATAAACTCAAGATGGATTAAAGATTTAAATATGAGTCCTCAAACCATAAGAATCCTAGAAGAAAACCTAGGAAACACCGTTCTGGACCTCAGCCTTGGGAAAGAATTTATGACTAAGTCCTCAGAAGCAATTGCAACAAAAAAATCTATAAGTCAGGCTTAATTAAAGAGCTTCTGCATGGCAAAGAAAAGAAACTATCAACAGAATACCCAGACAACCTACAAAATGGGAGAAAATACTCATAAACTATGATCTGACAGTTGTCTAATATCCAAAAATCTATAAGAAACTTAAACAATTCAACAAGCAAAGCAAAGTAGGCAAAAGACATAAGCAGACACTTCTCAAAAATAACAAACACATACATACGCATAGGTAGCCAACAAACATATGAAAAAAATGCCCATTATCACTAATCATTAGAGAAATGCAATAAGATACTGTGTCACACCAATCTTCACAATGGCCATTATTTAAAAGTCAAAAAACAACAGATCGTGGCAAGGCTATGGAGAAAAGAGGATGCTTATACGCTGTTGGTGGGAATGTAAGTTAGTTCAGCTATTGTGGGAAGCAGTTTAGAGATTTCTTGAACTTAAAACAGAACTATGATTCTACCCAGCAATCCCATTACTGGGTATATACCCAAAAGAAAACAAATTGTTCTACCAAAGAGACACCTGTACTTGTATGTTCATCGCAGCACTATTCATAGCAAAGATGTGGAATCAATTCAGGTGCCCATCAATGGGGGATTGGTTAAAGAAAATGTGAGACATAAACACCATGGGCTACTACATAGCCATAAAAAAGAACAAAATTTTGTCCTTTGCGGCAACATGGATTCAGCCAGAGACCCTAATCCTAAGCAAGTGAATACAGGAACAGATAACCAAATACCGCATGTTTTCACTTATAAGTGGAAGCTAAACATTGGGTACTCATGGACATAAAGATGGCAACAGTAGACACAGGAGACTACACGGTGAGGGGGAAAGGAAGGGGAGCCAGAGCTGACAAACTATTGGGTACTACGCTCAGTACTTGGGTGACAAAATCAGTCATACCCCAAATGCCAGCATCATGCCATATATCCATGTAGCAATCCTGCACATGTATTCCCTGAATCTAAAATAAAAGTTGGAATTATTTAAAAAAATACATTTTTTTAAATATAAAAAGAAAAACAAATTGGTATTTTCTTCCTCTTCTCCCTTTCTTCCTTCCTCCCTTGAGTATCCAGGAGATCTCTCTCCGTCCACTTGGCTACTTAACAGCAGCTGTTGTTTGAACCGTAAAGTGAGTTGTTCATTAAGTCAGCCTTTTCACCAGCTGACTGGCTGCTGACTTTCTGAAAAATGACGTTGATTTCTTAAGATCCTCAAATAAGTAATGAAAATCAACCATCTAAATTCATTCAAACTTAATTGAATAAATACTGTATGGATTCTCCCACAGGATCTCAAAAGCAAACCAAAAATTATTCAGCTGAAATTAAACCATGTTTGGCTGTATAAAACTAATGGGAGTTGAAATGCAGGAAATTCCATTTAGCAGTCAAAAACCCCAGAGCATACCAGACTTATTCAGAGCATTGCCTCCATCTTTTGTTCAGAGAATATACAGAGAAATGTTGAGTATCTGAATTTCTAAAATGATTGCTTGGGTGAAGAGGACCTGCTTGGATGTGTACCTATTTAAAAGCATTTATCTTGGAAATACATTGAGCTTTAAGTGAGATCTGTAGAAGAATTGGCTAGTTGTTACTTGCTTTGGATTTTCCAGAAGGAAATAAGACTTAGTCACGAGGGGCACATTTTAAACAGGTTAACCTGTTTTTGTCTGGCCAGAAGGGAGTCAACCTAAGGAAATGTAATTTTAATTTTAATTTTATTTATTTATTTTTTTGAGACAGAGTCTCACTCTCCCAGGCTGGAGTGCAGTGGTGTGATCTCGGCTCACTGCAACTTCCACATCCCGGGTTCAAGCGATTCTCCTGCCTCAGCCTCCTAAGTAGCTGGGATTACAGGCATGTGCCACCACGCCCAGCTAATTTTTGTATTTATTAGTAGAGACAGGGTTTGACAATGTAGGCCAGGCTGGTCTCGAACTCCCGACTTCAGGTGATCCACCCACCTAGGTGTGTAACTTGGAATTCTACAGTGTCTGTAAATTTTTTAGAAACAAATTTCTGATACTATAGCCATCGTTTTCAGACCTTATTTATACAACTAGTTAGTATAGACTGCTGTGTAGCAAATGAATTGTGGGGAGATAGCAGTGAGAACAGAGTGACCATTGAGATTGAGTGGTTGTGATTCAGAATAGGGATATGGAATGGAGGGGAAGGGAAGGTAGTGACATTTGATTTAAGTATTTGGGGTAGAGCCAATAGAACTTGCAGAAACACTGGATGTATATACCTGTGAGTGTGGAAGTGCACACGTGCTTGTTTGTTAAGGGTAAAAAGTGTGCCCAGAAATGGGAGATGAAGCAGTAGGAGAAATCCGGGGTAACACCTTTTTGTTTTGAACAATAAAACAGAAACAGGTCTAGCAAAAATACCAATCCTGTTTTCAGTTTGATCAGAAGTTCAAATTTCCAGTAGGTCTAGAAGTAGTATTAGCATTAAAATCCATTCTTCTAGATTTGTCTAAGATTGGAAAGATCAGAAGGCAAAAGACATTTCAACTTTCAATTTCAGAGCTGTCAATCTTCTATCTTTCTTGAACTCTAAAATTATTTTTCTGAAAGGAGTTTATGATCATCATTCTCAAAGTGATCTCTAAGAGTGATTTTAAAATTTGTATTACAAAGTTTCCTTAATGTAAAATGAAAAGAAACCAGCCTGTTTTTTTTCTTTTAAATATGACAGCACATGTACTGTTTTGATGAAATGATGTTCTTCCAAGCCTTGGTGATTGTTTTAATTTCAAAGAGTCTGGAAATGAAAGTAACAGCTGATAACTTTTGGAAGTGTGGGCGGGGTGATAAAATCGTGCATTTAAATCATGTTCAAAACTTGGCCTGAGTCTTTGGAAGCTTAGTAATTCATAGCAGTGATATAAATCCAGCTGAATCTGATGGAAGGGAGGATTCAGGAGGTAGACACTGGAATAGGCAGAGATTATGAGAATAATAATCAAAGAACAGTTGATTCAGTTAAGCAAAATGTGTGGGCTTATCTTTTAAAGCAATTTCTTTGTAGATAGTTGATGAAAAGTATAATAAGCCTTTGGTATATTGACTGATTTTCTCTATCAGCCCATTTAACATTATCTCCTGAAAACAAAATTTGGTGTATATTAATCTTTTATTATCCTTATGGACATTTTGAATAAAATTACTCTCTAAGCCAATTTTGTGTAATTGGCAGCTAAGGTAATTGGTAAATGCTATTTGAGAAGAAACCCAGCAGTAAGCATCTAACGTCTTATAGCTTATTCAGATGTTTCAGATGATCTGCATTTTGTAAAATGGAGTAATTTATTATTTGCCCATGAGATCTGATTTTTGATGATCCATTTGTAGTCTATATTGTCTATGTAGGACTTAGAACAAAAACATGGGGTGAACATTAATTTTGTTTTCACAATACCACTTCATTTACATGTATCTTATTTTAAATTTAATTCAAATGAATTATTTCAGAAAGACTACAAAACTATTACATTGGGGTTCTATTCCACTTATTGATTTTTTTAACTTAGACATAATACAGATTGCTCACATAGAGAACAAATAGGCATGATGAAATTGTTTCAAACTGGTTAGATGGAATTGGATGTAAGTTGGAAAAACATATTTCTGTCACAATTTAAGCAGTCAGCAAATAATCAGAACACCTTTTGGTCTACTTACAGGAGAGGTCACATAAGTGATGCTGTAACTGGCAATCTTGCCGCCCCATCCCTGTCGTATCTGTCTGTACACTTCTTTCAGGACCCTTTTCCTGAAGCAAATGGGTGATTGTATTACCTTCTTGCTCACAAATTCCTAACTCTCTGTTATCAACTAAATCAAGCCCAGATTGGGCTCTAGTTGGGCCTTCCTTGTTGCCTGTAATTGTTTCTCCTTCTGCCTTTCCCTGATTTTTTTTTTTTTTTTTTTTTTTTTTCCCCTGAGACAGGGTCTTGTTCTGTTGCCCAGGCTGGAGTACTCAGTTTTCTGAGTAGCTGGGACTACCGGTGTGCACCACTATGCCCAGCTCATTTTTCAATTTTTTTTTTCAATTTTTTTTTTAGAAACAAGGTCTTGCTATGTTGCCCTGGCCTCAAACTCCTGGCCTCAAGAAATTCTCCCGCATAGCCTCCCAAATTGCTGAGATGACAGATGTGAGCCACTGCACCCAGCCTCTTTCCTGGATTTTGTACCAAAGTGAACTATGATCCTAGAAAAATGACATCCCCCCACCCACTTCCAGGAAATGCACCCTCGTCCTGATTGCCCTGATCATCATCTTTCTACATTGCACCCATCTTCTCTAACCAGTGCTATCCAAGGTTTGGGAGAGAAAGCACGTGGTCCCAGGTCCAAGGGCTGCCTTCATTCAGGTTGAGTGGCTTTATAAGCCAGACTTTCCTCATCTGTAAATGCAATACAGCACTTTTAATATACAATGGTTTTGGGGACCAAATAAGATAAAATACATAAAACACATACACAATACCTGAAATACATTGGGTGCTGTGTAATAAAATAAATTCCCAGCTTAAAAAAAAAAAAAAAAAAAGTTGTTCGTAACTGTTTTCTGTTCCCACACTGGAAATAAGCTCTCCTCCTTTGAGCTGTCACGGCACTTCATTTAAAATTTTAAAATATTCTTGGCTGGGCGAGGTGGCTCACGCCTGTAATCGTAGCACTTTGGGAGGCTGAGGTGGGCAAATCACCTGAGTCAGGAGTTTGAGACCAGCCTGGTCAACGTGATGAAACCCCATCTCTACTAAAAATACAAAAATTAGCCTGGCATGGTTGCAGACGCCTGTAATCCCAGCTACTCAGGAGGCTGAGACAGGAGAGTTGCTTGAATCCGAGAGGCTGAGGTGGCAGTGAGCCAAGATTGCGGCATTGCACTCCAGCCTGGGTGACAAGAGTGAAACTCCATCTCAAAAAAAAAAAAAAAAAAAAAATTCTCATAATTTTCTATTAGAGTAGATATTGGACATATCTCTATTTGGCTGTAAATTCTTGAAACTATAAATACTTTATTTGTTTCTATAATCTCCACAGCATTGAAATAATCCCTTTTACATGAAAACAAGTCTTAATTGACTGGAAATATTAGTGAAAGAATGGCAACTACTCTCAGGTGGGGGTGTCTCAGCACTTGAACAAAATTTTTAAAACAATGTAACATATCTCAGTAATCATTTTTTATATTGATTGCATGTTGAAATGAAAACATTTTGGATCTGCCAGGTTTACTGGAATATATTACTAAACGTAATTTTACCTTTAAATTTACCTTTTAGAAAATGTACAATTACATGTGTGTCTCCCATTCCGTTTCTATTGTACAGCTCTGGAATCTCAGTATTAACATTCCTCAGCAAAAACATCAGCTCTCAAAGAAACCTGTGGACTTGTGAATTTACAAATCTCTGATTGATAATAGACATTAGCTGATTTATTATGTAGATTAATAGGTAAATGAATGAATGAGCAAATGTACACATGGAAGGACAAAAGGAGAGATGGAATAAAAGATCAATGAAGGCACAGACTGTATTTGTCTCACATATTTATGTGTTCCTAGCATCTAGAACATTCTCTGTCTGTTAAGTGCTTATATGCATGTCTTACATACTAGCATTGTCTAAAAGTTTTTTTTTTTTTTTTTTTTTGAGACGGAGTCTGGCTCCGTCACCCAGGCTGGAGTGCAGTGGCACAATCTCAGCTCACTGCAAGCTCCGACTCCCGAGTTCATGCCATTCTCCTGCCTCAGCCTCCCGAGTAGCTGGGACTACAGGCGCCCGCCACCACACCCAGCTAATTTTTTTTTTTTCTATTTTTAGTAGAGACGGGGTTTCACCGTGTTAGCCAGGAGGGTCTTGATCTCTTGACGTTGTGATCCGCCCTCCTCGGCCTCCCAAAGTGCTGGGATTACAATCGTGAGCCACCGCGCCCTGCTGTCTAAAAGTTTTGATTGGCTTAGTCCAAGTGTATTGAACTACCTCAATACTGGATTTTCTGTGACTAATGGCTTGCTTTACACCTATAGGTTACATAATTATTTCTATTTTATAGTGCAGATAGTAAAAACTTAAGACAACTTAGCAATTAAGAAGTGCTACTGGGAACAATTCTGTTTAATTATAAAAGGGCAGTTTTAGATATCTGCTCTGTGGGCACTTGCATAATTTGTGAAATATGAGCACCAATGTTCCTGTCTTCATGTAGGGCAACTCAATTTATGAAATTCAACAATTTGGAAATATTATAAGTCATAAAAAAGATTTACATGCCTTTATTTGAAAACTGTGGCTTTTAGAGTTCACAAGCAAACTAGTACCAACTTACTTCCATCTCCATTCAGGTCTTTGAATTGGGACTGTGTGGAAATTCGTTTTTGAGCAGAGAGTATACTATTGATGTGTGTCACATTTTAAGAAGGATATTGCTCTCTTTGTAGTTTTTTGTTGACTCTGTAAATGATTTACTGTAAATGCTCATTGTAAGAATATGTGAGCACTTTGGGAGGCCGAGGGGGGTGGATCACGAGGTCAGGAGATTGAGAACACGGTGAAACCCCGTCTCTACTAAAAATACAAACAATTAGCCGGGCTTGATGGCGGGCGCCTGTAGTCCCAGCTACTCGGAGAGGCTGAGGCAGGAGAATGGCGTGAACCCAGGAGGCGGAGCTTGCAGTGAGCCGAGATCGCGCCACTGCACTCCAGCCTGGGTGCCTGGGTGACAGAGCGAGACTCCGTCTCAAAAAAAAAAATAATAATAATAATATGTGAAATGCAGAGAGTTTAATATAAATAAAAAGATCTGAGTTTCTGATACCCGAAAGTAGCCCTTAAAGTATTTTCACACACAAAGTTCCAGACAGCATTATAGTCATGCACACATTTGGATTACATGTATACAATTTTACAAAAATTAGGTCAATTTTGTAAGCTTTTTAACTTAATAATATGCTGGAAATATCTTCTTCTCATATCAACACATGAAATTGTCATGTTTATGCCAGGATAATGTTGCATTAAATCAATGCATCATAATATATGTAACCTGGCTCCTCATGATGGGCATGTCAGTCTTCTCTAATTTTTGATATAAATAACACTACGATGAAGTGGCTCATGCATTAATTTTTGTTCACTGATTTGATGGGCCCTTTAGTGAAAATTCGACCATATGTTCTTGCTGGGTCAAGGTTATGCAGATGTTAATACATGTCGCTAAACTGTCTTCAAAGAAGTTGTACCAATTTACATTCTGTTTCCACATTCCTTAGCAATGCAAATCTAGTTTTTGCAATGAAAGTTATTGGGACAGCAACATTCTTTAGAGTTTGAGTTTTATGCAGTCTATATATTAGGTGCTACCAGAAAGATTAACAAATATAAATACTGTTCTGATTGTGATCTCCTCAAGGTGAAATACTTAAATTATTCTTTTGAGATTGTCTGACTTAGATCTGCATATTCTTGTAAGTTCAGCTTTCAGCTAGAAGTTTAACTTGTTTTTCATTGTATCTAATATCTTCTTGGATTAACACATGTTCTTCTTAAATGAAAATTGTCGTTTCTATGTATATGGCTGGTGTTTCACGTAGAGAAGAGCAGATGAGGATAATAACCCACTTCACTTCTTTATCACCTCAGGGCGAAATCCAGCTTGATTGTAGAGCAGTGAGGTACCTGTTGTACAGTATACTCTCTAAGAGAGACACAAATAACTAATTCCATGGCTTTATTCACACCTGTCTCATGCTATTGTGGAAAGTGAATGTTCAGACTCCTTTCCGAACTGAGAGAAGTTTCTTGAGCAATCACTATATGCTTGACTAAATATGTAATAAAACCTACAGACCTAAAATAAATTATAACTTATTCTCTCTACTGTTCTTTGACATCTAAACATGTAAATCTGAACTGGAAAACTGACGTATCCCCTTTGGCCATGAATGAAATGTCCGATAAAGCCAAATATCTCTGTAACCAGATCTCCTCTTGCTCTAAATTTAATTGGAACTTTATGTAAAATATGATTGACCAGGGCGTTTAGAATTAACACCTCAAAGGTTGTAACGTAGTTCAGTACTTGAAGTTACTTCCAAAGCTATCTGCCTTTTTCCCCCCTCAGTTCAGAATTTGTCTGGGGAAGGGATTTTGTTTAAATTTTATTTGAAATTAGGTATAAGGAAGGTCAGATCATCATAAATAATTGTGTTTAAATCTATACGAATAAATATATCAGATAAGTGTATGTAAGTTTTTGTTTTGTTTTGTTTTTCAAATTAAGTTCTGAAACTCAACTAGACCTTGTTTCCAGAGAAGTAAGGCGAGCAGTTTGCCAATGCTGTCTAGGCACATTATTTTGTAGCTAACAGGAAATCTTGAGTGATCAGCAGCCACTAATAGATCATTAAACCAGGTTTTGTGGCCTATGGCGGACAGCCTTCTGATTAGAAGTTGAAACAGAAAGCAACATAGTTGTTACTCTTCTTTGTGATATCTGAATAGAAGGGAGAAATCAAGCTAAATTTGGACTGTCATTTCCTTAAATGTTCATTTTACAAATGAAGACATTAATCCTGAGATGTTCAGCAGTTTACCAAGGATTATCATCCCTTCCGTAAAAACTCCACTGTCCATCTGATAGGCCTTTTTTTTTTTAAATCTTACAAAACTGTTGAAGGATTTTTAAGGAAAGGATAATAAAGATACCTGGAGTGATCATCTTGGTGTTTCTGAGAAACACATTTCTAACCGAAAAGAAAGATGAAATCAAAGAGCTTATTACTAGAAATAATGGGGTCAAAGCCTCATCCAACTTTACCTTTTGATAAAAAGCTACTAAAAAATAATTCATCACTGAAAAGGAAACAGCAAGTATTAAAATGATATCTTTATAGCAGTGAGTTTATTTGGTGCCTTTTGTAGCAAGGACATTGTCTAAGTTTTTATTAAATTTATGCTGACTGTGTGTTAAGAGTTCATATCTTAATTTAAGAATCCTGAAATGGCTTGTCTCCTTGATACTTACTTAAATTAAATTTAGAAATATTCATATCTGAGATATATCACAGTGTAGAGCAAATAGCATAGGTCTTTATTTAAATCAGCAATTTAAAACCTGGGGTATATGTATCACTTATAAACTCCTCTCCTGGGAGTGCCAGATGTATTTAGAATGTAAAACATCCAGTAACCCAAGTGGAGCCCTAGGGACCCACAGATTTTGAAGATCTTCTATGAAGAGTTTGTTCAACGCTTTCACCCCCAATTCTATGACCTATGGAAATACAGAGCCTCAGCCAGGATTTCTGAAAATACTAAGGACATTTTCTGTGTCTCTATTATTTCAGAGTTCTGTCACCTACCTATTTTTTCTGTGCCGTGCTATGTGGCACAGATGTGAAAATCCACAGCGTCTTTGAGTCCCTCCCCAATCACTCACACAAAATGTAATGATTTCACAAATACTTGTTATGGAAAGGGAAATCTGGAGAAAGGGTTTAAATTGCAGTAACAAGGCCAGGCAAGACGGCTCATGCCTGTCATCCCAGTGCTTTGGGAGGCTGAGGTAGAAGGATTGCTTGAGCCTGGAAGTTTGATACCAGACCGGCAACATATCTAGAGCTAGTCTCTAGAAAAAGAAAGAAAAAAAAAATTAGCCAGGGTGGTAGTGCACACGTGTAGTCCCAGCTACTGGGGAGGCTGAGATGAGAGTAGTGCTTGAGTCCTGGAGTTCCCGGTCACAGCAAACTATGATCTCACCACTGCACTCCAGCTTGGGTGACTGAGTGAGACCCTGTCTCTATGATAAATAAATGAATAAGAAGAATAAAATAAAATAAATGACAGAAACAAAAACTGGCCAAATGAAACAGAGGTTATCTCTTTGCAGTGTCTTTTGGGCAGTCCAACCTGTTACATCTGTGAGGATGGAGCCTCTTGATTTTGCTAGCTCCTCTCTTTTTCCTTCCTATTCTCTCCTCTACCCTCTTTTATTCTTCTATCCTCCATGAAAGTAGAACACTTCTCTCCAGATACTCTAAAGTTGAATTTTTCAAATAGTCCTATGACCTTGCACTCATACGATCTATTCAAACACTTTTTAAAATTCCTTTCCAAGCAAAGGCAGTTCCTGTTTATCCCTTGACCAAGGAATTGTGGTGCCTGATTACATATTTTTTTCCTTGCATATTACAATAAACATTTCATATTAAAACATGAAAGCGACACAGACCTTGAGCAATATTGCTATTTGCATAATCAGTTGCTATTTGCATAATCAATTGGCATACAAATCATCAGTGTACATAGCTTGCTGTCCCTGGAAACTAAGAATATAAAATCAATGGAGGCTTAAGTGTAGCAGTTTCTTTAGCGCCTCAGGAAGCTGAGCAGCAGTAAGTTACTTTCCTTGAGTTGTATTTCTGTGTTGCTAGGTAGTTCTGAAAGCTACTAGTTAGACCATACAGCAAGGGCTGTTTGAATTCACTTAGCTGTTGTTAGCAGGATGCTTCCTGTGTGTTTTTATAACAAAATTCTGCAGTGTTTTCGGGTCATACTTCTGTGATTTCTTACTGGTAAAATACCCCAAATGAAATAATTATTGCATTGTTCTCATGGAGATGGATGTAACCCCATGGCAGAGATGTACACTGTGCAAACTCATTATTTTCAAGATCTAAATAGAAGTCATTGATTCTCCCTGCATATATCAACATGCATCATGACAATCCAACCGAATGAGATTGTGGTACTTTGATGATCAATGCGAGGCCACAATTGGATTGTTGTGGAGCTCTAAGGACACCTGAGTATGTGTAACTTGAAAACCTTTTGTTCCTAGCCTTCTGCTAAGTTTCTGACACAAGTGTCACATTAAAGAAAGCTTGTAAGAAAAGAAAAATTGTTAGCAAAATCTCACACACTAGAAGTGACAAAAATTGCATAAGGAGGGTTCAGCAGGAATTGTTGTCTTATGACATGATTAGTTCTAGAATTCATGCAGTGAGCCAGGTTAACTTTCCAGGAAGTTATGGAAGACAAAGCCGATCCTGTTAATGCGTGTAGTTTACCTAAATGGGTCAAATGGCACTGATACCCACATCAGCCATTGATGATTGGGTGGTACATTACACAAAGGTCTTGGAAAAATGTTTGCTCTGGGGAAGCATCGCAGTGACCTATGAGAGGAGTCAATTTGCTCAGCCTCATCAGGGTTTGCCTCGACTTCTGAATCGAAGCTTGATTGCTTTGCATGGGTGATGTTTTTGCCATGCTAGGAGGGCCCTCAAAATGATGACACATTTTCTACTGTGTCATGCACTTGCTTACAAATCTGAAGGACCCATTTTCTGTTGTGGCAATTGGAGTATACCAAGTGAGCAGAGAGCTTGCTCCAATTATAACATCTCCTATGCCTTTTTTGAAAGAAAATGATACTGAATGTATTGCCTTTTATCATGTGGAAATGAGGTGTTTTTAGTGACTAGATACTTATTTGTGTTTCAAATGTGGAAAGAAATAAATCAGGGATTTTTCTTGCCATAAAGCTAAAATTTAGGAAAAATTCTTGTATATGAGATACTTGTTTCAGGAAATAAAGGGATGAATGTTGCAAGTTAAATCTTACTGAGTTTAGAGCACTTTGATAATTTTATGTCTTGTCATTTTTCCCAGGAGAGCTTACAGTGAAAATACATTCCAGATCCTCTGTTTGAAACTAGGATTCTATCTTACAACAGTAGTATGATAAAATGTGATGAAAAGGAGGTTCTTTTTTTTTTTTGAGATTGAGTCTCATGCACCCAGCCACACAGCCATCTTTACTTATCAATCGCGGTGGCCCACGCCTGTAATCCCAGCACTTTGGGAGGCCGAGGCAGCGCGGATCACTAGGTCAGGAGATTAAGACCATCCTGGCCAACACGGTGAAACCCCGTCTCTACTAAAAATACAAAAACAAAATTAGCCAGGCGTGGTGGCAGGTGCCTGTAGTCCCAGCTACTCGGGAGGCTGAGGTGGGAGAATGGCGTGAACCTGGGAGGCAGAGCTTGCAGTGAGCTGAGATCGTGAAACTGTACTCCAGCCTCGGCGACAGAGAGAGACTCCCGTCTCAAAAAAAAAAAAGGTTTATTTTTTTCTCCTGATTGTGTAATAGGCTGTGGCTCAGAGCCCTCCCTTCCCTATCTATGGAGAGACTCCTTTGTCTGGATTCTTTCTGTTGGTAGCTCACTTTATACATCAGGTTTACAATATTTCAGAAGCAGACATTAAAGGAAGGGGAATCCCTCGCACATTCATTTCTCCTCAAATCAGAAGTAACACACTCCATTGAACCCTACTAGAGTATGAACAGTTTTCATTACTTTTATTTTCATCTGACATCTGACCCAAGAATACAGATTTTGGGGAGGGCATGATGGAAAATGTCCAAAGAGAGAGAAAATGTCCATTGAGAGCACTGATTAGAACCAAGCTTCTGTTTTTTTTTTTAATCCAGTCTATCACTGTTGGACATTTTGGTTGGTTCCAAGTCTTTGCTATTGTGAATAGTGCTGCAATAAACATATGTGTGCATGTCACCTATATACCATGGAATAGTATGCAGCCATAAAAAAGGACGAGTTCATGTCCTTTGTAGGGACATGGATGAAGCTGGAAACCATCATTCTCAGCAAACTATCGCAAGGCCAAAAAACCAAACACCGCATGTTCTCACTCATAGGTGGGAACTGAACAATGAGAACACATGGACACAGGAAGGGGAACATCACACACCAGGGCCTGTCATGGGGTGGGGGGAGGGGAGAGGGATAGCATTGGGAGATATACCTAATTTAAATGAAGAGTTAATGGGTGCAGCACACCAACATGGCACATGGATACATATGTAACAAACCTGCACGTTGTGGACATGTACCCTAGAACTTAAAGTATAATAATAATAAAAAAAAGAACCAAGCTTCCGTTTCTTTAGGCTTTAGGTCCTGCCTGAAGTCAGAAAATGAGCTTGCACTCTGGTTCTTGGGGAAGGTAGCAGTACTTTTTCACCTTCTACATGCAGTGATTCTAAAATGTGTAAGTGCAATAATGGCAAATGCATTATTGGGTAAAATATAAAGAATATGGCAACTTGGAACACTTTGCCAAAACAGCATCATCAGTTATAAGAAATGGTTGGCTGGGCACGGTGGCTCACGCTTGTAATCCCAGCACTTTGGGAGGCCGAGGCGGGCGGATCATGAGGTCAGGAGATCGAGAACACGGTGAAACCCCGTCTCTACTAAAAATACAAAAAATTAGCCGGACGTGGTGGTGGGCGCCTGTAGTCCCAGCTACTCGGAGAGGCTGAGGCAGGAGAATGGCATGAACCCGGGAGGCGGAGCTTGCAGTGAGCCGAGACTGTGCCACTGCACTCCAGCCTGGGCGACAGAGCGAGACTCCGTCTCAAAAAAAAAAAAAAAAAAAAAAGAAATGGTCTGTCAGTGAACAGTGAACGTTTAACAACAGACTCTCTAAGAAAAGAAAAAGCCCCTGATTTGTAGCCTCTGCCAGTTTCTTTGGCTATTCCCACCATGGCTGAAGACTGAAATCAAGTTACTGGCCAGACCACACTGAAATGGATTCGGTGAGAGATGCAGACCATTGATTCCGGAGAGCCGGCTCCAACTCACCCCTAGAGGCTTACAACTTTATCTTTTGTGGGCTGGTTGATTTTCAGCTGGGTGAGCACAACAATAAGAAAGAAGGAAGGTTGGGCTGATGTTCCTCAGTCCTTTATGAGAGCAAAATGGAGTTTCAGGATTGGCCCTTTTCAAATCTCCAGCTTCCCATTCCTGCATGATATACTAAATAGCTTTCCATTTTTCATCACTGCAGAAGAAATAACTCAGAAATTCAAAACAGCAATACACTGAAAGGAGTTAAAAACAATCCCTATAGGAAAGATAATAAGCAGACATCATCCTAGCTATATTCATGTAGTAATGCCTCTGAGCCTTGGGTGTGGGATGCTTATGCAGTTTCTCTGGCACAGGATCACACACTGTTGTCACAGCACTTGTCCCCCTGCTGTGTTGTTATTTGTTTGCGTGTCTCTCTGCCCCAGTAGACAGACCCAGAGCTCCTTGAGGGCAGGCACCATTTGTTTTTGTTTCTTTTTCTTCACTATCTCCAAACCTTAGCAGAGTGCCTGGTTAATAACAGGCTCTTTTCCTGCATTCTGTGCCTCCACATGGGGCAACTCTAAGAGCCTTTCTAGCTCCAGATCTCCCTCTGGGAGCAACCCAGGCTTCTGTTGCAACCGCTTTGCAACTGAATTTTCTCTTTGCTTAATCCAACTTCCCTCACGCCTTTGTAGGTAGGAATTGTTCCTGAGAGTGCTCCGTAACAGATATCCTGCTTGCAAGTCCTCATTTCAGAGACAATATTTAATTTATGACAGTTTGAATATTGCATAGAGAAATTTGGAAATTCTTTGGGCCACTTTTCTACAGTAATGCATTTCACAGCATGAAATAATTTGCATTATTCAAAATTGAGTATCGCATGAAACCAGTGGCCCTTTGCTTGAGGTTACTATTAAACTAGATGATCCATTAGAATCTTTGACTTCCTAAAAATGTTTCTATCACTGGGCACTGAAATCACCTGACTTAGCTGTGATTAATGTGATTGACAGACTTTCAAGGCAGACTGCAAACGCGTTGAGAAGGAGTTCTACCACAATCATAAAGTCTTATCCTGGATAATTTTGAATAATTGCTATGGACTATTGGCCATTTTTTGGTGGGGGTAGGTACTGCCATTGAACAGGTGGATATGTGCCTTTGGTCCCAAGGCAAATGCTATGCTTTTGCAAAAGAAATCACTTTTTAATAGAACTTACTTTCACATCACCTGAATTCCTTGGTGTGTCATCTGGGATTCCTGGGTACCAAGAGTTCCCACATGTTCTGTGGGTCACATTGCCAATACAATCAGACATCTGCTTCTGGAATAATAAAGCTGTGTTTGTGGTGCCAGCACATACCTTGGCTTCTGTGAGTCAGGAAGCTTAATGTTGCATGTACTTGAACCATGCCGGTCTGCAGGAGCACAGCAGATTTCTCTGGAACACAGTTTTTTTTTTGTTTTTTTTTTTTTTTGGTTACATAATTCAATGAAAATGTCTTAACGTATGAATCTCAGCAATCAGGATGATTAACTTCAGACTTTGGCATGGCCTCAAACAGCCATTATTAACACTGGGCTTGTATGCCCTGGTTTTAGAATGAAATTCCTAATTTAATTATATCTCAGTAGTCCTCAATGGATTGACAGTGCCCTTCTTATTAATAAGATCTCAGCCTCAATTCTAGAAGATGCTTCTTTTAGGTATCAGTAAAGTGAGACAAGTAGACCTTCAGTAATTTTCCTGAATTAGGCAAGACTAGGAAGTGCTATTATAATCACATTGTAATCACTAGTATTACAAATCAGAGAAATATGTAACTATAGAACTGCAGGTACTAAAAAACACAAAGTCATATTTCTTTCTTTCTCTTTATATATATAGTATATATATAAACACACACATATACATGTGTATATGTAGTATATATGTACTCATACACACATATATACTACATATATGTATATACACACTTATAATACATGTACATATAGTATTATGTGTATGTACATATATATGTATATATACACATATATGTGTATTAGCCATTTTATTTTATATGTGTATATATACACATATTTAATAAATGTATGTATACACATATATGTGCACATATATAATATATTTTATATATGTATATATACACATATATAATAAATGTATGTATACACATATATGTGCACATATATAATATATTTTATATATGTATATATACACATATACACATATGTATATATACACATTTTATTTTATATATGTATATATACACATATATAATAAATGTATGTATACACATATAATATATATGTGCACATATATATGAAATATAATATGCACATATATAAAATATATATGTGCACATATATATAAAATATAATATGCACATATACATAAAATATATATGTGCACATATATAAAATATATATGTGCCCATATATATAAAATATATATGTGTATGTATATACACACATATAGATAGATGAGTAGACCAATGTAGCTGTATGACATAGATATAGAATTAGATGCATATCATAATTTGGGTCACATTTTTAAATGGTGTAAACCAGAAAGTGAAATGTTATTAAAGGAGCTTATTTTATTAAATTATTTTGTCTCATGAATTTAACACACAGTTTTGCATTTTATGATCGAACTTGTCTTTCTCTTCCTTTTCCTTCCCTTCACCTTTCTTAATACCACTGGACATTAAGCAAGACTGTAGTCCCACCACACTAGGCCTGAGACATTCCCACTGTGCTGAGAGACCCATAATTTGAGAACAGGCCTCCTGGGAAGAGAACAGTTCGCGTTACCATTTTTTTTCCCCAACATCCTTCCCTCACATAT
Organism: Nomascus leucogenys; assembly: GCF_006542625.1. Lineage (NCBI taxonomy): Eukaryota > Metazoa > Chordata > Mammalia > Primates > Hylobatidae > Nomascus > Nomascus leucogenys. Next base: position 95,346,565 of record NC_044389.1, on the reverse strand, counting down.
CCTGGCCTGAAATGCAGAGGCCAGGGGGAAATACTGGGGAGAGGGCTCCCAGGACCTAGCAGTGTGATCATCACAGCTGGTGCTGGGTCACTGTTTCCACAGCCACATTCCGGAGCTGTGAAAGGTCTGCCCAGACATAAATCCCAGCCCCTCTCTGTCAGTGCTAACAGATGGCAACCTCATGGCGAGACTTGTTTTATGGCACAGATTTTATACTCAGTTGGAGCAGCCAACCTTGTATAAAATGTGACTATAATGACACCATCACATTCCCCACCTCTCTCTAGAAAGCAAAAATGTGTAACATACATGCTTTGGTACAGTATATTAGCTGCATCAATCCAAATTTTTGGATGTAGAAAATCACCGATGGACTTGTTTAGCAAAAAATAGTAATTTAGGGAACCAATGTGAGTTCATTAGCATTCTCATACTGGGCTAGATTTTTAAAAGATATGCCTAGAACACGGAAAGATGGTAACAGTATCAAAGACAAGTAAAAAGAAAGGATAGAAAGTGCATTGTATGTGGATGAAATGGGAATTTAAAAAGACAAATCAAAAGAAAGTAACAAAATGGCCTCAAAACACAGTATTATTTAGTTATTTGGGCTTAAACCCAGAAAAAACACTATTTCATTTCTTACTGTAATGAAACCTAATCTTCGAGCTAGAAAAAATAAACATACTAAGAGAAAACAATTGTAATAATAAGTATAATAATAAACGTAAGAGGAGATTAAATATGTGAAAATATGTTAAAATCAGACCTTACCACTTAAAATCAGCTCAAGATTCCAGGTACAAATGAGCGATGTTACAGCATACTGAAAAAACATTGCAGATACTGTGTCACGTCCACCTTAGCAGCATGACTTGCTTTCTTTCTCATTTTAAAGCAGAGAAAACAGCAAAAAATCAGATCATCCTGCATCAAAAGTGAAGGTAGCATTAGGCTATATTGACAGAAGTTTGGTTTCCAGAAAAATCAAAGATGCATCCTAATTAAGACTATTATTTGGTATTGTGTTTTCAGAAAACTTGTCTTACATTAATGTTGATGAAACAGATTTTATTTCTATCAACTAAAATTATGAAGAAAAGAGAACAAATATTATGTGCATTAGCTGAAAGGACTTGGAATATTTTAACCTAGAAAAGACTTGAGGAGAAAGATAAGTTATTTCAAATATTTGAAAGGCTGTCAGATTTAGGCTTCATTTATGTCATTGCATTGGACAATAGAACAATCAGTAAGTTGAAGTTACAAGTAAACAGGTCTCCACTCAGCGTTAAGATGGGTTTTGTACAATTGCCAGCTGTTTAAAGTGGAAATGAACTGCTCTGAGACAGTGAACCCTGTTCAAATGGAAAGTGAAGTCAATTGTTCAGGTTTATGGTGGAAGAAATTCTTGTATTAGATGAGTGATTAAATACGATGACCTCACTGATCTCCTTCATTTCTTTTTTGTTGTTGTTGAGACAGGGTCTCACTCTGTCTCCCAGGCTGGAGTGCAGTGGCACGATCTCCGCTCCCTGCAACCTCCGCCTCCCAGGTTCAACTGATTCTCCTGCCTCAGCCTCCTGCGTCGCTGGGACTATAGGTGCACACCACTATGCCTGGCTAATTTTTGTGTTTTTAGTAGAGATGGGGTCTCACCATGTTGGCCAGCTGGTCTCGAACTCCTGGACTCAAGTGATCCACCTGCCTTGGCCTCCCAAAGTGCTGGGAATATAGGCATGAGCCACCGCACCCAGCCCACTTCTAAAATTCTGCTTGGTTTTGGGGCAGAGTGTCATTTTGAACTTATTCAGCAACTATGCAGGGTTGTAATATCTGAGCAGTGCTATTCATTCAACCCATTTTATTTTCATATATTGTAAATAGTAGCAGGATATAGGGGAAATACTCAAATAAAATGTCTTTCAGTGATGTAGATGGTATCCTGTAAAACTATTGATTAAGTATCAACATCATTGCAACAGATGGCATAACCCAGTGTCAGACCAGTAAGTTTCATCAGGGTAAGGCCGCCAATCCACAAATTGAAAACAGGTGGCAAAAGTTCCCTGGGGGACCTGGCATCTGTAAGTAATCAGTTACTGTAAAAGCCCTGGTCAGACACAAATTAGCTTCATTGCTGATGACATTTTTAATAGCTGAAGAACCTCACAGCTTTATTTAATTAGAATTTTAATATACAATATACATGCAGTTGATCACCTTTGACAATTGTTTGATTCTCTTCTACTTTCTTAGCCTAAGTTACAATATCCTAGCCAGATATTTTATTTCGGCAACACCAAAAGACATGAAACATGTGATGGAAGCCAAGATGAACTTGTCTGTCTATACTGCTAGAAGGTTTCTCTGTTGCATTTTCTCAGGTTCCTCCATTCATCCATAACCGACCCTTAAGGGGAAATCAAATACATATGTACTCGGTTTCTGTTCAGTGGAAATTAAATCCCACGAAAACCAAACTGTGATTTGAACTGAAAATACTCATTTTTAAAGTATGTTACCAACCTTTCTGACATGATATTCCACCAACCTCCCCCTCCCCAATGGAGATGGAAGTAAATCAAAGTTTATTCATAGGGTAATTGACATATAAGACAATGGATAAAGACATAAATTGCTAACATTGTCCAAAATCGTTATTTTGAAAGCTTTGGGTCTTCTAGTTCAAAGCTTCACTGGAAAGTACAGAATTTAGTAGCAAAGCAAGGCTACTCCGTTTGGGGAAAAACGAATAGCTTAGAGTCCTTTGGGCATACCATGAGAAGATCTCTGTACATTCATGAATGCTATTGGCCAGTATTTCAGTTAATATGGTAAGATAATTTTTCTTCTGACTATACTCAGTAATTTGTCAGAAAAGCATTTGCTTTATGGAAACAGTAAGTTTCTGCATGTATAACAATTGAGACAGGTCATAAAACAGAATAGAAATATAACAGAAAACAGCAGAATGATTTCAAATACTCTATTTTTGGAAAATAAACACTATGTGAAGTCAAATAAAATATACTGCACACAATCCAGAAGTTCACTCACCTCCACATTTTCCGTTTTCTCCATAGTTACATAGAGAATTCTAAGGCGGAAGTCAGCCACATAAAGTAGCTACATTTTTAGTCTAAATGAAGAAGCAATTGATGGCATTGGAAGAAGTTTAATCTCATGCCTATATTCTTGAACTTGCCTCTGTCCCCCAGCCTCTTCCCTATACCAGGAGAAATTTTATCTTCATATGCTGCATTGTTTTCTACTAGGCATTATTCTCTTCTCTAAAATGAAGAAAGCGTTTTGCATTATTGGCTTTGGTCAAGGCTTTGGTTTGTATTTTATTAGTTTATTCCAGTCATGAATGGCTGATTTATTGTTTGAGAAAAAGTTTCTGGTCATCATGGCCTTCATACTTTGTGTGCATCAACTGCCTCATCGTTATCATAATCTGGAGCCTGAATCTTTTTAAAGTTTAAAAACAGTAAGCCCCTTGACAGATTACAATGACATTTCCAAGACAGTTCATATGAGGAAAATGGAATCAAGCAATAGACAGTGAATGCCTTCCTGTGTATAACTGTGATGTGAACTTAAGCCTTCTATATTATAATGAAAGCCCTGTTGGATTACACACATCACCCTTCAGATTTCACAGCTGTTGGTAACTGCAAAGCACAAGTAGTAGCCTCTTCCACAGCCAATGGAGACATTATCTTGGCTTCCAATTTTTTTCATTCAGAAGATAGATATGGCGTTTTCCTATTGATTTCATTGTGTAAACATAAAGACATATTTTAGATGCTTTTGACTATGAAATTCTCTAATCCTCAAGTGTGGCTTTGTAGCTCCCAGGTATACTGCCATGGTTCAGGAAGGGATTTCTGGGGAGTGGGACATTCAGGAAGCATCTCCATTGGTTCAAGAACTAGGGCAGTGAAAAAGCAATAGAGAACAAGCCTGGTGTTGCACTGTTGCCCCTGAGTAGTCCTAAAACAGTCCCAAGAAATCTAGACTAAACATGTTCTTCCGTGGGAGTCTCTCTCTGAGCTTCGTTCCAATCTCACAGAAAGATTTGCTGAAGTTGGCTTGGACCTAAGAAGCATAAAATCCCATGGGTAGGTAAAGAAGAAACCATGCAGCTGTTCCTAGAAACTTCAAGTTCTGCATTGCTCCTGATTCTCTTTGTCTTAGTAAGACTTTTGATTTTAGGTATGATCTGATATAATATATGGTTAATTGATAATACAACCCATTGGTGATTATTGTTTAGATTTTAAAGAAGCTGACTTACTGACTCATTGTTCCTCTTCACATTTTGTTGCTTACCTTTTAGTTATTTCTGTTTTTCAAGAAGCTCCTGAGAATGAGAGGAGTGAACGTGCCTGTGTTTTTTATATGTTAATCATAACATGATGAGTGAGTTATTTTAAGAGGTGAAAATCGTTGGCCAAAACTAAATTTCCCAGTTCACTGTATATTTAGGTTTATCACATAGCTCAGTTCCTTGTTACCATGGATAAGCAGAAAAGTACTATAGGCTAGTTACTATTTCTCCCTTAACAATCAAAGTTGTTATACCGGAAATCAGAGGTAAGAATTAAATAAGAGGGCTGAAATGAGGGGGCTGAGATGTACATTGTGTATCCTGGTGAGTAAGAAGGCTGGATAGGGGCCGGATGTAAAGGTTGGGGTTTGAAATTCTTGGATAAAGAAAAATGAGCAGCTTCTGGGCAAAAGAAATACTTTTGGGCTTTTCTACATTCTAAGATTTATTAGGAAACTGTGTTGTTCTAGACTTTTCTGTTTATCATGTGTTTTTTCCATTTATTCATCTCTCGACATTTATTAAACTCCTTTTTTATGAAGCAATGTGTCTGATCATAACTTGTTATGAACATAACAAGCTGGGATTATAACAAGTCGACTCAGCCCATCCAAGAAGGAATGGAAGATGTGTTTACATGTGATATAAGTCAGCATATGTTCATTGCCATGCCGAGAGGAAGAAAGTTCTTGTGAATGTGTAATCAAGCTGGGGATCTGATTGGGCAGGGGTGGCTAAAGCACAGGGCAGATGGAGGGAGAGATCCTAGGAACAGGGAGCGGCATGTGTTCTGCCTAGAGGGAGGAAGGTACGGTAATTCCTTGAGGAGTGGGAGAGGAGTTCATTATAGCTACAAGGTTTGAAGGGTGAGTTGAGACATCATTTGAAATGGACTTGAAGATCAGACTAACATGCCAAGCCTTTATCCTGTGGACAATTTAGAGCCAGTATACATTTTTGAGCAGGACTTCAGATACTATCAAGATATATCTGCCTGCTCATCAGTGTTGGACTAGATAAAGGAAATGTGGTACATCTCTACCATGGAATTCCATGTAGCCATAAAAAGAATGGAATCATGTCCTTTGCAGCAATGTGGACACAACTGGAGGCTGTTATCCTAAGCAAATTAACACAGAAATAGAAAACCAAATACCCCACGTTATCACTCAAAAGTGGGAGTTAAACACTGAGGACTTGTGGACATTGAGAGAGAAACAATAGACACCAGAATCTACTTGAGGGTGAAGGGTGGGAGGAGGATGAAGATTGAAAACCTCCGTATCGAGTACTATGCTCACTACCTGGGTGAAGAAATAATTTGTATACCATATCCAAGCAACATGCAATTTGCCCATGTAACAAACCTGCACACACATCTCCCACAATAAAAGTTGGGAGAAAAAAAAATGATGTATCTGGCAATCGTGGCCAAAGGAGACTTGATTAAGGAGAGAATGGATACGGGGCACAGCTGAGCTGTTAAAATAGGGAAGAGTTATTTTTAAAAAGCCTAAACTTTTATGTAATGTTGAAATAAGAAGGAAATGGTATTTAATTGACCACTTGGAGAAACTTGAGCTAATTAGTGTCTTTAAGGTGCTTTTTACTGCACTGATGAAACTAATATATTTAAAACCTCACTACTTCCTATATACATGTAGTGAATAATCAGAATTAAGAAAAATATCTGAAATCATACGTTAACTTGTATTTTTGCTAAAGGAAAAACCTATTAAGATTTTAATAACTTTTCTATGGTGGAAGCACTGCAATAATTCTTTCAATCCATATATTAAAATTTAGATTTTTAACTTAGAGTCCTTAATGAGATTTAAAAAGAGTTTTTAACTTTGAATTTTAATTATATTTTTTCTTAATAAGCTGTGCCTCTGGTTAATTTCTATATCTTTGTGAAAATTTTGTCATTTTCAATTGATGGAGGTGTTTTGATTAACTTTCTTCAAGATCTGAGTATATATATATATATACACACACACTATATATATATACACATATGTGTGTATATATACATGTGTATACATATATGTGTGTATATATACGTATGCATATATATACACATTGCTATTGTGCTTATTGCAATGCACTAATTACTTTATTGTCTTCATTATTGTTGAGGAATTTGGTAGGAAAGGAAGGATATTTGTTCAAACATACTTTAGGCTTTCCACTTCTAATTAGAATTTCTACTTTCTATTTAGAAGTTAAAACCTGTAAGTAGAAACACAAAAAAAATTGCTTTGGTAGACCCTAAGAATCAAAAGACATATGTTTTAGGTTTACCTTTAGAGAAACAGGAGTTTTGCCAGTACAGGAAAAAGTTATAATACTGGAATTTTCCCTGTGATGATGAATTGCCAGTCTGAGAGGAAGTGGTTGGGGAATGGTGGCCCACCAGCCTGAAAGCCCCAAGAACAACCATTAATAAGCACTCTTTGGTTGAACACCCATCATTATGGGGACTGAGCTCCCTGGGAGAGCGCCATTCTGCCTCCATTTGACATTCAGAATTGTGAGTAAGAGAATGAATGGAAGTGTATAAAGTCTTCCTGAAACAGACTGAAAAAGTCTTCATTTGGAGTAAAGAATAAGGAGCTAAAATTAGAACATCTCATTTTTTCAAGAGAGTTTTATAGGTGCGACTAGAATCATGATAGTTACTTTGATTACGCTAAAAAGTAAGACTTGGGATATTTTATGTATGCCATATTTTAAGTGCCAAACATTTTCAATACTCAACTTTTGAGAGCCTGAAAGGGTGGAAAGCAAGTCAGATAGAGAGCATCTATAGTTTGCCTTTTGAAGCTCTTTTTGAAAAGCTAGAGAAAGACTCAAATTATCTAGATTATGTGGCTGTTCCTTTAAGTAGGATTACTTATGTCATGTTTGCATCAGGAAGTAGATAAGTGGCCAATTTCTCATGTAGTTCCACAATCTTCAACAAAATTGACTTATTGCTGGATTCTCATTGCACCACGAGATGTAAATTGTTAGTTCCACAACCAGCTGGTGGTTTCTGTGGCCCAGGGAGGGCTGTCAGCCAGTCTATGGGCTGAAATGTTGGTGACAAAGCAACATTAACATGGAAATATGAAGTCGTTCAAAGGCCATACTTCACTGGCTGATGGCTGTACTCTCAGCTCAGAGGAAGAAGGGAAAAATAAATTGCTCTGGTGTTTACTGTGTCTGGAAGTGAAGTCAAGAATTATCTTGTATGTGGGGAGAAAAACTTTCATGGGGAATGAAGGAAAGAAACAGATGAGTATACAATTAGGGGACTTAATTTCCAAATCTTGTGGTCTTCTCACAGTTAGCTGTAAATGCCCTATACTATCTCTTAGCCACTTATAAACTCTGTAAGGGCAGGGACCGAGTCTGGTTTGCTTACTACTATACCCATGGAGAACCTAGTTGGCATTCAATAGATTTCTATTAAATAAATGAGTGAACAAATATCTAAACTTGGACTGTAATTATGTTTAGTAGTAGAATCATTCCAGTTTAAATAATGAACCAATGAAATGCTCTGGTCTTGATTCTCAAAGGCAACTTCTTGAAGGACCTAGGAAAGGGTCATCTTCTGACCTTCATAATGAAAATGAGTGTGTTAGACAAGTTATCATTATTCCATTTTCATAAAAATCATATGAACACATAGTTTAAAGAGTTGTAAACCATCATCGGCCCTGTCATATCCCGCTTCCCAGAGGCAACTGTTTTCACTTCTTTTTAGCTATTTTCTCATGGTATTTTTCTACTTATATCTAAATAATATGGTAATAGTGCTAGCTCTGGTTTTCCAACTTTAATAATTATCTCTTAAAACACAATGGAAGGCCTAGTGTGGTGGCTCACGCCTGTAACCCCAGCATTTTGGGAGGCTGAGGCGGGTGGATCACGAGGTCAGGAGATGGAGACCATCCTGGCTAACACGGTGAAACCCCATCTCTACTAAAAAAAAAATACAAAAAATTAGCCAGGCGTGGTGGCAGGCACCTGTAGTCCCAGCTACTCGGGAGGCCGAGGCAGGAGAATGACATGAACCCAGGAGGCAGAGCTTGCAGTGAGCCGAGATCGCGCCATTGCACTCCAGCCTGGGAGACAGAGCAAGACTCCATCTCGAATACATACATACATACATACATACATACATACATACATACATAAAAATAAAAACACAACGGAAGATGAAATTTTAGTTCTCTAAATTTAATCCAGCCCCTGTCACACACCAACCCCCTAACTTTCTGATATTAACATTGTTAGCTATGTTACTAATAAAAGCACTCTTTAGAGCTGAGAAGTTTCAGATGTTATGAATTCCTTCATCTCTCTTTTGAGTTGGATTCCCTGTTTCATAAATTTCTTGTCTTTACTTTTCCTTGATTTACTGTCTGATTTTGGTATAATATATCCTCTAGTAGTTTCTTGGAAAAGAATACTTTGGACTGAGATGGGTGGATCACTTGAGGTCAGGAGTTTGAGACCAGACTGGCCAACATGGTAAAACCCCGTCTCCACTAAAAATACAAAAATTAGCTAGGCATGGTGGCGTGTGCCTGTAGTCCCAGCTACTTGGGAGACTGAGGCAGGAGAATGGCTTGAACCTGGGAGGGGAGATTGCAATGAGCTGAGATTGCGCCACTGCACTCCAGCCTGGCGACAGAGCGAGACTCCTACTAAAAAAAATAAAATAAAATAAAAAAATAAAAAAATAAAAAAGAATATGTTGGAGATAAGTATCTCAGCCTTTGCATCCCTAAGTGGCCTATCCCCATTCAAAGTTGGCTGTACATTGAATTTTAAGTTGAAATTCATTTCTCCACACAATTTTGAAGGCATTGCTCTTTTGTCTTCTAGTTTTCCTGTGTTATTGTTGAGAAATCCTAAGTAATTTTTTTGTTGTTGTTTGTTTTTTTGTTTTGTTTTGTTTTTTTGAGACAGAGTCTCACTCTGTTGCCCAGGCTGGAGTACAGTGGTGCGACCTTGGCTCACTGCAACCTCTGCCTCCCAGGTTCAAGTGATTCTCCTGCCTCACTCTCTCGAGTGATTGCAGGCACCCACCACCATGCCTGGCTAATTTTATATTTTTAGTCAAGATAGGGTTTTGCCATTTTGGCCAGGCTGGTCTTGAATTCCCGAACTCAAGTGATCCACCTGCCTCAGCCTCTCAAAGTGCTGGGATTACAGGCGTGAGCTCCCTCACCTTTTTAAAGCAACTTTTTCAAATTCTCATCTGAGTTCTTTGGGGTTTTGTTTTCCTTCCTGCTTTAGACTCTCTAAAGGTACCACTTGACCAGTTTGCCTTACTACGAGGGGTTAGTTACATGACTAAACGTGGCAATGTGAGCTTCATTTTACCACTTCCTAAAATAAACTTGCCCCTCGGCATTTCCACAGTGGAGAAATGGCTAAGCCTAGATAATTCAGACTGATCTGGGAGCCTGGCATTCTGTTCATTTTTCTAATTGAATGTGTATCATTGAAAATGTCTCCTTAAAAAATGATTTCCTTTTCTTAGTGTCATATCTCCTGGGTACCATTTGAAGTAATATAAAAGCATCTTAAGGGATACTCAAATTCTCTTTGATTTTCATTGAGCCTCTGACTTCATGTTTCAATTATATTTTAATAAACTGTTGACATACAAGACATATAAAAGATGAGAGTGAATATCAATTTGATGGCGTGACTGCATTTTTTAACAGCAAGATGATCTTGTTTTCTTTGACATCTCTTTTATGCTTAAATGAATGGATCTTTGTAGTGGGTATATCTAGTTGAAGGGTTCAGTGTACTGACAGATTTTTGCAAGTTGTACTTAGGAAGGAAACTTATACTCTTGTGTATCCCTCCCAGAAACTAATTAACTGCTAAACACATAGTCAAGGATCAGTTATGTTTGTGATGTCTTGTGTCAGCCTGTTAGGGCTGCTATAACAAAATACCATAGACTGGGTGGCGTAAACAACAGACATTTATTTCAGTACAGTTCTGAAGGCGACACGTCCATGATCAAGGTGGCAGCAGATCTGGATTCTGGTGAGGAACCTCTTCCCGGTTTGTAGCTGGCCTTCTGTTTGCTGTGTTCTCACATGGCATTTCCTTGGTTTGGGCCAGACATCTATGGAAATGATAGAGCAAGAACATAGTCAAGTCATCTATGTGTACACACACATACATATAAGAAAATACTTGTAAATAATGATAGTCAAGATTATAAGCAGGGAGAGAGAACACGTGCGATCTGGTATTTCTTCTCATAAAGTCACTAACCTTATAGGATCAGAGATCAGGGTGTCAAATTTCTAACCTCATTTAACTTTACTTAATTCCATAGATGCCCCATCCCCAAATGTAGCCAAACTGGGTGTCAGCGCTTCAAAATACAAATCTGAGGGAGACATGAACTTTGTCCATAGCATCTGGTTTTATAACTTTTGTTGTATTGTTCACTTTGAGTTGGTCTTGATTAATTCATTAAGGTTTACATTTACAGTTGTCAAGAAAAATGCCAAATCAGTTTTACCTCTTTATTTCAATAGGGAGAATTGGTGCCTAATGATTTTTGTGACAAGTATAAGATTTTTTAAAAATCTTGTGTTATTTTTGTTTCTCAGCTGTTTGACAATTGCTGAACCATTATTGAGAGTAGTTACTGACAATTACTGACAACCGTTGAATCTTCAGTTGTTGAATCTTCGATAGTTGAATCTTTGGTTGTTGAATCTTCAAGAATTTCAATAGTTGCTCTCTGTTTCTGTGTTTTAAATTTACTTTGAAATTCTTTGAGTTTATTGAAGAGACAAAGCAATTTGAACAATTTAGTGTTTGCCTCTCTCAATCTCTGCTTCACATCCTAGACCTTAAAAATGATACAGTTGGCATAGACTTTTACATATGAAGGCCCAGAGGGAAGTGATACTAAAGTCTTGATACATGGGTTTGTAGTACATGCTTTGGTCTTTTGTCAGTTTATGTAGTTTGAGGTGCAATTGAGACTTGAACCTCATTCTGTCCGAGATGATGGGTGAATTTATTCTACACCTGATGCAGCAGAATCTTAACAGGAGATCTCTGGGACTCACCCAGACATCTGATCTGTCTTTTCTTAGTAGGCTTACTCAGAACCTGGAAGCATCTCTGCACAAAATGACCGGTCAAGATGGAGTTTCATGGAATGATTGAAAGTCAGGCTGGTGGGTGACAATCTTATTTTTCAGTGGTGGCTAATTCAGCATGTGCCTTGTTGTTAGGTTGCGGCCAACTCTTTGTAAATGGTATTGATCAATATAAACACAAAAAGTTGAAATTATGTACTTCATACAATAATGGATTATTTCAAGTTAGTACGGCACTGATTGTAAGGACTCGCTGTGGAGTTCGAGCAAAATTGCCCTTCAGGCCTTTCTGCAGATGAACTGCAAGTCCCGATTCATTGTAAAGCTTTCTTGTGATCCCTAACTATCCAGAAACTCCTGACCTCCCTTTTCTTTGAGCTGGTCAGTCCAGCGAGGCAATGCATGTGAAAACACCCACAGCCCTTTGACAGAGTAAAATGGGAATCTCCAGTGCTGTTATCATTTGTCCAGAATATATGGTATTCATGATGCCTGCCTCTGCAGATTGCTGCAATTCCACATTTTGGTACAAATGACAAGAAACTTTCCCCAAAGAGTAAATGCATTCATTTTTCTAAAACTGAATTTTTGTAAAATCTTATGACAATGAAGGAGTCATTTGAAATAATATTTCGGAATCTTTTGCCTTGAGGAAGAAATGACATGAGGAAGAAATGACATGACTAATTTTAATCCTAGAGTCCCTGAATGGTCCCGTGTGACTGATTGGTGGTAGACACATTCAGAACCGTCCGTCCGTTCTGTGAGTCTTTGTCTATTTGCAAGTCTACTATTGCAGTATCCTGCTTCAAACACCTTCACAATCTTTCTTCTAGGATATCGTAGACTCCAGGGTTTATTTCAGCTGTGGAACAGACTGCTCTTCGCAGCCTAATCCAGAAATACCAGCAATAGTATTAACAATCTAATTTGGTTTCTTCAATTCAATGTTAGGACAGTAAAATTAATTAACATACATGTTTTTATACAGAATTGGTAGGTGATACGATTGTTACATCATTTAAAAATAGAAAACATGCTCACTAGCTAAATTTTTGATGGATAACAGCAATGACAGTAAGCTTTTTTGTTGCTCCTTTTTGAGATGTCTACCCGGCATCTAGTAAACCTGACTTTATATCTGTAAAAATAAATGATCTGTAAAAATCAGCTTGTTTATTAGTTTTGGTGGATACACAATATAGGATTATGAGGAAATAAACTAAATAACCTTCATTCTTCACAGGTGGTCATTCATATTACTGAGGGGACATTGAATCATTATGCAATTGCCTCTTTATTGAACAAAGAACAGTAGATCTGAAAGTCCATTTATTTCTATAAACAGTACATCTGCTAAAATTTAGATATATTATTTTTTAAATTTCATTTTAGTACTTTGTCATAGTCTCCAAAGAATCATCTATTTTCAATGTTAACATACTTTTTACACCATTTATATGTTCTTTAGACTGTTTTTAATCTAAAATTACTTATATCACATTAGATGATATAAATTCTCTTCTAAGCAGCATATCTCTGTAGGTAACCTTCACTTAATCACTAAAGAGAAAATTCTAAATCTTTAGTATTTACTGAACGAATCACTTGATGCTTCTAATTATCGGTAGTGTATCTGATAGCAATCAGGTCTGCAGTGAGTAATTGGTGAATTCCATTTTATAATTAATTCCTTTTTCTGAATCAATCTGGCCAAATTGGGAAAGAGAACATACTGTTTATCTCCTGAAAAACAAAAAGAAAGGAAAAAAACATTTCTCTTCACTTCTCTAAGCGTTCTTACATTGATATGTGTGGCTTCCTAAGGTTTTGTATTGTTTGTTTTGTTCTTAGAGGATAAATGCCTACTTAACTTTTTTGTTAAGTTAAAGTCCTACTGACTTTTTCAAGTAAGGAGGAGGAATTATCCACTAGACTAGAACAATGTACTGCTGAGGGGGTGAAGTCATTAAGTCTCCTGGTGTAATAGCTGGTCTTTCTTAGCAATTTTAGGTAACTCCAAAGAAACTAACGCCCCAGTGAGATAAGAATATGTATGTAGCTTTGTTTCCTTCTGCCTCCCTCCTCTATCTGGGTTCTTCTTTTGTTCCTGTTATTTTCTGGAATCCCGGGTTTAATAGGTCCCTCCTATAACCCTGCTGCTCAAAGTATGGTCCATGGACCAGGCGTGGCAGCAGCAACACCAGGAGGCTCGTCAGAAATGCAGGACTCTAGGCGCACCTTGGACCTCCCGAGTCAGATCTGCATTTTAACTCTTAGTAGTCCCTCACCTTCCCTCAGGTGAATCCTGGGCATGTGGGAGCTTTTCCTAGATTTTCCTTAGTACCTGGCCTGCCCAGCTCATCACTCCAGTCATTAATCCTGATATTTACAATATAAAAGGCAGGCCCAAACCATAGGGTGATACATCAGTTTAAATGCGTTACTGAGACTTGGTCCAGCAGTTTTCCATATGATAACATATTCCCACGGGTTGTCGAAGTGTCAGGCAAGAAAAAGCAGAAGCTACCACTTTGAGTTTCACATATGTATTTCCTATATGGGTATAATTCAAGTTCCAGAAAGAATTCAGGTCCGCCGTATCCCTCACTTCCATTGTGTACTCCTATCTCAGGCTTCCCCATTTCTGGATGGCCACTCCAGTAAGAGGTCTGGTGTTGGGGCAGGTGTGTCCTAGTGAAAGCAGGGGAGGAAGAGGCAGGATAATGACACTGAACATCCCAGGTGGACTTTGTGTGGGAGCTGAAACTGAACCTGAGGTCTGAAGACCCAGGCTCAGGTGTCAGCCTGAGATGTGAGACATTGTGTAAAGCCAAAGTGAGGACATGCTGATGTCTTTTCCTTTCTTTATTCACATGCCATTCTCTATAAACAGTACACTTGAAAATTTGTCTCAGAGCATTTTGCTTTTCCTCTGGGGAAATGTAAGAGAAAATTATATGTGTAGGGTAGAAACATGTTAATTGTGTATTAATTTATTCTAGAATGGATGCAGGATTATTACTTTTGAGTGGGTCTAGTGTTCAAGGCAAATAGTGATTTCTGTGCATGACTGATGGTGGGACCTCAGACAGGGCACTTTACCCACCTGCAGTTGTATTTCCTATATAAAATTGGAGCAATGACACTGCCTTACATAATTCAAGGGCTATTGTGAAAAACAAAGTCGATAGTAAGAAAACACTTTTCAAAGAGGTGTATGCCGCTAAGGAGTTAATATAAAGTTGCAAATACTTGAACAAGTCTTTTCATTTTTAAAATAAAATCAAAACCAATATCTAAAGATTATCTTATGTATGCAGTCATATTCCACATGTAATTTTGGTTGATGCCTTCAAAGTATAAATTTATGACCTTGAACTTCAGAGACACAGGAGAAATAGAATTATTCAGTGTTTTACGGACAACAATGTTTCTCCAAGTGTAGTTCTCTGATCTATCTGCCTCAGTATCCCCAGGGGTCTTTGTGAAGCGTGTAGGTTTGAGGAATCTTCAGGAACACCATGTGATTTTAGTGCATTCTATAAAGTTCGAGAAGCTAGTTTATGTGTACTTTTATTATCAATGATCGGAAGAATGTAGAGATTTTATTGATGTTCAACGTCTAGGAATTTTGGTTGTATAACAGCTATCCCTAATTTTTTCTTTAATTCTTACTCTTGTAAAAGGAAATTGTATTTCTGTTTTCTTTTTTCTGAAATGTTGTTTGTTCATTCATTCAACAAAGATTTCTTGAGCATCTTCTACAGCTGCGAAGGCTTATTTTCTGTTTAGGAAACCAATTTCATTACTCTTTGCATTCCTACATTACCAGGGCCATACATGCATTGCAAACTGAGATGCTTTGGTCAGATTTCTGGTAAGATATGGACCTCAGACCCAGTCTCTGTTTATGGTCAATAAGCCACCATAAATTTTAGGGTGACTCCTCCCCTTCTCCTGTCTTTGATTTCATTTGTTAAAATTAATTTGCTGTCCTTTCTACCTGTTGGAATATTAAACAGAGAAAAATGGGGATAGAACAAATCAGGTTATTTTTGCTCTTCCATGCCACACCTTGATGCAGGAAGTTTAAATCCACTTTTTCTATAGTAGAGATTATTGTAGTGGATTTTAGTAGTGTTCAGTTGTTTTCTTATTTCCACTTAGAGAAGTTGCTGATGATGTGGAAAACTCAGTCAGGTATTTCATATGTCTTATTAAGTACATGAAATGGAGAATTAACAATCCTAGACATTAAAACTGTTACTCACCTGTCAGTCTAATTAAGTACTTACGTGTCTTCTCTGAGTCCACTCTTTATGCTAACAAATAACTCATCAAATTAGTCAATCCTTTACTGACTTTATGTGTGATAGCCGGATATCTTCAGAATAAAAGCATTGTTTGCTTTTATCAAGTGAGCCTAAGGTGGTGAAAACATATACTCAAGCAATCTATTTTGAAGTCAATAATAGCGGAGGTGATCATGTTAAGTCATGTGTTGGATCAAGCCTTTTCTTCCTAAAACCCTTCCAACTTTTCACCTCCTTAGAGTAAAATCCATCTTCCTTGCATTCTGCAAGGCCCTGGGGGATACAGTTGCTTCTCACCTTCCCTCCTTGTCTCAGACACTTTGCCTATGCTTCCTCCACTCCAGACACACTGGTCCTCCTTCCAGTCCTCCAGTAGAAGGCTAATTCTTGCTGGCACCATGTTTTGGCTGGGACTTCTGCACACCACTGGGAAGCCTTTTGAAAGTTTGAAGCTGGCATGATTTGATTAAGAAGAAATGAATGAATAAATGAATGGATGAATTTACATCAAATTGAGGAGAAAGCACTTTTTTTTTCCACGAACAGGAACTTAGGCATTTTGCAGAGCACTCTGAAATGTTTTAAATGTCAGTGATTGATAAACGTATTATGAACTAGTGAGAGGTCTTTCTAAGTGTATTTACAATGAGTTTAAATACGGTCGAGTTAGGATTAGCATTCTCAGAACAGACCTGAATCCAAGCTTAGAAACTGGAATTTACATATAAATAGAAAATTAAATCAGTTTTCTAAACAGGTATTTTTGAAAATCCAATAACAGGTTAACAAATTTAAGGTTTATACAAACAGAGAGAATATTTTTGACTTAATTTTAATTAAACTTCACAAAGTATTCGATTGATAAATGGGAATGGAACAAAGCATTCTCTCAGCATTCCAAATAGCATTGAAAGATGTCGATGGCTTAAAAAAAAGAAAAAAGAAATGATCCCAGGCTGCCTGTCTGTTACCCAGCCAAGTAATTCATAACAAAAGGCAGGTTAAAACACTTCACTCCACAGCGGTGTGTTGGGAGTTGTGAGACATTATGTAAAGTTAAAGTGAGAACACGGTGATGTCTTTTCCTCTCTTTATCCACATGCCATTCCTTATAAGCAGTGTACTTGAAAGTTTGTCTCAGAGCTTTTTGCTTTTCCTCTGGGGAAATGCGAAAGAAAATTATCTGTGTAGAATGGGAACATGTTGATGTGCATTAATTTATTCTAGAAGAGATGCAGGATTATTACTTTTGAGTGGGACTGGAGTTCAAGCAAACAGTGATTTCTGTGCATGAACACTGGAAGTGCTCAAGGCTAGTTATCACAGATGTTTGAAGTGGGAAGTGGTTGTGGGATATATATTTAATTGGGAAAGGGAGATATGTATTTCACTGGTATCTCCCTTTCTCAATTTTCTTGAGTACTACCATTGTTGTTTATATTAATTGAAACATAAATGGAGCAAAGCCATTACCCACGTTTCAGTGTTGAGTGAAAAGACAAGTGAGGTTAATCCCATTTGGTTGAAGAGCCTAGAGAGATGACCCCGACCCAGGCGTGGAGCAGAGCACAACAGTTGATGCCTTCATAGAATAACCACGTGTTCAATCAGCCTATTTCCAAAGAGGTTCCCTCCGCTTTAACCAACTCCTAAAATTATTATTATGTGACTTTGCCACCATTCTAAATACCTAAACAATGTCGCTTTCTTTTTTTCCTTTTCCTAGTTTGTTAAAAGTTTGTCTAGATTTTCATGGTCACGTGCATCCCGCCGTCCCAAAACATATTTTTGTACCGACTTAATACCCTTCCTTTAGTCCAGAGTGTCATGCATGCAAATCTGCATGTAAATGGACTGAAATTTAAATATTAAGGTACACTTGCCATCCTTTTTTTACTCTAGGTTGATTCTTTGAGTGTTGATGTTATTTGTTTTTTTGGTTTTTTTGAGGCGGAATCTCATCTCGCTCTGTCGTCCAGGCTGGAGTGCAGTGGAGAGATCTCGGCTCACTGCAAGCTCCGCCTCCAGAGTTCACGCCATTCTCCTGCCTCAGTCTCCCCAGTAGCTGGGACTATAGGTGCTCGCCACCACGCCCAGCTAACTTTTTTGTATTATTAGTAGAGACGGGGTTTCACCGTGTTGGCCAGGATGGTCTCGATCTCCTGACCTCGTGATCCGCCCGCCTCGGCCTCCCAAAGTGCTGGGATTACAGGCGTGAGCCACCGCGCCTGGCCGATGTTATTTGTTTTTATTTTACATTTTTGTTAACAGAAAAGAGGAGGAAAAGTTCATAAACTAACTTCCATTTTATATAGAACTTACATTTCATACCCTATTCCCTTTCCCCTACCCATCTTGTTTAAAATTTAGACCCTTACCACCAAATAATTACACTTTTTCTTCTCCCAGCCTTTGTTAGTCATGAATAAATGTAAAGCTTTTGTCCTTGGTTTGGCTGGAAGTTCATCATTTACATAATCACCATTGTTGGCGTAATGTCACATGAGCTTACTATCCTTTTGTTAGAATTTTAGAAGCGCCATGATTTTGAAGGCCTTTGCAAGCCTAACTGATAACTAAGGAAATACAGAATTGGAAAATACCTGATATGTGTAGCTTCCAGGAAAGATTAAGATATTCTAATAATATTTCAAAATTGGGAACCTCTCTTGGGTTAACTGACAACTTCCTACTATTTTTTTGTGCTATAGTTCATACTTTTTTTTTTCCTTAACCATTTGTAGGTTAGAGAAATTGTATCTTACCTTAGCTCTCAAAATTAAGTAATCCTCTTAATATCACCATCTATAATTTGTGAGAAGTGACTGAAAATACAAAATATTTAAGATTAGGTCTCAAGTTTCAATAATAAATATTTGCTTAATAGTGGATTCAAGGACTAGCATACTTCAACCCTTACCACAGACATATTAAAAATGAAATATTTAATATATGATACAATCTCCAAAATTGTATGGTTTAGCAAAGATAAAACATATTAATATTTTCACTGTACAGTGATAAAATAAAATGTTGTAGTGCTTTCAGTATTGTTATTTCCTGGTCAAGATTTTTCCATCATTTGATAAGGTCTAAAATGTTTATATTGGCAAAATTTCAAATTAGGGTTAATAATGCCACTTTTTTTTTTTTTTTTTTTTTTGAGACAGTGTCTCACTCGTTTGCTCAGGCTGCAGTGCAATGGCATCATCTCTGCTCACTGCAACCTCCCCCTCCCCGGTTCAGGAGATTCTCTTGCCTCAGCCTCCCAAGTAACTGGGATTACAGGTGTCTGCCACCACACCCGGCTAAATTTTGTACTTTTAGTAGAGACGTAGTTTTACCATGTTGTCCAGCGTGGCTGGTCTCAAACTCCTGACCTCAGGTGATCCACCAGGCTCGGCCTCCCAAAATGCTGGGATTACAGGCATGAGCCACTGCGCCTGGCCTAATACCACATTTAGGTGACTAACAATACAAATCCAGTTTTCTATGGTTTAGCCTGAGTAAGAAGAAAATATGTGGGAGATGCTTAACAAAATGTAAATGGTTTTTTACAAGCAAAAGTTTGTAAAGTATGTTTTGGAGCTTACCTTATAAAACATGGTATGCTATCATGTCCTGCTGGTGAGTGTGTAAACTGATACAGGCTGAGTGCATTAGTGTACAGATTCTACTCAGAAATTTTTTCTGAGCAAGTAATTGCAGTTGTTCACAAAAATATAGCCTCTAGTATCAAATTAAAATTTTAACAATTCAGGAATAGTTTATGGTAGACACAAATTGTCCATTAAACATAATATATAGTCAATAACATGGAAAGATATTTATTATTTAGTGCTGAAATCAAGTTATACACATATATGGACACACGTATATGTACACATGTGCATACCTGTATATTTGAAGACATATGCAGGCTTTCAGAGAAATATTCTGGAAGGATATTCATTAAGGTGATAACTCTGAGCCCTGCACCCAGGATAGAATAATATTTTAATTGTTTTCTTGTTTCCTTTTAATGATTTATTTTTTATATTTTTTAAAAAAGTATTTTAATTTAATAATTTTATAAAGTCCTTCAATTTTTTTACTTATGTGAATTTTTTTTTTTTTTTTTTTGAGATGGAGTCTTGCTCTGTCACTCAGGTTGAAGTGCAGTGGTATGATCTTGACTCACTGCCACCTCCATCCCCTGGTTTTAAGCAATTCTCCCTTCTCAGCCTCCCGAGTAGCTGTGATTACAGGCACTCGCCACCATGCCCGACTAATTTTTGTATTTTTAGTAGTGACAAGGTTTTGCCATGTTGGACAGGCTGGTCTCAAACTCCTGACCTCGTGATCTGCCTGACTCAGTTTCCCAAAGTGCTGGATTACAGATGTGAGCCACGGCACCTGGCCAATGTTTTTAATTAGAATGAGGTCATGCTTACTTCACTGCAAGGATTTTTTTTTTATTTATACAATGAAATTCATCCCTTAATGACTTTTTGAACTGGACCATGGTAAGTCTATATTCTTCAGGTGTTGCTTATTTATAAAATAAAGAACATGATTTCTCTCTTAGTACTTTGTCCTGAGCGTTAGTGACTATATATCAAACATAATTTTTAGCAAAATCCTGGCAAGAATTTGTTGTCCTATATGAAAGACATTGTTTTTCAATTATTTTATGAAATTCAGGTATTTTTCTTAGTCTTACGCTAAAGTAGGCCACACCCTTAGAAGGAATTTATTCTAAACATATATTTTAACAACTACTTAAAGCAGAGAGTCCTCTAGTTTATCTAGAATTTGCTTTTGTGAGTTATGAGAACCTTTTATAAAAATGTAATTCAAAAATAAAGGAAAAGAGAAACCATTGGATTCTAAAAGTGTCAGAGCGCAACTAATCTACAGGTGTTGATAGATTACTTCTGAAATGTGAGTTTCTATCTCATTTTAGTGCTTAATTCTTAACTGGTTGTTTGTATGTTTAAGGAATATATCACAAAAATGGAAATCTAATTTTAGTGTAGTTTTTACTGTCTTGATTTCTTTTTTAATGTAATTTTGTTGATTGTGGATTATTTACAATGTTAGTTAAATTATGTAATCAGTGTAAATATATGCAATCATGCAATTTAATTAGGGAAAGTCATTTAGGAAAGTAATGTCAGAATTCAGACATTCATAGCATTTTTGAAATCCTTGGGAACTTTATTTTAAAACTGCTACTTGAATGAATAGTAGTTGATATCCAAATTTAAATGTTTTATTCCCAAAAAAGTGAAAAAAATCTTACTAAATTCAGTGGAGTGAAATAGTATTGAAAGTATGATTCAGGCTGGGCATGGTGGCTCATGCCTGTAATCCCAGCACTTTGGGAGGCCAAGGCAGGCGGATCACCTGAGGTCAGGAGTTTGAGACCAGCCTGACCAACATGGAGAAACCCCATCTCCACTAAAAATACAAAATTAGTCGGGTGTGGTAGCACATGCCTGTAATCCCAGCTACTCGGGAGGCTGAGGTAAGAGAATTGCTTGAACCTGGGAGGCAGAGGTTGCGGTGAGCTGAGATCATGCCATTGCACTCTAGCCTGGGCAACAAGACCGAAACTCTGTCTCAAAAAAAAAAAAAAAAAAAAAAATGTGTGATTCAGTTTGTGAGTACCCAATATTTCTTTGTTAAATTTATAGTGATGTTGAAATTTCTATTTCTTATCATTGTCCCTTTTTTTTTTTTTTGGTTTAATGTTCTACCATTTTGAGGAAAGAAGCTAAATGAAAACTGATTTTTTTAACTCAAAATCATACGTTTACCTAGAGAAACATGTTTTTCATATCAAAATATGTCACCCCTAATACTAGCTTGAATTAATCAGAATGGGAACTGGGTAAGTTGATGATAATGGTATTACGATTTATCTGATTTAAATCATATACAATTTATAAAACATAATCAGATAGAAGTACAGCTATTGGCTGTCGTCTGTGGTCGTTGGGTAAGTCAGCCTGGGCTCAGTGTTGCACCATTATGGATTCCAACCCCAGAAACTGAATATAATGTTATGACAGTATGGAATGAGATTGAGTCTATCAGAGTCTATCAGACGTCTGGCAGCCTGGATTTAATAGAAGGCTCTCAGTGATTTGGGCCCGAGATATTTGCAGATCATCTCTCACACTGGGTACCATTAAAACAATTGATTACATCTGGCCTCTTCTGCCTCGGCCATTTCATATTTTCCATAGTGAGTTATTGGCCATGATTGGTCCTTGTTTACATAATTTTCCATCCCCCCTGGTTGGCGGACTCAAACTTTTCATGCAGTAGGACTTAGCTGTTAGTTCAGAGCCCTCATTATAAAATTAGCTCAATATAGGAGACAAGAGCAGTTTGAGATGACTAAAGATGAATAGCAGTGCAAAAGTGTTTTACCAAGTGGTTTTAGTTTATTGTTGTGCTCTGGAACCACTAAACTATCATAATACATGAATTTTCACAAATAAAATAGAAAACTTGAAAATCAATGTAGAATATTTAATATATGACCCCAAATAGCTTAAAGTACAAAAACTAGACACTTAGCTAAACTGGAGAATAGTAGACTTTTATAGGTGGGAAGAACCATATGGCTATAAAGCTGCACCCTCTCATTTTACCAATGGTGGGAGGTTACATACCTAAACATTTTATGCGGTTTCTGGGTTTACGATGCAATGTTCTTTGTGAAAAATCACAAAGACTCTTATTAAAAAATAGATTTTCAGATTTCATTAAATGCTCTTTTTCTATTCATAGGTTATCTGTGGATTATGGCTTCTGTGGAAAGAAGCCTATTCCTTAAATAAATCACACAGATTTTATATGAAAATTCAGTGGATGCTCTGAGTTCTTTGATCATTTTCCTTTTATTATAAGAGGTTATCATCATCACAGTATAACAAGTGCTAAAATTGCCTTGAATTTCATTTTTCTTTTGAATTCCTACTAGACAGTTAATGGAAAACCCTCAATTAATGCAAAGATTAATTGTTTTAAAGTACTTCCCAAATATTTCAAGATATAATAGGAAACAATAACCAATATTACTGTAGTATTACTTTCTGCTCTGTTTTTACCTTAACAGCATTTCATTTACTTCTATTAACAGAGTCAACATGATGGGATATCCTATGTCTTATTTGCTTTTCCTTGCTGAATTGTTTACAGATTTTTGCTGTTTTAAATAGCACACTTTGCCTAGATTATTTTTTCTCCTTTGATTGTTTTCTTGTGTTATACCACTAGGCTTTGTGACAGATTGCTAAACTGATCCTCTGAACGATTAATCAGAGGCAGATTAGACAGGAATTAAGACCCAGCCTCACGACTTGGCTCTGGCTGCCTCCCCGAACCATCAATGGACTTCTCACATATGTCAATTCCCTCGTATGTAAAATGGGATAATAATTCATGCCAAGCCCAAGCCCATTACTAACCCTAAATGAGAGTTATTATTATTAACCTATCATTAGAAGTAATGTGTAAAACACCTTTGTTTTATGACCATTAATACAGTTTTATTCTATTTATTTTTAATACTTTAGTAAAGGTGTAGCAATACCTTAAAGTTGTCTTAAATTTTATTAATGATGGCTCATTAGGCTTGGCATGCTTTATATTTTCCGTAGGATAATATATCATCATTTGACATAAAGTTATAATGTCTCTTTACTCTTTTATTTAATAGTAAAATTATAAACCATTACATTTTAAAAGTGTAAATTAGATAAGTGTGTATTTTTGTTTTATTTATTTATTCATTTATTTTTGAAATGGAATCTCACTCTGTATCCATGGCTGGAGTGCAGTGGTGCGGTCTGGGCTCACTACAACCTCTGCCTCCCGGGTTCAAGCAATTCTCCTGCCTCAGCCTCCCGAGTAGCTGGGATTACAAGCACGTGCCACCTCATCTGGCTGAGTTTCGTATTTTTAGTAGAGACTGGCTTTCACCATGTTGGCCAGGCTGATCTCAAACTCCTGACCTCAGGTGATCCACACACCTTGGCCTCCCAAAATGCTGGGATTACAAGCGTGAGCAACGGTGCCTGGCCAAGTGTGTATTTTGGAATGAGTGCCTGCTTAATTGGATTTTCCCGTTCTGTTTCGTTTTATATATATATATTTTTAAATTGCCAAATGTTTTTCACCAAAACATTACCCTACAATGGCCCAAATTCCTGCAATGACTTCAAAGGCAGAGAAGGGTAAGGACAGAGAACAGGGAATGTGCAGGGCACTTGCATCTTGGCCACAGGCCTGCATGGTTCTAATTCTCTGCTGCCTCAGAGATTGAACCCTTATGCCTCGAACTTCCAGAGTCATTCTCTGCTCATCTTTTAGTTTTAACTTAAAATTGTTCTTTTTTTTCATCTAGTTCATAGCCTTTCAATCTCACTGGGCCATGCCCACGTTCTCCAAAAAGACATGTGTTGTATTTCTTACTGATTTCATTAACCACAAAGAACAGAGATGATGAACTGCAATTATAAGTGTAGCTAAACATTACCCAACTGGCCAGTGAGCTATTTTGGGGTTAAGATCATCTTGGATAAATAGAAGTTTTATAGGTTGTTTCCCATTGTATTCTCTTTTTTTCACCATTTTCTCTGACTACTCGGAAACATGATTAAAATCTTTTTTTTTTTTTTTGAGACAGCTTCTTGCTGTCACCCAGGCTGGAAGGCTAGAATGCATTAGTGTCATCATGGCTCACTGCAGCCTTGTCCTCCTGGACTCAAGTGATCCCCCAACCTCAGCCTCCCACATAGCTGGGACTGCAGGCACACACCAACATACCCAAATGTTTTTCACCAAAATTTACTAAATTTTGCCGTTATAGTAGAGATGGGATTTTGCTGTGTTACCCAGGCAGGTCTCCATCTCCTGGTCTCAAGCAATCTGCTTGCCTCAACCTCCCAAAGTGCTGGGATTAAAGGCATGAGCCACTGCACTCAGTTTAAAATCTTAGTAAGTTAGACAAGAGATTTCATACATAAACTTTTAAGACACCGTCTCAGATGAGCAGTTAACCTGGTTAATCATTCATTTATTGATTTTTTTTTTTTTTTGGAGACAGAGTCTTGCTCTGTTACCCAGGCTGGAATCCAGTGGTGCAATCTCGGCTCACTGCAACCTCTGCTTCCTGTGCTCGAGTAATTCTCCTGCCTCAGCCTCCCAAGTAGCTGGAATTACAGGCGTGCACCACCACGCCTGGCTAATTTTTTGTATTTTTAGTAGAGATGGGGTTTCACCATGTCGGCCAGCCTGGTCTCGAATTCCTGACCTCAGGAGATCCACCCACCTCGGCTCCCAAAGTGCTGGGATTACAGGTGTGAGCCACCGTGCCAGGCCTCATTGAATTTTTGTTAAAAAACTTTAGATACATATTATATGCCAATGTCCATGCTTGTATTGATGGGACAAAACATATAAATAAGCTCGAGTCTCTATTTTGAGACATCTCTGTATCAGTGGTCCCCAAGGCTACCCCAGCTTTGGTGATTTTGCTGGTGGGATTCACAAGACTCATCATCTAGTCATGCTCGTGGTTATGATTTATTACAGCAAAAGGAGACAAAGCAAAACTGGTACAGGGGAAAAGCACATGGGACAATGTCCAGGGAAACCAGGGCCAAAATTCCAAGAGTCCTTTGCACACACATGGTATGCATTTTATGTTTTCAGGAATGAATTGTTATAACATGTTCACAGTGTGAAATATTGTCTATCCCAGAAGTTCATTAAAAACTCAGTCCCCAAGGTCCTACTGTGGGCTAGTCATGTAAACTACCTTTTGTCTAGCATGTACCAAAATTCCAGACTCCCAGAAGGAAGGAAGGTGTTCAGCATAAATCCTATTGTTTGCCTGGTTTAGGCACTGTGAGCCACTTTTATCAGTTAGGGAATGATGGGAACCATCCCTAAATCTAAATTTCCAGATGCCAGCCATGGGCCAGCCTTGCAAATAGCACTTTCTAAGGATAGCAGTCTCATGCCTGCTGTGTTAACTCTCCTCCTCACAGTCTCACATTCCAGTGGTGGTAGACATAAGAATGTTGAAGGAGTCAGGCAAAGGAGTTACTGGATTATAGAAAACAACTCAATTAGCTCTACCTGGGGGAGTCAAGAGAAGTTCATTTAAACAGACAATATTGAGCTGAATCTTGAAGGAGTTATCAGATTTCCCAAAGTCTTGGGGTAGGGTAAAGGCTTTCATCCATGCAATAGTAACTATATTCATTGTAGGTTAAGAGACTATTAAATTCTGTGTGATGGGAGCATAGGCATGATGGGGACAAGGAAGAGATAGAAAAATAGCTGGAACAAAAGGATGGAGTGTCTTATAGTTGAGTGGATATAAGGAGTCATTCGAGGCTTGTCAGAAAAGTGAAGTGAAAAATTTGAAAGGTGTCTCTGGTAGCAAGTGGAGAAAAGGTTGTAAAAGGAAGACTTTGACAACATAAGACTAGATAGGGCTGGACACTGTGGCCCACTTCTATAATCCCAGCACTTTGGGAAGCCAAGGTGGGAGGATTGCTTGGGGCCTGGAGTTTAAGACCAGCCTGGGCAATAAAATGAGACCCCTATCTCTACAAAAAATAAAATTAAAAATTAGCCAGGCATGGAGGCCCATGCCTGTAATCACAGCATTTTTGGAAGGCTGAGGCTGAAGGATCACTCGAGGCCAGGGGTTTGGGGCCAGCCTGGGCTACAAAGTGAGACCCCATCTCTACAAAAAATAAAATTAAAAATTAGGTGGGCATGGTGGTGTGCACCTGTAATTCTAGCTACTCAGGAGGCTGAGGTGGGAGGATCACTTGAGTCCAGGGATTTGAGGCCGTAGTGAGCTATGATTGTGCCATTGCACTTAAAGCCCAGGTGACAGAGCAGGACCCTGTCTCTGAAACAAACAAACAAACAGGCTAGGAAGCCAGGAGACAAAAGATGATGGAAATATGACCTGAGGCACCTGTATTAGTCCATTTTCACCATGCTAATAAAGACATACCTGAAACTGGGTAATTTATACAGGAAAAGGAGATTTAATGGACTTACAGTTCCATGTGGCTGGGGAGGCCTCACAATCATGGGGGAAGGCAAGGAGGAGCAAGTCACATCTTACATGGAGGGCAGCAGGCAAAGAGAGAGAGGTTGTGCAGGGAAACTTCCCCTTATAGAACCATCAGATCTCATGAGACTTATTCACTATCATTAGAACAGCACAGGAAAGACCTTCCTCCATGATTCAATTATCTCCCACTGGGTCCCTCCCACAACACTTGGGAATTTAAGATGAGATTTGGGTGGGGACACAGCCAAACCATATCAGCACCTATGGTGGGAATAGAATATGAGGCAAACTTCAACCTAGGAGATACAAAAGTCTTCTTCAGAGCTTTAATAAAATATAGTGTCTAGGTGCCATTCAACTCCTTAGTATCTCTGGACCAAACATTCTGTAAGCTTTATCTTCTGTAGCTACCTTAGTCTGTAATGCTGCCAGTTAAAACCTCAAAGCTGGGGTAGTCTAGTTTATCGACATACCTAAGGATAGAACTAGTTTCTATAGAATTTTATCTTTGATTCTGCAATGAGTTGAGATGCAAAGACATATGGCATTCTATCTTAGCCAAATATTTTCATCTTGTCTCAAATGTATCTATCCAGCCGATCTGCTTTCAGTGAACAATCGGAATGTTTCAGAGGATTCACAGTAGTGATTCGGTTCACTTGAAAAGTGCAGGTCAAAGTGTTTGTCATAAGGTGCAGTTACATAAGATGCATGTCAATTTATGCAGTTACTTTTTGGTGGTTTCACATGTCTTATATGTGTGCTTTGTATGTAAAACTCAAAAAATGTTCAAATGTTTTCAGCAAATTAATTAAATGCAAGATATTTTAATAAAATCGTTAGAATAATACATAAACATATCCTTCCAAGCAAAGCTTTCTTCTCTTTTGCTTTTGTGTTATATTATAGTACCTAATGACAAAAAAGAGACCTGCAAGGTTTGCAAAGAATAATATGAGGATATATATGAGGATACACATGAATTTCCTGTTCTACTCTCAGATTAACTGAACGTTGTGGGGTTTCCTACTAATGTTTATTGGAAAAACAATGAAGAATTTTCTACAACAATAGTTTATCTGCTATTATGATCAAAAAAATTGCAAGAATGCGTTAAGATCAATGTATATATTGTATTTACAGAAACGTGTTTTCAAAGCTTCCTCTTCTTATATTCCAATGGGAATCAAGAGGTGCATTTAGTGTTTCCATGAGCTATGTGATTAATGACTATGGCCAAATATGTTGGGGAAAATGATCTTTGACGGTTTTTCCATCGGTGGTTTAATTAACATACAGTAGACAGAAAGCAAACAATCTGTTCAGCCAGACTATTCAAAGATCCCTCCTGTTGTTTTTGTTTTTACTACAGCTGGAAAGGGAAAAATTATGTCACATATATTCCTTCGTCTTCTGAGTAATTTGTTTTGGTGCTGATTTAAAGAGTAATTTAAAATATTTGTATGACTTTGAAAGTCTGTGAAATGCCTAGGAGTAATTTACAATATAGATAACAAAGCTGTGATTTTCCTGATTATCCTGTCTTTATTCTGTAAAATATATATCTTGACTTGTTTTGTCTTCTCTAAAAATCATTTAGAAGTGGGATCAAAATCTAACTCAGTTTCATACTTTTCAGTCTTGATGAGCCATGTACTACCGAATTATGAACATATAATAGGACTTCCTCTATGCACGACCAGGTAACCATGTTTCTTCATGACATAACCAGAGAGAAAGAATTAGGTTAAAATGCCAACCAAAAGAAGCAACCAAAAGGATATTCATGGATGCCAGGCCCTAAAGCTCACAAATGTTCTCATTAGAAAACCCCTCAGGTTTTTCCTGAGATCCTGTTTACTCTTTGCAAACACAATTAGAGCAAGCAAGAGATCTGTTTTCCAAGTTTGAGGTAGCAAATTCTAGGGGGCACAGGGATGGAAGTTTGTCAACATTTGACTGTAACAGCTGTCAATGGTGACAGCAAGCAAGAGATACAAAATCATAAAACGCTGCTAAACAGTGGGGGAAAAAAATCAAACCTCAGCTGTCTAGAGACCAAACCTTATAAGAGCTAGAGTAAGGATATATGCTTGTCTCATACCTGTCTGCTAAATTTACTGTTTCCTAATAATCTTACTAAAGGATGAGCTTGAATGTTCAGTACAAAAACAAGAGTTTGACACATTCATCAGACTTCTCAGATTTCAACTTAAGTGGGAAATAGAGACTTTATCGTTTCTAAGTTTCGGAGCTCCTTTTCATTTGTTCTCTAGAGAAGGAAGGCAGGAAGAAAAATAGGAAAGCGAATTTGAGAAAGTTTAGAAGTAGAATCCTATGCAGAAGACTCCTCCAGTATTAGGCATTCCGTTTACTTTCTGTTCTGTGCTAGGATCCCAGAAGCTAATTTAAAAGGGGAGGGAAGGTGCTAATGGGTATTCTAGAAAGTTCTGTTTTGTCCTATGTTATAAATATCTAAAAAATTGTAAAAATTAATATCAAGGAGGAAGAAGTAACACTTATTTAAAAGAAACCAAGAGCTGCTTTGAAATTCTGTTTTGAAGATTTTAATGAAGAAAAATCCTTTGAAGTTGTAGGTTTTTTTTTTTTTTTTTTCTGATTTACATTTTGAAAGACAGGCCTCTGGTTGACACTCTTCCCTTAGTGTGTATGTTTTTTAAATACCATTTTTTTAAATCTGCAATCATTTAATCTATTCTCTACATGATGTTTGCTACCATTTCTTATCTAGGTTGACATTCTAACAAGGATCCTGCATGGGCTTTCAGTGGTTCCTACATGACTCTTTGTGTTTGCATAGCTATGTCAGGGGTGTAATTTGCTAAGAGCTACTATAGCAAATGCAAGGAAAATGCAGGTATCTGACATTGACCTAAGTGTTGTGCTAGGAGGTCTTATCTGGTTGTCGTAAAGTTTTATTGCTTACCTGTGTTATAAGCTGCCTGGTATATTTTTGGTAATGAAGCAGGATATATAAATAAAGCAACTAAAATTGCTTTATGTAGCTTTGCCTAAAACCATAGGTCTTAGAGCCTGACACATTCTCAGGAAAAGCTGTCTGCTTTTGCAGGCAGGATATTTTCATTCCCATTTAAAATATAGAATAACAAAAGCACGGAGACTTTTTTAGAATTATGCCTGATCATACAACCAGCAAACCTATTGGAAAGAATTCCAGCCCAAGAGTCCTGGATTTTTCCTTGCACAGTAGTTTTTTTCATTACTTAATTTTGCCTGGTCCGATGATGCTTGCTCCAGAAAGACTGCCCACAATTCATTCGTCCACTCATTCAGTCAGTCAATAAACACATTTTGAGTACTATCCAATGGCCAGTAGGGACAACAGTGTTATAAAAATAGATATTTTCTACCGTGATGGTGACAATACTGCTTAGATGTGCTTATTAAACACTTAATGTATGGAGGGCAGGAGGGTGTCCACACTCAGCCCTTTATGTACATGAGTTTGTTTTTTCTTTTCTTCAGCCTCTAACAATTCAATAAAATGAACATAATGCTACATTTCTCTTGCTCTTGGGTTTCTCCCTATGGAGATTTGGCTACTTTGGTCTCTGTGGTCCTTTTGAACTCTAACATTCTGTGAGCTCAAGGAAAGGTCTAGATGGCAGGCGTCATGGTAGTGTTTCTCTCTGGTATGAGACAAGCATATATCCTTACTCTATGCATCAAAACATCAGACAATAAGAGATCTTTTAAGTGTACTGTGAAACCAAATAATATCCTCTCTGTCTAGAAGAATTACTAGCACCTTTCTGAGTTGAAAAGGAGGTAGTTTAGGTAATTATGCCTGTGATAGGTAGTGGTAATCTTAAGTTAGTTATTAGAGTTCTAAGTAGCTCCATCAATGTATTATAAGCTGCATTAAATACATTTTGGTTTCTTAGAATGTTCTTGTACCAAGGGGAACATAATGGCTATAATTAAATCACTGCTCTCTTCTGCCTTTTTGAACCCATATCTTGCCAGTTCTAAAACCCGTCCATTCATATCTTTTAGTAATAGTTGGGTGGAAGAAGGCTGTTCTTGTTCAGAAACTGAATTTCCAATACTTGTGGCACGCCTTCCCCTGCTGACCTACCGAAATGAAAGACGAGGAGCAATGATTACATCTCATTTTTTCCTCCTTGAGTAGCAGGATGAGCTGGGTCAGCAAGGCCAGTCCCTGCAGATGACTTTAAAATGCCTTTGTGATTTGATCTCCTTGCCTTCCCATCCATTTCTATAAGTGCCCATCACTGTCATCCTTTAGAACCTGACGAGATTTCAAGTTGAGAAGGATACAGATGAGCAAAAGTGCAGTGATGACTCCTGAGGGTCTTACTTATTAGATGGGTCAGGTAATGAACCAAGACTGGCTTGTAAGCTACAAGGTGGTTTCACCCATTTACACGAAGACAATTTCATGTATTATTTAACCCGTTCATATACACTGGTGTCTCTTTGCTGTCCAGCATGACTCAAGTGAAATAAATATAAGCTTACAAGTTAATGAGGTCTGACTTTTATTTTCAAAATAATCTGACAGTCACTTGGTTTCATCCTTTTGTTTGGATTCTAGCTTGCTTTCTCAGAACAGCTAGAGAATGTTTATGAAGTGTGCGTGTGGAGGGGGCGAGGGAAGGGAATAAAAATGCATTGCTTCAGGGCTGCACATCTGTTTTTAAAAACTCTGCAAGATCTGCCCATTAACCATTGTCACAACTCCTGGTGTTTCCTGCAATTGCATTCCAATCGGAGATGTTCGTACCAGCTCAAGATATTACAAGTAAACAGATTTAACTGCTATAAGTTAGTTTCCTATTCTCGTGCCTCACAGAATTCTTTTTTCTTCTCGAGCCGATAGCACGTGCATGTATGGTACACATAATGAGTCGTAACACATTTTCTTTCTTTTTCGAACAGATTGGCAGTATGGAGTTGCTCAGGCCTTCCCTCACACAGAGGAGGAGGTGGAAGTCGATTCACATGCGTACAGCCACAGGTGGAAAAGAAATTTGGACTTTCTCAAGGCGGTAGACACGAACCGAGCAAGCGTCGGCCAAGACTCTCCTGAGCCCAGAAGCTTCACAGACCTGCTGCTGGATGATGGGCAGGACAATAACACTCAAATCGAGGTAGATAAATAATCTGGGTAATTGAAATGGATTAATGAATATATTTCACGTAGGTGCCCAACTTTTATATATACACATAAGTTGTCTCTTCATCTCAATCTAGAACTTTTGGATTTCTTCTAAAGAACAATTTAATTCATTAATAAATATAATAGCTAAGCCACTTTACCCTCCATTAATTCATTTACAGACAAACATAGGCTTGGTGTGGTGATGACAGTGAGCAGTGAGGCAACAATAGTGTGCCTGCTCTCGAGGAATTCATTGTGTACGAACTTTTTTTTTTTTTTTTTTTTTAGATGGAGTCTCACTCTTGTCACACAGGCTGGAGTGCAGCGGCACAGTCTCAGCTCACTGCAACCTCTGCATCCTGGGTTCAAACAATTATTCTGCCTCAGCCTCCTGAGTAGCTGGGACTACAGGCACATGCCACCACGCTTGGCTATTTTTTGTATTTTTAGTAGAGATGGCATTTCACCATGTTGGCCAGGCTGGTCTGGAACTCCTGACCTTAAGTGATCCACCCACGAAGGCCTCCCAAAGTGCTGGGATTACAGGCATGAGCCACCTCACCTGACCCTATGTAAGAGCATCTAAGTATCATAAGCAAATCATCCCAGGGCCATGTGATATGTACAATAAAAGTATGCAGGCTGTAGTGTGGCATGAAGGAGAGTGTGATGAAACTGCTTGGGATTGAGAGTTGGGGTGTTGTCAAAGAGGCTTAGCCTAGAACTGGACATTTAGGTAGGGGCTTAACAGATTGAGAGGAGTTCACCTAATTGATGAACTGTTGATGGGAAGAGGGAGGGGCACGCTAGGCAGAGTAAATTTCCTCTGCAGTGTGGCTGAGGTGTAAAATGACATCTCCAGGACTGTCTCATAGGGTGACCACTGGTTCCAGCGGCTTGGGGCTGAGAGGTTTTCTGGACAGTAGGATGGCTTCCAGTGTTAAATATGGAACAGTTCTAGACAAACTGGGATGATTGGTCTCTCTGACTATGAGTTATTCTTTATTATGGTTGGAGCTATGAAGCAGAGGGAGGAGAATGGTCAGAGAAAAGTTTGTTAAGTACAGACATTTGCAGAGGGTGCATTTTAGGCAGATTTCAGTTTTGCTCAAAGGCCTCAAAGGTGGTGTTATTTCTTAAGTTTCTGTAGTCCTTAGAGCTGCAAATCATAAAATACGATCTTGTTTGTAAACTAGGTACAACAGAAACAAGCAAGTAAACTTGGGCAAAAAAGCAAAGACCACCCAAATGAGAACAAACAGAGGTGATTTATCCAGTTTGCTCGGGGACGGCTTCGGCTGCCATCACTTGTTTTCAGCAGAGATACAAAGACAGGCCGGGGAGTGGGAAGGTTTTTGGTGAAAAATAGAAGGTTCAGATGCACTCTGATCAGAGGCTGTTGGCATGGCAAACCTGGAAGTGGGCTAATTAGAAACAGCATGTTTGTTTGTTTGTTTTGAGACTGAGTTTCGTTCTATCACTCAGGCTGGAGTGCAGTGGCATGATCTCGGCTCACTGCAACCTCTGCCTCCCAGATTCAAGCCATTCTCCTGCCTCAGCCTCCTGAGTAGCTGGGATTACAGGTGTGTACCACCACACCCGGCTAATTTTTGTATTTTTAGTAGAGACGGGGTTTCACCATGTTGGCCACGTTGGTCTTGAACTCCTGACCTCAAGTGATCCACCTGCCTTGGCCTCCTAAAGTGCTTGGATTAAAGGCATGAGCCACCGCACCTGGCAAGAAACAGCATCTTATATTATTAGTTTGAGGAACATCTTTGGCTTTTGATGGTTGGTCCTGAGAGTGATGTGAAGACAAAGAAATAGAGAAGCTCTCAGTTACTAAGGAAGTCCTGACCTTTCCGGGCTGACTACTGCCAAGGCTGTGGTGTGGCTTCCTGAACTGGCTGCTGGAGAGGTTGCATCAGAGTTCTATAGTCACGTACGGTCTGCTCATTGCATGCTGGTACATTCTCTCTCAACCTGAAGTTTCAGTTCCTACTTTCTCTGAGCTGACAGGCTTATGATTTTTAAGAACCAGGCAGCATTCTTTTTACTGCACCACAATCCCTGAAATACTCATTATTTAAGAAAAAGAACTCAGCTTCCTGAAGCAGATACTACCTAGTCCTGCAAATAGTATCAAGGCATCATTTTGTTCCCTCACAGTGAGAGAAATCTTCAGAAGATCTGAAGTATAGGCTGTGGGAATTCAGTATATTTGAAAAATATAGCAATTTCTCAAACCCCGCTCCATGGCATTAGCTATTATGCGGCCATGGTGTTCGCAGGCTGCCCCAGCCAAGTCCCTTACCAGGCAACGGTCGATGTGTCAGGAGCAGAAGCCTTATGATATCTATAAGAGGCTATTCTGACTCCTGCAGAGTGGCCTGCTATTTTGGCAATGATGATGTTATAGCAACTTGGGGTAGGCAACATAATTCTTCCCTGAGCCACTCTTTAGCTGGGGTGCAGCATCAAGAAAGGAGAACTGAATAGAAGCAGAGGCGTTTACTCTCTGCCCAGAACTAGGACTCGATGGATATTGAAAGGGAACCACATATACCTATTTAGCTAAAAGCCCAGGCTTCACCACGATGAAATGCACAAAATCTGTACTCGTACCCCCTAAGTATGTAAAGATTTTTAAATTTCTTTAAAAAAGGAAAGAGGAGAACACAGATTCTAAGAACTCTGTGATCTCTCTTGTGGGGTGCTGAATTTTCTTAACACAGATTCTGAGAACTCCGTGATCTCTCTCGTGGAGTGCTGAATTTTCTTAATCATTTATAAAATAAGAAATCTCTTTAATTGGAGGTATATTAACACTCCTAAAAATACAATCCCAGTGGTTACTGTAGCTGTAATTTTGTGATTCAGCCAATTTTTCTACTTTTTACCTTAACAGAGGGAGACCACTAAGTGTCAGTAGTTTTGAATCAGTAAAAAGAGGGCAGAAGGATGGCCCCATGGACTGTTTGGTGGGTACTCACCCAGGGCTAAGATCGGCCAGGTACTGTGTGGATACTATCTTGTTTGGTCCACAGCAGCCTCGAAAGATTTGTGTCCCCATGTTTTCTGGGCAATTTCAATGATTTTTTTACATGAGGGCAATTTCAGATTTAGGTTTTAGTATTTTCCTAAGGTCTCCCATTAATGAGTATTGAAACCCAGCTGGTATTCAAATGCAAGCTTTGCCATGCTCACAAGGTTGATCCTTTAGGCTTGACGTTACTCTTTCTAGCCAAAGGAAAGACAAATGACACTTGAATTATGTAGTGATTTTGAACAGCAGCAGCCCCTGAGTATCCATATGAGGGTAATTGTGGGGCTTCAGTCTGGCTCATAAAAGACTTGTCTTGAAGCCAGAGTTGCATACTAAGAACACTGCTTTTATTTCAAGATTCATTTATTTTGATGGGGTTCTGGGGATCGACGGAAATTATTGGGATCTAAATCTCCTCAAGTAGCTCCTTGGCACTGCCACTAGTTTTGGAAACAAAAATCTACCTCTGAAAGTTTGGAAAGTGTACTAGGCCATTTTTGCCTTCCTTTAAAGAAATACTGAGACTGGGTAATTCATAAAGAGAAGAGGTTGATTTAGCTCACGGTTCTGTAGGCCGTACAGGAAGCATAGCTCCAGCATCTGCTTGGCTTCTGGTGTGGCCTCAGGAAGGTTTCAACCATGGCAGGAGGTGAAGCGGGAGCAGGCATGTCACAGGAAGAGAGCAGGAACAGGAGAGAGTGAGGGGCATGGTGTTGCACATTTTCAAACAACCAGATCTCTCCTCAACTCACTCATCACCAAGGGGATGGCACTAAGCCATTCATGAGGGATCTGCCCCCATGATTCAGACACCTCTACATTTCCAAATGAGATTTGGAAGGGACAAATGTACAAACCATATCAGAAAGTTTTACTTATCCTGGCTCTTGAAATGGTATTTGTGGGCCAGGCGCAGTGGCTCACACCTGTAATCCCAGCACTTTGGTAGGCCGAGGTGGGCGGATCACCTGAAGCCAGGAGTTTGAGATCAGCCTGGCCAACATGGTGAAACGTCGTCTCTACTAAAAATACAAAAATTAGCCAAGCGTGCTGGCAAGCGCCTGTAATCCCAGCTACTCAGGAGGCTGAGGATGAGAACTGCATGAGCCCGGGAGGTGGAGGTTGCAGTGAGCCGAGATTCCGCCACTGCACTCCAACCTGGGCGACAGAGTGAGACTCAGTCTAAGAAAAACAAAAAAAAGGTAAAAAAGGTGTTTGTGAACACGGTTGCATCTCTTTTGGGGAAAATAGTTTTGCCCCATTGTTAAACAGAACTAAGAAAGAAACCAAATGGTTATAAAGTGAATACTCTGTGCCTGGCATTTTTACAAGATCTTGCTTATCTTTTTGGTTTGTATTGCTAAATACAAACAATGAGCTAGAAAGACTCTGTGTGCTTTTTTCCTTTAGATGCATTCAAACTCAGTTTCAGGAATCAGAATTATTTTGTCTCGTAGCCCTGGCTGCAGTAGTGACTGCTAAAATTATGTGTATCACAGTGAGACAAAAAACACCCAGAATGGTATTCCCCAGATGTTCTCCTCATTTTTTTTTCATTGTCTCGACTTTATGTTCTACTTTCACTTAAATAAAACAACAACAACAACAAAAACCCCAAACCAAAACAAGACAATAGCATGTTTACTATTTTGACACAAAGGCTATTATTCTCTTCACTTGATGCTTGGTGACAATATTTTTTCTGACTCTTCACAAGAACAGATAATGGAAGGATTGTAAAACTTGGTATCCCAGTTAAAGAATTCTTCCAGTTAAGGTTTTGTTGTTGTTATTGTTTTCATTTTCTAATATTCTTCTCATGGACATATAAAATCTCTAGAAGCCAACTGTATATCCTGTTGAATAAGCGGGGACCCAACAGATGGCAAATTCCGCTATTGATCTGAATGTTGATTTCTGTGAGACCTTTCTTCTTGTATTTCCTTTGTTCATTCATACGGACATATTACCACTTAGCCAGGTGAGAAGTAGAGTACCTTCTGCTGATGTGTAGGTATTAAAAATGAGGTGTCGGGAAACAGTCACTGCATGCGCTACTTTGTATAATTATTTTGGGAATATAAAGGCTTACAGGGCTTTCAGGCAGGATTGGATTCCAGTCATGATTTGGCCTTTTTGGGGCAGCCTTCAGTGAGTTCCACAACCTCAGGGACACATGTGTAAATGAGCAGGGCAAGCGTCTTCCCCTGGAACCTGGCCACCTTCCCATTATCTGGCATGAAGCTCTCGTAGCAATGATAGCACCTCATAGGATGGAGAGTGCTTCAGCAGTGTTGGCTGAAATTACTGATGCTTCATAAAGCTCAGTTTCACCAGCCTATTGCTGTAGAATAGTGTTGGTCACTTACAGTTCTTCACTTTGTAGAAATCAGTCTCAAAGTCCTTTGTGACATGCTAGACCAAATATGTGGTTTTGCATGCTTATTCACATGCAATATTTGGAAGTGTCATATTCCCACTCTTGGGACATTGAAAGTGTTTATTAAAAGGACTGTACTGTGTGATTTTTGCCTTGATTTAAAAGCCACTGGATGACTGAAGAAGGGAGGTTTTAAAAATAGGGCTTATGGATCATATTAGTATAGTTTCATGATCAAAAGTGACTCAGAGATTGGGAGCTAGGCCAATGCCTCTGAAACTTTAACAAGCTTGCAAATCACCTGGGAATCTGGTTAAAATGCACATTCTGATTTCTTAGTTCTAGGCTGGAGCTGGTCTGATATTCTGTTTCTAATAAGGTCTCAGGTGATATAGTTGTGGGTAGGCAATAGGCCACATTTTGGGTTGCAAGGATTTAGCTATTAGTTTTGAGAGCAGAAATCTTAGATTAAATTTAGGTGCCTGCCAACAGTATGTTTCATGGAATTCTCATTCTGGTACCTAATTAAAAATTTCAGTTGTATCCAGCAACTGTTGTATTATTCATGTGCATTAAAGTTCATGTGTGAGGAAAGTACAGTCAAGAATGATCAATAAATATGTGTGATAGATTTAGCTAAAAAGTAGAGATAAACAGTTTTTCTCTTAAATCCATATCTAAAAACTCTCTTTGATCTTTAGCTATCACACGTACACTGCCAGTTGTGTTGGCATCTTATTTTTACAAATTGTACAATATGTTTCTTTAAAAATTTTACCAGTTGCTAATTGCTGTACACAAGGTCATTGTGTGGGCTCCAATAGCTGATTGCAGCCTTTAACTAGAAAATCTATTTGAGAGGAAATAAGTCACCAGCAAATACTTAATCTAAAAAAAGAATGTAGGCCAGGCGTGGTGGCTTACGCCTGTAATCCCGGCACTTTGGGAGGCCGAGGCAGGTGGATCACTTGAGGTCAGGAGTTCAAGACCAGCCTGGCTAACATAGTGAAACGCTGTCTCTACTAAAAGTACAAAATTAGCCAGGCATGGTGGTGCATGTTGTAGTCCCAGCTACTCGAGAGGCTGAGGCAGGAGAATTGCTTGAACCTGGGAGGCGGAGATTGCAGTGAGCCGAGATCGTGACACGACACTCCAGCCTGTGCAATGAAAGTGAAACTCCATCTCAAAAAAATAAAAATAAAAAATGTGATTGTGCTGATGATTATTTTATGAAGAAAAAGCAAATTTTGTAATGTTGATGTGGACAGAATCTCCATGTTATGTTTGTAGTATAGAGATGATGTGGTTTGGCTGTGTCCCCACCCAAATCTCTTTTTGAGTTGTATAGCTCCCATAATTCCCATGTGTTGTGGGAAAGACCCAGTGGGAAATCACTGAATCATAGAGGCAGGCTCTTCCCATACTGTTCTCATGATGGTGAACAAGTCTCTTGAGATCGGATGGTTTCATAAAGCAGAGTTTCCCTGCCTGTCGCCATGCAAGAAATGACTTTGCTCCTCCTTCACCTTCTGCCATGATTGTCAGGCCTCTCCAGCCATGTGGAACTGTGAGTCCATTGAACCTCTTTTTCTTTATAAATTACCCAGCCTCGGGTATGTCTTTATCAGCAGCTTGAGAACGAACCAATACAAGGGAGTACGTTGGATTATCCTTAGATGTGGAAAATCTTACTCCTCGTCTATATTTTAAGCCTAAGGAAGCTCACTCAATTTCAGAGGTCTGACAGTATAATAATGAATACAACTATAAAGGAGTAGTAAGACATCATCCCATTTCACAGAAATAGAGTGATAAAATTTTGCAGAATGCTGCTATGCTGGTTCTGTCCTTACACTACTATTGTGCTCAGTGAATTCTTGGAATAAAACACTTATGTACACGAAGAATGTGATAGTGTAGATTTTTGACATTTTTCAAAAGAAAGTATCCTTTGGCATTGAACAGTCCTTTCACTATATTTATTACAAATGTGAAAATCTGATGGAGTTTTTGTGTGTGAAATATTTCCTTTTGGGGGGATCTTAAACTGGTAGATGTTTAACATGTGGCGGCAACATCAGAAAATTGTGCAAAGGGAAGGCAAAGATTAATCCTGAAGAAGTGCACATCTTGGACATCAAAGTGAATTGAAATCTTCCAAATGCTTGTAGGTGTCAGGTTGGCTTCCACAGAAGATGAGGATGAAAGCATGTGAAAGCATGCAATTGAAAAGGAGAAATATCTCATAGGTTCATGAACAGGCAGAAGGAGCCCTTTGTTCTGTAGAGAGGCAGGATTAATGCAGTGATGAGGTGTCATCTGAACCAAGTCACGAAGAAAGTGTTGGAAGATAGCCAGGTGTCAAGGTCATACTAGATAACGTGTTTTACACAGATAACCAGGAGCAAGATTTTAAACTTCATTGTGTATGACACTAACTAAGATGTTTAGAATTTATCAGAAAGGTACTTGGAAACTGCTATACAATATTAAATATGGAAAGGCAAGTTTGCATTGATGCTCCTACCTGATTGCTATGGGAACTGAATCAGAAATCCCAAATCTAGGAGTGAAAAGATGAGTTAAATTTAGATTAGAATTGTTGTGGTGTGACATGAGATAGTGGTTAGGGGAAGGGCTATGGATGAGCAAATGAATTTCAGAAATATTTAGATTTCTACTCATTCATTTAAATTGATCAATATTGGTGAAATTTTGCCCGACCTTCTGTTCCTTGCTTGATTCTGAAGGTTAATTGTAGGTCTCTGCCATTGCCTTTCCGGGCAGAGTGGCCTGATGCTACCTTGACAGCCCCTATCTAATGTGGGTTGAGAACTAGCCTTGTTTCTTCCACTCTGTGTTGCCAAAGGTTGTGTGTTAACTCACAGCAAAATCTATTTCAGTCTTTTCTGTTTGGGTTATTTGCAAAAACACATGGATTTTAAACTTCTGATTTTCTCCCGTTCATTTTCTTTTAGCATATTGATGAGAACTTTACTTTGCAAAGAAGAAAGTGTACCGAAAATAGTAAATCAGACAGAAGTGATATCTGCAATTATTGCTCACCCTCTAAAAAGATAATGAGGATTAAAATAGAGTATCATATATCTTGCTCAATTATAGATTATTCTTAGCTTGACATGTCTGCTCTTTATTGAAATAAAAATGGAAAAAGATCCATAACTGTCCTTCAAAGAGTTCCATGAAGAATAACTGAATTTTCTCTTTGATGCTTCACTGTTAGCTAATTGAGTTTACTTATAGCCATGGCATGAAAATAGTCTTTAGAATGATACATGCAGGTTGTAAAATTATTAACTGCATTAGTCATATAATTTATTTTCAGAACAAAAATTATGTTTCAGGGTGAATAATATTCTTGCATTCTCCATGTTCAAAGAGAAATGTCATATTTAATCTCCCCATTCCCTAAGGGATCCTAAGATTAATTATATGATCATCACATCAAGTTCTTTCTACTTTAATTCCATAGCCATCCATGAGGACTTTAATATATCCTTACTCTGCATTAAATAGTGACAGTGATAGGTGAATTCGAATATAGAGAATGCCAGGTAACAATTAATCAGCTGACTTTCTATTTTATCATTTTGCAAACATATTTCTCTTCTTTGCCTATACTAATTTCCAAGAGGACATATCAAATATACTCAGATGAAAATTATTATTTTCAATATGAAAATTATAGTTCAGCCCAATGTCATAGGTCTAAATATTTGTCTAGTTGATTTTTAAAAATCATGTTAAAATTAGTTGTTTTGGTAGTTCAGAATATGTCCATTCTTTATATGTTGAACGAAGGGCTCAGGATGAAGGAGCAAGTGGCCATTGAGTATGGGCTGGAACTCAGGAGCAGGGAGGTCAGAAGATGCAGGAGGCCTCCGTTCTCCTGGTGGCTCATGGAGAGGTGTGCTGGGGCCAGAGTGCAGCTGGATGCACCCACAGAGGGACGGTACTCCTGGGAGGGATTTCTTTGCTCTCCCAAGCCTGGGAGGGGGATTGTACAGGGAAATTCACATTTGAGGATCCCACACCATATGGTCCAGGCTTAACTGCCAGCAGTTTAGCAAAGTATGAAAAATGTCATCCACCAGCGCCTAGATTGGGGTTACCAGGTCTCAAGGAATATTGAATTCAGCTCAGCTCGTGTCCCTGTGGGGACCATAACTCATCTTCTCAGCTGTCTGTTTTCCTGGCAATAAGGAGAGAGCTTCTGGGATCATTCACTGGGCAATCCCATTCCATATCAGTGGATTAGACCTTAAAGACTATGTTTTCTTCCTGTGATTTTCAGAATCACAAATGGAATAATGAATTGATTATAGCTCAAAGACTAAGTAAATCTGACTTGGCACAGACAAGCTGATAGCATTATTTTTATTACTGCATCTGGGGGAACATCAGAGCCACTACTTATTTCCATGAAGATCTGTAGTATGATGAATCCACTCTGTCTGTGAACTTATGTAATCTTTACAAGGACTAATGCCAGTTGGGTACACGAATCACAGTGAATCTTTGCCATTTATTTTACCATACAAATTAATGTGTACTCAATGATTTAGCACCAATTCACTGAAAACATAAAAGATGACAGTGTCTGATAAACAGTGATGTTCTGTAATTGTATGTGGCAACGAGGATTTTCTATGAACCTTCCCCAAAAATGTCTCGTGTCTTTGTCAAATATTGTGACTTAGATGGAAACACTATTAGGTCGACACATCGATAGGCCATTACAAATAGAGGAGGCATTTAATTTTTTCTCTGTTTATCTAAACATATGTATGAAAAGTTGTGTTTCTAGTTTTAAGCAATGATGTATAATACACTCTGCTAAATATTCAGAGAGTTATACTTCACCTTGTATTTCTGAAGCAGATCTAAGATAGATAAGGGGATAAGGGTCTCTCTCTCTCTCTCTCTCTTTTTTTAGATAGAGTCTTGCTGTGTTGCCCAGGCTGGAGTGCAGTGGCGCGATCTTGGCTTACTGCAACCTCCACCTCCCAGGTTCAAGCGATTCTCCTGCTTCAGCCTCCTGAGGAGCTGGGATTACTGTGCTACCACCACACCCAGCTTTTTTTTTTTTTTTTTTTTTTTTTTGTATTTTCAGTAGAGATGGGGTTTTGCCATGTTGGCCAGGCTGGTCTCATACTCCTGACCTCAGGTGATCCATCCACCTCAGCCTCCCAAAGTGCTGGGATTACAAGTGTCAGCCACCACATCTGGCCTGATAAGAGTCTCTTTATAAAAATATTTGCGTGTCTAATCCATACATTGCTTTTGTGTTTGTGATAGAAATATTTGCTAATGTGTCACTCTATGCTCTGTTAAAGAAGGCATCAAGTACTCAAATGTTCAAGAAAAGATGGTAACACTTAGAATGAAAAGAGACTGCCTTAGTTTTCTTTTTGTGTTTCCCTGAAAGAAAACACTTCTGTTCATGCCCGAG
Organism: Nomascus leucogenys; assembly: GCF_006542625.1. Lineage (NCBI taxonomy): Eukaryota > Metazoa > Chordata > Mammalia > Primates > Hylobatidae > Nomascus > Nomascus leucogenys. The sequence goes on along the minus strand of NC_044389.1, from coordinate 95,303,607 downwards.
CAATGCATAGATGTCTGAATCTGTCTAGAAACAAAAGCACTGAACTTGGCAGCCTTTGGGAACAGTTGTTTTGAGTTATTTTCTGTATGTTATTTCAAGCTTTAGCTCTGAAATTGAAGTAATAGTTTGGAATCCATTGCACTGAATTGAATGAATGCAATAAACAATTATGGCTGGAACTACTTCACTTTTACAAGTAATTTCTAACTCTTTTGTAAACTTTATATATTTATGCAGTCTCTAGCTTAAAGAGCAAAGCTATATAAATCACTAATATTCACCTTTTAGATAATATCTACAGATCTGTCCCTATCAATCTGTTCATCTATCTACCTACATACCTACCTATCTATTTACCTGCCTACCTAGCATCTGTGTCTTTTATTGTGAATTCACAGTGCGGTTCCTATTTGTGCCTAAAACAATTTGAAAGAAAAACTTACAAAGCAAACTTTAATTAATATTGTTTAAATTTTTTAAATTCACATATTATATCACCTCTTATTAAGGAAGTCTTTTAGGTACTTCCAAAACTGAAGATGTTTTATTTCATGACAGGATTTTTTACCTAAAAATAATGCTGCCTGATCTTTTGTGGTTTAATGAAAATTTTTATAATTTTCAAAGATGAATGCATTGATTTGGATTTTCAGATTTTTTCCTAAGAATATTTAGGTTATAATATTCTTCCTTTTTATAAGATTATAGTGCTTTGCACAGTGTTCATTATTTGAATGGAAATCTTTACTTGTTCTGTCATTTAAAACTACTATAGAGTAAAAGCTAATTTAAAATTCTATGCTCTGAAAATGTTTACAAGGTATCTCACCAAACCTTCCCAAAGAGCTGAAAACAATTCATTTGTCCATTGTAAAGAGGATTATAGAATTATCTGTTATCTTAAAAACCAGGTATAAATGATCATCTTCTTTTTCTTTAACATATTTTAATAAAAAATGACTTATCTTCCTCTGTCCACTGAGTAATCAGATACTGCTTTATTTCTTTTACAAGTAAATGAAGTTAATCTTCATCAGAATAGAAGAGTGTCACATTCAAATGGGAGAAATGTAGTTAAATAAGGCTTTGTAAGGAAACAACTATGAATAAATATAGAAATGTGCTAGAACAAAATTATAAGTATTCATTAGAAATTTTTCTCATGTTACCAATTGTACCAGATGACAGTAAAATTATCTCCTAAAGGCAAACACACTTTCTAGAGAAATCTTTTACATTCACTATTCCTCACAACTCTAAGGAAAGTAATGTTTTCTATCATGTGCCTTAGGAAGTAAAATGATTTGGTACATTCAGAAGTCTTCCTTCCTTCCCTCCCTCCCTCCCTTGTTTCCTTCCTTCCTTCCTTCCCTCCTTTCCTCCTCTCTCCCTCTCTCTCTCCTTCATTCCTTTTTTCTTTCCTTCCTTCCGCCCACTTTCCTTCCTTCCTTCTCCCCACCTACCTCCTTCCTTCCTTCCTTCCTTCTTTCCTTCCTTCCTTTCTCTGTCTCTCTTTCTTTCTTTCTCTCTTTCTCTCTTTCTGTCATCAACCCATCCAAGGTAAATCTGTTTATTTCAGGAGAACTTCTTGAAGCAGCTATAGCTCAGTTACTTATTGGTCCATAAGTAACTAAAATGGAAATTAAAATTACTTTTGCCATGAGAGTCAAAATGTTATTTTGCTCCCTTGAATAAGTTTGTTATGGTTTGAGCAGATTTAGAATGTATTTAATAGGCTTTGTTCAGATAGTTTTATTGCTGAACAATAATTATAACAGCCATTTCAAGGATTTTAAAAAATTTTGCCTTGTCCATGTGTATCTCTTACCTTGTTAGTAAAGACAGAATGTGATATATTCTGCACAAAATCAAAGTCATTTTCATAAAAGGACAAAAGAAAAAAAAAACTCTGTTTTTATCTTTTCCTTAAGGACAATGTTGAAACATTTCAAAGGGAACTTTTTTTTTCAGTTAGTGATCACTGGTGAATGCAAATTACAGTAAATGGTAAATGGCTGTCTCACTGTTCCTCCTGATTTTCTATTGACTTTTTAGATGTCGGTCAGAAAGAATAGAGGAAGAGAAAATTATTTCCAACTTTGAAGCAGTCCATGAAATAAAGCCAGGAGTGAGTTGACAGCAGGGAATCAGAATCTGGGACAAATATTAATTTTCTCACTTTACTCCATTTTATTCCAACAGAGCTTTCCCCCAGTCATCCTCTCTCTGCTCAATGGCTACCTTATCAATGTATCATTGTCTTCCTTTGGGCTGCAGTTGCAAAATTAGGAACTCAAGAACTTGACATTGTCAGCAGTGCTTTTAAAAATCCTTATGTCTAGGCAAGGTTGGAATATACTGAAATGTTTCTTTTTTCAAAGAGTCTAAAGAGAAATTTGGTAATTTGTATGTGTGTGCATGTGTCTGTGTGTTTGTGTGTGAATTTGTGTATGTTTGTACGTGTATGTATGTGCATACTCAACGTGTGTGCATTATTTCAAAGGATTTTAATTAAAAATGACTTTTGTGGGAGAAATTAATGGTGGCTTGGATAGCCCTTGTACATGATACTTATTGTCCTCTTCAATTAGATGTTATTTCACTGAGCATTACAATCAATATAAACTACACAGGTGCATGGAAGCCTGGCCAAGACTCCATTTGCTCCACTGAATTCCTTAAACTTTATATGCTCTCTAGTTTGTGGCTCTGGAAGACAAGGAAGAGAGATAATGAAAAGAGACCAAGTATAATCGATTAAAAAAAAACCAGAGATCAGAAATTATGAAAAGGTAGAGAGAGGATACGATGGTGAACCCAACATTCTGGGCACCATGAATGGCAATCTCCAATCCTCTCATCCTCATTGGCCTCCTTCCAATACAAGCACATAAATCCCCATGAGCCTTGTCCACTTTGGTTTGTTCCAACCATTGTGTTCACTCTGCTTTCTTATTGGCAAATTTGCCCTCTCAACCAAGTATTTCTTTTTACTAAGAACTCATATACTAGTAACGACTTCTGTAGTCTGAAACCATTCCCCATGTCACCATTACGGCAAAGCCATCACGAGTATAAAGTACATTCTCTTCTGAAATAAGTGAAAGGGCCTCTCTATTTAAATCAAGGTTTGGCAAATGAAACTCTCTGGATGCCGCTCCAAACCAAGAAGCCATGAAATGACTGGACTGTTTCAAAAGACCAAGTCTGGGGAAAATGTAACTCAGATTGGAATCTCCTTGAGAAAAGAAACAACACTGGGTACTTTGCTCATGTTCATAAAGCATCCATTGATTTGAAGCTACTTGTATGGATATAGGGAAAGTAGTGTTTAACTGAGGGTTAGATATAAAACCAAAAAGGATAGAGAGACTACTTCCTTTCTGACCAAGAAAACCAAGACCCATTTGTGGTTTGGACTGGAAGTAAAATGGAATCCATGTGACAAGAAGTAGAACTAGGTTGCTAACAAAAGCCAGACATTTTTACTTGACCATTTCCACACTAAAATGAATAGTGAAGTAGAATATGTGATTATAGCTTTGCCACTGGGATTCTTTGTCTAGCAGTAGATTTGTTTTCACACTCAAATTATCTGAGTACCATTTTCTTCTGCAAAAGAATACATTGATGAAAAACAGAGGAAAGTAAGGTAGTTACAGAGGAACTGAGAAAGTGTTTACCTGGTAGCCCTGGTGTCAAAATCTGTCTACTCTCAGGCACAGGACAGTGCATAGTACCTTCTGGAAACCACCCTTGTCTACTATAGTCCTCGTTAACCTATCCTGATCAAAGCTCAAGCTACCTGCACATATTTTCTTCTTCCTCCTTCTCCTGTGTCTTGGATGAGTTACAGACTTGAGGCTGTCCACATACAAAATGAGAGTCAGAGGAAGCAGTGCTTATATTAGCAGCCTCACTCCTTGCAGAATACTGGAACACAGCAAAGTGAAACCACCAGCAGTTTCCAAAGACAATGAGGGGGCTTACAGGGAAAGCATCTTCCTGGCTTTAGCGCGCTGCAGCTTCTGTTCCACATTGGTCATTTTGCTTCCGAGGTGGCTGTTTTTACCTACTTTGCTGATTTCCTCTCTAATTTCTCTCCTAGGCAATCACAAATTGAAATGCTGCAAAGCACACGTGCCTGGAGAAAGAGAGAGGCAGAGAGAGATAAATAGAGAGAGAGAACAGAGAAACACCTTACTGATTCCCATCGGTGTCAGTGATGACAGACAACCTGAAGCCGCTGCCGTGAATCTTAAACTGCACTCCCTGAGTGCTGATTGGGCTTCATCAGTAGGGAGCAGGCATCACAGTGCTTCTAGAGGGGCAGGGGCCACTGGGCAGCTAGGTAGAAGAAAGGGAACAAGGCTGATCAAAACATGGGACCCTTCCAGGGTTATGCACCCATTTTGCTCCTTGTAGACTCATTCATGCCCCCCTCAGGTTCCTTTCATGTGGTAATCCATCTCTTAACCTCCTCAGAGTATCAAGAAATACCTGTTTCCAAGTTCCCCTGAGATGCGATCAATCTGAAATTTCTCTTTCCATCTTCCTGAAGTATTATGTATCTGCCTAGTTCTCACATGAAGAAATCGAATTCCAGTTTTAAAAAGGGCTCTATTAACCACTATTTTAGATTGATTACTCCCTTTGCCCTCACATAGACTTCCTCCGAACAGAATTCATTCGAACAAATAGTAGAGGAGGTTTCCACTTCCTCAATGACTAGCACATACCAAATTTGTTTTCCTGAGTTCATGAAAGTTAACTTGACTAGATTTCTAAGGATTTCAAACTCTTCAGTTCCATATTTCTTTTTCATTCTCATATTTAAAGATGATCACTGCACTTAGATTTGATGAGCAAATTCAAGTGGCCTTGGAGTCATGCGGGTAAATAGTTCCGGTGTTAAAAGAAGGAGAAGGACAGAAGACCATGTAGCATGAGTTATCTTAAGAGATTTTCTCTCTGGATGCAAGAAAACAGTGGGGCGTGGGGACCATCTCTCCAAAGGGCCCCCAGTTGCTATTGCTAGTGTACACCATGCAAATGACTTATCACCTTCCTGATGTAATCTTACTAGGCTGTCTCTCCAGAAAACCTTTTATTCCAGATTCCAGGAGACACTTCACTGCTCTCTACCTGTTTTCCCCATACTATGTTGAGTTGAAATCAGTAAGATATATGATTCTTGGTTATATATGCCAGACTTCTTCTCTACTATTCTCCTGTACTTATTTTATGTAAGCACTATACAGATGAAATACTTCCTTTTGCTTCTATTAAAAATAAATCTTTAAAAATAAGAAATGGAAGATAGTTTTAGAGCTCTCATCTCCACTAGTGATTTTGAAGAGCGTTTCCAAGATCATGTTCATATTTCTCTGAAATATTAGTTTTTGAAATTGCAGTCACAGGAAATTTACTGCTTGCTCATAATTGGTTTACTACTCCAAGTTTTCAAAAGTATTTAAACATATGGAGAAAAAAGCTCACATCTACTATTAATTGCATGTAAATATTGTCATTTAAACAGTGACATTTCTTCATGTAATCATTTTTTTCTTCTTTTTTTAATACTGAAACATTTTAGACTTGCCAGCAAGACTTTAGAAAGTCAACATGATTTGAAACATTGGCAAAAGATTCAATTTTTAATAAGACAGGAGCTGTTCTATGGTGATTACTAGTTTACTAAAAATAAACAAATGGGGTTAAATTGTAGGATCTTATGAACACCACATATGTGGATTGAGTATATATAAGATCGCTATAACTATTTCTAAATTGTCTGTAGATTTGAAGGGGAAAAAAAGAGAATGATACTCAGCTAAATAAAAAGGAATGAAACTTGGCTGGACATGGGGCCTTATGCCTGTGATCCCAGCACTTTGGGAGGCCAAGGCGAGAGGATCCTTTTAGCCCAGGAGTTCAAGACCAGCCAGGATAACACAGAGAGACAACATATCAATTTAAGAAAAAAAATTTTAAATAATGAAGCTCAACCAAATAAAAAAGAATGAAAACCAAATAGCTGACTGTTTTAGGGGCAAACTTTGACTCCAATAACTGGTAGAATTTCTTCTCATGATTACAGCAATTTCTACAGATATAGCTAGCTGATATCTTACACAAGACACTGGTTTTTGAGGTGTGATGAAGAAACTCGGTCCAGTGTAGACTGAGAAATTACAGGCAAGGCCAGGGTCAGGACCCACATCTTCCATTTGTAGCTACTGATTTTAGAAGACCCTTTTCCCTGCACCCCCACATTGCACCTTTTCTGCTGGTTCCTGGTAATTGAGGCCTGGTGCTATGAACTGAATTTTATCCACTTAAATTCATGTGTTGAAGCCCTAGCCCCCACTGTGACTGTATATACAGATAGGGATTTTAGGAGGCAATTAAGGTTAATGAGGTCATAAGGATGGAGTCCTAATCTGATAGGATTGGTGGGCTTATAAAAAGAGAGAGAAAAAGACATCCCTTTCCATTCACACGCATTGAGGAAAGGCCATGTGAGGACACAGTGAGAAAGTGGCCGTCTGAAGACTAGGAAGAGAGTCCTCACAAGAACCTGATTATGTTGGCACCTTGACACTGAACTTCCAACCTCTAAAAATTGTGAGACAATGAATTTATGTTGGTTAAGTCATCTAGTCGATGGTATTTTGCTATGTATGGCCACTAAGCTGCCATGGCAGCACAGGCATATTGAGACTATATATGTGGAAAAATGTTCTATTACACAACATTTTTCCAAAAGGGATCCTCATGAAACTTCCATCCGTTGAAGACCTAACCTGCCAATCTGATCTTAGCTATGAGTGTAGGGTACTTTTTAAAAAAGAAAACAAAAATCTCTTTTCTTTTCTTTCTTTTTTTACTTTTTCTTTTTTCTTTTGAGGCAGGGCTTGCTCTGTCTGCCCAGTGCAATCAGAGCTCACTAGAGCCTTGAATTTCTGGGCTCAGGTGATCCTCCTGCCTTAGCCTCCTGAAAAGGTGGTACTATAAGCACATGGCACCACACCCAGCTATTTTCTTTTCTTTTTTTTTTTTTAGAGAGAACGTCTTGCTACATTACCCAGGCTGGTCTTGAACTCCCAGCCTCAAACAATCCCCCTGCCTCAGCCACCCAAAGCACCTTTTTATTAAAAGAGAATACAACTCCTCTTGAATCCTGTGACTGGCTGCATGGCTGGCCAACAATACCAGACTCCTAGTACATCTTCACTCCCAGTTCCTCATGGTCCATTTCTCAGTGAACTCATGATCATTTATCTCCTAGAGGAAAGAAGCCACTTTAATTTTCCAGACTATACAGTTTCTCTTTCTTCATTCATATGGACTCCCTCTGGTTACAGTGCTGGAGAGATTTCGTAACCACCTGTATATATGTATCTCTGTTCATGAGATAGATATATGTATATAAATGTATTCATATATATATGTGTATCTCTGTTCGTCATCTATTATTTGTAAACACTATCCCCTAATGTTCTTAAAGTTTTAGGCTATTTTTGAAACTGATTTGGGTAGCTAAATCCTTTACATCTCTAACATAGTTTGCATATATCAACAGAACTACTCACAATTGCATATATTATTCAATAAACATTAATGCCTGATGAGAAAATTGAACATCAATTAGCAGTCCTTTTTTTCCTCATACCCAAGACAATCCTATTTAGAATGAGATATTGCATAAGATAAATAGTGTCCTAAGAGTTCCGACCCAAATAACAGAGGACAAGCCAGAAATAAGATCTAGAAAGGAAAGGTAAAGGAGAAGACAAAAAGTAATCTGAGGCTTTTTGGAAAATTCAGACTAATTTCCTGTTATTTCCTGTCTGAATAGCAAGCTATTGGTCACAGTTTACTTCCAGAACTATTTTTAAACATCACTAAACAGTATAGTATACAGTTAAGCATAGTTACGATGATGTCAGATATTATAAAATACATTTTTTATCCATACGTAGGAAACATTTGCACATTCTCAAAAGCCTTTGCTCAAAATCTTCTTATGGTAATTTTATCCTGTTTGTTTGTTTGTTTTTGGTTTTGTTTTGTTTTAGCATATAGTTACCTCCGTTTTATTTTTATTTTTATTTTTTAATTTTATTTTAAGTTCTGGGTTACATGTGCAGAACGTGCAGGTTTGTTACTTAGGTGTATACATGCCACGGTGGTTTGCTGCACCTGTCAATCTGTCATCTAGGTTTTCAGCCCCGCATGCATTAGGTATTTGTCCTAATGCTTCCCCTCCCCTTGGCAGGCCCTGGTGTAATTTTGTCCTGTTTTAAGTGAGAAAATTCTGTTTTAGACATCTTAATTGATTAAATTGTTTTACAATTCTTAGCCAAATTTTTCATCCACATATTATTCACATATTAATCCTCATCCTGACCTCTGTACCCAATAAGGCCACCCCCTCTTGTCTTTCTGTGGTCTCTTCCCCATTCATTTCTCAAATGACACAAACCTCACTCATGCTGATCTTTCTCCTCCAGTCACATTTTATTTTGTAGACATCTGCTTAAAATGTTGAACTTACAATTGTACTGAGCAAGAATGTATCACGGAACTGTATTTAGCAGCAGACTAGCAATGATGCCTCATTTACTCTCGGATTCTCCTCTATACATCTATTTATCAACTGTCATCTAGAAATTCAGAGTGCACTTTTTTACACGTTAAAGCAATAAGGTTCTTAGATTGTGTTAATCTATTTATTCATTCAACAACTCTTTCATGAGTGCTAGTTGCCAGTATTTTTTAGTAAATGAAGCAGATACAAATGGAGTCTTCTTGGAACTTACAGTCTAGTGGGGTTGTATAGAAATAAAGTAAATAAATCTATAATTATAAATATGAAGAAAGAAAATGAGTGCAGAGACATGGGTTATTAGTTGAGGGTGAGAAAGGCCTTCTAAGATAGTATGGTTGAGAAGACTTGTCAGAAAGGCTGAGGTCAGAGCCCAGAGGTCCTTGAAAGCCACACGAGGGAATTTGCATTTCTTTGGAACCTGATGTATTCTGTGGCCATTATTTGTATCATGGGTAGCTTGATCCTCAGAGCACCTCGCAGGCTGCTTTCTAGAATAAGGATTAGAAGACTAGAAACGTGTGAACAAACTCCCTCCTCTACACACTTCGACACATTCACTGTGGGTCCTTTTGCTTGCACGATAGCCTCCCCGCCTCCTATAGGTAACCAGAATGAGCTTAGGAGTTCTTGAAGGCCCTGTACCAAAGCAAAGAAATGTGATGCACATGCAAATAATCATTTGCTATGTTCATCATTATTGTTATTGGGATGAGGGAGTTGTGAATTTGAAGATGAAAATCTTGCAAATTTCCTAGAGTTTTTGTGAATAAAATATGTTAATACTTGGCAGAGTATGAGAAATACTCTGGACCTTAGCTCTGCAATTTAATGACCAATACCTTGGATTATTTAAATATGTTCTTCTCTACCTCCAAAGGGGAGACAAATTAAACCATGTGGCAGTGGCCTCTGGAGCTTGGATATTATTATAACCCTCCCCCCCAAAAAAAAGGCTCTTAATGTTTTTTGGAAAAGTAATGGCATTTAAATATATATATGTATATATATATAATATTTTAAATATATATGTTTATATATATTATCTGCAATACAATGTTTATATATATAGTATCTACAATTCATATTGTTTCAGAAAAAGAAAGCATTAAAAAGAAAACATGATAGAATTAATGATCGATAAATAACTACATATGTCTTACTAAATTATCCTCATTTATTCACATTTTACTCTTTGGGAACTACCGCTTTACAAATTCTTTATTGTAAATCTAAAACATTTCTCGATGTCATAATTACCTTATAAGTACCTGCTGTGGTTTGAATGTGTCCTCCAAAAAGCATGTGTTTGAAACTTGACCTATAGGAAACAATGTTGGGAGGTGGGGCCTGATAAGAGGTAATTAGGCCATGAAGGTTCTGCCTCATGAATGGATTAATGCTGTTTTTGATGGGGGGGTTTCTGATAAAAGGAGGAGTTCGGCTCCCTTCTCTTGCTCTCTCTTGCCCTCTCTTTGCCCTTCTTCCATGGATGAACACAGCAAGAATGCCCTAATCAAATGCTGCCCCTTCTATCTTGGACTTCCCAGCATCTAGAATCATGAGCCAATACGCTTCTGTTCATTATAAATTACCCAGTCTGTGGTATTCTGTTATAGCAGCACAAAATAGACTAAGACAGTCTGCAATCAACAAAAGTTATTTATAGGCAGCCACTTTCAAAAAAATGTTTTATTAAAAAAACCTGCAAATTATTTGATTACTTAATATATTTCTCAATTTATATCTGCTGCATTTAAGATGGCATATGATGACAGAGACAGGGTAGAAAAGAGAATTTATTTATTCATTCTGGATCTCTGGAGCCAGACTTCATTACCCTAGAAAAAGCAACAATTAAGAACTCTTATTTCAACTGCCAGGACATTGCTTTTCCTTGTTCCTATTCTGCAGGCCAGTATATTGATTGATCTTATATAAAAGATGTATTGGTCAATGTATTGGTCTGCAGAATAGGAACATACATGATTTTCTGGGGGAAATTTTCACCTACAGTTTCCAAGGCAATCTGCTTATTTTGCCTCCTTGGCTTTTGAAAACATTCCTTTTATTCCTCTATATGTTTTAAACACTATTGTTGGCATTTTTCTTGTAATAAAAAACTCTAAGCCATCACAAGTTTTGTAAAATTTCAACTACATAAGGGAACCAAATATGTGTTGAATTTGATAAATGATGTCCTTCATATTGGACTAATTAGTAAGAAATCATCAAGTCAAAATAATCTAGTGCATTGACCTCTGTTGAACTTTGGATTTTTTGCTAGTTGTAACAGAACACTGATGTGCTGTTTGTTCATGCCTGTTCTTACTCATCTGATTCCAAGGAATATTTTTTAACAGTCTTTGGTCTCCAATTGAGCATATGAATTCTTCTCATTATTCTCCTTCCCCATTGTCTCCATTCTCGCTCTCTGAAGTAATAAACTTTTTTTCTAGAGGAAAATCCAAGGATAATTTTTGTTCTTGTTTTTTTCTTTTTTAAAAAATATTTTCTAATTTTATTTTAGATACAAGGGGTATGTGTGCAGGTTTGTTACCTGGATATATTCTGTCTGATACTCAGATCCTGAGCACAGTACCCAAGAATTATTTTTACAACCCTTGATCCCCACCCACCCCAATCTAGTGGTCCCCAGTATCTATTTTTGCCTTATTTAGGTCCATGAATACCCATTGTTTAGGTCCTACTTATAAGTGAGAACATGCACTATTTGGTTTTCTGTTCCTGCACTAATTCTTATAGGATAATAGCCTCTAGCTGCATCCATGTTTCTTAAAGGACATGATTTCATTCTTTTTCATGGTTTCATAGTATTCCATGGTGTATATGTAGCACATTTTCTTTATCAAATCCACCATGGATGGGCATCTAGGTTGATTCTGTGTCTTTGCTATTGTGACTAGTGCTGCAATGAACATACAAGTGCAGGTGTCTTTTTGGTAGAATGATGTATTTTCTTTTGAATATATACCCAGCAATTCCACTGCTAGTTGATAGTTCTATTGTAAGTTGAATGGTAGCTCTGTTTTAATTTCTTTGAGAAATTGCCAAATTGTTTTCCACAGTAGCTAAACTAGTTTACATTACCACCAACAGAGTATAAGGGGTCCCTTTTCTTTGCAACCTAGCCAGCATCTATTGTTTTTTTGACTTTTTTTTTTTTTTTTTGACAGAGTTTTGCCATTGTTGCCCAGGCTAGAGTGCAGTGGCGCGATCTCAACTCACCGCAACCTCCACCTCCCAGGTTCAATGATTCTCCTGCCTCAGCCTCCCAAGTAGCTGGGATTATAGGCATGCACCACCGTGCCTGGCTAATTTTGTATCTTTAGTAGAGACAGGGTTTCTCCTTGTTGGTCAGGCTGGTCTCAAACTCCCGACCTCAGGTGATCCGCTTGCCTTGAACTCCCAAAGTGCTGGGATTACAGGCATGAGCCACAGCGCCTAGCCTCGACTTTTTAATTCTAGCCATTCTGACTGGCATGAGATGGTATCGCATTGTGGTTTTGATTTGCATTTCTCTGATGATTAGTGGTCATAATCTTTTTTTTTGCGTGTATGTTTTGCTGCTGGTATGTCTTCATTTTAGAAGTTTCTATTCATGTCTTTTGCCCATTTTTAATGTAGTTGTTTTTTACTTATTCAACAGTTCAAGTTCCTTATACATTTTGGATATGAGACCCAAGGATAACTTTGACATAAGCTTTTTTTCACTTGTTTTCCCCTCTAGATTATTATTAATATTTTCACCATTGAGTAATAATTTTAATTTTATATATAAATTAACTAAATTTATTATATTGCTGACAATTCTAAGCACTTTGTATTCACATTACAAATTAGTGAAAAGAACTACGTAGATAAACTCAGGCAGAGGAAATCTATGAGCAAATGAAACTTGTCTACTTTTACAAGCGTTGAACTTTACAAGTATATGGAGCTCTAATGCAGAGCATTCGATTATTCAGTTGAGTTCCTTTTCTGATTTCTTTTGGACTTTTCATCGGAGATACATAGGTAAATCGAGTGGTTCTAGGTTATGTTATTAAGGCGATCACTGAATACCTATGTTCTCCACTAAACTATAAGCAGTGTAAATGCAGAGACTATGGGTTTTTTTATGTTGCTGGCTGTATATTTCTTAAAATGAAATTCTCCTGAATAAATGTTTTTAATATCCTAATAGTGAATGACATTTTATCTAAAAAGGCAGCTGGTTGGTATTTCAACTGCATAGACTTGGAAAGAGAATATTCTCCTTCTGTGAGTCTCCACCCAAGGGTATCAAATACCAATAAGAAGTCCAAACTGGTCAATGTAATCACGTGATTTATCTCCTTGAAGGAAAGAAAAAATAAGTGAAGTGGTATCATTTCGGGAAAGTGGTTCAACTTTTAGCTTTTTAAGGATCAAGTATGATGGATAAAATTACCTGAAAATCTTCTACAGATTCCAAAGCCCATGCCATATTCTAGACCAATTAAATCTGAACCTGGGCTGAAGGGCAGGATGTGATTCCAACATGCAGACAAGTCTGGGAACCACCAAACAAGAGCAGATACCACAAATTAGCCAAAATTTCTAAACTGATGGATGCACAAATTTAATCTTCCCCAAACTAAATATAACCTCTTTCTACTAAGTCCTATGTATAATTAGCATTATATTCTAATCTATTGAATATAATATACTTTTATAATATATTCTAATATATAGAATATAATATACTTTTTAAATATATTCTAATATAGAGAATATAATATACTTTTTAAATATATTCTAATATATAGAATATATTCTAATATATGTAGACACACCCAATTTAATGCTTTGCATGGCATAGTTATGCAAAGCCTAGTTCTTATGTGCGGTGATCTCAATGTGTCCCCCAGAATTCATATGTTTGAAGCTTAATCCCCAGTGCAACAGTGTTGAGAGCTGGGGCCTAATGGGAAGTGTTTATTTTATAAGGACTCTGCCCTCATAAATAGATTAATGTTGTTATGAAAAGGGCTTGAATCATTGGATTCATCCCCTTCTCTCCTTCTCAGTGTGACGATACAGTGTTTGTTCTCTCTTGCCCTCCTGCCTTCTACTATGTGAGGATGCAACGGGAAGGCCCACACAGGTGCCAGTGCCTTGATCTTGGACTTCGTAGCCTCTAGAACTGTGAGAAAATGAATTCCTTCTTTTTATAAATTACCAAGTCTGTTGTAGCAGCACAAATGGATGAAGGCATTGTGCTTGCAGTCTAATTAATGATCTTTAAAATTGTGTAGATATCCCAGCATGATGCAGCTTGTCCATTGCACTTTTGAAGATACTTTCTCTTGACACTTATTTTGAAGCTGGGATAACTTGAAAAAATATATATATAATTCTACATCAAATCAATGCAGCAGAAACCATGATATCATGATTCCATATTTATATTTGGAACACGTATAGGTGCAACCTGTGAAACATTTAAAAAATCTCAGAAATTGTCTAGATCTGATATCCATCAAGGAATAGAAATCTGGACACAGCCTACTTTTCTGAGATTGATTTCAACACAGGTAGAACTTTAAGAGTCACCATTTCAAAAACAGACTTAGGACTATTTGTTTTCTTACACTTTTCTGGAACATAAACCTTGCTGTACATGATGTGCAAAGTGGGAAGCTCTAAATGGACAGAAGTGAAATTCTTACATTTTGATCACTCTTTAAGGATAAATTGAAATACTTTATAGATTTCTAAAGTCTTGGCTTGGGCATGGTCATGTAGAGTACACTGTGTTGCAATTTGGAAATTTCAGCTAATTGGTGTTAGTTGCTCTTAATTCAGCGGTTCCCAGACTGGTCTGCACATTGGGATCACACTCTGCATTCCATCTCAAAATTTTATTTAATTGGTCTAGAGAGTGGCCTGGGGTTTGTAATTTTTCAAGGTCTCCAGGTGATTCTAATACACAGACAAATTTGAGAATCACTGCTCTAGTTCAAAGGGATTTGTTAGGTCGTGGCGTGTCCCACTTTAAGCATGTATCAAATACTCAGTGAGAGAAAAATAGAAATGCAGGTGTTCTTTGAATGTGAGAGGGAGGCCTCTCAATTACAACTGATTACTCCTAAGACCTTGCTTCTGTGAGTTGCGAATGCACTATATTTTGGTATCGATGGTATTATTTTCCCGTATTTGTTTTTTAGTATTTAAAATGCTATATAGATATACCAGGTTCTGTTTCAAAATGTTAACTGGCATAAGTTACTCTAAACCTACTGGACTGTCTCAGTTATACTAAGTACTTCAGGGTCGTTTCTGAGTGCTCCTTTCCCTCTCAAATACTGGCAAGTCTTTCAGATTTTTTACAGCCTTTCTCATAACAGCCTCTTTCTCTTTTGCTCTTGTTGGTAACCCAGTATGAGCTATTATGATTTTTATTCTTTGCCTATTGAAATAGCCTCCAAACCAATGTCTGATTATAATTTGTACCTTCTCTGTTCCACCCTTTTCCTAGATTGTTCCTTCTAAGTCCACATTTAATCCGTTGCTTCCAAGGCTCTCATCTTTTACAGAATCAAGTTCAGACTTTCGGGGCAGGCATTTGAGGCTTTGTGCATTCTAATTTTGGCATATCAAACTGTCCTCAATTCACATTGCTCCTGTGTATGAGCTTTTGTTCTGGAGAGTTTCTGTATTACTTCTAGTTTATTTCTGCCCTTTTTCCTATAATCAGACCAGTCCCTCTGACTAGAGTGACCTTCTCAAATTCTAAGTCCTTTTTCCAGGGCCAGGTTTAATGCTCTTACTTCTATGAACCTTATTTTTCTTACCTTTAAAACTGAATGAAATTTCCTTTCTTAAAAGGCTTGTAGACTGAGTCTTGTCTTTAGTTCAGCAGTTATCTTCTACTGGTTTGGAAAAGAGATTTGAATATCTGTATCATCTTACTAGGCTGCAGACTTCTAGAGAGCAAAGACTAGATCATAGATACCTACTTGCCCTTCATACCTCCCAGATACATAATCCATGCATCATGAATACTTGTTAACTTAAGTGCATGACATGTAAAAGATATGCTTGTGAAAAAAAATAGGCCATTTGACGGCATCTTCTTATACTGGACTATAGTCTCTTGAATGTTTTCCCGTATATTTCTTTTTCTTGGGGTCTTTCCAGCTAGTTCTTAGGAAAGTGAAAAGCTAATAATATTGATTCCCCTCCTCAACCCTGGGACTTTGCAAGACAGAACCAAAACAATAAAAAATAAATAAAGAAAGAAAGAACAAATACTTCTTGGGCTGCACTGAAATAAAACCTCTTTTAACTATCTTGTAATTTTATTACAAAGTATAAATGCCAGTTTTATAGATCGGAAAGAGAATATTTCTGCAAAGTCAGCAAAACCATATTATGAAAATATTTGTCTGAAAGTATCGTTGGTAATTTTAAAACAAAACTGCTCCAGAGATTGTGCTTTTTCTTCTTGCTTCTTTATTTTTAATAACTCATGAAAGGATTGCAAGCTCTCTTCTTTTGTTCTGCCCTTATTTACCCTCCACATCAGCTACCTGACATTAAGTGAGTTGGCAACAAGGTTTTCCCTCTTCTAAGATGTGATCCTGGAAGAATTTATCGCTTGAATTTGGCTTTTAAATTCTTATTTAGAAAGCAGTAGGAAGATTTATACTGCTAAAAGTTCCTCTATGCCAAATGAAGGCACTCTTAGAGATTATTTGAAAAAAAATGGATGCTACTTAAGAGTATTATGAAAATGATCTCTCAACAAGGTGAAAATAGGTACAGCATCTCTTTGGGGCAGAGTGGCCATATAGTTACATGTAGCCAGACAGCTCAATGGCTCAGGAACAAAACAAACAAACAAACAACAACAACAACAACAAAATACTGGATGGCATTGTATTATACAAATGGCCATGAATTCCTGCAGTTCCTTTTATAAGGAAATAGGACCTCTCCTCTCATCTCTTCAATCCAGGTCATGCCTTGTGACTTGTTCTGATGAAAACAGTGTGAAGTGACATTGTGTACCTTGTAGGCAATGCCTCTAGAGGCTGTACAGCTTCCGCTCTTACCCCTCTTAGATGCTGTCACTTTATGATGTGAACAAAATCCTCTGAAAAGGAATTTGGAGGAAAGAGACTTTATTCCAGTGAACAATTTGCAAACCAAGGAGATGCAGCAGCCTCTGGTGTAAAACAAAGGTACATTCCAGAGAGCAAAGGGAAGGCTCAGGTTTTGTAGCAAAGATTCCTGCCACAGTTCCCAATCAGGTCTGTTTATGTAAATAAAGGATCAAAACTTGCTTAGCTCTGATTGGTAGATACAGCTGAGCCCTGACTCGTTTATACAGCTGAGCCCTGACTGGCTGAGAGAGGTGAGCGCTGATTAGTTGATTCAGGTGAGCTCTGAAAGTCCCAAAAATAAAAAGGTGTGGGTTTCTGGGGATCTCAGAGTACGTGTTTGACCCCTTATCAGCCAATGGCCACTTGGCTCTATTTTAAATTTAGGCCCAGTTAGCAACTTCAGATCTGCCTTGAAGAACCGGCTCTTACAGATTCATATTTGTTCATTGTGAATAAACCCAATCTAGCCCACTTAGAAATGAGAGAGCAGATGGAGATAGAGACCCTAAACGTGTGACCAAGGCTGACTGGGACCAACCAGGCCCAGCTGACATACCAACTGATTGCAGGCCAGCAGTGAACTCAGCTGACACTGTGTGGAACACAAAGAATTGGGCTTAGTGGTTTATGCCTGTAATCCCAGCACTTTGGGGGACTGAGGCAGAAGGACTGCTTGAGGCCAGGAGTTCAAGACAAGCCTGGGCAGCATAGTGAGGCCCTGTTTTTACAAAAAACTTTAAAAAGATAGCCGAGCATGGTGTCATGTGCCTGTAGTCCCAGCTACTCAGGAGGCTAAATTAGGCGAGCCTCCTGAGCCCATGAGGTCCAGCCTGCAGTGAGCCATGATTGTGCCACTGCTCTCCAGCCTGGGTGACAGAGCAAGATCCTATTAAAAAAAAAAAAGTCACAGTGCTGGATTCTTCATAACAGCAAGGAAGAACTAGCAGCACATTACAAACCAGTCCAATTTACTTATAAATTTGATTCACTATTCAGTTTTTGATTCTTGAAATGTCCATGCTCTATTACAAAAAGTCCCAAGCCACTTCTGTTGGTAGTCTACTGCTAAGTAACAAACAACTCCAAAACTTGATGGCTTAAAACAACTATCTCTTCATTCAGGATTCTTTGGATCGGTGAGGTGCACTGGGCTCCATGCCCAGCCCATTGTGACCTTTTTTCTAGGAGGTGACAAAGCCAAATAAATTAGCCTTGTAAAATGTAAAGAAGCACTAACATCAACAACTGCGTGTTGAATATCTGTTAGGTATTAGGCAAAGTTCTAATCACTATAATACAGAATTGGACACAATACAGGAAGTTGTTTTTATTATTTATTTATTTATTTATTATTTCGAGATGGAGTCTCACTCTGTCACCCATGCTGGAGTGCAGTGGCGTAATCTCGGCCCAGTGCAACCTCCCAGGTTCAGGAGATTCTCCTGCCTCAGCCTTCCGAGTAGCTGGGATTACAGGTGTGTGCTACCACATCCAGCTAATTTTTTGTATTTTTTGTAGAGACAAGGTTTCACCATGTTGGTCAGGCTGGTCTTGAACTCCTGACCTCAAGTAATCTGCCCACCTTGGTCTTCCAAAGTGCTGGGATTACAGGCTTAAGCCACCATGCCTGGCCCAGAGAGAGATTTTAAAGAAGTTCAGTGGAGGTGAAAGAAGGAAAAAGATCTGATGATAAAAAATGTTTTAAAGGAACTTAAAACAGACTAAGGGAGGATTATTTCCGAGGCATGAAACAGCAGGTGCAATGTATGATGTTGGAGAATATGGACATATCATGGGACAATAAGAAAACCAGTGTGGTTGGTGTGGCATGTGAGATGAGGAAAATGAAGTTGGAGAGATGGTTGTGTCAAGCACAGTGCGTGGTAAGGATATTGGATTTTATTCTAAGTGTGATGGGAAGCCTCATTTGAACAGGGGCATGATATGATTAGATTTCTGGTTTAATCGATTTGCTTTTCAAAAGGATTACTCTACTATGTAGAGAATAGAGTGAGGGGAACTTGTACGAGAAACGGGGAGACCAGTGAGAGAGCTCTTACAGAAGGTCTGATAAGTAGCCTAATAGAGACAACCTGAGCAAGTGTGATTGTTTTCTGAGATCCTAAAAATTTTGATAACTACAAGGTATTGTGGAAGTGGAGAGAACATTGACTCTGGAGTTTGTATGTGTTCTATAGAACTGGTTTTATATCCCTGGGATTTATGTAGCGCTAGGGAAGCTACTCCATATGTCTCAGCTTCAGTTTCTTTATTTTTAAAGTGGCATCTAATTCACTGGTTTCTTGGGAGGATTAAATATATAATATATATTATGTGCCAAGCAGAGGACTTCGGAATATCACAGGTACATAAATGTTAGTTACATTTATTACCCAGTTTTTTGTAAATATGTGATTAATCATTTTCTTAGTTTTAAAATAAAGGATCCACACCACTTGGTGAGAATTAAACAACGAGAACACTTGGACACAGGAAGGGGAACATCACACACCAGGGCCTGTTGTGGGGTGGGGGGAGGGGAAAGGGATAGCATTAGAAGATACACCTAATGTAAATGATGAGTTAATGGGTGCAGCACACCAACATGGCACATGTATACATATGTAACAAACCTGCACGTTGTGCACATGTGCCCTAGAACTTAAAGTATAATAAAAAATATATAAAAAAGAAAATAAAAAATAAAATAAAATAAAATAAAGGATCCAAAAGAAGAAACAAGCACCAAAATCCCAGTATTGTAGATGGCAGGGATTGAGGCAATGGATTAAAGATGGAGAGAATGTAGAACCCTAATTCAATATTCTTGATACTTCTTGAAGCTTGCTGGAAATATTTTTACATAAGGGGATGCTGAAACAGAAAGTAAGTGACCCATTTCTTCTTCATTTTGGCATTCCAAGTATTATAGCATATTTATTCATTTCTAGTTTACTAGTATGGCCCCAGTTTATCAATTATGCATTGTATTAGTCTGCTCTCATGCTACTAAATAAAGACATACCCAAAACTGGGTAATTCATAAAGGAAAGAGGTTTAGTGGACTCACAGTTCCACAGTGGCTTAGGAAGCCTCACAATCATGGCAGAAGGTGAAGGAAGAGCAAAGGGACGTCTTCCATGGTGGCAGGCAAGAGAGAGAGCATGTGTGGGGGGTAACTCCCCTTTATAAAACCATCAGATCTCATGAGACGTATTCACTATCACAAGAACAGCGTGGGAAAGATTCACCCCCATGATTCAATTACCTCCCTTGAGTTCCCTCCCATGACACGTGGGAATTATGGGAGCTACAACTGGAGATTTGGGTAGGGACACAGCCAAACCATATCATGCATATATTTATAGGTTGTTTTAAAAAATTAATTTGCTTTAAAGCTGTGTTTTCTCTTTATTACTGTTCTTTTTCTCTTCGCATGTTCATCATTCCTCAAAACAATGCCATAACCTTTGAAGGTGAGACAAACTAAGATAATATGAAATCTATTGTAATTTTGTTTTTGACTCTTAGTACCAAGCATCCTGTTTTTTAAAAAAAGGTTTTATTGTGCAAGATGTGAAAAAGCTAATTATGAGAATTTTTATCCAAAAATAAATATGTAAAGAGAGACTCCTTCAAGGTTTAGCTACACATTGTTCTACCATTTTGAAATATTATAAGTTTGAAAACAATTACCCAACATAGCATGTCCTCTTTACCTGTCCTTCCTGTTAAGTTTTTAAAATGCAATCCCAGAATTTCAATTACATATATATGATTTCATTTTGAGGTAGCTGTTAATCCCATTAGACAGAAATATATTTTGATACTAGGTTTACTATTAAAAGTAACAGTATTTTCATAAAATTAGGTTGATTAAATATTTCTCTTCTCTTTAGGGTAATAATTCTCTATGCTAGCATAATATATGCTATTAATGGTCAATTTATTTGATTGCTACTCTTTCTATGCTTGTTCTGTTTGAGACATATTTTTGTAATTAAAGTGATATGCTTAGAGGCACATACAAAATTCAGTAAAAAGGGAGTTTTCAGAATATCATTTATTTGTAAAATTGTTTTCCAATATTAGAGGCTACAGAACATTGCTCACTCTGTAAAGTCTGGTTTGAGATCTCTAATGTTTGAGGAGAATTCATGCTTCTATTAATGTTAATAGCATAAGAATGTGGAATGCCTGATTTGTTTTTGTTGCCATGGTTTATAATCGTGTGATACATACAACATTTCTATCAAGGACAGATTACATATATGACAGTGATTCCGTATTTTTACTGTAACTTTTCTGTTAAGATGCACAAATCCTTACCATTGTGTTACAGCTGCTTACAGATTTCAGTACAGTAACTTGCTGTACAGGTGTGTAGCCTAGGACAGTAGACCATACCACATAGCCTAGATGTGAAGTAGATTATACCATCTAGGTTTGTGTAGGTACACTCCATAATGTTTGTACAATGATGAAATTCCCTAATGACAGATTTCTCAGAAACTTGTCATTAAGCAACCCATGACTGTTTGTTTTAACAAAAGTGATGTCTAATAGCATTTTATAGTTTCCAACATATATTCACATGTTTATCTCAAGTAGACATAACTCCAGTGTGATGACACTAGTTTTATTCTAACTTCCGTTTTGTAATCTTGAAAATAGAGGCTCGGAAAGTTATCTTTATTTGCAAAATGATGTGCAGAGGGGTAATGTAGTATTAGATTCTAACTCTATGGCAAACGACATCAAACCTCCTAGAAAAATTCCATTTACAGCTGATTAATTCTTGTTAATCACTTCCTGAATCTGGGAGGCTAAGATTTTAAAGACATGGAGAAGTTAGAAACAAAGAAAAAGGGCTAAAGAAAAGTTTCATTCTCTGACATTAAATGAGTTATAGTATTTTAAAATATCTGACTCATTAAAAGTATATTAGGTAAAATGTGGTGGCTCATGACTGTAATCCCAGCATTTTGGGAGGTCGAGGAGGGTGGATCACTTGAGGTTGGGAGTTCGAGACCAGCCTGACTAACATGGTGAAACATCGTCTCTACTAAAACACAAAAATTAGCTGGGCATGGTGGTGCATGACTGTAATCCCAGCTACTCCCAAGGCTAAAGCAGGAGAATTGTTTCAACCCGGGAGGTGGAGGTTGCAGTGAGCCGAGATTGCACCAAAGCACTCCAGCCTTGGTGACAGAGTGAGACTCTGTCTAAAAAAATAAATAAATAAATAAATTAAATATATGATTACCTTTCACTGGAAATACCAGACTAAACAGTAACAGTTACTTTAGAAATCAGATTATTGGCCAAGTAGTCACAAGTTGGTACAAAGAAACCACGCAGCTTTTCCACAGAAGTTGATTATGTGAAATTCTTAACTGAGTTATAATATTTAGAAGTTGATTCTGAGTAAATTTTTGCATAATTCTTTTAAAATTATAAATAGAAGTCAGTTATCAGTTTTTTTGGTAAGAAATAGATCAAGACAGATAACTGTGGATTTTTCCAAAAGCCTCCTTATATTAGAAAGCTTGGATGGCAATTCTGATTAGTACTAGAAAATGACATGAGTTTTTGAAAGTAATATATCTGGCATCTGGGGCTTTTTTACAAATCCAAACTTAATAAAGGAACTGTGTGTGTGTGCTGTGGACTAACATTGTCCCCCCCGCCCACTCCAAATGCACAGGTTGAAGCCCTAGGCCCCAGTGTGACTGTATTTGGAATCAAGGCTTTTGGAAGTAATTAAGGTTAAATGAGGCCATAAGGGTGGGACCCTAATCCCATGAGATTTGTGTTCCTATAAGAGGAGGAGAAGACTCCAGAGAAGTCTCTCTCCATCTCCTGAGGACATAGGGAGAAAGTAGCCCTTTACAAGCCAGGAGGAGAGCCGTCAATGAAAACAGAATCAGCTGGAATCTTGATCTTGGACTTCCAGCCTCCAGAACTGTGAGACATAAATTTCTGTTGTTTAAGTCATCCGGTCTATCATACATTGTTATGGTAGCCTGAACTAAGGCAGTATGTAAATAGTACCCAATTTCCAGCCCTGTTAAATCTAGAGCAGAAATTTCCATCTTTTACAAATGGTGATTTTTTTTTTAATTATTGGAACATTTTAAGGCCCTCCATACCATAGTTGTTTATTTCCAGTGGATTGGAAAATCACAGTATCAAGAATTACAGAAATAATCAGTGGCTCTGAAAAATGAACGTGCATTTTACCCACCACAATTATATTGTGCATTTGAAAGATAGTTGTGCACATATATGCAAGACCCATAATTTATTCCATTTATGTAGATAATGCATAGGGTCTCCAAGATTCTTATATTCCCTGCAACACATTCGTGAATTTTGCCTCCAACTTTGGGGCGGATCTACAATTTATCCACAAGGATGATTATGTAACAATGCAACTGATACCAGTGCTAACTGTAAGTAGTTACCTGCACTAGCTATTCAAATACATACTTTTATCTCTCTTAGTGAGGATGGCTTAAATCAGGCAAATGGTCTTCTAAGTTATACCTAGCAATCACTTTCTATTTGCCTTTTGGCCAAAAGATCTTAGAACCTTAGTTAAAAGGCATTCCATGAGAGATCTAGTTCAACTTCTTCCTATACAGACTAAAGCCTGGAACTTACAGTGGCTATTTAGAGTCAGAACCTGTACTTCAACTGAAATCTCCTCTGAGCTACATTATTTTAATGTTAATTTTATGTATTTTAGTAGAAATCTCATACATATTCTAAATGTTTTTTTTTTAAATCACATTTTTTGTTGAGTTTGTGAAGCTCTCAGAAATCCCTTGTAAGTTGGCAGTGCACCTGACTCTGCCTCAGATTCTCTTTCTGGCATCTTCTTCTTTTTTTTTATTTTTACTTTTTATTACACTTTAAGTTCTAGGGTACATGTGCACAACGTGCAGATTTGTTACATATATATACATGTGCCATGTTGGTGTGCTGCACCCATTAACTCGTCATTTACGTTAGGTATATCTCCTAATGCTCTATCTCATCACTCCATGCCCGGGAATAGTCTTTGGGGCTCATTCTTGAAAAGGTTCAAAGTTTGTACCAGGGAGTAGGTAAATAAAGGTGTAGTGTACCCAAGCAAAAAATACATTCTATTCATTTAATAAATGAACCGATATAAACACATACTAATATACCTCAAAATGCCTGCAGATCTAGGCAAACACTTAACTGAGCTGTGTTAATTTTGTGATGAATTTGAAAGATCACAAGGGTATTGTGCTTTCATGGCCATATAGCTCACCCAACTCGGCATAGCAGACAGGACAATCTCATCTATGAGAGAGATTGTTACTGGGAAAATGGAAACTGTTTTATAATGGAAATACCGCTGGAATCGTATCTTTAATGTGTTGTACAGTATTCCGACCTTACAGTAAATTCACACACATATACACACCCCACTCTACTAATCTAACGTTTTTAGGAGGGTCACTTAACTAAACTCTTCTGAAGGACATGCCTGTAATCCCAGCATGTTGGGAGGCTGAGGCGGGCGGATCACGAGGTCGGGAGATTGAGGCTAACATGGTGAAACCGCATCTCTACTAAAAATACAAAAAAAAATTAGCCAGAAGTGGTGGCACTTGCCTGTAGTCCCAGCTACTTGGGAGGCTGAGGCAGGAGAATCGCTTGAACCCAGGAGGTGGAGGTTGCAGTGAGCCGAGATCACGCCACTGTATTCCAGCCTGGGCGACAGAGCAAGACTGTCTCAAACAAATAAAAACAATTAAAAAAAAGAATAAAATAAATCATACCTAGAAAAGTCATAGATAAGATATCGCTAGAGGGATAGACTATGCTGCAAATAGATCAAGTAGGTGAAAATTCTTGGGGAGATGATGAAGATATGGGTAAACAACTGTAACAACATGGAAAAGATGTGCATAATGAGAGCTGGTGCAATAGTCTGATATAACCAACAGGAGACAGATGGATTGATTTTAATTCTTCTGACACTCTAACAGTAAATTGAATTGTATACCATCTAATTGTTCTTAGTATCTGAAGAAGGTATTAATGTAGTATTTGATGATGGGTACTGAAGTCTATTCAAAGCTAATATGTGATTGTTCTTATCATGCTGAAATTGTCTGGGCTTGATTTAAGGATGCTGAGTACTTTATATTCTGTTCTTAGTCTTTTCAAATGTGTTTAAATAATGTTCGTTTAATATAATTCTTAAGCAACCCAGTGAAAGAAAGCTAAATACTATCATTCACTTTTTGTTGATTAAAAAAATTAATGTGACTTAATTATCTGTCCACACCTCACTCCCTATAGGTCACCTTCTAAGGTAATTGAAAAGGATGGAGATTCAGGGGTGGGACCTTTATCTCACATTGCTTTCAATGAAGTCTGTTTCCAATCCAGCTAGGAGTCGTTACTTATTCCACTGGTCAGTTCTTTAAGTCCAAGACCCCTACCTTTTTCTGTGTGATTTTACTTCTGGCAAAAGAGGGAATCTATGTGCAGGAAAGGCCACACTGAAATGAACTGACCGGATAATTGACCTCACTAAAGTGACACCTTGTTAGGGACCAAGCCAGTGAGAACTAGAGATCAGTTCGCCTGTCTGCAAGTTTAATATCTTCAACCACATTATATCTTCCTTCTCCCCTTGGTTGGTTCCTGATCTACCCACAACTAGTGAGAATGTAGCTGCGTGTCCAGTTTACTGTCGATATAAATGAGAGGAAAAAGGAGAAGATTTGGTGATGTTTCTGTAAAACACTTACAACAAAAAATCACTTTATAAAGATTTGAACTCCAATCTCTCATTCAAAATTTAGTGGAAATGAATATTTTACTGCATTTCTCTGAATACTGATTTTATTTATGGCAATTAGTAAAAAAAACATTGCACTCTACAGCAGTTAAGTTATCGAAGCTAGTATTCGAAAGAAAAGGTAATGGAAATGTATATATCAGTTGTTTTGCAGAGCAATTTAAGGTTATTGACCTTGAATCTCCATATTGAATATCTGATCTATAGCATGTTAAAAGATTCTTTGAGAACTTTTCAAAGTACTTATGATAGAAATTCTATAGAACTATTTACTGTGTATAGCATATGGCCTTGTGTCTCTTGATATATGTTGGTGGTTTGATTCAAAAAATCAACAATTAATACCCTTGAGCATCTTCACATATTTTCTAAAGCTTTACATAGAGAAAAAGAAAAAAGTGGTTTGCATATAATGTGTTTATTATAAAAAATTCAAATAATACAGGTGAGAGGGAGGAGAATCCTAAATTCCATCATCTAGAATTAACCGGTCAATATAAGGTTAATATCTCCCACCCATATCTTTAGACAAATTATCAGAGAGGAGAGAGAAATAAGTGAGTAGAAATATACACATTCATATTTGAATGGATGTAACTTTGTAAAACTGAGATTATAGCATAACTGCTGAGGAATAAAAATAAAATTCTAAGCTTGCAACCTGCTGAATCGACCGTTCTTGGCCAAGAGGACCTCAGAGAAACCTTAACTAACAGCTGAGTTCCCGGCCATGGTGGGATGGGAGGTCAGTCATGCCTCAGTGCGCCGCTTCCTTATTAACCTTTAACCAGAATTCTTTCTAAGGAGTAAGCAGAAATCAGCTCTGGAAAACAAGAAACAGATGACTCATTCCTTTATCACCCTTAGCCAATCATCTGAGGCAGCGACTGAATTCCCCCTCCCACTTTGCTGTTTCCACATTACCACTCGCCGGTTTCCCAATGCACCCCTTCCTGAAACTAGACTGCCATGTCTGGACAGGTTTTTACTGACTCAAGGAGGATGCCCAGTGAGAGTTTTCGTGTCCTTGGCTTTACCTTTTGATGTTGGAAGGCCCAAAACTCCACCCTTGGATCATGCTAAGACCATTTTTTTGTACATGTGACCCTTGAAGAGGCACAAAGCTTGATTGCACTTGTACGTGTTTCTCCTTTCATAAATACTCATGACTCCTCCTGTAGCTTATTGAATATGTATACTCAGCTACCCTAATTAACATAAATCCCCGTCTTGCTCTCGACTTTTGCTGGAGGATACCCTTCCCATTGCAGGGTGGCCAGACTATAGCTTGGAGGAGCTGCCTTGCAGAATGGCTGGTAGCTCTCAGCTGGTTTGTGAGTGGACTACACGAAATGCAATGTGAGATAAAGATCCTATCCCCTCCCTCACCTTTCCCAAGTTTATTAGAATTTGGAAAGCAGAAATAAAGCTTTCTTTCCAAACTTATGAACCTCATGATTCTTCAGCTGACAATACTATATTTGAGGAAAATAATGGGCTTTCAGTGCCAGGTATACAACCTGAAGGCCACTAGTTTCAGACTTTTACCTTAAAACGTTACCTAAAACATTAAAATTTGAGTTTACTATTTTTAAAACTATATTTTTATACTTTCAGATCTATCTGTCAATTGCCTGCTATGAAACATTAGGTAGTTATTTTTATATTTTCACGGTTGATAGTAATAGCATTCTGATTGATAACCATAATAATGAAATTGTCCTTTTTCCCTTTACATAATTTCATAATTTTCATGGAGACAGTAATCACCATCAGAAGATTTGCTATAGTTTCTCTCTTCCTATAGATAACCACATGCTGAATACAGCTAATAGTTACGGAATTTTTATTATAGGTACATTCATTCACCCATTGGTTGATTCAGTATATAGTTAGGCATTACATTTTTAAGAAGTTCTTGGTGGTGGCATATTCTCTGTATATTTGTATGTGTTAGAAATATGTTTGTTGCCTATATATTTAAATTACAACTTGACTGAACAAAAAAATTCTTCAGTCGCAACTTTATTCTCTGAGATTGTATAAACATTGTTATTATCAGATATTATGGAGAGGTACCAGGCACCAGCTTATTGAATTTTTTTCCTCCATATAGATAACTCGGTTTATCTTTCTAGATGCCTATAAGACTTCCTTGTTTAATCTATTGAAAACCTCATTAGGAAATTTTGCAGTACTCAAAATGCTATGGCAGATTTTCTTGAGACATGATGTTCAAATTCAAGTCTTAATCTCAGAAAAACATTTTTCTAATATATCTTTAATTTTTTTCTACAACAACTACATATGCACCTGATCTCCTTTTTTATCCCCTGCAATTTATGTGATGACTTTTGTCTTGTCGGCTTGAGATGCCTTAACAAAATATGATAGGCTAGGTGGCTTAAAGAACAGAAATATTTTTTCTCACAGTTCTGGCAGCTAAAGGTCTCAAATCAAGGTGCTAGCTGTTTGGGTTCTTAGTGAGGGCTCCCTTTCTGACTTATAGACAGCCTCCTTCTGTATCCTCACATGAGAGATAAAGAGAGTTAAAAAGAGAGGGAAGGAGAGAAAATGAATCTCATATCTCTTCTTACAAGGACACTAATCCTATTGAATAAGGACCCCACTCTTATGACATTATTTAACCTTAATTACCTTCCTAAAGACTCTATCTCCAAATACAGGCACACTGGGCATTGGGGTTTCCACTTACGAATTTTAGCAACACCAGCATTCAATCCATACGATTCATCCCAGACATTTATTTCATTGTTCTTTTCCATTTCATGTTATGTGTAACTCGGGGCTATTTCCTGTGTCCTGACTGGTAATTTAGTCATGCTTATTCTGGCTAGTAAGTAGTAGGTTCATCTGTAATTCTTTACCTGACTACTACCAGTTCAATCTTTCTCTCCTGTAGTTATTTCATCATGTCCTTTTGGTTTCTTATATCAGCATGTTTTTTTCTTAGAGCACAGGGAACTCGTTTATTAACTCTATTTCTGAGGAGTATAATATTCACAAGTAGTATTTTAAAATAGATTTACCTTTAAATGAACTGTGTAGCCCCTGTGAAATCACTCTTATAAGGATGCAATATATTTGTTAAGACTTGGCAAGAACTATTCAAATTATAATCTTCCTTTATTAATTAAGGAATGATCTTCAAGAGGTGGCCAATTGATTCAATATTAAATAATCATACTAAGAATTTTGATTATGTTTTAAGTATCCATGTATATCAAATAACTACTACACTGATAGTCATACAATATGTATTTGATCTTTTTTTTTTTTTTGCTTTTTTTAAGTTCTAAATGAAATGAAGCTGGAGTTCAAATATCATTACTGCATGAGGCAATGTGAGGCACTCATAAACATTACCCATCGTAAAGTCAACACCCATGCTAGAAAAGAAGGCAGCATTTGGGTTAGGAATGATGTAGATCGATTGCTGCAGAATGGCTAAGCTGTGGTTATGATAACTTTTCCTCCGTATTTTTGGTGTAGGTCCGCTGTTTGTCTACAGCTGCACATTTCCATGCATTTTCGAGAAACATGGATTTATACGATTTAATACCACACACTGTGCCACCTACTTTCTCTAACAGTTGGTTTCCTAAATGAATTGGCAACTAGGCATATCACAGTAGTGTTTTGTTTTATTTTCTATGGTGTTAGAAATGGTTTACTTTTGAACAGAAAATGAAAATCTTTGTACTCAAAGTCGCTTTTGACAACTCTTTAAGTGCCATTACTCTTAAGAAAGGATAAGACGTGTTTTGAATAATTTACTAGTGCTAAAATGTCACATGTTTGAGAAATCTATTTTATGGCTTTTCTGAATATCTGAACCAAACACCCCTCTGGAATTTAATAACGTGTGTCTCTGCATTCCTAAGTAAACAATAAATTGTCTTCCTTTTTGAATAAAAGTTGCCATGACAACTTGGCAAGCGTGGGCTATGGAAGTCAAATACCGAGCTCTAGTATTTCAAAGATGTGATATTGTTTTTGGCAGGTCTGATTTAAGAAAAACTGAAGGTGTATTTTCACATAGTATGTCAGTGGTAGACTTTGTAATTAAACTAAATCGTGTATATTTTTGTAGGTAATTCATTATTTAAGTGCAATGATGTTCTTTATGATAACTTCAAGACTCTTTCTTAACTAATCACAGAAATCCAAAGATTAAGGAAAATGCCAAGGTTATTTTATAAATGCCGATTTCAAAAATTATTCTGAACTCAATTCTGAAATTTTGACATTTTAAAGAAAATATCTATTTAGTAATATTCCCGATTTATAGGGAAATTTTGCAGCATCATAGAATCTGTTATGTAATTCACCGAAAGATTACATCTTTAACTTCAATGTTCCTGAAATCTTTGTAATAATACTGTCAATAGGGGAAAAAAA
Organism: Nomascus leucogenys; assembly: GCF_006542625.1. Taxonomy (NCBI): domain Eukaryota; kingdom Metazoa; phylum Chordata; class Mammalia; order Primates; family Hylobatidae; genus Nomascus; species Nomascus leucogenys. The sequence continues at coordinate 95,273,573 of NC_044389.1, read as the reverse complement.
TAAATTTTGATTTAAACACATTGAATATTTTCTTCCAAACCACCTTTTATACTATTCACTGAAAAATTAAATGAATTATTATTTTACATAATTTAATTTTTAATTTTTAAAAATTTTCAGTGAATGGTATGAAGGGGTGGCTTTGAAGAAAATATTCAATGAAATGAATTCTAGGTGGCCTTGTTCAAATTTGCTTAAGTTTAGTTGCAAGTAAAAAGACCTGTTTTTTCAGTTATGATTCTTTTGGTTGACCATAACCTAATTCGAGGTGATTTAACAATAGAAAAAGACTCAAGGTTTCATGGAAGTGAACAAGTCCAGTAGTAGGTCACATCTAGATAGACTTGCTCAGGGATCTGGCTTTTTCCCCTTCCTTCCTTCCTTCCTTCCTTCCTCCTTCCTTCCTTCCTTCCTCCCTCCCTCCCTCCCTCTCTCTCTCTTTTTTTCTTTTTCTTTCTTTCTTTCTTTCTTTCTTTCTTTTCTTTCTTTCTTTCGTTCGTTCTTTCATTCTCTCATTCTTTCTTTCTTTGATAGAGTCTTGCTCTGTTGCCCAGGGTGGAGTGTAACAGGACAATCTCGGCTCACTGCAAACCCTGCCTCCCAGGTTCAAGCAGTTCTCCTGCCTCAGCCTCTGAGTAGCTGGGATTACAGGCATCTGCCACCATGCCTGGCTATTTTTTGTATTTATAGCAGAGCAGGGTTTCACCATTTTGGCTAGGCTGTTCTCGAACTCCTGACCTCAGGTGATCCACCCACCTCGGCCTCCCAAAGTGTTGGGATTACAGGCATGAGCCACCGCATCCAGCCTGCAATTCTTTCTTTAGCTATGTGTTTGCCTCATCTTCAGACAGAATTTCCTCATAGTAGCAAAATGGAGCCAGTGGTTCCAGGTCTCACAGCCACACATCTCGGCAATCAGAACAAGGGAAATGATCTCTTCTCTACCTAAATTCCTGAATGTCTCAGTAATTGCTCCTTCTTAGGTTATCTGCTCATGCATGCCACCGACCACTGTGACCAGTGTAATAACATGAGCAAAATGGCTTGTGCCCAATGTCAAGGAAGGTTCCCACCTCCAGATCTTCTGGTGGTGAAGCCCAGTACACACAGATGAGTTGAATACATACCAGAGACACATCCACAGTGTGTTTTACCCTCAGACAACCCAAACTATCAGTGTCATTATGAGGTTCTGGAACAGAGGGAGGGCTGGAAACCCACTGAAGTTTCAGAGCTTTTGGGGGCTGCATGATCTTCCTTCTTCTTTCTTTACATCCTCTTTGTTCTTCTTTCTCTGCAGACCTTTCTTTTCTTTCACCAAGGTATACATGTAATTTGTGTTCCATACCCAGAGTTTAATTGCAGATATACCTAGGGTGTTTTGTTTTGTTTCGAAATATAGTCTCACTCTGTCTCCCAGGCTGGAATGCAGTGGTACAATCTTGGCTCACTGCAACCTCTGCCTCCAGAGTTAAGCAATTCTCCTACCTCAGCCTCCCAAGTAGCTGGGATTATAAGCACCCGCCACCACACCTGGCTGATTTTTGTATTTTTAGTAGAGACGGTATTTCGCCATGTTGGCCAGGCCAGTCTCAAACTCCTGACCTCAGGTGATCTGCCCGCCTTGGCTTCCCAAAGTGCTGGGATTACAGGTGTGAGCCACTGTGCTAGGGTCTTTATTACATAAAAAAAACTTACTGTTAACATTTAATCACTATTCTCAACATTTACATTTGGATCATAGTCTCTCTTTTAGTCACGAGGCAAAATCTATTTAGAATACTGTGTAGAATATTCTTTTCCTTTTTGTAATCAGTTACATATATATCTCGATTGATGATTTGTTAAAAAATACATGGGATTCATGTTTTGACTGGATTTCAAGAATAATTTTATTATATTTAATTATCACTTAGATGATAAATGAATTAGACAAAATTCACATCCTAAACCTTATTATTCAAATCATAGACCTATTTATTCAACATTTTTTTCTTACATTTACCTGAATGTTTTAAAATATTTTTTGTCTACTAACTCCTCAAATTGATTTCATCGTTATAAAACATTACAATCAGAATTAGCCAAGAATCAAACTGTTAAATATATAAGACTTAGAGTTTAGTTAAATCAGTTGGCACTTTTAAAGACTATTAATACTCTTGAGTTCAATAGGATTTTTTTAAAAGAATTGTTCTTGATATACATTATTATCTATTATTGCAGGAGGATACAGATCACAATTACTATATATCTCGAATATATGGTCCATCTGATTCTGCCAGCCGGGACTTGTGGGTGAACATAGACCAAATGGAAAAAGACAAAGTGAAGATTCATGGAATATTGTCCAATACTCATCGGCAAGCTGCAGTAAGTGTTTTGATATTCAGGATTCGTTTTTCCTACTGTGAAAAAATAGTTGCTTTAATTGGCCTATAGCCATTTCTTTTATAAGTTTGATAATTAAATATTAGAATGGCCTTATCTGTGGTAATCACTTTTCAAGTGTATTCAGTTCTGTAATTGTAATTTAGATTAATTATTGCATATAAGATATTAAAGAAAATGAAATAGAATTGTTTTGATAAACTGCCATTAATTGAACCAATTTTCTTAGTATATCTGATGAACGTATATTGGATTCAAAATTGAGCTTTATCTTGGATTATTTTTAGTTTTCTTATAATCCCTGAGTGTATAGAACATTTTTAAAAATTACTTGAATTTGGTATCTTCCCATTTACATGGGTTTATTGCTGTTGGTCTTGGATTTAACCAAAGATTTAACCGAAGTCATTTATGACTTAGATAACATGTATAGACCAAATTATGGTCTTAAATGAAGACGTTTAATATAAAGAAAAATAATTAAATATAGAAAGCATCAGACTGATATTTTAAGCCTGGGCTCGTTATTTCCTAGTGTCTCCTGAAATAAATAATTTAACTATTCTGAGGTGCTTTCTGCATGTGTAAACTGGAGATGAGAGGGAATATTAATACCAGCCCCCCTTTCCTTACATGGTCATGAAAAGCCTATTCAAGGGCCAGCCTGAATGCTCAAATGCATTAGCTTTTTCAATCTTCACAACAATCCTATGATTTAAATATTATTACATCACACATTGCAGATAAGAGAACGGAGGAGTCTTGGAAAATTCAGATAACCTGCGCGAGGGTCTCCACTAGAAAGTGGTAAACTGGGGTGTTAACCTAGGTAGCAAAGCTGATGCTCAAATTGTGTGTGTAAAATTTATCACACTTGGTTCTCAGAATGTTCTTTGATCATCATTTTATGATAAATGCCAGATTTCACATTTTAAAGGGTATTTGGTTTTGCTGGCCTGGGTAACAGTGGTGATAGTGTCATCAATGAAGCCATGAGATGTTCAGTTTAGTATGACCTGAAGTGAAAAGAAAACAACTTTAACCTTTCAAGCGCTTTTGTCATTATTGATATGAAGGCAGGACTAATAGAGTCAATGGCTGAAGTTATTTAGAGAGGCATTGATTTGATAAATGTTAAATATCAAAATTTTTGGCAGTGGCCTTCCTTGTTTATATGTAGATGTTCCTGTTATCAGGAAATCAACTGCTAAAAGCTAAATGGAAGTTAAGAATAGTATACCATGATGATTCATTGAATTTTCAGTGTAGAGCACATGCTTTCTGAGTCTGAGAAGCAAATGAAGTAGCTGCCTTTCCTTGCTAAATTCCATCATCCACCCCCACCCCAGTTTTTTTATATATTCAGGCAACCCCAGGTAGGCAAGATGACAGATTTAGAAATAATTCATGGTGGAATTTCCAACAGATTTTTAAAAGAAGAGAAAATGATGAAGATTAGATTTTAACAATGTCTTTCTGGGATCTATTGCATTTGACAACCTTCCTACTATGGGACTTTATAGTGTTTAATAGCATAAAATATACTTTATGGAATTTTGAATGTTGGTATATGCACATGGAGATTCTGTGACGTGGCCTAGTCCTAGTGTCAGCCACTATGAGTGACATCTATAGGCAGAGAAAGGAGTTCCTCAGTTAAAGTATTAGCTGATTTCTTCTTCTATACAAATATGGCTACCATCTGTCTCCTCTGTGCCACCCTCCAAGGTAAGACAGTTTGTGTCCTGCCTCTCCTTAAAGAAGCCTGTTCTCTTTGCAATAGGTTTTACTTGGTTGCATTGTGACAGCTCTCTGATTGTCTCATGAAAAATGATAATACTGTAGACAGTCCATTTTTTTCTTATTGTTAGTGTGGCAGTGACATTGTTTGTTGCTTTTAACACTTGAGGTCGCCTCAGATATAAATGGAAGGACTTGAACTTCTGGTTGTAACTTACCTGCTGCTCTTTATATTGATTGTTAAATATATACAATTGTTAGAGGCTTTTATTTTAGATACTCTGCCATTGTCACATCTTGGGTTCTTGGTTATCCATGAGTATTTAAGCCATTAACAAACATTTCTTCAGAGTTAGAAATTGGTGGAAAAAGCTATCAACAAAATTCAACACCCTTCATGTTAAAAACACTCAAGAAACTAGGCATGGAAGGAACATACCTCAAAGTAATAAGAGCCATCTATGACAAACCCACAGCTAACATTATACTGAATGGGCAAAAGCTGAAACATTCCACTTGAAAACTGGCACAACACAAGGATGCCCTCTCTCATCATTCTTATTCAACATAGTATTGGAAGTCCTAGCCAGAGCAATCAAGCAAGGCAAAGAAATAAAGAGCATCCAAATAGGTAGAGAGGAAGTAAAACTATCCCTGTTTTCGGATGACATGATTCTATATCTAGAGAACCCCATAGTCTAGGCCCAAAAACTCCTTTAGCTGATAAATAACTTCAGCAAGTTTCAGGATACAAAATCAATGTTCAGAAATCACAAGCACTCCTATACACCACCAACAGCCACACCAACAGTCAAATCGGGAAGGCAATCTCATTCACAATTGCCACAAAAACAATAAAATACCTAGTAATACAGCTAACCAGGGAAGTGAAAAATCTCTACAATGAGAATTACAAAACACTGCTCAAAGAAATCAGAGAAGACACAAACAAATGGAAGAAAACATCTCATGCTCATGGATAGGAAGAATCAATATCATTAAAATGGCCATACTGCCCAAAGCAATTTACAGATTCAATGCTATTCCTATCAAACTACCAATGACATTCTTCATAGAAGTAGAAAAATTTATTTAAAATTCATATGGAACCAAAAAAGAGCCCAAATAGCCAAGGCAATTCTAAACAAAAAGAACAAAGCTGGAAGCATCACATTGCCCAACTTCAAATTATACTGCAGAATTGAAGTAACCAAATCAGCATGTTACTGGTACAAAAACAGTCACACAGACCAATGGAACAGAGTAGAGAGCCCAGAAATAAGGCCACATACCTATGACGATCTGACCTTCAACAAAACTGACAAAAACAAGCAATGGAGAAAAGACTCCCTATTCCATGAATGGTGCTGGGATAACTGGCTAGCCATATACAGCAGATTGAAGCTGGATCCCTTCCTTACACCATATACAAAAAAATCAATTCGAGATGGATTAAAGACTTAGATGTAAAACCCAAAACTATACAAACCCTGGAAGACAACCTAGGCAATACCATTCTGGACATAGTAGCAGGCAAAGATTTTATGACAAAGACACCAAATGCAATCACAATGAAAGCAAAAATTAACAATTGGGATCTAATTAAACTGAAGAGCTTCTGCACAGCAAAAGAAACTATCAACAGAGTAAAGAGACAGCCTACAGAATGGGAGAAAATATTTGCAAGCTATGCATCTGACAAAGGTCTAATATCCAGCATCTATAGGGAACTTAAACAAATTTACAAGAGAAAAAACCCATTAAAAAGTGGGCAAAGACATGAACAGACACTTTTCAAAAGAAGATGTTTATGCAGACAACAAGCATATGAAAGAAAGCTGAATATCACTGATGGTTACAGAAATGCAAAGCAAAACCCCAGTGAGATATCATTTTACACCTATTAGAATGGCTGTTATTAAAAAGTAAAAAAAGAAAACAGATGCTGGTGAGGTTGCAGATTAAAGGGAACACTGTTGGTGATGGTGTAAATTAGTTCAACCATTGTGGAAGGAAGTATGGTGATTCCTCAAAGACCTAAAGACAGAAATACCATTCAACCCAGCAATCCTATTACTGGATATATAGCCAGAAGAATATAAATCATTCCACCATAGAGACACACACATGTGAATGTTTATTGCAGCACTATTCACAAAAGCAAAGACATGGAATCAACCTAAATGCCCATCAATGACAGATTGGATAAAGAAAATGTGGTACATATACACTATGGAATACTATGCAGCCATATAAAAAGAACAAGATCATGTCTTTTGTGGGAACATGGATGGAACTGGAGGCCATTATCCTTAGCAAACTAATACAGGAACAGAAACCAAATACACCGTGTTCTCACTTATAAGTGGAGCTAAATGATGAGAAGTTATGAACACAAAGTAGGGAAAAACAGACACTGGAGTCTACTTAAAGGTGGAGGGTGGGAGGAGGCAGAGGAGCAGAAAAGGTAACTATTTGTTGCTAGGCTTAATATTTGGGTGCTGAAAGAATCCATACAACAAATTCCTATAACATCAGTTCACCTGTGTAACAAACTTTCACACATACTGCTGACCCTAAAATAAAGGTTAAATATATATATATATATATATATGTGCTATTATGGTTATATTGTATCTCAAGACGCAATATACACTTAGGGTTGGAATCATTGTTAATGACAGTGGAGGTATAAACCCTATTTTTAATACTCTTTCTCTTAATTTTGAATATGTTTGGCCTCTGTCTTGTCAGATCTGATTCCATCATTATAGTTTTTACTTCATGATATGTTTCATGCAAGGCTGACTCAGCACAGAGCTTTGCTAGCCACAGTCTTGTGCTCTCCTGTGCTTTTATTTATTAGTATAAAAAACAAATCTCTTATTTGGTAGGTCTAGGATGGGCCAGAAAATTTGCATTTCTGACGAATTCCAAGGTCACGCTCATGCCACTAATCCAGGGACCATGCTTGGACTCTATAGCAGGGGTTGGCAACCTGTTTCTCAAGAGGGCCGGATAATATTTTAGTTGTTACAGGCCTTATGGTCTCTGTCACAACTGCTCGACTCTACTGTTATAGCTCAATAGCCATAGACAATATGTAAATGAACAGACATGGTTGTGTTCCAGTAAAACTTTATTTATGGAAATAAAGAAGACGTTGGTCCTGTATCTACTTTGTTAGCACTCTCAACAGAAAACACACACACACCACACACATGAACACACACACAATTAAAACACACTGACACAGACTTCCATTTATAACAACAAGATTGATAATATTAACTAGTTTCCATTTGAAAAAAAATTCTATGTGAACTCCTTCATTTAAATAAGCTTTACAGCCTAGATCTTATAAATTTATTTGCTAGAATATTTTTTAAATTCCCTACATTCTTTTTTCATAAATGCAATTACTAAATATTAGCCTGAGCTTTCCAAATTGTATAGAGTAATCCATATTTTAGTATTTCCTCAACTGGCCTTTCTACCTTTCCAATCCTGCCTGGTTCTCTGTTTCATTTCCATTGTGCCTTTCTGAGAATAAAATCAAGTAGTTACAAAAGATTACAAAATTTTAATATTAAGGTAATATTATGACCAGGGGGCTGAGTAATGTCCACATACACATCCACATGCAACAAACACACACACATACTTCATGTCACTGAGGTAGTTAAGCACAAAGGAAAATGGAAAATGGCAAACACGAATCCGCCTTATTAATTAGCTTTGCTCTTGTTCTTGTTGACATAAAAAGCTCTCTGGTAATTTGGCTGGAAACAGGGTTTAAATTTAAGCTTCAGGGGGAAGAAGGGAGTTTCTCAAATCTTATCACCAGTTCATGTAATTTGCATGCCCAAGAATATATATTCTGTCAACAAATTATGCAAAAAAGAAAAAAAGAAGAAAGAAAAAAAGAAAAGAAAGAGTTAGCTAGGGATAGTCCCAGGGCCAGAGGGCTAACGATTTAGCCTTGAGTAAGCAAGAGGTAGAGTGAGAAGGCAAGAATGTTGACCCTCCCAGAAGAGGCAATTTCCCACCCACTTCCCTCCTTCAAATGGAAGAGAGTACAAGAGATGTTTTACCTAGGAACATTATTTTTTTAAAGAAATATTTCCCCCTTTACCATCACTGCATATAAATGTGGTCCAAACACTATTTTGGAATCTTAGATAATATTCTTGAAAGAGGAGGAGGGTGGAAATAAAGTAAGTTTTTCCTTTTCTCCCATCCATAATAATATCTTCTAATTTCAGAGCAGAATAAAACTTAGAAATCATTTAATTCACATATTTGACATGCCCAAATACATTGGTATCTCTTTCCTTTTATCATCTCAACCATAATCATTAGTATTTATATGACATAATGTGTATACTGGAATTTGATTACATGTGCTTTCAAATTTCTCCATTGTCATTTTTGTTTAAATAACATTTCTTAAATCATTGCAAAATAAGCAGATGCTAAAACCTAAGTTTTGCAGTTGACAAATTAAGGCAAAGACCATGTCTTTCTAGATAAAGCAAAGTGAAGAATTGGTATGAGTTCCTACCATATGGTAAGCAATGAGGCAGCACTTTATATTAAAATTCTCACAGTTATCTGGGTATTTTGTCCTTCATTCAGAGCCACACAGTTTTCAGGTTGCAAATGTAAAAGTTTCTGACTATAAACCTAGAAACCAGCCTGGACTTGTTCTTTTCCCTCTTGGTAGACATTTCAAATTCCATATTTTTGTGATTTTCCTCTATATTTCTACATCCATATTATTTAATTTATTTCTGGACACAGAGTTTGATTCAACTGCCAGACATATTAGAATTCTTTTGTCTTCTGAAATGACAGTTGATGACATTCTGATTCACAACTCCTACAGATATATCTCTGTCCTGGTGGAAGGAGTACAGTGTTTGAAGTTAGGAGACCTTAGCTCCAACACTTATTTTTGTGGATTCTGGCCTCTTTGCACCTCAATTTTGTAACCTGGAAGAAAGGGGGTAAAAATGCCTGCCTTGGCTGCCTCCCAGTGCAGTGTTGAGAATAAAAAATGAAATAGTTATAAAAGGACACTGAAAACCTCAACAAAACGATACCGTTGCTGAGTAGTATTATTTGAGAGTTCTAATTCTTTACAACAAAAAAATAATAACCCTGTCAAAGAAAGTAGTTAAAGCAGTAAAAACAGATTGTATTTAGGGCTATTGCAATGAGGGAAAGAACCTTGATGTAGAACTGAGCTCAATTCTGAATGTAGCATGGGCAAGACGGAAAATATGGCCAAGAGCAGAGTAGGCGTCAGTGGAGGGAAAGTTATAAAAGGAGACGTGAAAAGTAAATGGCGATTGTGCCTCAACTGAGTTGTGAGGATTTTTACTGAAGGAGGGTCAGGGTGATTAGATAGCAAGGGTGGGGGATGAGGGTTTGATCAGTGTTGAGGATGGTCAGATATCAAGTGTGGGGAGTCTTGCTAAACTGACTTAGCGTCTTGTCATTCCCGAATAAGTTAATACCTGAGTCTCTCTAAGATTCTCTCTCAGATAGATAAATTCATAGATGCATAAGTATGGATGGATGGATGGATGGAAGGATGGATGGATGGATGGATGGATGGACAGATGAATGGATGGATGATGGATGGAAGAATGGATAGATATATAGGTATAGGATAGACGGATGGGTAGATGGAAAGATAGCTAGGTAGACAAATATATTAATAGATGGATGGATGAATAGATAAGTAAAGATGATTGATAGATCTATATATTTCTATCGTTCTATGTATATATATATTTTCCCAAGCAATTGCCAATACACTGTTTGCCAGACATAAACGTACTCTGGCTTAAATTCTTTTTATCTTTCTATATGTTGGTAGGAAGATTGATTCTTTAAATATGAAACACCAGCAAAATGAAATTGTTGAAGGGCTGTTCTCTGTCTATCTCACTCTATATCTGTCAAAATGCAGGTAAGGTTTTTGATGAAATTTGTATGACTTTTTATGTGTTGACTGTTTAAAATTTTTATATTGAACTGTCCTTGATGACATTTCTGACTACTTGAATATACATAGAAAATTTCATTTAAAAAATTATGCTTTCTGGAGGGTTCTTTTATACCCTTCAGGAAAATAACTCATTGCCTCAGCTAGCATTACTGTGGGTCTCATATTTGCATAATGTTTATGTTGGGAGAACTAAGTTTAGCTGTTTATGGTGACTTCAGTAAGTTGGTTTTTCATATTGGACCTGTTTATTTTTTTCTGTACATCAAAAAATCTGTTAATCAGTGCTCATTTTTCAAAATGATTAAATTGAAAGGCAATTTAATTTACTTTCTCTATTAGGCTATTATCTAGACTGCACATTTTTGCCTGAGTTCTGTTCATAATGTCGAACAATAGATTGCTTTTTATTTACTCTTACGTTTGACTGGTTGAATAAACTCGCTGCATTCTGTCTTTTGAGTTGCTTCAATTCAGGTGAGACACAAGTTTATCAACCTGGTCTTACTTGTCTTTGCTTGTAGGATTTTCCTCAAGTTTGATAACAGACTGGGATAAGTTGTATCTGCATATGTCTCTTTAGCTTAATTTCAGTTTAATACAGTCTTTTACATACATAAAGGAAGAAATATACTGGACATAATGTAATATTTTATTCAATACTATTCATATTTTTGCTCTAATCAAATTCTAAATACTCAGAACATTCTTATAGTTAGAAAATATTAAAGGAATTCTCTTTGGATATTTAAAAGGTGTGTTCTAGTCTTCAACTTCCTAAGAAACAGATGTACATTCCAAAGTAATCATAGATTAATTTGTTGAAAAAATAATAGGGATTCAAAAGCATAGGATTTGGTGTCATCAGATCCAAATTCAAGTTTATTACAACTATGAGACCTTGGGCAAATCCGTAAATTCCCTATCAATTTCATCTACTACTAAGTAGTTGTGTTAGTAATGTCTGTCCTGCCTACCACATACGATATATTCAAATGAGATTTTATGGCACTTTATAGTTACTTATGTAGTTTAACAACTTCTACCGTTGATTCATTTTACTTGAATTTTACTTAGGTCACTTACAAAACTTGAGGTTAATCCCCTTTGTCCCAAGTATTATTCCAGGGCCTGACTCTTTTTCATTGCACAAAACTAATATGATTAGAGTGGCTGAGTTGTATTTCTCTGCATGCCTGGGAAATGGGCTTGTCCCCCACCCTGGAAGCCAATAAGTACATGGAACAATCTGCCCCTGTCCTGCCGATGGCACTCACGACAGATTAAAAATTCCTTAAGCCCACCTAATATGCTGAAGTTAACCAACTCCTTTTACTGACATAATGACATAAATACATGCATATTACTAATAATTTAATCTACCCTTGCTATTCTTCCTGAATCTAGGAACCAAATTTTAGACATGGAAAGTTCTTTGGAGAGCCTTGAGGACAGCAGCCTTAAGAAATTCACATTGATCCATTTCTTTTGCATATAACAAATCTTAGCTTCCCAAAGCAAGAAGTTGCCTTCTTATTTGACAGATCATATATGAGTTCCTATTTCATTATCCTTTAATCTTATTTCTTCATCTTGGGTCTTTAGTGAAGGATGAGCACCATTCTTTTACATAAAATTAGCCATGAAAGGTAATATAATACATTCTCTGTTACCAGTGATGGCTGTAAAATAATTCCAGATAGGTAAATATCTATTCACCTTTTAAAGTCACGAGTGAGGCGAACATTTTAGGTTTCTGATAAACCCTGTTAGAAGGTTTCATATTAAACTTTTATAATCATAAAGCCTGCTAAAAAGGAGACCCCTCAACCATGTCTCAGGTGCGGTAAACAAGGCAGGTATTTACTCTGCCTTTCACCTGAGATTCTCTTTTCTAACTTATTTCTTATCATCTTTTCTGCCATCTCTTCAGGAGCCTATGAAGACTTACGACGGTTTAATTTTAGATAACATGAGTGTAAAACATATTCTCATCCTAAAGTTATTAAATGATAAAGATTTTACATGACTCCTTTGAAAGAAAATGTTTCATAACAGAAAACTTAGCAAACTGTAAATGGAATATAATGTTTTTTTTAGAGTAAACACATCTGAAAGCAAATAATCTTAATTGTTGTGAAAAATCTTAAATTATAAAAGATTGGGTTTGAGGACTGAGATTTCCTGGGTAGGTTAGTATTTCAGTATATTTTAAAAATATTTTTTATACCTGGTCCCAATATCTTTATTTTTGTCTGTTCCTTTCTACCTAATTATAGCATATCACTTAGGTGATGGATGGATGATACCCTATGCAAAATGGCCAGGTTTCTATGTGGATTGTTTATAAACTGCATTCCCATCAGAATGTCTAGTGTGCCTGGAATTCCCAGCCCCGGAGAATAGGCATCTTTTTTTCTCATTTTGCTAGAGGTGCTCTTTTAAAATGCCAACGTGACTAAAGTGAAACCCTATTAGCCACTCTCTATTAATGATAAATTGCCAGAAATTTCCTACCCTGCAGCATCTGTCTGAAAAGAAATGCCAAGTAAGGTTCAAGTTTAATAACTGGGCCAAGGTGAGGCACATTAGTCCTGATTCCATGTGGGCTAAACTGTAGGATGCAAAAAGGATGTCATGGGGGAGCAACTCTTGGACGCTGTGTTGAGAAGCATCAATGTACTTAGTTTTTGAAAAAAATCAGAAAGTTGATAAATGTGGCAAAATGGAAAACATGAATCTGCATTAAAAAAAAGATGTGGGGGGCTCTTTGTATTATTTTTTGTAACTATTCTTTCATATGAGATTATTTCCAAATAATTTTTTTTAAAAAAAGAGACGTTAGCAAAGGAGGATGAAGAATTAAAATTGAACTTGGTCTAAATTTCAATTTCAATCAGCAATTGAATTTTGAATTATTTAGTCACTTCGCTCATGAACTTTACCCACTGAATTCCAAATATTTTCTAATTGGTACATAATATTTTACATATTTATGGGGTACAGGTGATATTTTGTTACATGCATAGAATGTGTAATGATCAAGTTGGAGCGTTTAGGGTACCCATCACCTAGAGGATTCATCGTTTCTGTGTGTTAGGAACATTTCATCCTAACATGTTAGTGGAGTGGCAGCTTGAAGTAGTGTCAACACACATGGACTTGGAACCAGACTGCCTGGATTTGAGTCCTCACTTTGCCAACTGTGAGGTTTAACATTGAGCATATTATTTACTCTTTCTTAATTACTTCCTCATGTATTAAATGGAAGTAATAACAGCACTTACCTCCTAAGGTTGTCATTAGGACTAAATAATTTAGCATTTATACAATGCTTAAAACAATACCTGGCATAGTGTCCAAGATATCTGTTACATCGATAATAATAATTATTATGCAAACACTTACCTTTAAAACAGTCATTTTCCACTGACTGGAAATTAGAGAGTTTGTTCTCTGAAAGGCAGATTGTTATCAACTGAGAAAAGGAAGCACCTTTCCATTGTCTGAATGATAAACACAACAAAATACTTTTTTGTCTTGCCCTGTTTGAGGATCATTGGTCAAGGATGTCACAAAAACATCACAACCTTCAGGTTTTGCAAATCGTAGTTTTAAAGACACTTGGCTAGCAGGAACCTCTAGAGTTCAGTTCTGTCAATGGAAAATTTTAGGGCATACAAGTGCTACCAGGTAAAGTGAGATTATGTTTTCCAGAAATAAGTCTGTTCATCCTTTTAACCTATTTCACTCTTGCCAAAGTTTCCTTACAGCGGTGGTTTTGGAGTTTCAAAGGCCACTTATATAACAGAGCTTTGTAACTCAAAGTGGGGTTCAGGAGGCAGTATCAGAAGTACCAGGAGCTTGCTAGAAATGCAGGATTTCAGCCCCCTGAATCTGGATCTGAATTGTAACAAGAACCCTAAGTGATTCATTTGCACCTCAAGGTTTGAGAGGCTTGGAGAACTCTCTTGACTTGCTTCTAGGGTAGCATGAAAAATCTAGAAGCAATTTCTTCTGGCTCTCATCCAAACCCCATGTTTCCTTGAAGGGTTCTTTATAAAATCCTGTCACACTCTCTCTGTATCCCTGAACAGCTGGACTCTCTGAACTCTGCCTGAGTTGTAAATATCACATAACTAATATGAATAATTCTCAGCGTTTGCAAGTACAGGCAAGCTACTGTAGCCTCGTGTTTGCTGGGAACCGTGCAGTGAGAGAGGTCAAAAGATAGGTGATTGTTCACTTATTCTCAAGTTCATGTGCACCAGCATCAGCTAATTGCAAATGTTTACGTTTTGTTTTCCAGTTTATGAATATTCCTTTGAAGAGCGCCATTCAATAGCCAGGATTAATTAAGTTCTAAGTTCTGCTGTGAAAAAAGTGCTGAAGAGGTTAGAATTTCTAACTCAGAAAATCAATTCAATTGATGGACTTTATTCTGAAAGAAGTAGCCAGTTCTCTGTTTGTATATTTGTGTATTGATCAGACCCTTTCCATGAACATTTTGATCTTTTAATTAGGTTTCCAGAGTTTTCAGGGACCGGATTAATGACCTATGTCTGTCGTCTCCTCCCAGAGTATGAGAATGGTTAAAATCCTATTAAAAAAATTCTACATGGTAAAAGCATTATTAGTTATCCTGCCCACTATGCTATTTTATTTTGGGTTACACTAGGCTCACTTATGGTCTGGAAGCAGGATCTTACTTTAGGGTATAACAAGGAAGTTTGCAATGCTCTTATTCACATATATGCCTTTCCATATTTTATTTTCCATCTTTGATAGTTGCTTGTTGTGAAAGCCTGTCAATTTTATATTTTTTCTGTCAACCACTTTTTAGTTTATATTACTTTTATTTTTTATATTTTTAGAGACATGGTCTTGCTCTGTCACCCAGGCTGGATTGCAGTGGTGTGATCACAGCTCATCGCAGCCTGGATCTGCTAGGCTCAAGCAATCCTCCTGCCTCAGCCTCCCCAGTAGCTGGGATTGCAGGCCAACATGCCTGGCTAATTCTTTTTTATTTTTGTAGAGACAAGGTCAAGACTAGTTTATTTTTGTAGAGACAAGGTCAAACTGACACCAGTTTGCCCAGGCTGGTGTCAAACTCCGGTCTCAAGTGATCTTCCTGCCTCCTAAAGCACTGGGATTAGAAGTGTGAGCCACCGCACCTGGCCTATGTTACTTTTATTAAAAAAGTTATTTCAGTTTAATAGGGGAATAAAGCATGAAATGACTATTACCACTGAGAATTTTAAAAAAGAAAGTAAATGTTTTATACATTTAGAAGACAGGCTCCTGGAACTATATTTAGTGGGTAAGAAATGAAAACATCTGATCCTGAAATGTTAAAAAAAAAAAAAAAAAGTCATTGAGGCTGGGCTGGTCACTGGGAGAGCAGGGACCCCTGTTGTGCGTAGGCCCAGGTGTTGCCGATGGTGCAAGGACTCAGCCCAGCTTGGTGCTCTGTTAGCCCAGTCCCTGTTATTTGGTGCATTTGATCTGATTAGACTGCTCTGTGCCTTTCTCAAATTTTCTCTGTTTTGTGTCTCTGGCCTCATGCGTCTAGTTGCTTTCAAATGATGTTTTACTACTACTAAATTTTAGAGAAAATTATGTTGTTATGTCTACCAAGAGGAAAAGACTGACAATATTAAAGATTCCAGGTAGAAAACAGAGTCACTGAAAGCTTGTAACAGGTGGGAAATGAATCATGTAGTATAAAAGAAGAAATATAGAAATTATACAGTTGTCAACATGCAGGGTTTTGGAGCCCAACACGTTTGAAGTCTTAGCCCTAATGCCTACTGGTGATTTGAATTTATCACTTATCCTTTATTTTTGTAAAATTTTGTTTTGAAATAATTTCAGACTTATAAAAAACTTGCAAAAAATTTTTAAAGAGTTTCCATGTAGATTTCACCTAGTGCCATAAATTTTAACACCTTATATACTCATGGTACCATTGACAATATCAACAAATTCATGTTGGGACTATACTCTTAACTAATCCATGGGCTTTATTCCAATTTTGCTAATTGTGAGCAAATTATTTTTTCTTATTCAAGATCCAACCTAGGACCCATATAGCATTTATTTGTCAAATATTCTAGCCTCCTTCAATCTATAAGAATTCCTCAGTCTTTGTCTTTCATGAACTTGACACTCTTAAAAAGTATTGGCCAGTTATTCTGTACAATGTCCCTGATTTTGAGTGTCTACTGTTGCTTCATGGTCTCTGTTTTTGGCAATACTACGGTGGGGATGATGTTTTGTCCTTCCTTGTGCATCATATCATGAGGTACATGATGACAATATGTCTCATTAGTGGTGAGGTTAATTTTGATTACCTGGTTAAGGTGATACCTACCAGGTTTTGTCTTTTCACTGTAAAGCTACCATTTTTTCCTTTTGTAATTAAAAAAATCTTGTTGAAAGATGCTTTGAGACTATACAGATGTCCTGCTTCTCATTATCCTTCTCCCTACTGATTTTAGCATTCATTCTTACTAACTACAGGCAAAATACTTAGCATAATGTCTAATATATTAAATGTTAATTTCATTCTTTTAACACCTGTATATACAATACTTATGATTATTTTAATATAACAAAAATGAAGACATCATAACATTGCCTAGAAACATGTCTAATTGCGATACCAATTCTATTAGAAAAACAATTTACCAGAAGTGGTTTAATTATTTAAGAGCTGTGATAATGCACTGGTGTATTTGAAATAACATAAATAATGTTCAGCTATTTATTAGGAATCAAATAAGGAGCTATGCTTGTTTAGGAAACTAGTTTTAAAGAACTATTGCTAGACACCCATGTACACATTATATTGTTATATTTCATTGACTCAGTGCATATGATGGTCCAGGTATTATTTGGTCATTTGATCCTTATGATAACCTTTCGAAGAAGTGTCTTGACTTTACGGATGGGCAAACTGTGGCTTTAAAAGGTTAAATAGGCTGGGCGCGGTGGTGGCTCACGCCTGTAATCCCAGCACTTTGGGAGGTCGAGGTAGGCAGATCACGAGGTCAAGAGATCAAGGCCATCCTGGCCAGCATGTTGAAATCCCGTCTCTACTAAAAACACAAAAATCAGCTGGGTGTGGTGGCGCAAGCCTGTAGTCCCAGCTACTAGGGAGGCTGAGGCAGGAGAATTGCTTGAACTTGTGAGGCAGATGTTGCAGTGAGCCAAGATCAAGCCATTGCATTCCAGCCTGGTGGCAGAGCGAGACTCCATCTCAATAAATAAATAAATAATAAAAATAAATTAAAAAATTAAAAAGGTTAAATAATGTATCACATTAAAAATTAATAATGTATCACAAAAAAAATCAAAAAGGTTAAATAATGAAATCACACAGTTACTAAGTACCAAAGCTGAAATGTAATTTCAGGTCTCTGCAACTCCAAAACCATGCTAAAGCATTCAATAATTTGGAAAGAGTGATTAAATATTTAAAAATACAGTTCCACATACTTCCATTAACAGAAGATGATAAAATGTGTGTTTTATGACGAGTAAAGGAGCAAGACAACAATAATCTATTCTAAGCATTTATAGATGAATAAATTTTGTGTGGACCTTATACAGTTTCAATAAAGTTAGTAAATTGTTACATGTATCTTGGAAGAAAATATCACATCCCAGTTAAATTTATCATAGGTATATGGTGTTTATTGAATCATTTTTATGTATTAGAGATGTAAATCTTACTGGAAATCAATATACTAGAAGTATTTATGTAAATAAAACAAATATAATTTTTCTTATATTTTACAACTCTTCCCAAAGTTAATACTTGACATAAATAAATGAACGGAAAATAATGTGACTCAATATTTATTTGATCTTATATTTGAAATTATTTTTTTTTTAAATCATAAACACCACTTTACCAATAAGAATAACATCTCACCTATTTGAGAGTTTCAGGAGACAAATAGGTGCCCCTCAAACATAATTATTTGAATGACTAAAAATAGAATATTAAAATATGTGTGTAAAAACTAATGATTAATTTATCAATTAATTATTGAATAAGTGGATGCTCATTGTATTCTTTTGATCCTTTGCTATGGTAAACTCATGAGATGAGAAATTCTTAAAACCACAGTGACTACTAATTTTCTTCCTACAAGCCGCTTTCAGCAGGATTATTTCTTATAAGGCTGAAATAAAAAGACTCGGGGAGTCAGAAAAGTATGGCTTTATGACAGTAAATAAGAAACTGTCCTAAAACAAAAAGAAGTTTTTAGTAGTGACATTTTAAAACATGGCTTTGAGGACTGTAAATGTGCCCACTCCAGATTCTTAGCTCTTTATTAGAAGGTTTCTGTATTCAAGGTTTTGAGGCATTGACTAATTAATTCATCCTTGCAATACTACTGAGAAATAGGCAAACAAGTCAAATAGGAATTGGGTATATTTAGGATTATAATTCCTGTGTTATTAAAAAAGAATTAGCAGAGATTGTAATAATTAGTGTGAAAATGGATAGCAATTAACATAGGAAAAATATGTAAAGAAGGCAAGAAGAGGTGTAGGCACACTCAGAAATCTAGGAGTGTGACCCAAATGAGTCTGATAGTCTGTTGCCCCCAGAAATTGTAATGGGATATGTTTTGGGAAAGCATGATGTGGCCTTAAGGCACAGTCATATATGGATGTGCAATTTACTGCAAACCACCTGGATTCTGTACCCTTCGACCAAGTCTTCAAAAAATGTTTCATAAATTTATTTTCTACCATATGAAGATGTAATACTTTTTGTGTTTGTCTCAAAGTTACCATTCCCCCTTCTTTTGAATAGTTAACTGTTTTCCATAGATTTTAAGCAATTAGTTAGCAAATTCAGTTGATTTTATTTATCCCTTTTATGTTCTTTAATATTTTACTTCTGAGCTTTTGTTTTCTATTTTGTCAAGACTCTTAATCCGTTTATTGGGTCTTCCCACCACCATCTTCTTGAATCTTTTTTTTTTCCTTCCATGTTAAGTATTTCTTAGAGGATAAAATCCAAGAGCACATAATGTTTACACTGTAGTAATTACACCATTGTTTCAGTATTACATTTCTTTTCTTTTTTTTTTTTTTTTTTTGAGACAGAGTCTTGCTCTGTCACCCAGGCTGGAGTGCAGTGGTGTGATCTTGGCTCACTGCAAGCTCCACCTCCCGGGTTCACGCCATTCTCCTGCCTCAGCCTCCCGAATAGCTGGGACTACAGGTGCCCACCACCACGCCCAGCTAATTTTTTGTATTTTTAGTAGAGACGGGGTTTCACCGTGTTAGCCAGGATGGTCTCAATCTCTTCACCTAGTGATCTGCCCACCCTGGCCTCCCAAAGTGCTGTAATTTTCTCTTTGACATTGCTTTTTATGAGAATGCCCAGGGTTCTGTTAGCCTTTTTGGTTGCAGAAGAGTCTTGTGTTTTATATACTATTTGGGGTCATTTATTATTTAATTAAAGGATGCATAACTAATTAGTGACACAGCAGAGTTTCTCACTCACAGCTAACCAAAATAGCTCTTCTTCCTGCATTCATAATCTCAATTGGTGACCTGTGGTTCACCAATCAACCAGCCAGAAATCTTAGAAACCTGTGCTTGACTCCAGATGTCTCTCACTCACTCCCAACTTCTAAGTCCAATTAATCACAAAGTCCTTCCTGTAGGATTGGAAAGATGAATGTCCCAGCCTCCTGACCTCCAGTGAAATGATTCTGAGGCATGTTTTTGTTTTGTTTTGTTTTTGTTTTTTGTTTTGTTTGTTTGTTTTGTTTTTTTTTCTCTACTGCTGCTCAGTCCATGGGGACTGAGGCCCAACCGGCTATAATGATAACATGTCCAACACTGTACCTCCTATTGTTTTTCTCTCTTTTCCTTGTCTCACTTTTCCTAGTTCCTTGAGCAAGTGCCATCTGGGATCACCTTCCAAATAAACTGTCTGCCCCTAAGTCCTTATATCAAGATTGGCTTTGGGGTAATCCAAACTAAGCCAAGGCTTGAAGAATATGGAAGCCATGACTGACCAAGGTTGAGAGAATATTGTTGTCGGAAAGGATGTCATATATATGTGCCACAGACAAGAGCTAAGGGTAGCAAGTGCAAGGAACTAAAAGATGTTTCCTGTGGCTGGCTGGAGCAGAGAGTATGAGGGCAAAATTTGTCAAGTAGCAGGGACTAGTTCATGGTATGCCCTAGAACTCATGTTCACCATGTTGGTGTGACTCTCAGCGAGAATGGAATTCTAGATTGAATGATTTCAAGTGGGGGAGTGATATGCTAGGTAATATAGAGCAGCAAGCCCCAACCATTTTGGCACCAGGAACCAGTTTCATGAAAGATGGTTTTTCCACAGAGGGTAGGAGGGGAAGGTTTTGGGATGATTCAAGCACATTACATTTATTGTGCACTTTATTTCTATTATTATTACATTACAATATAAAATGAAAGGATTATACAACTCACCATAATATAAAATCAGTGGGAGTCCTGAGCTTGTTTTCCTGTAACTAGAAGGTCCCATCTGAGGTTAATGGATGACAGTGATGGATCATCAGGCATTAGATCTCATAAGGAGCATGGAACCTAGATCCCTTGCACGTGCAGTTCACAATAGAGCTCACTCTCCTATGAGAATCTAATGCTGCCACTGCTGATCTGACAGGAGGCAGAGCTCAGGTGGTAACGCAAGCCATGGGGAGCGGCTGTAAATACAGACGAAGCTTCCCTGGGTTGCCTGCTGCTCACCTCCTGCTGTGTAGCCCAGTTCCTAACAGGCCATGGCCTGTGGCCTGGGAGTTGAGGCCCTGGCATAGAAATGAATTTAAAGAGAAGTAGAGTCATGACACTTCTGAGGAAGTTATTGCAATGATAGTGACCGATGTTTGGAGAAGAGTATCAGTAGCGACTGGCAAGAAATGAATGGATTACACAACTGTTTAGCAGACAGTATCTTCCTAGATTGCCATCGTGATTCCGTATCAGAGTGAAGCAGACAATAGTGGTAACTAAGGAAAACTGGTCATTTCAGTAGGGGAGTATTTTAGTCACTGGTGTTGCTCTTCAGAATTCTTGATGTATTTGCAAATTTCGTTTGAAGATCTATTTGTCCTCAAGAAAAGGTCTTTAACTTATATCTGTATCCATGTATCGTAATCTAATTCCAAACATATTTAAATACTTGCAGTAGCTGAGAAACTCATGTCATAGCCTTTTGGTTGATATTTGGTGGTAATTGATAGGGTTCATTGGAGATATATGTTTACATCAAACTCTGACTCTGAAAGTGAGAATGCATAAGGTAAATTTTACCAATTTACTGATGAGCATGGAAATAAATTAGAATGATGGAAAACAATATAATAAGCAAGTGCTTTTATAAAATTATTCCTGACATCTTTGAGATAAATGATCCTGCCATTGAACCCTTCCTTCATTTTAGGGTTCTTAGTGATCACTTATTTCAGTTAGCTCCGTGAAAATGAGTTTTGTTGTTCCTGTTAGCACAAAATAAAAGTGATCATAAACCTTTTATAAAGATGAGGCTTGCATTAAAAAGAAAACCTAATTGAAAGTCGCTTTAAATTTTGAGTGATTAATTTCATGCCAAATAAGTCATTAGGAATCGTGATGGCTATAAAAAAGCAATTTTTTGCAAAATTGGAAAAAGCTAAATTCAATCTAGATATACTTTTCTACTTTTAAAATTTGTATATTGGGAGAGATATAATATAGCAATTGTGGAATTTTAATGTAATAGCCTGTTATTATAGGTAGTTTGTACATGTGTGCTGTTGGGCTCTCAACCAGCTAATTACTTTCCCTCTGGATGCTTTTATTTCAGTTGATCATCTGTATTATATTAGGTTGGTGCAAAAGTAATTGCGGTTTTTGCCATTACTTTTAGTGTTTCTCTTGTTTCTTGCCTAATAATAATATATCTACTTAATATCATTTCAAACATATAACAAAGATTAGGATTTTTAACATGTTTTGGGTTTTAACATTTTAATATATATTATTTTAAAAAAGTAGACACCATATACCTGTAGAGTTAAATATTAAGAGCTAAAGTTCGTGGCCCCATTTTAGGAAAACAAAGGGTGCAATCTAGGAACTTTCTCCCTAAGTCTCTGTAATTTACTCCAAACCAAGTAAAAGTAGCTCTCCAGTAACTAATATTATTTATCCTACAACTCCTGTGTTTCTAAGAGTGGACACAATTTGCGAAATTTGGAGAGCTGATTGTATTTGAAAGATAAAAATGTCTGCAGGTCAGCCGGGCATGGTGGCTCACGCCTGTAATCCTAGCACTTTGGGAGGCTGAGGCAGGTGAATCACCTAAGGTCAGGAGTTCGAGACCAACCTGGCCAACATGGCGAAACCCCATCTCTACTAAAAATACAATAAATTAGTCTGGCATGGTGGCTGGCGCCTGTAATCCCAGCTACTTGGGAGGTTGAGGCAGGAGAATTGTTTGAACCCAGGTGGGCGGAGGTTTCAGTGAGCCGAGATTGCGTCACTTCACTCCAGCCTGGGCAAAAGAGCGAAATTCCGACTCAAAAAAAAAAGAAAAGAATTCTGCAGGTCTAGATCCACCAGTGCAAGACATCTTCTTCCATGAAACTGCTTTTCATTATGGGATGTATGGAAAACAAATTAAATATGTAATAATGTAACATAAAATCTATTTTGATTTTTAATCCAATGAATCTTGACATAACATGCTCTACTATTTTGGGGGAACTAGTCAAACTAAAAAAAACCTCAGAATAGGTTGCTCATCATCAAGACTGAACTGATTATTCAGTGGACAACTAAAATGCAGTGGTGATGTTAACTTTATTCTTTTCACATACTTCAAAACTTTAATTACCAGAAAAAAGATTCTTTAGTACCACTGAGGACTCAGGTTTTAAAAGAGAACTACGATAATTATGGGGTAAAGTAGAAGCATCATTTTTGTTTTAAAGGCTCTTCATTTCACATTTACTATGCTACACATTATTGATTTTTTTCTCTGGTGTTGTTCTTTGCAGAGAGTGAATCTGTCCTTCGATTTTCCATTTTATGGCCACTTCCTACGTGAAATCACTGTGGCAACCGGGGGTAAGTGGTTTTCTACCCATTCACCTTAAGTAATCTATGGTTTGACTGCAGTTATTATTTTTAATTTACTCTATATTTCAAGATGGATATTTATTGAGAAAACCATTGTGTTTTATCACAAAGTCATAGGTATAAATAAAACCAAAGAAAAGGTATCGTTATTGGAAAAACTTCTAAGCAGACAAAAAAAGTATTTATAATAATTTTCAACCTAGATCACCTCTGCTTTTCTTTTAAATTTTAATTCATTTTTGGTAGTATGGTAAGACTGTCCAAATGGCAGAAATTGGAATAGAGCTAGAAGAAAAGGCTGCTTAATGAAGCTGCTGGTGATCTTAAATTTTCTTTTAATGTTTATAGTTGCTATATATATATATAAATATATAATATTTATTTACATATATATGCACTTACACACATATATAATACACAAAAACACACAACCATATGTGCATTAGCTTTGATCATTTTTTTCCTTGAGTGTTACCCATTTTGATTGACAATTCATTTGAGAGTCTTCAAATAAAAGCTGAAATCCAGCTCAAATTTTTAAAATTTTATTTTTCTCCACAAGCTTGGTGGTTAGTTTAGAGATTAGCGATATCCTAGGAAAGTAATTATCATTCTTTATTATATATCTCAGAAGTCAGAAATATTTTAATCTTCAAGTGCTACTAGAAGCAATAAGCAAAATGCCAGGGAATATCCCTGTAGGCTTTATGATGCAGGGGTAGGGAAGAAGGAGAAAAACACATAAAAATGTTTTATCTTTAAAACTCATGTCAGCAATTCAGCCAATATGAAGTAAGATTTCCCCTAGTGGAGCTGGCAAGATCAAACCCAACCAGATGGCTACATCATCATTGTGATTTCAAAGTGCCGTTTTCCTTTGTAAAGATCCTTAAAATAAGTGAAAAAAATTCTAGCGTCCTGAATGATCTCTATCTTCTTCGAAGAAAACACTAATGTAAAGACACTCCTTTTGTTTCTCTACTTAAAACATACTAGGATGCAACTTGCATATAACAATCTGTGCTCTATTTAAAGAGTCGGAGCCAAGATAATCTACACATTGACCTGGGTTTCTTCAAAATGAAACCTGAGTCTCATGTAAAAGGTTCCAGCGAAATACATAGCTTGCTTTCTCTTTCCTTGTTCATTTCATTCAATCAGTATTTCTTGAGCCCCTACGAAACACAAAGCACAAGATGCGTCATTATATGCAGAGAAGGATAAGCTAAGTTCAGGAGCTTAGAGTCGACAAAGAGGAAGGGGTGTTGATATGGTTTGGCTGTGTCCCCAATCAAATCTCATCTTAAACTGTAGCTCCCATAATTCCCATATGTTGCGGCAGGGACCACGTGGGAGGTAATTGAATCATGGGGGCAGGTCTTTCCTGTGCTGTTCTCATGATTAGTGAATAAGTCTCAGGAGATCTGCTGATTTTATAAAGGGGAGCTCCCCTGCACACACCCTGTCTTCCTTGCCACCATGTAAGACATGCCTTTACTCCTCCTTTGTCTTCTGCCACAATTGTGAGGCCTCCCCAGCCATGTACAACTGTGAGTCCATTAAACCTGTTTCCTTTATAAATTACCCAGTCTTGGGTATGGCATGAAAAAAGACTAATACAGGCATGCTGCGAATAAGCAATAGAGAAGGCTGACTGCAGGTGCTGAAAGAGCAGAAGCTTGCTGAAAAAGGAGATCATACTCGTTGGGCCAGTCAATTAAGAAGAGTGTGGGAAAGTGATAATCTTTGGCATTGGCCTTCGAGGAAGGTAGAATTTTAGTAGGCGAAGAGGCAGTTGAGAAGAAGTGGAGAAGGAAGAGGCATTCCAGACAAGGGCATGCTGAATCAAGTGACAGTGCTGAGACCATATTGGATATATTTGGAGGGCTGTCAAGTACATAAGTTTATCCTGAAGAGAGGGTTGGAATGAGTCTAGTGAAGGGGAGTTGGGAAGAGTGATGTGGAGTACTTTGAACATTAGAAATCTGACCAGGCGGGGTGGCTCATGCCTGTAATCGCAGCACTTTAGGAGGCCAAGGCGGGCGGATCACGTGAGGTCCAGAGTTCGGGACTAGACTGCCCAACGTGGAGAAACCCCATCTCTACTGAAAATACAAAATTAGCTGGGCATGGTGGCACATGCCTGTAATCCCAGCTACTCAGGAGGCAGAGACAGGAGAATCGCTTGAACCCTGGGGGAGGAGGTTGTGGACAGCCAAGATAGTGCCATTGCACTTCAGCCTGGGCAACAAGAGTGAAACTCTATGAAAAAAAAATAAAGAGAGAAAGTGGAAAGAAAGACGAAAGAAAGATAGAGAAAGAAAGAGAGAAAGAGAGAGAAAGAAAGAAAAAAAGGAAAGAAAGAAAGAGAAAGAAGAAAGAAAGAAAGAAAGAGAAAGAAGAAAGAAAGAAAGAGAAAGAACGAAAGAACGAACGAACGAAAGAAAGAAAAGGAAAGAAAGGAAGAAATCTAGATGACATCCAGCAAGCACTGGGTTTCTTAGAGAAGTAGATCTGGCCTGATCTGTCAGTGGAAGGCAGGTTAGGGTAAAGGGGGTGAAGGCAGAAAAAATAGTTACCAGTTGTTTGAATATTTGCTCGTGGGATACGGTGCCTGAACTAGGATGGGTGCAGTGGAAAAAGACACATGGAGCCAGTGCAAGACACATCATTTGAGTTGTTAAATCACTGTGGCTGGAAAGACTTCCAGACAAAAGGATCCACTAGGATGCAGTGAATCAAGCTAAGAACAGCTTCAGGGACTTCTGAACCATAGACTTTTGATGGATCTCTTCCGTGATTGACTAGGCAGACATTATAATCAGATAGACCTATTTGACAGATGCTTGCCAGCCTTACAAATCTTAAAAATGTTCTTAACCATGGAAGGCTTGGAAGGAAAATGGAAACCACAAGTCAGGTTAAATAAAGTTGACTACAGGCCGTTCTAAATAGACCTGGGCTGGGAGTTTTAAGTAGGAACACAAAGATGGCTCTTTTGTTGACTGTCAGTTCTTTTTGTGTTTACAAATTCCTCTTGAACCTGTTTCTACATTGGGTGTGGGAAAAATTAAAGTGGTATGTTTTCATGGTGAATCCATGCTGTGCAAATAAATAGAGGGAATGCTTTAAACCACAGTCCTCTTCATCTTCCTTCATTGTTTTGCCATTTACCTTATTTCCTCTGAAATCTGTCTATCTCTCTCCACACAGACACAAATTTAACACTGAAATTAAGTCAAGATAATGTCTCATGTTATTGCTAAGATCAGCACAATTTAAAGATGGAAAGTTGTTTAACAATATAGACATATACGTCGTTTACCACGGCCCCTCTTTGTATGTTATATGTATTTTACTATGAATAAGCTTAAGTTTCTAGTTTAAAATGTGAATTACAGCTAAACATCTGGTCATTTATTTACAAACTATAAAAATAAAATCTTTGCCTATTAAGCATTTTAATATTCAAAAGCTTCAATCATCCTTATGTACAAAATGAATTGGAAATATCATCTTTATTTTCTGGTTCACTGATAGTGGAATCTGAAAGCATTCATTTATCTTTCTATGTCAAAAATACTTCAGAATACAAATATTTCAGGCACTAGAAAACTAGTTCTCTGTGAATTTCATCAAAACAGTTTCATTAGTGATACCAAGATGTGTTTTTGCGTATCACACTACATTATTTTCTTTCTATTTCAATATTTTAATTGGTTCTTTTTTATTATTAGCCTGCTAGTGTGATCTTTTAAATGTTCACAAACGTAGATTTAAGTTTGAGGATTTGATTTGTAATCAAATAGCTATCGCTAGGAATGATATTTTTACCTGAGTCCGTCATGGTGATGAGATGGGAGCATGTGAGATGGGTTAATTACAGCTTTATGTAAAGGGGAAGAGAAGAGATAACATTATACAGAGAATTTTGGCCCCAGAATGTAAATATGTAGACAGATGGTGGTTCTTAATTAAGATAATATGTGGAATTGTGGGAAGCTGGATATGAGATTGAAAAGCAAAGGTGATATGAATTTAAAAGCTAATAATGAATGTGTATTACTTACCTTGATCATAGGAAGAATTTGCCTTCTCTTTCTACACAGGTTTCTACTTACAGATTTCATAAGAAAGCTGTTTAAATTTTAGCTCTATTTTATTTCATTTGCTACGTAAAATATTAAAATGTTTATTAAGTAATACGTGTACATATCTGAAAAACTAATAACGTGGACATTTAAAAAGTCAAACAGGCAAAAGTAAAATGTAAATCTCCCTTCTTCCTTTGTCTCTTAGTTCACCAGTTTCCCTCCCAAAAAGAAAAATACCTTACTTTTTGAGGTATGGTATATTAAAATTCAAACTTAGAGTAGTTTCCTATATCTGGCCAATAATCATTAGCTTTTTTTCTGTTTAAATTCCCACTAAGAGAGATTTTTTAAAAAATAATAATGCATGTTATCTTCATTAGGTTTTCAGGAAGTATATTACCAAATCTCCCAGCTCCTTTTTTGTTCTGGCTTTCAAATGGTAATATTTTAATTGTAGTCCCAAATAATATTTCATACTCTTTATAGGGACTTGATTAATAACAGGAATAAAAGGCTTTTTAGGAGAGGAAGAGAGTTAGTTATTACTCATGATGATTGATTTGTAAATACCAACAACATCTTCTTTCAAGTGTGTAACCCCATAAAACAAAGCATGGTGTATCCATTAACTTTCTGGATCTAGGGAGAAGGTGAATGGAGTTGTTTTGTATTATTATTATTATTAACAGAGATCACAGGTTATGGTTATCTGGAGATCTATGTGTTATGGAAGATACTAAAGAGATAGATGCTAGATGAAAGTAAATCCATTCCAACTTGCTTAATAATTTAAAGTTACAAACTCAAGTCTCGAGGATTCCTAGACAGAAAGATAAATTGCATAATGTCTGATCTGCTGCATCTAAATAATTCTCTGAGATAGACCTCCAAAAACCTGAGAGTTCATCTGAGCTGTCTTTTTTGATAATTTACTCCTCCCTCAAACTCTCTAGTGTCAGCAGTAGATTCAGTAGCTTGACCATTATTATATATTTATTTATTTATTTTGTAGACAGGATCTTACTGTGTCACCCAAGCTGGAGAGCAGTGGTACAATCACAGCTCACTGCAGGCTTGACCTCCTAGGCTCAAGTGATCCTCCCACTTCAGCTCCCCAAGTAGCTGGGACTACAGGCATGCACCACCATGTCTGGCCAATTTTTAGATTTTTTTGTAGAGATGGAGTCTCATTATGTTGTCCAGGCTGATCTCAAACTCCTAGCCTCTAGCAATCCTCCCATCTCAGCCTCCAAAAGTGCTGGGATTACAGGTGTGAGACACTGCTCCAAGCTATGCTGTTTTGTCCTTCACGAATTGCATATTCACAACCACTTTTGTTTCTCCTGCATGTCTGTCCATACATGCTTATTTCATTAGCACTGGCTCCTTGTGGCAGGGGTGGGAAGCATAATTGGAAATCAAGCCAGTAGGAGACCCAGAGAGGAAGCACCCAGGAGCAAGAGTTGACTCAATAGGAATCAGCAAGAAAAATACAAGAGACAGAAATATGGGTAGAATGAAGGAGAACAATTAGATGTAAACAAAACAGAGCAGAGCATTGGCACATGATGGAAAAGTCATGATCGGAGGACAGGAATGGGGGAGGTGGATCAGCTGAGACAAGGGTGTGGGTAAAAAACAAGGTCTCCAGGCTCAACCCCTTCCATTGCCATAACAGCCACTGAAGTGTCCACTGATTGCTAGTGCTAGAATACTCCCTTAGGGATGCTTATACCAGGAAAGCATCATTCATCTTCTTCCAGCACATCCAGGGTTTATTGGAAACACTGGCAATAATATTTTTGCTTATAGCCTTGCCTAGTCGCTGCAGCAGTAATTCAGATAAATAGCAATTTTACACAGATCCTTAAATACATCACCCAATTGAAAATAAAGGGTGTCTAAGTAACTCTGTGCAATTAATAAAGTAACAATATATGCCAGATGCTCTAACATTGTCCAATCCTGGAAAATAAAGGAAAGAAATAGTAAATAGTGCAGGACTGACATTAGACCCTGGCCATTTCAGAAATGAGTTCAAAAGAGCTCCCTCAATTCCTACTTAAGCCAGAAATTGAGTTGCATTTTCTTAGAGAAGGAGTCAGGCTTCCAGGTTAAGATAAATAGACTTTTGAATCTGAATATTTCAGTTCATAAGCCAAGCCAATCGTAACTGTATGATCTTCAGCAAATGACTTAATCTCTCTGATCTCAGTTTCCTTGCCTATAAAATAGCACAATAAAAGTACCTGGTACATAAATTTTTTGTGATGATTAAATTAATTAACATATGTTAATGATACCTGTTTCATAGAAAATGCTACATAGATAGCATATGCTACTACTGCATTTTTCCCCCACTTACATTTTCTCTTTTATTTCTTTTCAAAGTGCTTTCTCTTTAAGTCCTGTGCTGCCTTTTTAGTTTGTCTGTTGTTTTCTTTGATGACCTCACTCATTAGATTTCTCTCCATAAAGCAAAGAAGGGGTCTCAAGGAATATTTACGAACCTAACCCATTGTCATCTCTAACTGCTCCTATTAAAGGCTGGCTCAACCACTGATGTCTGGGAAGTAGAATAGCATGTAAATAACTTGGGATGTCCGCTTGATCAGCATGGCTGTATCTATCATTTTTTGGTGCTGTTCAGAATCTCTCTAAAGACTGTCCCATGATGACATTTTGGGACTCTGGGACACTGTCTGGAAACCTTACACAATTTAGCAATTTTGAAACACATGGTAGAATCTCAAAATATTTCTCTAATTGTGACAGCATGGTTTATAACTGGGTAACAAGCATTATAATCAGTAAGACATATATATTATTATACCCACGTATTCATTCTATCCTTTGTATAGCAAGAATTGTAGGGACAAGTCATCAAAGCACAAAGATAGTCAAGGGTAAGATGATTGGGATGAGAATGGACATCCCCCTTGGTAGCAGCCAGGTAGCATCGTAGCCTTGAGGTTTATTTAATTGCTAACAACCCAATTAAAAAATGTATTAAAGATCCAATCCCAAATGTAAAGCTAAATGTTAGTCCAATTTCTATGTGACATTTTGCCTTTGAACTGGGAAACAGATTTCTTTATGTGTAGTCATTATTTCATTACTACCTTTGTTTTCAAGATCTTTTCTATTTTTTAATACATTACAGAAAACCAGTTGGTGTAATATGAAAGTAGCTAAAAAATATGCTCTCATTTAGAGCTATATAGCTCTGGAACTGAGACATAGTCATGAAAAAGTAATAGATCTAAATATTTTGTTGGCTAATTCTAATGGAGTTATGATGGGGTTAGATTACTTTGTTGATCTGACTAGCCTGAGGGCTACAGAGAGATTTTCATTTAATCTGCTGGAATTATTGTTCAAATGAGAAGCTTCTCTTGAAGGCAAAGAAAATGTCTTTTAATTGGCTTATTGTCAATTTCCACAGCTAATTTTAAAAATAAGCACAATTTCGTTAATAGCTTATAGAGAAAATCCAAAGCACTTTTACATGACTCCAGAAAAATATAAAATTAAGATAATTTAAAGCAATTAGATTTTGTAAAAAAAAAAAGTGTAAATTATAGAGTGAAAACATTAAAAATATTTTAATTGTGACAAAATATGCAAAGCATAAAATTTGCATTTATGAATTTACTGTTTATGAAGTTTTAGTCATTAAGCTCTGAAAAAACATTTTTCCCCCTTGTTCTTCTCCTCCTCCTCCTCCTTCTCCCCTTCTTTTTCTTCTTCTTTGAAGCATGGTAATCTCTTCAGGTAACTTACTAGTTTCTTCCAAAATGCCTTGAAAACGCAACTATTTTTCAAATCTTTACTCCAACGTATTTTTATAAGCCAGGTTTACTGTTCTCACACTCTCTTTTTAATCTTTCTACCTCTTAATAATTAAAGATTATCTTGCAGAAGTTTTTAAAGCTATTTATTTTATATTAGATAGAATCTACTAAAACTTGAGACCAGCCTGGACAACATGGTGAGACTTTATCTCTTCAGAAAAAAAAAATTAAAAATTAGCAGGGCATGGTGGTATGCTTCTGTAGTCCCAGCTTCTCAGGAAGCTGAGGCAGGAGGATTGCTCGAGGTCAGAAGTTCAAGGCTGTAGTTAGCTACAATTATGCCACTGCACTCCAGTCAGAGTGACAGAGCGAGATCTTGTCTCTAAAAAAATAAAATAAAATCTAATAACTGATAATATAATTTTGAGATAATTGAGTGCTCCCAATTTCTATACAGTTTGAAAAATAAGAGTCATGGAACGTTAGATATGTAAAAATGAGTGTTGTAAGATTATGTGTTAGCAGGGAAAGGACGTTATACCATAATAATCAAGATATAATATTGTAAGTGTACTGTGATGATAATTTTTTAGAAGTACACAGCAATGGAAGGAAGAGCTAATACTGATTGCTTTGAAATGATGACATTGTGTTTATGTTTCTATTCCCTAGTTTCCAAGTATTCAGTTGAAAATGTTGTTTATATTTCAGTCCTCTTGTAATAATAATTATAAGGAGTGAGTAGAAATCTGGTTTCTACCCATTTATTTTAACAGAGATGGGTACCCATTTTGTTTTAACACTATTTATCAGAGTTTATTTCTCCCACTGGTATTTAATGCTGCTTATATTCTGAATTCTCTTATTTTCCACAAGGTTTGAAATATATAATTTAAATTAACCTGATTTATTTTATCATGAAAATAAAATATAACAATGCATTAGAAGAAAACTAGAGAAGAACTGTTTTATAATCCTGAGATTGGGAGCATTTTTCTAAGACTGATACAAAGCCCAGAAACCATAAATGAAAATATTGAAAAAAATGCATATAATAAAATTTTCATATATTAAAAATTCATGGCATTTAAACACCCTCACTTAAGAAAAGAGAAATAAAACCTGGGAAATATTACAAGGAACTTAAACAAATTTACAAGAATAAAACAAACAACCCCATCAAAATTGGGCAAAGGATATGAACAGATATTTCTCAAAAGAAGACATTTATGTGGCAAACAAACATCTGAAAAAAAGCTCATCATCACTGGTCATTAGAGAAATGCAAATCAAAACTGCAGTGAGGTACCAGCTCATGCTGGTTAGAATGGTGATTATTAAAAAGTGAGAAAACAACAAATGCTGGTAAGGCTGTGGAGAAATAGGAATGCTTCTATGCTGTTGGTGGGAACGTAAATTAGTTCGACCATTGTGGAAGACAGTGTGGCGATTCCAAAGGATTATAAATCATTCTACATAAACATGAATGTTTATTGCTGCACTATTTACAATAGCAAAGACTTGGAACCAACCCAAATGCCCATCAGTGATTGACTGGATAAAGAAAATGTGGCCCATATACACTGTGGAATACTACACAGCCATAAAAAAGAATGAGTTCATGTACTTTGCAGGGACATGCATGAAGCTGGAAGCCATCATTCTCAGCAAACTAACACAGGAACAGAAAACCAAACACCACATGTTGTCACTCCTAAGTGGGAGCTGAACAATAAGAACACATGGACACAGGGAGGGGAACATCACACAATGGGGCCCGTCGGGCATGGGGGACAAGGGGAGGGAGAACATTAGGACAAATACCTAATGCATACAGGGCTTAAAACATAGATGATGGATTGATAGGTGCAGCAAACCACCATGGCACATGTATACCTATGCAACAAACCTGCACATTCTGCACATGTATCCCAGAACTTAAAGTAAAAACAAACAAAAAAAAAAAAAAAAACTGGGAAAGGAAATATTTAAAACACATATGACAGTGAAAGGACTGTTCTCCTTAATATATAAAGAGCTCATGTAAGAAAAAGAGAAATGTAGTAACTAAACAATGAGCAAATGACAAAGACAGTTTATTAAAAAGAAATTGCAGGAACCTCTGGTTTCAGGTATTTATTATAAAGCATTTGGAGGTTGTCACTCTCATTCTATCGAGAAAAAGCTAAACAAACTGAAAATCAACAATTTCTATTAGACCCATGAGAGAGCTGAGATTGCAGGGTGTATTAGGGTTCTGTAGAGGGAAAGAACTAACAGGATAGATGGATATATGAAGGGGAGTTTATTAAGGAGTATTGACTCACATGATCAAAAGGTGAAGTCCCCCAATAAGCCATCAGTAAACGGAAGAGCAAGGAAGCCAGTATGAGCCCCCAAACCTCAAAAGTGGGGAAGCCAACAGTGCAGTCTTCATTCTGTCCCTGAAGGTCTAAGAGCCCCTGGTAAACCACTGGTGTAAGTCCAAGAGTCCAAAACCTGAAGAACATAGAGTCTGACGTTCGAGGGCAGGAAACATCCAGCATATGAGAAAGATGAAGGCCAGAAGAGTCAGCAAGTCAGCTTCTCCCACCTTCTCCTGCCTGCTTTATTCTAGCCTCTCTGGCAGCTGATTCGATGGTGCCCACCCTCATGAGGGTGGGTCTGCCTCTCCCAGTCCACTGACTCAAATGTTAATCTTCTTTGGCAACATCCTCACAGACACACCCAGGAACAATACTTTGCATCCTTCAATCCAATCAAGTTGACCCCATCACACAAGGCAAACCACTGTCCCCAAAATGTAGAGACGCAGGCACATCCAAAGACACATACAGGAGATCTGCTCATCTGGGGCAGAAGCCACTGCAACCACAGATTGCTAATAACACTTAAAAGGTAACTTCCACAAAGCTAGAATTTCAGTGTGGATTAGCCTAAGGGTCAGAAACTCCTGAGGATTCTAGTCTTAGGGGGACCTTTAAAATTCTGTGGGCTTGAGCCCCAGGAATCCCAGAAGGTTCTCTCAGTGAAGATCTGTGAAACTCCCGGATGGCTCTGCTGGAGCAAGGGAAGAATCATCATTGTGAAATACACCTAGAGCCTTCTCCAGAACAAAGACCTTCCTAGAGCCTTCTCCAGAACAAAGACCTTCCTAGGGTCTTCTCCAGAACAAAGACCTTCCTAGGGCCTTATCCTAGCTGCGGGAAAGTCATTTCTCCCACTGGAGCAAGCCCCTTGAGTCTTCTAGGCTCACATGAGGGAGAAATAAAAATTCATAGTCAACAAGAATCAAGACTTTAGGGAAATATATCTGGAATGCTATATCCAGAGAGGGGAGTAGGAGGCAGGGAGGGGGAAAAAACTATTCCACTAGAGACACTGTTAAGAGAGTCACAGCCTAAAGATACAGACCTACTAAATACTAAAGACTAAGAAACTTCTAAAATTGAAATGCAAAGAAAAAAGAATGAAAAAAAATAAAACAAAAGCAGAACAGAACATCAGAGAGCCATAGGATAATAATAAAAGGTGTAACATCCATGTACTTAATTGGAATATCAGAAGAGAAGAAAAAGAGAAAGAAGAAATGTTTGAAATAATAATAGCTGAGTGCTTTCCAAAATCGACAGATGTCAAATTAGGAAGCTCAGAGAAAAACAACCGGAAAATCACCAAAAAACCACATGTAGGCATATTATTTGCCAACAAACAAACAAACTTTAAATAAACCAGATAAAACTACACCGCACTGCAAAACA
The DNA here is from genome assembly GCF_006542625.1 of Nomascus leucogenys. Taxonomy (NCBI): domain Eukaryota; kingdom Metazoa; phylum Chordata; class Mammalia; order Primates; family Hylobatidae; genus Nomascus; species Nomascus leucogenys. Next base: position 95,238,631 of record NC_044389.1, on the reverse strand, counting down.
CTCAACCAGTATTCCTCAACTGTCCAGGTCATTAAATAAAAACAAGAGAAGTGTGGCCGGGCACAGTGGCTCATGCCTGTAATCCCAGCACTTTGGGAGGTGGAGGCGGGCGGATCACAAGGTCAAGAGATTGAGACCATCTTGGCCAACATGGTGAAACCCCGTCTCTACTAAAAAAATTTTTTTAAAAATTAGCTGGGCATGGGAGCGCATGCCTGTAGTCCCAGCTACTTGGGAGGCTGAGGCAGGAGGATTGCCTGAACCCAGGAGGCAGAGGTTGCAGTGAGCCGAGATTGCGCCATTGCCCTCCAGCCTGAGTGACAAGAGTGAAACTCCATCTGAAAAAAAAAAAAAAAAAAAAAGCAGGAGAAGTCTGAGAAACTATCACAGCTAAGAGGAACATAAGGAAACATAACAGCTAAATATAATGTCATATTGTGGATAGAATTCAGGAAGATAAAAAGGACATTGTGTAAACATAGAGAAATCTGAATACATTTATTTAATAATTCAGCTAATAATTTTATATCAATATCAATAATTCAGCTAATAATTATATATCAATATTGTTTCAAAAATTTTGACAAAGGTATCATAGCTTTGTCAAGGTATGTATGATGTTGGTAGTATGGGAAATCAGGTGTGGAGTATATGGGAGGCCTATACTGTCTTTGCAACTTTCTGTACCTGTAAACCTATTCTAAAATTAAAAGTTTATTTTTAAAAAAGGAAATACAAGTGGCTGTTACACATATTAAATAATATATAATCTTACTCCTAATAAGTGAAATGCAAGTTAAAACTATAGAGATGTTGTTTTTACTTGAGTGATTTTTAAAGGTATTTTAAAAACAAGTTTTGTAGCTCGATATTTTCTATAAGGTATGGAGAAAAAGAAACTCTCAAGCTTTGCTGATGACACTGTATTATTATCCACTAAAATATAACATGTATAACTAACACTGTGATTTCTACTCCTAAAAATGTATCTTAAAGGTGTATTTGTGTGTGAACAATGTGTGTAAGGATATCCACTGCTAAAGACTGAAAACCACCTAACGCCCGTCATTAAGGATGTCCTTAATAAGGTTAAATAAACTACTGGGAACCCATAGAGTAGAATACTATGTGGCCATTAAACACAATGAGATACTTAATGTATGCTTATTAAAAAAATAAAACACCACAGGATGCAGATAAATGTTACTTACATACATACTACATATGTATGTACGTATGTATGTATGTGTACGGACAGATGTATTTATACATGTATAAGCTATCTCTAAAATAATTCAGAAGAAACATAGATATGCTTCCAAGTGAGCAGAAAATTCTCTAGGGAGATATACAAGAAACTATTAATAGTGGTAACCCCCTAAGACACTTGGCAGATGGCTGGAGATTAGGAGTAGGAAGGAGATGTAATTTTCACAATCATCTGTGCTTTTCAAATTATTACTATGTGCATGTATTACTTTTCAAACAGCATTAATATTTAAAATTCTTATTGGTAAGAATGGCTAGGAATAATTTCTGCAGTGTATGTATTTGTTTTTATTTAATAGCATCTTGTAATATGTATTTGTCAAACAAAATTAACAATATTTAAGAGTATGCAGTATAAAGCTTTCTTCATAATTATTTTATTTCCAAATTTTTTAGAGCTTGAGGCAGTATAAATAGCTCATGAAATTGCCTATTTTGTTAAGAAAAATTATCTAAATTGTTTATTAAAGGGCTTACGAGTACCATTCTAAAACAAGGGACCCACAACACTAGTTTATTACATTCAAGATTCCTCTGGATAAAACTGAATTAATATCAAATTGCTGAATGTTGCAGTGAAAGAAGGGCAGAAGAAAGATTTTCATGATTCTTGGTTGAAATGTAACAGTCCCACTAGGAATAGTAAGTATCCCCATTTAATTAACCAATACATATTTTTACGTAATTGACAACTATTTAATTAACAATATTACAATTACAAACTAAAAACAGATTCCCCAGACTAAGCAGAAACAGGAAAATCCAAGTGATTTGTACGTGTTATCATAAGTCTTACAGATTTGGCAGCAAGAAGCACTGGGGCTTCAAGAGTAGACTAATGAGGAAAAGGAGGTGGCTTAGAAATGGGTAAGGCCAAGACTGCTGGAGCTCCTCTTGCAGTGTGGCCAGACATGTTTAAATTAGGATGTCCAAAGGGCTTAGTGACTTTGGGCTTTAAACTGAGCAGGAGTCAAAATTTGGAAATAGAGCTCTTTTGGACCAAAGCGATACTTAAATTCACTTAAGTCACAATGTCCTGATTGGAGGCACCCTGTCTTTGAGTAAGGCTCCAAAAAGCAGGAGCAAGGCTTACAGCAGGAAGCTGGTGTGAGAACACACAGTAGCACCTCCATGAAGCCACAGTGGAGAGTCATTCTGGGCTGACCGTATAGCAGGCCTTATAACAGGGTAGTGGGATGAGAAGACTCAGTAATACCTTCATGAAGCTATAGTGGAGAATCATTCAGAATATCTGAGATTCCTTGTGGAAGGCAAGTAGAAGGCAGCTGCCCAGTTAAGGCATAGGGCCAGAGGCTAGTTTAGGCAAGAAGGAATAAACTAGCCTCTGGCCTTATACCTTAACTTCCAGACCATGAGATTCCTCTAAAAAGACAACTGTGTATAACAACACAGAGCTGCTGGCTGCCCTTAGTAGATACACCGTTGGACAGAAGGAAAGGCTGGCCTGATAGGACAGTCACAAATTTACTCTTATATTTGGTCAAGAATGTGTACAATGAAGGCTTTCAGGACCAGGTGCTGAAGTTGCTCATGAAGGCCGTGGCAGAGGAAAAAAAAAAAAAAATCACATGAGTTCTGGTTCTGGAAAAGTATCCCTATCGAGAAAGCTGTACCTTTTTAGTATGGTCTTTTCTTGCATTTTCTTTCTTATGCAATAAATATCTTGCCTTTTTCATATGTAAATGACACAACACTCGGGTCAAGGACAAAAGCGTGCATTTCTTTATTCCTCTACAGTTGCTGGGTTGTTTTGTCGAATGGTACCTTCTACAGCATTTCTCCAAGCAGCTTGGTACCGTTAGTACCAAGCTCTCCTCTGTGTGCTTAAAAAAAAGTTGGGGCGGGGGGCGCTATGCGATTTAGGTTTTTTGTTAAAAAAAAAATCTTACTTTCATAGACTAAACTGCAACTGTGTTTCTCAACAGTTTGTGCACAGCAGGTGGCTAGCACAGAACTGATAAAATGTTAGAATGCATTGCAGACGCTGCCTCAGAATTGCCTGGAGTGTTTCTCTAAAATGTCCTTAGCTGTTTCCTGCTTACAGGGCCTGCTCTGGAATTTCCACGTAGGAAGTGCTGAGGGTCAGTAACCTGGTTAGAAGATGAGGGAAAGGGAAGGATAATCTGCTAAATGATCTTTAAGCTGAATTTGCCTAGCATCCACATTTTTGTTGCTAAGATTCTGTTTCATTTTAGTAAAAATAGCAACATTTCCTAATGTTTCAAGTTTCAAACTGTATACAAGATTGGTACTTAGAATTAATTAATATGGTTTGATTTGGGGAGACATGGGAAAGTGATATGGATATGGGGAACCAAAGCCCATCTAAGTACCTCTAGGTACCACCACTCCTACACAGTTAAGACCTTCTGACACTTGGACCCAGGCATGTCATTTTTTCAACACCTCCCTCAAGATGATCCTCTTGTTTAATGTGCGCACCTATGGAAACAAACCGCACTTTAAGAAAAAGACTGCCTTTATGTAACATCTGGTCAGTGAGAACTATGTAGTAAAAAATGTAGTTACAAAAATCATTCTATTTGCACCATCAAGAAAGCAATTAGAGGTTTTAGGCATAAATTCCTACAGCTGCCTATAAATGGTAAAAGGAAAAACTAAGCCACTACTCATCCCTTAATAGGATCTAATTACTTTCTTGTAATGGTTTGCTTGACAAGTTCAGATTTAGACTGCAAAGCAGGATATTGTTCTTACAAGGCTCAATATCACCTCTGTTTTATTTCCATCATCCTAAGTTTTTCACTGGGGACACATACTTGTTATTTTCACTGGTTTGTGGTCTGATGGTATTTAAAGAAAGCTAGTACTTATTGACGAGACAGGGTTTCACCCTGTCTCTCAGGCTGGAGTGCAGTGGGGTGGTCACAGCTCACTGCAGCCTCGACCTCCTGGACTCAAGGAATCCTCCCATCTCAGCCACCCAAATAGCTGGGACTTTAGGCACTAGCCAGCACACCTAACTACGTTATTTTATTTTATTTTATTTATATTTTTTTTTTTATAGAGACTGGGTCTCCCTATGCTGTCCAGGTTGGTCTCAAACTCCTTGCTTCAAGCAATCCTCCTGCCTCAGCCTCCCAAAGTGCTGGGATTACAGGCATGAACCATTATGCCCAGCCTTGTTATACCGTATTTTTAGGAAATAAGGGCATTTTGCATATTCTTTTTGACATTTTCCTAAATGCAAAGCATGGGCTTACAGGTGCCTCTCAGCTTCTTCCAAATGCAGAATTTGGGGGGGCCTCTTCAAGTTCACATTATTGTTGCCATTTGGATAAGATCTCTAAATGGTACATAGAAGAGAAGGTTTTCTTTTTCCTCCTCTTCGAGAACAGGATTCAAAGAGACAGCATCTGTCACAATCACCTCATTAAAATTACCCATTCTTGAAGTGAACATTTGTAGCAGCTCCTTGAAAAATCAAGCCTGCAGCACGCCTAAGCAGTTAACTTCAAAAAAGCGATGTAAGTGCCAATCTGAATAACTGTTGTGCCACTTACACATGGCTCGTATTAAAAGCAATGTCTCTCCAAAGATTAAAGCCTACCATATAGAGCCTGTTGGATCCTAAATCTAAGGCAAAAGAACATTGAAGATATTTCTTCCAAATTTTAAAGGATGAAGAATATCTTCATAATTAGTGAGGACTCCCTGTGAGCCCCTAATTCTGAAGAGGCAACAAAAAGAAAAAACAATATCAAAAAGATCATTTCAAAGGTTTTGAATTTTATGACATACAAATCTATTTCAGGTTGTTAGTTCAAATGCGTGGCCTGTCTTTCCTACAGGAGTCAAACCTGCTTTGCTTTGTAGCAAGTCTAGGCAGGTCTACACAGGCCCCAGAATTGTATGTGAGAACCACGTATTAAATTTGCAAATACCACCCTCACCTCCCTACTCTGGCTTGCAGAGGAGGTGTTCATGTGAGCTGTTTAGCTCAAAGATATTGAGGATCTACCTGTAACTCAGAGAATATTTATGAGAATTTATTACTACCAAAAATGGTTGGCTTGCTGAGTAATTAAAAAAATTTGCCAAGTTGTCCATTTCCACGTAGTAAAGCACAATTCGTCATTCTTATTCCATTTGCCTTCCACAGAGAATAACTTCCAGCCAATAAATACTGATGTTGTCCAGGGAGATATTTCTTGAGATACATATGTAAAACCCTGAGTGGTTACAGATCCAATAGGAGCTTCTAACCATATGTAATTTTTCTTCCTCCAATAGATGCAGTTTAAATAGTTAAGCCTTGACTTGTTGGCAGTTGGGTATACTATCTCTGATGAAGAGCCACTTGCTAGCAATGAAAAAGCAATTTCTTAACCTAATGAAGTAGATAATTTAAAACCAAGGGCGATATATTTGCAGTTTGTTTTAAAAGAAAAATAAATTGGCTACATTTAGTAGTAGCATTTCTGTTATGGGACTGTGGTTTTCATGGCCCATATGTATTTCATCCGAATTTTTTAATTAATAATTTCCCTACTACTTCCAACATATTCGTGAACCTTCCCAGTGTTTTAATCAAGGGCACAAAGGACACATTCGTTATGACATTTGGTCACACTACCATCTTCATGCCTTAACTTGAACGCTAATGAAGTGCATTTTAGCCCATGCAGAATGAAAGAAACGGAAGGGGTAAGTTCCTCTGGAACAGGCTCTATAATCATTATTCCTTTTTTTCCTAAAATTAAAATGATCTAAACAGCCATGGGTCAAACAGCGAATATTCAAATACTTCAGAGCGCTAGAGACCTAAGCAGCCTGGAGATGTTTCAAATCTACTTTAACTCTGCTTCTGACAAGTGGTCCCTAATGTGCAGAGTAAAGATATCTCCTAATGCTGCAATTTCTGTGCCAATGCTTATTTTAAATAGCTGCAATGAAGGAGCTAAATGTTTCCAGTATGTATTAAATTATTTGAGTGAAGATCCCCAAGGCAAATGAGAATTTGTAGCCTTGCATTTAAGAGGAAAGCAGAATTGCAAGTGAATAAGGTATTTTTCTTGGTTGAGAAGAATTACTAGAGTTCAACATTTTAGTGAACAGCTGTTACTCTGGGATAACTATGATTTCATAATAGTTGTAAAGCCTATTGTTAGTGCTAGAGTCTGCTATTTACATGGGACACTGCTGGGTACTGTTGAGGAAACCAAAAGGCATGATCTTTGTCCCCAAGAAAGGTAGAGATAGATTGTACACACCACCCATAGGAAACTATTCATAATTTCCACCTTGTAGGTAGGCAACAGAGTATGTTGGTTAAAGGGCAATCTATGAAATAATATGGCCTTCATTCACATCTTCTCTGCTATTTACAGCTTTGTGTCTTCTTCTCCTTAGCTGTCTTATCTGAAAATTGGGTATATCAATCACACCTATTTTAAAAATTATTATGAGTGTTAATATTATACTTAAAGTGCCTACAGCAGTCCTTAGTAAATGCTAAACACTCAGTGAAAATTTGCTACTTTTATATTTGCTGAGGAATACTCTATGATTTAGGAGTATTAATACTGCATATCATTTTTTCCTCCAAATTTTGTATTTGACCTTGTCTGGAGCACATTGCTTCTGGAATACTCAGGCACAAGCTGGGCTCACAACTCATTGTGAAACTCATTCCAGCATCTGTCTTCTTTCAACAGTGGATGATCGAATCTGTGCTTTGTCAGAACCATAACTATTACATGTCATGGCTCTTCAGAACTACTTAGAGTCAAAATAAGGAACGTTAACATTAGTAAAATTTAAAGGTCTGCTGTTAAACTAAAAAAAACCTGTATGTACGTGTGTGTGTGTGTGTGTGTGTTTAAATACAATGTAGAGATGTTAGCAAAGGCTTTGTAAGCCCAAACATAAAATCAATTTCCAATGTATGAGTCTGAATGTATTTACGGGAAGAAGTAACATTTGGCTTGAATCTTGAAGCAAGAGTGGGCTTGTGGTAGGCTGAGAAGCTGGGGAAGGGAATTGCAGGCAGCGGAAGTAGAAGTACAGGTAAACTGCACACATGTGTTTGGAGAATGTTGAATAGTTCAGTGACTTGTCCCTAAGATTCATGGTGAGAGTTACTAAGAGAGAAGGCCAGGAAGACAGATGAGGAACATTATGTACAAGTCCTTGATATTAGGAGAAGGTTGAACTAACTTTGTTTGCTAACCAGTAAGCTGGGGTCATTGAAAGTTTTGTGGAGAAAATTACTATGGTTTTCTTTTGTCTGTATCATGGAAGATAGATGGAAAAAAGGGTCCTGGCCACAATTTTCCTAGTTTGGTTAAAAAACAATGATGCGTAAATTGGGCCAAGGTGAAAGACTAGAAAGGAAGAATTTGAGAGAGAATAGTGCATTGACAAAACTTTTACTATATGCTAGTTCACTGCAGGTAAAAGAGAGCCCAAGAGAGAATAATAATTAACTGATATAAGAAACACGGAACAAATAAAATTCATACATTTTGTTATGGTCCCATCTTTTTTATTCTAACACAGACTCCATCTTGACTCTGTAAGGATGACATGGACGTTAGGTTCAAGTCCTTTTTTGCAGATTAGAGGGAAAGCTCATCATTGCCTTGACTTAGGCACCCTGGTAAACCATGGCCTTGGTTAGTTAGCATTGCCAGTGGCACCGCTGAGTGTCAAGGAAGCTGGCTCACCACAAATGAAGCCGAATCTTCCCAGTGGGTAAACCAGCTGTCCTAAGTGCTGGGTGCACAGAGCCCACAAATGTTCATGGTGGTTCAACAGTGGTTCATATGTCTATCTTATGCCATGGAAGATGACAGGAGAACGAAATATAAAACAGAAAAATACCCATGTGTATTCTCAGATACCAGGTTATTTTTTCAAGTTCAAGTACAATTGCCACCAAAATCAAGTAACAGCAACTCTTTCTCACAGAATATAAAGCAACACTCTTATGTTCACCGGCAACATCTGAAATGGTAATAGAGAATTAGGAAGCCACAAAATCCAAGCAAGAGGTGGCCCTAGTGGTGAGAACAGTCAATGAATGAGATGGAGGGGAAGATATGCAGGGAGATGAGTTGTGGAGTTCTTCTACCCCCATGCCCTGGAAACAATATTGTCCATATATTTAAACTTATTTTTCCAACTATATGCATTCTTCTCACTAGCTCACCTTCCTTCATATTGTGCCCCATAAATATAATATTTAAGGTACATTTAATGCCTCCAGTAGAGTGATTCCTTAGCAAGGTAGAAAAAAATTATAGAAAAGTCCTGAAATTCTGAAGTTGAATATTTTCTCTGTGCATAATACTTGTGAATATTCTATTAACATTGTACACGACTTGCACAATATGGTTTTGAAAGAAACTGATGTTACTTAGTTAGCTTATTAAAAGCTCCAGAAAATAATTACCCCACAAAATATATCTTAAAAGGTAAAGATTTACCAGATGTTAATATTAATTTAAAAAGCATACTTTTAAACAATATCATTAGTATCATGAATGTGCTATCCCATTGGCACAATTCTTATATTAAGGTATTTTCCTTAGAAAATGCAATCAAGTGTCTAATGAATACAATTTCAGACACAATATTCTGACGTAATAGGTAACAAATCATTTTGCTGTCTATGTTGCACACAGGATAAATGTAGCTTTGTGAATTTAATTACTGCCAGCCCCCGCCCCCCACCCCGGTTTTAAAACATCAGTATGTGATATGTTCAGCCTAGAACTCTATAGGAATTCAGCTGTATCTGTCCATCAGCATGTTTGGGCATCTCTGTGCTGAGGTCCTACGTGGGCAGTAGGTTCAAGGGGCCTTGACAGCCACATTGAATTTAACATCACATTCCCCACTTCTCACTACCAGCATACCCTGCCCCTGTGAACTGTATTTTTATCCACCCCTTTGTCCAAACCTTAAACCTTGCTGTCACGCTTGATGCTTCTTCTCACTGGCTCTCATCATATCCAACAATGACCAAGTCTTGAACAGTTATACGTCTAAATCTTCCTCTAATGCAAAATGCTTTCTACATACTTTTGGTCTTCACCTTCCCCTCTCTCCTACATAGCTCATATAGTTTTCTGACTCATTGTTATTCTCCTAATCTTGCCTTTCCAAACTTTTCTTCACATAAGAGGGTAAGAACCTTTTTAAGATGAGGTGTGACCTTTCTGTCCAGCAGGAATTTCATGAAATGAAGGCTGTTCATTTCTCCTCCTCTTGCACTGAGTTTCAGACATTTTTAAGTACTTCCTGGCTCCAATAACCCTCTTCTTCTTAGCTCGGCCCTTTTTAAATGCTTGAAGTTTTAAAATCTTTAAGTCTGTGAGGCCTGGATTATCCCTGCAGGTCCTAGAGCCTCAGCTTGATGCACTTCTGCACAGAAACGACCCCCAGCCCCCAAGACTGAGTTCTGTGTCACCGGACTACTCTCTCTAGTTACCTGGTCTTCACACCTGTTGTAACATATCTGTTCGTCTGTGCTGCAATTCCCTTCCTTTTCCTCCGTACCCTTTGATGGCTTCATTGTCAGCCAAGCACCTAGGCAAATGCCTATCATAGTAAAGACAGTTAATACATATTTACTGGATAAATACATGAGTGAATTTTACACATCTAACCCCAACCTTAGACAAATATTTACTAGGCAAAACTTCATTTTACTACCTATTGTATCCTAGGGAACTGAACACATGGACAATTTAACAAATGCTTTCTATGGAGAAAAGAAGGAAAGAATCACAGTCCTTTCAGATTGTGGTTCTGTAATGTATTTATGAAATACAACATAAGTAATTGAGGGGCAGGGGTTTTACCTTTAAATTAAAGCTTAAACTGATAATATGATTTTTAAAACTTAAAATATGTTTACTTTAAGCCTTATCCGGTGATCCATTTTTCAAAGTCTGTAGCACTGACAGGACAGTTAATGTGAGGAAATGTATGCTATTGACTTTTCAAACTAAGATTCCACTTTGCTTGAATACATATTTTTATAAACTATACTGTTAGCACCGCTTGACCTATAGTAAGTGCTCAGTTAATATTGGTTGGCCATGACTAGAAAGGTTTTCGAAATTTAAAAAGATGTTAAAAATGCTTGCAAAGTGTTTAAATTTTGGAAATACATTTTGGACAAAATCTCACAGAAGTTGATTGTTGACAAGGAAGTTGGGAAGGGAATTAAACTATTTATGATCTGTAGAAGGTTGAATAATGGCCACACAAAGATATTGGGTCCCAATTCCTTAGAACCTGTAAATGTTACCTCATAAAGAAAAAAAGTCATTAGAGACAGGATCAAATTAAATATCTTGAGGGGAGATTGTGCTGGATTATCAAGGTCAGCCCTAAATGCAGTCACAAGTACTTTATAAGAGGAAGGGAGGAGGAGATTTTATAAGCAGAACAAGAGGAAGCAATGCAACCACAGAGAAAGAGATCAGAGTGATGTGGCCACAAGTCAAGGGATGCCAGCCCCCAACAGAAGGCAGAAGAGATAGAGAACACATTCTCTCCTAGAACCTCCAGAGAGAGTCCATCCTTGTTGGCACCTTGATTTCAACCCAGTGATACAGATCTTGGACTTCTGGTCTCCAGAACTGTGAAAGAATCAATGCAAGTTGTTTTAAGCCACCATGTTTGTAGAAATTTGTTAGAGCAGCCACAGGAAACTAATATAATGTATATGTTATCATTTCTTCTATCCTTATAATCGATGAACCTGAGTTTCTAACTACATTATTCATACAAGTCTCAGGAGAAAATAAGTAGATTTTTGGATTCCGTCATCCCTTTATGGAATGACTTCGTGTATAAAATAAATCACCATAATATTTATTTTAGTTTTCTTTCTCTCTCTCCATTCTTCATATTAGACCATAGTAATTTAGGAGAATGTATGAGAAATATTAGGAGAATATTAATCCTAATATGGGATGTTAGGATTATCAATATCTATATTAATATTTTGACTATATATCTCTTGTTTCTAATGGGCCAGCCATTGGCAAATTTGAGTTTTACCCTTGATGAGCTCCATATGAACTTTGGTTTCCATAGCCATGATGCTTGTAGTCATGATAGTAGCAGTCTTTGGTGGCCACTCACTTATGCTCTACCAAGTTCAGGGAAGTTTATTGTTCAGTTAAGGAAATAAAGTACATTTTTTTTCAGAAAAAATTAGTTTATACATAATTTACCACAAAAACCACATGAGAGAAAACAGCTAAAAATATAAAACAGCTTATCTTGTATTTATTTATTTACTTGAGACAGGGTCTCACTTCACTGCCCAGGCTGTAGTGTAGTGGCACCGCCTCAGCTCACTGCAACCTCTGCCTCCTGGGCTCAAGGGATCTTCCCACCATAGCCTCCCAAGTAGCTGGGACCACAGGTATGCACCACCATGCCTGGCTAATTTTTTATATTTTTGATGGAGATGGAGTTTCACCCTGTTGCTCAGGCTTGTCTCGAACTACTGAATTCCAGTGATCTGCTGGGCTTGGCTTCCAAAGTGTTAGGATTACAGGCATGAGCCACCACGCCTGGCCATCTATCTTTTAAATTCAAGTGAAATTATTTGTAAATAGCAGCTTACTCTCCTTACTTCCCACATTAATTGGAAACAGTACAAATGGCTTTAACAGAAATTTAAAATACATGGAGAAAACTTAGGAACAGAGGAAATAATTTACAAAATATTTTCCCGTGTATTAAATCTTTTGTAGATAGAGTCTTCATCTGTATATGAAGACACCACTTGGATTTTTAGCTGAAGTAAAGGAACATCCTACCACGTACATTGGTTGAAAGTAATTTGGGTATGGCTTAAAGTATCTGAGAACGTCATCATCAGCATTAGATTGTTTCAATTGCTTTATAGTTTTCAGAATTATTGCTTTAACTCTGGCATATCCTGAGACACAGACAGTAGGCAACTCACCTAAGGTCACACAGAGAGTTTTCACTAATACAGAACCTCATATGATTTTCTGGTTTGATTTTCTGTCCAGGCTTAGACAAGAGTTTCTATAGCATTTCTCTCCGGAATTGTGCTCTCAAAGTGATTCATAAAAGACAATTAATGACTGGAAGTGCTAGAGGACTTGAGCTGCCTTACGATTGAGTTTGTTTTTCATTAGTTTTTTTTCTGCTCTCATCAAAGTCTGGTAGCATGCATTTCATAGAAAGTTATAGAGGCTGTGATGTCATTTTATGTGCATCCTAACCTAGAATAGTTCATGGTATAAGATTTACTTAAAAGGTCAATATAATCTTGGACCTTTTCTTTCTTTTTCTTTCCTTCTCTTTTCTAAGAAAGGAGTATTGTTGCTGTCGCTGCTGACATCATTTAGAGCCATCAAATATTGAGATCATTCATGTGGAAGACTTTTTTCCTCTGGGACTCACGTCATGCTAATGAACTGCAAGAATTTTATTTTATAAGACAATGTAAAAACACTGCTGCTAATTTATTTCTTCATTGATTCAAGAAACATTTGCTGAGTATTGATTTCAAGTGATAGCTGGATCCTATAATTATAAAAGAAGGCACAAGCCTTCTAGAACTGCACAATTAGAAAAGTCTAATAGAAATGTACTGTGGTCCACAAATGTGACTGCACATATAATTTTAAAAATGTCTGATAGTTGGCATAAAATGTAAAAAGAAACAGACACAATTAAAGAATATATTTTATTTAATTAAATATTTCCAAAATATCATTTTGACCTAAAATTAATATTTTAAATTATTAACGGTATAAGCTTATTTTTTTCTTTTGAAATCAGTGTGTATTTTATGCTAAAAGCATGTCAGTTTAAACTAGTTACATTTTGTGTGCTCAAAAGTCACATGGTAGCTAATCCTACAGTATTAGACAGTACAGGTTTCTACAGGCTTGCAATTTCTTAGGTGCAATACATTCAGAGGGATTCATGTTTCTAGAGATATTTACAAAGCGGTGAGGAAACACAAGGCAAGGAACAACTAACTCACTTGGACATAAAGGAAAGTGATCGAGAAAATGTGTTTAAAAGGAGCATACATAAGAACTATGGAAAAAATATGCAAGAGCCTATCAGGGGAGAGAAGGGAAAGGATCAGGTATAAGTGGGCATTTTTAAGATTTTAAGTAATTTGGTGATACTACAGTATTAGGTACCCTGAGGAAGAGTGGATTAAGGCGTAGTTCGTGGCAAAAAAAATGTGAAGGCAAGGAAGCTGAAGATAGAATTACTAAAAATTCTGTGCTCTACTGAGGAGTGCAGATGTTATCTTGTATATAGCCTGGTGCCACTGGATTATTTTAGGCAGATGAGTTGTGAGGTGTGATTAATGTTTTAGATGGATGATCCTGGTGGTAGTTTGGAGTGGATTGGAGAAGGATGATGCTTAAAGAAGAAAATAGTTAAAAGGTTACTGCAATGGTCAAAGGAATGTTTCTGAAGATGAAATGACTTATTAAAAATCTTGCAGAGTCAAATGAGTTTGTGTAATGTTGGGTTAAATGCAAATAAATATATCTCTTGTAAGATGTTTCAGTTTTTACAATGTTAATGTTCATTGAAATTCATGAGTGAGACATGGTATGCAGTTTTTCCCAAATTAATTTGGCCATAGAACTCCTTCTTTCTTCTTCTTCTTCTTTTCAAGAGCTATTTTGCAGAACGAGTGTTCCCTGGAATACTTCCGGAATGCTGATTTAGGAAAAGCCTTAGCTGGAATAAAAGGAGGGCACTGTGTGACCTTTCAAAGGTCTTTCCACTCTGTTTCTTGTCCTAATTAGTATCTTGTGCATAACGAATCTCTCCGTGCATGTTTCAGTTTTGATTAGATGATTTGGGCATGCCTCCTCGTCCCCCGCTTTTTAAATCAGGGCTGGAGAAACTAATTGTGGAATTATTACCTTATAGATAATAAAATCACCATGAAAGAAAATATGATTGTAGGAGAAAATTGGGATAAAAATAGAAGCCCAAAATGGGATGAACAGAGAAGAGACGGGAAGGAAAGATGAGGGAAGGGAGAGGAGCGCAGAATGGTGATAAAAAGAAAGGGAAGAAAATTATGAGTATTTAAACAGCCAGCAGCAGCAGAAGAGAAAATGAAGCAAATGAAGAGGCAAGGAAGGGGCAAGTGGAAGAGAAGAAAGAGGACAAGTACTCAGATTTTAAGGCAACAAAGAGAGAGGCCAACCATGCCACACGCAGAAACTAATCAAGTAGGAGAAATAATTTAGCCACAAGGACCTCAAGCTTATATTCTGTATGAATTATTAATTTGTAAAGCTAAGTAATTGTTTTGTATGTCTGATTACTGAGATATATTTTGTTTTAATCTTGAAACTTGAAAATCCAAGCAGATTTATAGATGCATGTGTTTAGGACAGAAGCTAGGCAAAAAAGTGTTAATTGGTGCTATGAAATTGTTACAAGTATTGAGCAAACAACCTACTCTTCTAAATGTAGGGGCTGTTTCTTTCATACATAAAAAAAGCAAAATTAATTCCCTTCTTAGGTTACTCTGAATAAAGTTTCAGAAAAACAGTTTTGCAGTTTTCCGTGTGGCTGGTTTTCGGATCTATCTAGTCATTTCTGTCGGATAATCGGCAGATTGTTTTCTTGTTGAGCCTTGGGATTCGAGTTCTGATGGGCCCACTGAGCGAGATCAGTGCTTTGAATTGATCTCGGGGCATTTGTCTCCTGTGAATAAGTAATTTAGAGTTGAGAGTATATGTAACACAGTCGAAAGTTAAGAGATGTCTTATTTCACCAAGAAATAGGTCATTTGAATCCGGAGACACTGAGTGTGCTTACGGTAATTACTGGAAGCAGGTGGTCTTCACAGCCAGTGCTGACTTTGATGAAAGAGACCTCATAGTCTGAAAATAGCCCATGTCGTGTTCCATTCTGCAGGGAAAAATGAAAAAAATTTAATAACCGACTTTGAAGTGAAAACCAATATTCTGTCAGCCCTCATTTATTTTCCATGGCTGGTTAGAGATACTATTACTATTTTAACTTGTTTCTGTAGGAAAATTGAGAGCAGGATCTTTTTCCCATTTCCTGAATGTAATCCTTAAAAATTTCCTCCTATTATACCTTTTGCACTTTGCATGAATTGTTTTGATTTTACTTGTAATTTTTTTTCTAGTTTTAAAGTTGTGATTGAATAGAAAAATACTGATGAATCAAAAACCAGTAAGATATCAACAACTTATACTGTGCAGCCAAATCTACTTTTGAAAACACTCAGGTAGTTTCTGCAAAAGTCAGTGGAAATTTGTTATAGGTGCCTGTGGACCATGGGAAGGTATGTTCAAATTTGAGGCAACATCTTGCTGAAAATATATTATTCTCTTGAAATGGAAATATAGGAAGAGTTATTGCTTTGCTTTACAAATTATTTAATTTTAAAAATATTAGTCATCTAAAAGTGATTATTGCTTTCAAGTTATGTTTATATAGTATTAAGTTATATATATTTACATAGCATTATGTTATTTATAGTATTATATATTTATATAGCATTATTTATATTATAAAGTTGCGTGTTGTGTGTGGTGGAGAGAGACTAACTATATGGCAGATATAAAATATTAGTCTCCTATCAGTTTTATTGTTTTTTTGTGGGGGGTGGTACAGCTGCTGTAACAAGTTACAAACTGGGTGGCCTAAAACAACAGAAATTTATTCTCTCACATTTCTGGAGGCCAGAAGTCCAAAACCAGTGTCCTTTAGCTGAAATCAGAATTGGCAGTGCTGCCTTCCCTCTGTAGGCTCTACAGGGAAATATGTTCCTTGCCTCTTCTAGCCAGAAGACCTTCACTTGTGACCACATCACTCCAATCCTCAAGACCTGTATCTTCTCTCGGCTCTGTCTTCACATCATTTTCGTGTGTGTGTGTGTGTGTGTGTGTGTGTGTGTGTGTGTAATCTCTTATCTCCCAGTACCTCCCTCTTATAAGGATATATGGATTGCATTTAGGGGCCACCTGGCGAATCCGGGATGCTCTCCCCATCTCAAAATCCTAAACCTAATCACATCTTCAAAAACACATTTTCCCATATAAAGTAACATTCGTGATTCCAGAGATTAAGACATGAAGATGTTTATGATGGGAGAGCATGGTCAGGGCATTTTTCAGCCTAACATCCTATTCAGTACACATTCTCACTTTCTTTCCTGCTAATAGCATCCTGATATTGTTCAAGATGGCATTGCTCCCATCATATGTAGGCAGTGGCTTATGATGAATCTAAACCAATTATGGGAGTCTATCTCTACACTCCGTGCAGCCCTGGATGGCCCTGTAATCCAATTCTGACAAATGAGACACAAGAAAAGAATCAGATTGGGAGTCAGTCCTCTGAAGGGAGCTTTGGTAGAAGCACTGAATGCAATAGGCATGGATAACACTATCGTGGGCCCTATTCTCCACCTTGAAATTAGACATCATCCCTGTTACCAAGGCAACTATTGTTTAAATCATGAAGCCAAAAGCTGATAAGCGAAAAAGTGACACAGCTAAGAATGGGAAAATTGAAATAAGAAGATCATTATTAAGCAGCTTAAACAATACTAACAACTGTCATTTTCAGACTTCTTGATATGAAAAAATATAGAAAATAATAATAATAAATAATAAAGTAACATAAACCCATGTTTGTTTAAGGCACTACTGAGTTCTCTATTACTGTGGCCAAAAGCATTACTAACAAGCACATTCTAAAATATTTGGAAAATACTGAAGAGCATGAAGAAAAACAATATCACCATTAATACCAACAACCAGAAATTATCACTGTTAACATTTTGTAGTATATTCTTCCAGCCATACAAAAGAGATCTTCTAGTTCCTTCTATTTTAGAAATTTCTCTTTTAAGGTCTGATTATGTTGTGACCATATAAATATTAATTTGCAAAACCAATATCTGCCTGATGGCCCATCATTTTGATAAATCATAGTTTTAAAAATCTTCCACCTAACATTTATTAGGAAATGAAAATTTGAACATTTCATGTACTTTCATTTCCCATCCACTTCTCACAGATCCTCGAAAGAATGTTGTTTCAAAGTTAGTTTTTCTTTATATTGATTGTGTGGGGTTTATTTGCTCAGCAAGAAAATATAAAATAATAGTCCATGAAGAGCAAAATAAGAAAAACAAGTGCTAAATTGTGTGAGTGAGGGCGTCTGAGTCATCAGAAAATGCTGTTTTCACAGAACTTTTCTCACTTGAAAAGATCTGCTAGGAAGGTTCTGGGAGGATAATGCCTAGTTAGAGTTGGCCGAGGGAGTGATTATGTTGCTAGGGAGATTCTTTTAATTATGTTTAATTGCTATCATATCATCTGTTTTACTGTATTTTTGTTTTTAGTAATTCATTTTAAAGTAGACATTTTAAAAAATCAAAATACCTTTTGTGCAAAAGTAATACTGCACGGTTACGATTTATGGGGCCTAAAAACAAAAAACCAGCATGTATTATTGACGCAAAAGAAAAATAAAACATTATTTCATATGTTACCTATTCAAAAATTGAATTAATTGAAAGTATGAGTCTAACAACTTATTCCCTGTCGCAAAATTTATAGGAGGAATTTAGACCAGTAGCTTAAAGAAAGCAATAAATGCCCTTCTTGTCACTACACAGTAAGACCACAAACTTTAAAAGAATCTCAGTCTAGCAAATGCTGATTATATCCACGGAAATAATTCTGATCATGGAAAACAGTACCTTGCACTGAGGAAAAGTGCGGAATGATTTCTGGTTAAACCAGTGACTGACATAGCAAGAATTGAGTCCTGTTCTTTCTCACTGGACCTAGTTACCAGAGGAGTTTGTAATGAAGTGTTTATAAATGTGTAATTCCATTTTTGTTTTGTGTGTTTGTGTGGGAAAGAGAGATAATGAAAGGAAATGGTAAGTTTCCATGGTAACATAACAGAAAATCCGTAACATGGAAGTGATGTGATGTCAGTGATTTTTTTTTCCTCCGAGGGAAAGGGCGGAAGTACAATAAACATTGTGTTGTCATCAGCCAAGTGCAAGCATTTTGTGTAATTCCGAAGACACTTAATTTAATTGATAGTTGACTATAACACGGTTGCTCTGGACAGTCATTCCTGTTGCCCTTCTCTTCTCTCCCTAATATGTAATTTCAGGTGAAATTGCCTTGGCCTGCAGAGTAATTGATAACAGCTTAGCAGCACAGGTGACAGAAAGGAAGGGGAAGAGAGTCTTTTGGTTACTTCAATATTTTTTGCCAAAAATTTGGTGCACCGTGCCTTTTGATTCTCTGTTCAATCAGGTGATCTTGAAAATGTCCATTACCAGAACACGGTGTCTGCTGAGTACTCACCTCAATTGAGATGAAAATTGCGTACTATGTATCAACAGCCCTAATTATATCTACCCACGCTGAGATTAAAAAAAAAATTAACAGCAAGTTGTGAATTGTGTTGGCAATTAAATGACAATCACCATATTATATTGTATGTTGTTCTCACTTACTAGTTTGGTAATTTAATTTGAACTTGTTACTAAGATTTCAAGCCATTTATTGGCCGACAGTTACGATTCTTTTTAAATTTTTTTCTGCCAAATGATGAAAATATGTCAAAAGGAAAAATTGTGATACAGATAAGTATTGATGGCATCTGGTTTGGGGGTACAGTGGCTTCTAAAAACGATGTGTGAGGATAAAGATTTGAGAGGATGGGGGGTAGTGTTGATCTACTCATCCACATTCTTCCAAAGTAGGCAGATGGCTCTCATTTCAGTTCAGCTCAGCCAGTATCAGAAAGTTTGTGTTAATTCTGAGTCAAGAAAGGAGAAATTGAATTATGCACCCAGATAAAGCAAACTCCTGTCAACCGTCATCAATCATTTTATTCTTTAGACTGAGACTCCTAAGGAATCTACTCTCTAGATCAATCCTTTCTGCTTCCTGAAGTTTCCTGTTTTCTCTCTTCAGCTATTGTGCACTTCATATCTCAAATCTTTATATTTCAAATCTTGAAAGCTGATTTCACCTAATTTCCGTCTTCAGTCATTGTGCTACTTCTTCTACTCAAAAACGTCTTTGATTAATACTTATCATTGAAAAATCCTTAATGTTCTTACTTCACTTCCTGGGTTGATTATCAAAAAATTTCAGCTGCTGAAGTCAGTAGTGTGCCCACACCTTAACAAATCTAAAGGCCATTGACTGACCTGCATTCTTGACCTTTTTGTGGGATTAGGTTCTACTGATCATCTCCTCCTCAGGAAACGTTCTCTTCTTCTAGAGTCTATTAAGTAATAATATCTTGTTTTTTCACCAACCTTTTTTTAAAAAAAAAAATTATTTTTGAGATAGAATCTCACTCTGTTGCCCAGGCTGGAGTGCAGTGGCAAGATCTTGGCTCACTGCAACCTCCGCCTCCGAGGTTCAAGCAATTCTCCTGCCTCAGCTTCCCGAGTAGCTGGGATTACAGCGCCTCCCCCCCACCCCCACCCCCACCACGCCCGACTAATTTTTGTATTTTTAGTAGATGCGGGTTTCACCATGTTGGCCAGGCGGGTCACAAACTCCTGACCTCAAGTGATCTGCCCGCCTCACCTACCAAAGTGCTGGGATTACAGGCATGAGCAACCATGCCCAGTCAGTTTTTTTACCAACCTTTCTAAGAGATCCTTGTCTGTTTCAGCTCAGTGACTGCTACCATTGTGGTCTAACCTTCTCGTTGTTTATTTCTATATTTCAGAAGTTTTCTGTCTGCTGTAATACCAAATCCACAATCTACATTCCATGTTGTTTTTCCGCCTAGACAACATCTTACATATATTGATTAAATTATTTTGATTTAGATAACTCGGTGTTTCCTAAATTGCAGTACATTTGCATAATTATCGTTATCTGTCGGAGGGTAAACAGAATACTCTTTCATGTTTCTTTTTGCACCACAGCCTTTATCGCAAGATATAGTCATTGTTTTTATTCCTACTGTCTCTTAGTCCATAAATCTAATCACTCTTTTATTTCTATTAAATGGACTATATGTCTGTCCTATTCCATTACCAGCAGCAGAAGGATTCTAGATATATTTTGAAGGGCTTGGTAATAATATTTGCTATAAATTATATAAGGGGTATGAGAAAAATAGAAAAGTTAAGGGTGGTTTTAAGGATTTGGGCTTGAGCAACTGAGAAAATGGCAGGGCCTTTTATTGTGGTACAGAACCCTGCAGAAGGACAAGATGGGGAAATCCTGTTTTAGGCATGGTTAATTTAAGATTCCCATAAAGTATTCCAATGAACATGTCAGATAAGCAGTTAAGATCTTTGAGTATAATGTCTAGAGGAAAAATGGGGGCCGGAGGTACAATTTTAGGAGTTTATCAGTTTTTAAAGCCACGGGATAGGACAAGAACACCAAATTATTGAATGTAGGCAGCTAGAGAAGTTATCTTAGGCCCAGCCCTGGAGTACATCCAAGAAGAGGCAAAACATGCTTCCAAAAGAGACTGAGAAACAGCAGCCAATGAGGTGGGAAGGAAACCAAGAGTGCGGTGTCTTTGAAGACATTTGCTAACAGGTTTCAAGAAGGTGATAACTATGTGGGGTGCCTCTGAGGATCTAAGAAGGTGAGGACAGAAATCTCGCCATCGGGGTTAACGCAGCCATCAGGGACCACAGTGCTAAGGACCCACAATACTTTTAGGGGCCCATAAAATATTTTAATTTTTATTTATTTTCAAATCAATAGAAAAATATACATATAATGACAATGCATATATAAAAATGAAACCTGCCTTGGTTGTATTTGTTGATAACAATGCAGTCATATAATTTTTAACACTGTTTTATGGAAGATCAGGCCCACAAAGGACTTCAAGTGCTCTGATGAGCATTAGATAGGCCATGTAGATGTCACTGCTCATATTGATAAGAACAGCTTTGAAAAAGTCCTGGGCACAGACACCCAATACTTGTGGGTTCAAGGAAGAGGTGGAGAGGAAATTGAATGTGGATCCAGAGATAGCAGTTTTAACAAACCATTAAAAGAATGTCGTAAAGGGGTGCAGAGGAATAGCATCATAGCTGGAAGAGATGTGGGGTTAAAGGAGGTGTGTGTGTGTGTGTGTGTGTGAGACAGAGAGGGGGAGAGGGAGAAAACTGGGAAGACACATCTTTTCTTTTTTTCTTTCTTTTTTTTTTTTTTTTTGAGACGGAGTCTCGTCTCCCACGCTGGAGTGCAGTGGCATGATCTTGGCTCACTGTAACCTCCGCCTCCTGGGTTCAAGCAATTCTCCTGCCTCAGCTTCCTGAGTAGCCTGGGTTTACAGGCGTGCGCCACCATGCCCAGCTAATTTTTGTATTTTTAGTAGAGACGGGGTTTCGCTATGTTGGCCAGGCTGGTCTCAAAATCCTGACCTCAGGTGATCCGCCTGCCTTGGCTGCCCAAAGTGCTAGGATTGCAAGCGTGAGCCACCATGCCCGGCTGACACATCTTTTATAAGATATAATTGAAGGAGCAGAGACTTTCAGAGCAGAAGGACATGGGGTCCAGTACCTGAAGAAAGGAGTTGGCCTAAGATTGGAGCAGGTTTTTCCTGATTATTTCTGCTTTCACAGTGAGATAAGAAGTAAAGTCATTAGCTGAGAGTGAGGAAGTCTGAACATAGGTGGTAGATTTGAGGAGAGAGGACGCAATATGAATTAGTCACATTTATCTTGAAAGAATGGATTGTCTGGGGAAACGCAATGAAATTGCTGACAGCGAATGTAAGAAAATTGAAAATGTTAGCAGCAGTAGTTATTTCTGGGCAATAGGATCAAATATTTTTATTTTTATGGTTTTTGTTGTCAAATGTTTTACATTGAAGTTTTCTCACTTCAAAAGCTATTGAAATTTTTAAGCCTCCTATCTTTAATATCTTGCAGTGGTTTCTACGTTCTCTAGGAATTTTCTGTAGACCAACTCCAGCCCCTTGTAAGAATTCCCTGAAGACTTAGTCTCCAGTGTATGACAGCATTCTGTAATACATATTTTTATAGGTTATTTCAACTGCTCACTGTATGAATATGTTGTTTTTCTAACGAAAGTAGCAACTCTTCACTGCAGCATCTAGATTCCATGTAGGTATTCATCGCTGTTAATGTATTAGTTTACATAAATGTCTTATATATAAATATTGTTGGCACGTGGGTTTTCTCCCACTATTTCACTATTAACATTGTTAAATGGGGGGAAAAACACATTTTCAGCAATAATCTCTCTTACTTCTTGCAATGTTGCCAACTGTAACATAAGAGCTTCCAGATCAGGCCGGGCGTGGTGGCTCACGCCTGTAATCCCAGCACTGAGGGAAGCTGGGGCGAGTGGATCACCAAGTCAGGAGATCGAGACCATCCTGGCCAATATGGTGAAACTCTGTCTCTACTAAAAATACAAAAATTAGCTGGGGGTGGTGGCGCGTGCCTGTAATCCCAGCTACTCAGGAGGCTGAGGCAGGAGAATCGTTTGAACCAGGGAGTCAGAGGTTGCAGTGAGCCAAGATCGCACCACAGCACTCCAGCCTGGTGACAGAGCTAGACTCCATCCAAAAAAAAAAAAAGAGCTTCCAGATCTTCTTGGTCCTGGACTCTGGGGAGCACCACCAGCTCTCCAAGTGCTTGACCTTAAGGAACGAGGTGATGCTTATGTTTCCTTGAGGCTCTCCACCCGCCTTTTAGTGGCATATGGTGAAATAGTATTCATTTTCGTATTACTGCTGCTTCATTCTGTTCCAGAAACGTTTTACATGTACCACAAATGTTTGTGCCACATAAAACAGCATCCTGTTTTTGGACTGGCTTGAAGATATAACCACAATGTACAATGTCATTTCCATGGAAAATATCTTCTGACTCTCAGGTAAAATGATTTACAACTGGTGGTAACACTGCCAACCTCGAATGACTATTTTGATAAACATGATCATCCATATTAATGGAAAAAAGCAATGACATATGCATTAAAAAGCAAATATTTGTTCTTATTTGGCTCCAGCAAGCATTGTGCAATTCAGTTCTCGTGTTCTCCGAGCAGCTGGAAGTGGGGAATGAGTGATGAGGAAAAGCCAGTCTGCTGATAATTCACAAAGTGGATTGTCAAGAGTAAACCCAAGGCTGTAGTCTCTCCTCCTGCCCCCTGCCCCCTACCCCCACCCCACCTTTCTCTCTGCAGCAACCCGGAGCAAGTTTATCCAAGGAAGCTGAAATGGATATCACCTTGGTTGTCAGGCTCTCAACATCATCATTAAGAACCTTCTAGTGACGGGCCTGGTGCCTTGTGAGATCAACACATTCAGAGCTACATTCGGTGCAGATCCTCGAGCTGCTCTCTAGTGATGTGGACGAGAGAAGTGTTTAATCTCCACAGGTTGATTTGCTCATTTCAAAATTGGAGATTAAATTAGACCATCAATAAAGCCTTGAAAATATGATTATTTAAATTAGTGTTGGCCTTGAATAGTTTAAAATTTCCATTAATTCCACATTTATAATTCCAGTGGTTATTTTGTATCGGACATTACACTAAACATCAGAGATTCAAAGATAAAGCAGAATTCCTGCCTCTAAGTAGTCACACAGCTATGTAAGGAATTGGATGATAATGGCTTTGTTAACCACATTCATTTCCATGGCAGGAGGAACTTCCTTCTGTTTTATGTTTTGCAAAATTTATCTGTAGGTTGAAGAATCTCCACTTAGACATAAGTTTAAAATCAGGCCGCATAGATCATATGACTCATGGGTTGAATTATAAGAAAATACCAGGTCTCCAAGTAGGCAGAGTCACTGCTGTCCTGAAGCTCCTCGATTTTACCATGAGGTTGGTCTGGGCTGTGTTAGGGTCTTTGTCTCTGTCATAAGAGCCATGGGAGGCTGGAAGATTCCTAAGCAGGGGAATCCCTCATTTTTGGATTGACTTTTGAAAGATAACTCTGACTGACACATTGGCCAGTGCTGGAATCTGGCCTGTGATATCCCTTGAGATGGTCCTTAGAGATAGCTTGCTCCCCTCTAACCCCCTTCACCAAGCCTCTCACTGGCAATGTGCATATGGGATTGCGCATGTGGGAAGAACAGGAGGGGGGAGTTGTCATAGGATCTTTCAGTCTCTCAAAGGAGCCATATTCTTTATCATCTCAGAGCTGTTCATAGTCTGTTTTCTTTGGCCAGAACTCTCCTTCACTTCTCTGTTTTTTTCCCAATTAACTCTTAAGCATCCTTCAACTCTCCGCCTTTCAGAACACTCACCTAGCTGTCCTATGCTATATCCTATATACTGTAGCTTATTTGCTGTATGCTATATACTATATACCACATATGTTATATGCTTTTTACTATATACCATATACTATAATATACAATATACTATTTGCTATATACTGGATGTATATTACATGTAGTGTAAAGGATTAAGTAACTGTAAAAGCTAAAATGATTAAATGCTAACACTCAAAAAACTCTAAACTCTTTTTATCCTTTATATTTTATGTAGGGTACATGTAGTATATATATAGTATATACACACTATATATAGTATATATATACACTATATGCTATATATATATATACACTATATATATACTATATATACTATGCTATATACTATATACTATCTATTCTACATTATGTACTGCATACTATACTCTTTACCCTGTATCCTGCATACTGTATATTTTCTCCATAGGATAGCGTCTATTACTATTCCTTGGTATATGTCAATGTGTCTGATCATTTGATTAAATATCTTTCATCTCCAGTAAAAGGCTTCACAAGGTTAGAAACCATGTCTGTGTTGTTTCCCGTTATCCATCTAGTCCTTCCACAAGTATTTCTCAAAGGCTGAATAAAGGATGATAATCTTCTAGAAGAGACTAACTTTGATATTTCTGAAAGAAGGTATATGCATTGATGGAAAACTGGGGAATTGAAATAGCTTGGATTAAAAATTAAAGGCAGAAAAAAAGCACCTATCAGGCAACACCTAAAGTTCTTTTTTTGTTTTTAATTGTAATCAATTGTAAGATTAAATCTGTCTTTATGAGACATTGTCCTAAGAGTAGTGATTTTTACTGGCCTTCATAGACTGTCAGAATCTATGTCCTAAAATTGTTCTGGGAGAGTTATTATGCAAAGGTGACTTTCACCAGTCTTCCTGACGTACGAATGTCAATGTAGAAAAGAGGTATTCAATTTCGAGGTTTTTGAGTATTAGAGTTTATTCAGTTTATAGTATTTTAGCTTTTGCTGTTTCTTTTTCCTCAGAATGAAAATTATTTCAAGACATTTAACTCATAGTCATAAGGGTGTATATCTTTATCTGAAACAAAACAATTTTACCAATAAATACGAGCAAAAGAAGGAAAAATTAACAAATAAACCTAGAAGATTATGCCTAAGGAAATTATTTTTAATAATTATTTTAGATTAATCCTTGCACCAGGTTTTATAAATGATTCAGATACAAATTAAATATTGTGCAATTCTTTTTATTAGACTTTTTGGACTCCTTTACGTAGATATCATCCTCCAACTTTGAAATATTTTAAGTAAATCTTCAATACAGTCTTAAAAATTCACAGAAGAAAAACTTGATCTTCCAATAAGCATTGAATGAAAAATCCGTCGGCACAGCAAGGCAACATTAGCAGTGACTGTTTCTTGATCCTTTGGCTCAACTCCTTTCTCTCTAATGTGATGTTTCCCAAGTTGTGTTCTGTAAGGCTCAGAGATTGTCAGCAATTTAAGAAAAGATTGGATCCCTTCTCAAATAAGCCTGGGGATTACCACATACCAATTTTCCTTCTTGGAAATTTACATTAGATTAAAAACTCTAAGGCATCCTACAATTCTTAGGAAATGTACTAAGGTGAAGTATTGCAGCATTAAAGGGAAAAATCAAGGCACATAAAACAGAAATGATAGCATTTTTTGTTTATTTGTTTCTCTACCCTTTTCCCAATATCATCTGTACAGTAGACAGTGGATTCGTATTATGTGGAGGAGAGGAGAAAATTGTTAGTGGCAGTTAAGAAAATCAGTGCATGGTGGATAAGCTAAAATCATATAATGGCAGAAAAGGACTCATACCACTTCGCCAGTACTTGAAAAGGGGTGGATATAGGTTATTATCAGTATTAAATTTGGGAGAAATCTCATCATCCTCTTTTTTAAATCGAGGTTATATCACTTGATAGTTTTCCAAATTACCATTCATCCCCAATCTTCTGATCTCTTTGACTTTAAAACCTTCCACGTATCTGCCTTATCTTGATTTTTTCAAAGAAATATTCAATGAATATCAAGTTTGTAATAGATAGATACAAAGTAAGATTGCAGGTGAATAAGAATGTAGGGTTTTGCTAAGTGTCTTTAAATGTTTTGTGATGCAATCAAGGGAAAGTTATATGGACATTTGTTTATGTACAAAATAAAGGCTGTAAAGATCAAATAAGAACTGAAATCAACAAATGTCTTGAACATTTCTCCAAGAAGAAAAAGAAAAACTTTGGATCTTGCCTAATACTGGGACAATGAATTGCTTAGTAAAATAAGTGAGAGGAATCCCATTCATTGTTATTTGAAATGCTAACCTGGTGCTCAGGGAGGTGGTTATGATATTTATTTATTTGTCTTTGTGAAATAGAATATTACATTTTCCCAAAATTTTGCTTATACCAGTTAATCTTAATATCAAGATGAGTTTTCATCCTATTGTTGCCAGGATGCATTTAGCAATAGGTGTTGAGTGTTGCACATTGTCTCAATGACAGACCGTGTCATCCTTTTGTTATTAGGCATTATTTTTATAAAGTAGCATCTTGCTGCCTGCCATGGGAATTGTGGCCATGCATTGGCTTTAAATGTTTCCATACAAATTGGTAACTTGAGCATATTAGATATTTTTGTTACTCCCTGAGAGATAAAGCAGCTTCTCTCTTAAATTGATACATTACATTATATTTCCAGTGATACACTGAAAACATTAAGAACTCATTATACCAGAGTCTTTCTTCATCTAGGACATTCTGCTCCAGTGTTTGTAAGCTTGGCTCCAAAGAATTAGATCAGTTTGATTATTTGCTATAAGAAAATATCTTCTTATATCTGGCTTCTCTTCTTAATGATTGTAAGCATTAATTTTCTATTTGAAAGCCATCTTTCAGATATCTTCTCTCGCACGGAAGATAATTATAAGGCCATCTCAATGAAGAAGGTTTAAATGATTTTTTAACTACTATAATTAGAAAACGATCCCCATAGCAATAAATCTTTAGAACTCGAATGACTTAACTAGTCAATTAACTTCCAAACATGGAAAGTAACCTTCCAGAGGGCAAGATCCTCCCTATCATTTCACTCCTGAATCCAACTCCCAAAACAACATCTGGCATCAAGTCAGCCCTCAGATTGCTAAATGGAGGAATAAATGAAATGTGTGAAGCACAGTTCTCATTCCCAAGCATTCACGGAGAGGTAATAAAAGCTGAATCTGATGCTTTTTTCTCTCAGAAGGCATATGTCTAGCAAAGGAAACAAGGCAACACACAAAAAATGTATATGTAGGCGTCCGAAATATTCCACGTGTCAGAAAAAAAGATGAAAAGTGACAGGAAAGTTCAAGGGAACACAAGACATCTGCCTGGCAGGGATGGAGACTGCTCAGGAAGAAGACAAAGCTGGAGAGAAGGTGAGATTTTTGGCAGGTGTTGTTATGCAAGGAAGGGTGCTCTCCAGAAAAGGAAAGCAGAGGTGAGAGCATGCAGGAAGGAACTGGAGGAAAATAATGAAGAATAGAAGGCCTGCCGTTGCCTATCCTGGAGAGAAGACAGGATAGATTAATTAGTGCTGGGTCAAGGAGGGCAGTGAATGACAGACAGTACCACTTAACACTTATCCTCCCCTTTCACCAGAAATTTGTTATCTCTCCTGCAATCTTTCTCACAGGTAATAACAGGGAATGGCTTGATCAGAAATTGTCTCCTTATTTATTTGCCTCAATGGTAGTATTTATACTGTGGAATCCCCTTTTTTTGGAAATCACCTTCATTGATTTCTGTAATGCCATCTTTCCTGGCATATTCCCGCCTTCTCTGGCTCCCTCCCACTCTCAGGCATCACCAAGACTTGTCTCAGCAGCCTGCCCCCTGGCTAGGCTCTGAACACTGGTCACTGCCACATTCAGCCCCTCCTTGTGCCCCCACACTGTTCCTCCTGGCAGCTGACCTTGGAGGACTTCAGGATTGGGGAATCAGCATCTCCTCTCCTAACCCTTGCTCTCTAGTTCATCAATCTTTCTATTTTTCTCCCATGCAGGATCTCTGCATGTTACAATTATCTTTGTTTTGTTTTGTTTTTGATCGGCCTTGCTCTTTTATTCCCTACACAGACTCTGTTTGAGCCATCCCTCCCTTTTCATTCTCTCTGCCAACAGCCAAGTTCCATGTCACCTCACACTTGTACTAATCCAGTCACCTCTGACACCTATCAGGCTCCCTTGTCTATGCTCACCCCCTGACCAGGGTACCCATATAATTCTACCAAACTAAAATAGTGTCTTTACTTTCTCTCCTGTCTAGTTATGCAACAGAAATCAGCCAGCATTTATGGAGAACCATGGTGGGCTACACAGAACACTAGGCAGATGGAGTTACGATGACAAATACATCCCCTGCTCTAGAGGAATGTTCAGTTTTGTGTGGGTGAAAGACTTGAAAACCATTGTACTCACAATGGAATACATTCTAAAGTGCCTTAACGTATCTTGTATCATTTTCTAGTACTTTCACATCATCTTATTCATTTTAACCTTGATGATAAATCCCTCATGCCATTTTTTATAATGATTCAATGACTATTTACTTTAAAAACAGAAGTATTTATTTTACACACACTAGCAACTAATATTACAATATTTTATCATTTTACAGATAAGGACACTTTTTAAAATTTATTTTAAATTTGGATTTCTGAAAATAATTATCTTGTGATTCAGAAAAAAATACATTTTCCTTGGACCATAGGTGTTCTCTAAGTAAAATAAACACATATGTAAACTAACATTTGGTTTAGTTTAGTTCAAAAGATAAAACAAAAATGTCGAACTGAAATGTTTGTTTTCTCAATAAACAGTGTAAAAAGAATCACACTGTAATCATTGTAGGAAAGACATGTTTACTTCATTTTAAAACTAGTTAAGGATGACCAAATATATTTTGTAAACTTTGCATGAAATCCCAAGGTGCCAATCTCACGGTTACTCCTTCTCATAAGAAAGTTCATTCTCTTAGAGGACAAGTATTTTGAGATGCTTCTACATCCAGAAAGTTCACAGATCCTAACGTATACTTCAAATAATTTCTAACACTCTGTGGCAATATTTTGATTAACATTTTTTTAACTAAACGTCTGCATTCTTCCCAAATTCATATGCTGAAACCCCTTTCCCAATGTGACAATATTTGAAGGTGAGACTTTGGAGAGGTAATTAGGGTTATATGAATTTATTGAGGGGGAGACTCATGGTGGGATTAATGCTGTCTTATGAAGAGTCATTAATGCCCTCTTATGAAGAGTCATTGTCTCTCCACCTGCACATACCATGTGAGGACACAGCAAGAAGGTGGCCATCTGCAAGTCAGGAAGAGAGCCCTCACCAGAACCTGACCATGCTGGCTCCCTGATCTCTGACTTCCAGCCTCCAGAATTGTAAGAGAACAAATTTCTGTTGTTTAAGCCATGCAGACTATGATATTTAGTTATTGCAGTCTGAAAAGACCAAGATAGCAATTGAATTATATTTGAAAGTCACTCACAAAGTTTTTCAGTTACTGAACTTAAATTGTTCACATAGGAAAATAAAAAAAAAAAGAAAGTTCTACTTTCCAATTAGTATTCACTCTGCCATTAGCCTCATTTTGGGTTTCAAATTTCTCCTCTTCCTGAATGTACAGACTTGATCACTGTTTTCCTGAAAAAAGAATTCTCCCTTGAGCTCTGACTCCATGTCTTCCTCTCCATCATCCCCTGCTTCAGTGAGAGAGTATCCCATGGGCATCTTTAGTGACCTTTTTAATTTGTTAAGCTGTCATATTTGTTCATCCATATTAGGTTGGGAACCCTCAGAACACACTTCTGTCAAGGTGGATTTATAACACTTGGAGAGTTCTGCTTTATAGATTTCTAAGTATTGAAATTTTCTCACTTTGCCTTAATTTAACATTATGTTAACACTTAGGCTACCTTAGTTTATTCGAAAGATAAGACCACATGAAAGTTGGAAAGAAAATTTTTACCATGGAATATACATGCTGTAGCTCTTTATACAGTACTTGTGAAGTACTAATATTATAGACAAACACATTGTCAACAGGAAAATTAATGCTTTTATCAAATAAACTAAGCTCATTGCTTAAGGTTTTCTTTAGACTATGGAAAAATAAGTCAAAATGAAATGAAATGACCCTTGAAGTGGTATCTTTTTATTTCATGGAAGAGTAGTTTACCAATGTGTGTTCATGCATCTTCATCTTACCAGGTGCAGAAATGCAAATTCAGTTTCATGGTTAGTTCAGCAGGTAATCCCTCCCATCTGTAGGCTTTGCAATGGAGAATACCAATCAGAGGAGTCGGATTCTTTTCCCAGATCTCCAGGCTTTTCACTTCAAAGTGCAAATGCTTAATGCAAAGACAACTGCCTCAACAGGTAGATGTTCAGTGATGGAGAACCACCAAACAACCCTTTTTATTGTAATACCTAACACTGTATGGGTTACAGAAATTGGGTTAGCTTTCTTAGCTTGCTAGCTAGCTTGCTTGCCAGGATTGGGTTAACTTTTACTCTAAACCAACCTTCAAACCCAAATTTAGCTTTTTGTCTTCCGATTTCCTCATCGTAGTAACTGGTGTCATCATCTTCCATTTAATGCCTTCCTCAGCCCTTTCACCCTATATCCAATAAGCCATCAGGACATTGGTTCTACTTTTGAAAAACTCTCTGATGTGTCTACTTCTGCCCACTCCACTCCTAATTAAAGCCAATTCCATTCTTCCATGGGTTCCTGAGACAGACAGTGAACTATTCTCTCTGTTTCAACAGTGAACCCCTCCTTACTAATTTCCTACACATTCTTGCTGAATGAACTTACTATTTTAAAAAAATATTTGAACCGCTTCAGCTGCACAAGCAATAGATAATTTGGAAAACACTAGTGCACCCATTCCCTAGTTTGAAGGGGAAAAATAAAAAACACAGACACAGTTGATTTTGTCATGTACCCTTCTCAATTTTTTCCTCCATTCTTCTTTGGAAGAAAACATTCTCCTTAATGTGGTGCTTATCAGAATGCTCTTCCAATTAAGCAAATCTGGCTGGACGTGGTGTCTCATGCATGTAATTCCAGCACTTTGGGAGGCCAAGGTGGGTGGATCACTGAAGGTCAGGAGTTAGAGATCAGCCTGACCAACATGACGAAACCCTGTCTCTACTAAAAATACAAAAATTAGCCAGGCATGATGGCAAGTGTCTGTAATCTCAGCTTCTTGGGAGGCTAAGGCAAGGAGATTGCCAGAACCTGGGAGGCAGAGGTTGCAGTGAGCCGAGATCGCGCCACTGCAGTACAGCCTGGGTGACAGAGTGAGACCCCATCTCAAAACAAAATAAAACAAAACAGAAAACAATTAGGAAAATCTGGTCAAGTCTTTGTTGAACTCTTCAGTGTTTGGCCATTGCCTTTGAAAAACATCCCCAAATTTTGCTGTGGGCTGGCATAGCCTTCCAGCATCTGACCTCGGCCCGTTGCTCTCTGGCCACATCATGCACCGTTTTCTGGAAGTCTGGAGAAGGCTTTTCTCTCTAGCCCTAATGCCTAGCACAGTACTTCAAACATACTAAGCAGTCAATGATTACTTGTAAATCCAATGAGTACACGGATCAATGTCAGACGCTGTGTTGAAATACAAACATGAAAATGTTATGGTCCCTGTCCTCTGGGTTCTGTAAGACCTGGTGAGAGAGGGGAATAGACCTAGGAAAGGATGTGAAAAGAAACAATTTTAACTCAGTGTGAGAGGACCTGTAACAGACATCTGGATGAGCACAGGAATGGACCACAAAGGGTGTAATCAGGCCTTCTGGGTTTGTGGAGAATGAAAGAAATCTTCACAGATGAGGAGAAGCTTAAAAGATGAATAGGATTTTTCAGGGCACAGAAGCAGGAAAGTATATTTCAGGCAGAAACAGCAGCCTGTGAAAATGCATAAACCCATGGTACCTGGAGAGAACTGTGAGTATCTGGAGCACAGGATACATGTGGAGGGGTGGTGAGAGGTAAAGCTGAAGAGCCAGGCAGTGACCAGGCCAGGGGGGGCTTTATATGGCAAGCTGCTGTGTTTGAAAATTCAGCAATTCACACTTGAAACCCAATGTATGACTTATGTATTGTGCCAAGTAAAGCACTGAATACAAAGATGAGTAAACTGACCCATCTATCCTTAAAAGCTAAGCTCATCCAACCGATGAGGAGATACAATAAATCCGCAATGCAATTTTTTTTTACCACTTTCTCTTCAAATACAGTTTCCTGAATGGCTAGATTCTGACGACATTGGAGATTTGTCATTTTTATAGTCATTGGATAGTAGTCATGTTGCCATAAACCAGAGGGCCAGCACGTCACTCTTTCACCTGTCACCAGCACATCCAGGAGGAGTGTTCATGTCAAGTCTTTAGAAACCTTCAGCATTGCAAAGCTTATAAAGGATAGCAAAGGCCACCTGAGAGGCATTAGCGACCTTGACTCATGTCAGCTCGTCCTCTTCCTTTTGCGAGATGGTCTAGGCCTAGTGTGGGGCACCTAAGCTGACCCCTTATCCGAGGCCAGAAATAAGTAGCCACACACTGGAGTGGTTTCAGCCCCTTTTTAGTAACAACAGTAGAGAATCACTTCTTTAGCTTAACGAGGGTCACCTTTCTCAATAATGTGTAATACTCCTAAGAGTGATTATGTAATAAATATATACCCTTCACATATTAGTACATAATAATCCATTATATCTTTCCTGAGAGAGGATTTAAATAGGAAAGAGAGAATTAATGGTCATATTTACCCAGGTAGAGTTTCTGACAATGGCCATGTAAGAAATGCACAGTGTTGAAGATTAGACACTGAACTCTAGAACATTTTGTCTATGCCTCCCCCATACTTCCCATATCTAAAATTTGTGAAAAGGTTAAAATATTATTACATTTTATTTAAACAATTTAAAGAAGTATTTTTTTAGTATGATTGAGTGCCTTCTCTAATATAGGCTTGCCCCAGTTTCATGAAACTTTGGGCACTTAGATAAGGTGCACTGTCATGGCCAGGTCAGGTTATCCGGGACAAATCCTACCTGCAGCCATCTTGACTGGTCCACTCACACATTAAATGGGAGCTGCAGATAAATGTCCATGGAAAGAATTCCTCCCAGCATGATGACCATTTTTATTCTCTTCTTTAGCAGATAGAAAGTGGAATTTTTTTAAAAGTCGTCCTTCAGTTCTGATAGGTCTGAACCAGTTACACTAAAGTACCTTTGAGATGTGGATTCACGCTGCTCCTCCACAAAAGTTGCGTGTTAGGAAACCAGGTTATCAGTCACAAAAGACCTTGCATGCCTTCCTGCAGTCCCCTTTCAGAAGTGCCTCTTTTCAACCTAAGGAGATCATAGCTTTGCCCCCAAGCCTTTTTGTAGACGTAAATGTAAAGGTGCTATGGGAAAAATAACCCTAAGATTTTATTTCCCCCCTGGAAAACAGTAAAATATTGGAGCTGCACTTGGAAGGTCTTTTTCTCTTGGTTGCACCAGTTAAACTAAGAGGAGATATAGCGTGGTTATTACTGATCTGCTCTCGGGTTGTCCCATAGTTGTGGTTCTATTGCCTGCCTTTTTTTTGCTACATACCCATTTCTCCCTGTTATCAGTAATCTGCTCTGGTTAAAGTCACAGTAAATCGAGAAGTTAATAAACCATTTTTTTTGAAGAGCACTTCTTAATGCTTTACTTTGGTTGGATAATCAGATGTTAAGGTTTAATAGAAGTAAAAAGGTTGGGAAGGGAATGGAAAAATAGGTTATTTAATGAAGTAGCATTAGAAGTAAGGTATTTGGATACCTACAGATTGGTGGCTTGAAAGAAATGTTCCTATTTCTCTCCAAAGTGTGTATGACATCTCTAGAAGTAAGAAGACATAAAAAGAAGAAATTTGAAGTCAGAATTGTTATTTGTAAGCAATGACATCCCTTCTAAATGTTTTATAAAATATTTTATTCAGTCTTACAAAAATTTTTTGATAGTCGTTTTAGGTCTCTGACTTGCATTTTGCTTATTACCTAATTGCAAGTAAATTCTACAAATTCTTATTGATCATTTAGGTATCTATTTTAAAAGAAGGGTTTATTGTTTCTGTGTTAAAATAATGCACAATGAATAAAAATGAAAAAATAAAATATGTAAAGAATGGAAGAAAAAATACATTCTCATTTTCAGACAACATAATTATCACATACTAACGCCCTTAAAAGTGAAAAAAAATAGTTCAGCAGATGAGCAAGATTGTAGAATATAAAATCAATATATAAAGTCAGTTATGTTTCTGAGTACATAGTCAGAAAATATAATTGAACATAAAGTTTTCCATAACAGTAGCTTCAAAAGAGCTAAGTAAATCAGAGGACATATAAAGATTATGTGAAGGACGTTGTGAAAAAGGTCATAAAAAATTAAAAGATTTTGAAGAATACATAAATAAATAGTGATAAATACCATGTTCACGGATTGGGAGATTCAAAATTAAAAAAAATTAATTCCTCTCAAACTGACTTATAACTCCAATGCAATTTCAGTCAAAATATAATGTGATTATTTTATGTGTTCGTGTGTGCATGGGTGTGTGTGCGTGCACATGTATACTGACAAAGTTTATATGAAAGAACAAAGGAACAGTGATTTTCGCACATTCAAGGCAGACAGTTGATGGACTCTTGATTCGCCAGGTCTAAAGGCATAACGGGCAAACATGGAGCCAACCACACAGGGATAAACAAGTTGACCGATGAATCAGAGTTGACTCCTTAAAAAAATCCCATATATTTATGAAAATTCAACTATGTATTGCCCAGCAGTAAGAACAGGATGGAATTTTAAAAAAAAATGAGTCTGTGATATTTGCTATCTCTACTGAAAAAAAAGCATCAAATTGATCTGTATCTAATAACCTATAAAAATAATTTCAGGTGAAAGAAAAACTTAAATGTGATAGGAAAATTTACAAATCATTTAGAGAACAATTTAGAAAAAAATATATTTATTGCATCAGAGTAGGGAAAATATTTTTCTGACTTTAGGGTAGGGAAGCATTTTAAGAATGCACGAAAAGCACAAACCAGGTAAGTGTTTTCCATGTATCTGGGAAATTATCTGGGATATTTATCTATCTGTCTATCTATCTATCTATCTATCTATCTATCTATCTATCTATCTATCATCTATCTATCTCTATCTATCAATCTATATTTTAAAGCTAAAAGCCATACCTAGAAATCAATAAGAACAGGTTAAGGTGTTTTAGTTACTTCAGAGAAAATGAAATGTCAATGGCAAATTAGCTTCTGGAAAATACTCAATTTTATGTTAATTCAACCTCAAGGAAATGTAAATAAATAACACATGAGATATAATTTCACAACTACCAGTGATATGGTTTGGATCTGTGTCTCCACCCAAATCTTAGGTTGAATTGTAATCCCCATTGTTGGAGGTGGGGTTTGGTGGGAGGTGATTGGATCATGGGTGTGGATCCCTCATGAATTTTTTAGCACCATCTTCTCGTGAGTGAGTTATCTTGGGATCTGGTTGTTTAAAAGTGTGTCACGCCTCCTCCCTCCATCTTTCTTCATCCTGCTCTGGCCAAGTGAGATGTCTTGCTCCCCCTTTGCCTTCTTCCATGATTGTAAGTTTCCTGAGGCCTCCCCAGAAGCAGAAGTTGCTATGCTTTCTGTACAGGCTACAGAACTGTGAACCAATCAAACTTCTTTTCTTTATAAATTACTCATTCTCAGGCTTTTTTTTTTTTTTTTTTTGAGACAGAGCCTTGCTCTATCACCCAGGCTAGAGTGAGGTGGTGAAATCTTGGCTTGCTGCAACCTCCACCTCCGTGATCAAGCAATTCTCATGCCTCAGCCTCCTGACTAGCTGGGATTACAAGCGTGCACTACCATGCCCTGCTAATTTTTGCATTTTTAATAGAGATGACGTCTCACCATGTTGGCCAAGCTGGTCTCAAACTTCTGGCCTCAAGTGATCCACCTGTCTCAGCCTCCCAAAATGCTGGTATTATAGGCTCAGGCATTTCTTTATAGCAATATGAGAATGCATGAATACAGAAAATACCCAGTACCACAAGAATATGTACTTAGTGGTGATAGATGTCTTAATTGGCATATTTATGAAACCAATTTGGCATTATCTGGTGAAGTTTAATATGCACATGACCTGTGACCTAAACATATAACTTCTAGGTTTATACTTTAGGAAAGTCTTGTACATGTGCAACAGGGCATGTGCAAAAAAAATTATGGAAGTACTGTGAAATAGCAAAAAAAAAAAAAAAAAAAAAAGAAAGAAAGAAAGAAAAAGAAAAAACCCCAAGACAATAAAAATGTAATCAAGAGTCTAATGAATAAATAAATTATGGCATGTTTATATAAAGGAATATGATACAGCAGTGAAAAATGAATGGAACACAGGTACATGCACAACAGGGATGATTCTCTTAGCAGTGGAGATTGAACAAAAATAAAAAAATTTAAGAAGAATGCTTACAGTGTCCATCGATCATTTTGCAATCTAAACATAGGCTACACTATAGGGACACAAATGTATAATGTAAAACTATAAAGAAAAGAAAGGAAATGGTAAACAAAAGTGAGTAAGAGTCAGTAGCTCTCAATAGGAGGGAAACACTGCATCATAAAGATCTTATTGTTTTTTGTTAGATAAGCCTTTTAGTCTGGATGGTAGGTAAAGTGACATACAGGTGCCCATTGCCTACTTAGTCATATGTGCATAAACACAAATTCTATGCATATATTGTGACTTTTATCTTTTTAAGATTTCTAAAAATTATTAAAACAGTCATACATATAAATAAATAGAAATTAGATGAACATCATAAGATATTTTGATGAATATGAATATGTACTTAAGAATTTTAAAATATCAATTGTCCTTGCCCTGGCTCCCAAGGTCAAGGGAAAATGCCTTATCAGTATTTTGATCAAAATCAGTATTGTCAGTTGATTTTTTTTTGTCCTGGTGAAATTATAGGAAGTAGAGTCTCTAACATTTGAAAGTGGATGTATTTAGGGAGAAAAATAGTAATGCTAACCAAATTCTACTCTTATTTTTATTTTTTAAAAATTGATACACAACAGATATATGTATTTTCAGGGTGCATATGATAATTTAATACATTCATCAAATTCTACTCTTTTCGGTCTCTATGAACATATTTCAGATAAATACAAGTAACCATGCTGGAAGAATGTACATTCTAATAAACCTTCCCTGGAGTCTTCACCAGGAGGAGATGACTCTGAGTAAAGTTGGCTTTTGTTTATTTTTTATTTAGAGTGGAGGATGGAGTAGGGAGAGATATATAAGGCGTGGATATGGCTAGAAGGACTTAGGGCTTCTTTCAGTCTCTCCCTGTTCTCAGTAATTGCAGTGCTTCCTAAAATAGAGTTGATGAATTTTATGAGGAATACATTATATCTGTGAAAATAAATGCATTTTTGAAAATCTCAGTCAAGATGAAATTAACCAAGATATTGAAAGGTATGTGCATCTGGCTCAACAAAATGAAAAAGACCACGGCTGAAATGCTTTTAGACTAAGTAAGCTGGATGCTTCCTGGATTTTACTGTGGTTCAGATTTAGATACTCGACATGTGTTTTGTATTGATGTATAAAATCAATGTACTTTAACATGCCATCTCTTTCTCTCTGTCTCCGTCTCTATATATGTAGCTACATGTATACATATGTGTCTATATAATAATCATATGTCTGTATATATATGCATCCATATATGCCTATGTGCGCGCACACACACACACACAGACACACACCCCTTTATAAAAACAAAGCCAAATGTGGTATAAATTCCTTTCTTTTCTCAAATAGGGTGAGTTTTTCTTTCAGTTTGCAGTGTCTTATGTGTTCGAATCGTAGGGCATATTGAAAGTACAAAGAGTGAATTGCAATATGAATATGCAACCAGGTCAATGCTCTTTTGTTATAGTTATTTTGGTCCTCTCATTGACTACAGTATCTTATGGCTCCTGGGCTGGCGGGGAGAAGGAGGAGTATATGGCAAACACAATTGCAATCGGGGACAGATTATGAACTAGTAAAGTACTCAAAGTTTTCATGTCAAGGCATAGACCTAATTCTTAAATGCCACATTCTGGCCAGAACCAAGGGACCAATAGGACATTTCAGGAGTACTGATAGGAGTGGCCGTGCACAAAAGTGAATTGTTTTTCTAAATCCATAGTGTAGATCTTCTTTAATCCAAAGCCGGTCCCAGGAAACTTTTTTCAAGAAATGGGGTCATGATCAGCTCCTATGTAGAACGTTGGGTAATTTTAAGGAAATTACAGAAACTTCAGACAGGGAAGAAAGGCAAAGAAGAGAAACTAAACATTTAATGATAAACTACCATAGTCCAGGGACAGGATTATACTAGGTTTCTTTCATTATTTGTCTCATATAATTCTCACAGAGGCTGTTAGTATTTCCATTTTGAAGCCAAGGAACCGAATATCAGAGCATTTAAATAATTTATTTGTAACAATGCAATTATTAAATGGCAGGGCCAGAATTTACATTGAAGCCTTTTCTTTTTTTTAATTCCAAAAGCAAATTCTGACGCTGTATATCTTTTCCAATAGAAACTCTTTGGGAATTAAATATTGCTTGAAGGTAAATTAATCTCCTGGGAGAGGTGATTTGGGAGTATGTGTCAATAATAAATATACTCGTGAGAAAACCATGAATCTGAGGGTAGAGGCATCCAGGAGAGTGTATGAGGATGGGGAAAACAATCGAGTAATGAACATGTAAGAGACATGTGCTGAGTTGAAGGGAAAGGGTGATGCATCCTGAAGTAGTAATTTTCATGCGCGTCCGTGTGAAGAGACCACCAAACAGACTTTGTGTGAGCAACATGGCTGTTTATTTCACCCGAGTGCAGGCGGGCTGAGTCCAGAAAGAGAGTCAGCAAAGGGAGATTGGGGTGGGGCCATTTTATAGGATTTGGGTAGGTAAAGGAAAAAGGGGGTTGTTCTCTGGCGGGCAGGAGTGGGGGTCACAAGGTACTCAGTGGGGGAGCTTTTGAGCCAGGATGAGCCAGGAGAAGGAATTTCACAAGACAATGTCATCAGTTAAGGCAGGAACAGGCCATTTTCACTTCTTTTGTGGTGCAATGTCATCAGTTAAGGCAGGAACCTGCCATCTGGATGTGTACCTGCAGGTCACAGGGGATATGATGGCTTAGCTTGGGATCAGAGGCCTGACATTCCGTCTTCTTATATTAATAAGAAAAATAAAACAAAATAGTGGTAAAGTGTTGGGACAGCAAAAATTTTGGGGGACGGTATGGAGAGATAATGGGCGATGTTTCTCAGGGCTGCTTCGAGCGGGATGAGGGGCAGCGTGGGAACCTAGAGTGGGAGAGATTAAGCTGAAGGAAGATTTTGTGGTAAGGGGTGATACTGTGGGGTTGTTAGAAGGAACATTTGTCATTTAGAATTATTGGTGATGGCCTGGATACAGTTTTGTATGAATTGAAAAACTAAATGGAATAAGAGAAGGAGAAAAACAGGTATAAAAGGTCTAAGAATTGGGACGACCCAGGACATCTGATTAGAGAGTGCCTGAGGAGATTCAGCATAGTCCTACCAGCAAAGGTTATTTATTTACTTCAAGAGTTAAGAGTGACAGTCGGGGGATAGCACCAGGAGATAGCAGCTGTGATGGCTTGGAGAAACAATGTAACCCGGCAGTGTAAACAAGAGCAGGGCATGTATGAGTAGTTGAGAATGGTGAATAGGAGTATGACTAGACAGAAGATAGTAGGTATGACAAGTTTTTGGGGGGCACAGTCTAAGTTGGTCTGGTGTCTGGAATGAGACTGGGGCCTAATAAAAAGGAGCGTCTATACAGGAGCTCAAATGGGCTGTACCTTGTAGCATTCTGAGGACAGGTCTGACTTCTGAGAAGGGAAAGTCGTGAAGGTATCGTCCAGTCCTTTTTAAGTTGGTGGCTGAGCTTGGGGAGGTGTGTTTTTAAAAGACCTTTAGTCTGTTCTACTTTTCCTGAAGACGGAGGACCGTGAGGGATATAAAGGTTTCACTGAATACTAAGAGCCTGAAAAACTGCTTGGCTGATTTGACTAATAAAGGCTGGTCCGTTATCAGACTGTATAGAGGTGGGAAGGCTAAACCAAGGAATTATGTCTGACAGAAGGGAAGAAATGACTGCGGTGCCCTTCTCAGACCCTGTAGGAAAGGACTCTACCTATCCAGTGAAAGTGTCTACCTAGACTAAGAGGTATTTTAGTTTTCTGACTCAGGGCATGTGAGTAAAGCTAATTTGCCAGTCCTGGGTGGGGGCAAATCCTCGAGCTTGATATGTAGGGAAAGGAGGGGGCCTGAATAGTCCCTGAGGAGTAGTAGAATAGCAGATGGAATGCTGAGAAGTTATTTCCTTGAGGATAGATTTCCACGATGGAAAGGAAATGAGAGGTTCTAAGAGGCGGGCTAGTGGCTTATACTATAGCATAGCCTGCCTTTGCTGGTGTGTGGCGATTAGGCCTGGTGGAACCGCCATCAATAAATCAAGCGTGATCAGGGTGAGGAACAGGAAAGAAGGAAATATGGGGAAATGGATTGAATGTCAGGTGGATCAGAGAGATACAGTCATGGGGGTCAGGTGTGGTATCAGGAATAATGCGGGAGGCCGGATTGAAATCCGGGCCAGGAACAACGGTAATCGTGGGACTTAACAAAAAGTGCGTACAGCTGAAGGAGCCAGGGAGCAGAAAGTATATGCATCAGGTATGAGGAAGAAAATAGATTTTGGAAGTTATGAGAAATGTAGAGAGTAAGTTGAGCATAGTTTGTGATTTTGAGGGCCTCTCAAAGTACTAGGGCGGCAGCAGCTGCTACATGGAGACATGAGGGCTAGGCTAAAACAGTAAGATCAAGTTGTTTGCACAGAAAGGCTACAGGGTGCGGTCCTGGCTCTTGTGTAAGAATTCTGACCGCACTAACCATGCCTAGGAAGGAAAGGAGTTGTTGTTTTGTAAGGGATTGAGGTTTGGGAGATTAATCAGACATGATCAGCAGGGAGAGCACGTGTGTTTTTATGAGAATTATGCCGAGATAGGTAACAGATGAGGATGAAATCTGGGCTTGACTGAAGTAATGGGGGCTGTCTGTGAAGCCTTGCGGCAGTACAGCACAGGTAATTTGCTGAGCCTAATGGGTGTCAGGGTCAGTCCAAGTGAAAGCGAAGAGAGGCTGGGATGATGGATGCAAAAGAATAGTAAAGAAAACATGTTTGAGATCCAGAAAAGAATAATGGATTGTGGAGGGAGGTATTGAGGATAGGAGAGTATATGGGTTTGGCACCATGGGGTGGATAGGCAAGACAATTTGGTTGATAAGGCATAGATACTGAACTAATTGTAAGGCTTGTCTAGTTTTAGGACAGGTAAAATGGGGGAATTGTAAGGAGAGTTTATAGGCTTTAAAAGGCCATGCTGTAGCAGGGAGTGATAACAGGCTTTAATCCTTTCAAAGCATGCTGTGGGATGGGATATTGGCATTGATCCAGGTAAGGGTGATTAGGTTTTAATGAGATGGTAAGGGGTGCATGATCAGTCACCAAGGAGGGAGTAGAGGTGTCTTATAATTGTGGGTTAAGGTGGGGGATACAAGAGGAGGACGCAAAGGAGGCTTTGGATTGGGAAGAAGGGCAGCAATGAGATGTAGCTGGAATCCAGGAATTGTCAGGGAAGCACATGATTTAGTTAAAGTGTCTTGGCCTAATAAGGGAACTGGGCAGGTGGAGATAACTAAAAGGAGTGCTTAAAAGAGTATTGTCTAAGTTGGCACCAGAGTTGGGGAGTTTTAAGAGGTTTAGTAAGCCTGGCCGTCAATACGCAGAACAGTTATGGAAGCAAAGGAAACAGGCCCTTGAAAATAAGGTAATGTGGAGTGAGTAGCCTCTATATTGATTAAGAAGGGGACGGACTTACCCTCCACTGTGAGAGTTACCCGAAGCTCGGCGTCCGTGATGGTCTAGGGGGATTCTGAGGTGATTGGGCAGCGTCAGTCTTCAGCCGCTAAGCCAAGAAGATCTGGGAAGGAGTCAGAGAGCCTTGGGCCAGAGTTCCAGGGGCTCTGGGAGTGGCTGCCAGGTGAGTTGGACAGTCCGATTTCCAGTGGGGTCCCGCACAGATGGGACGTGGCTTAGGAGGAATCCTGGGCTGCAGGCATTCCTTGGCCTGGTGGCCAGATTTCTGGCACTTGTAGCAAGCTCCTGGGGGAGGAGGTTCTGGAGGAACGCCTGGCCACTGCGGTTCAGGCGTTTGGAAGTTCTTGTGTGCTGGAGTTGTGGCTCGGGTTTGTCTCACAGTGGAGGCAAGGAATTGCAACTTTTTTCTATTATTGTACACCTTGAAGGCGAGGTTAATTAAATCCTGTTGTGGGGTTTGAGGGCTGGAATTTAATTTTTGGAGTTTTATTTAATGTCGGGAGCAGATTGGGTAATAAAATGTATTTTGAGAATAAGACAGCCTTTTGACCTTTTAGGGTCTAGAGCTGTAAAGTGTCTCAGGTTGCTGCCAAACGAGTCATGAACTGGGCTGGATTTTTATATTTGATGAAAAAGAGCCTAAACGCTATCTGATTTGGGATAAAGAAAAAGGAGCATTAACCTTGACTATGCCTTTAACTCCAGCCACCTTTTTAAGAGTAAATTGCTGGTCAGGTGCGGGAGGGCTAGTCACGGAACGAAACTGTAAGCTGGACCAGGTGTGAGGAGGGGAGGTGATAAAAGGATTATAGGGTGGAGGAGCGGAGGCTGAAGAAGAATGGGGCCCTAGTTCAGCCTGGGGAGGAGCAGCCTGGGGAGGAGCAGCCTGGGGAGGAGGGGAGAGGTCAGATGGGTCTGTAGAAAAGGAAGATTAGAAAGACTCAGCGAGGCCTGGGATTGGGACTGAGAGGACAGGTGGGAGGGAAAGAAGGAAGATTTGGCATGAGGTGCACTGGCAACAGAGACTAGAGAGGGACTGATGTGTAAAAGAATGCCTGGACGTCAGGCACCTCAGACCATTTGCCCATTTTACAACAAGAATTATTTAGATCTTGTAGGATGGAAAAATTGAAAGTGCCATTTTCCGGCTATTTGGAACTACTGTCGAGTTTGTATTGGGGTCAAGCGGCATTGCAGAAGAAAATAAGACGCTTAGATTTTATGTCAGGTGAGAGTTGAAGAGGTTTTAAGTTCTTAAGAACACAGGCTAAGGGAGAAGAAGGAGGAATGGAGGGTGGAAGGTTGCCCATAGTGAAGGAGGCAAGCCCAGAGAAATGAGAGAGTAGAGACACGGAGGGAAGGGGTTCGGGGGTTCTTACCCTCCAGAAAAGCAGGAAAGGGGTCAGGGCACAGAGATACGAGGTTGGGCATGGAAATAAGGGATTGGGGCACAGAGATATAAGAGGTTGGGGCACAGAAATAAGGGATCGGGGCACAGAGATATGAGGTTGGGGCAAGGAAATAAGGGATCAGGGCGCAGAGATATAAGGGGTTAGGGTACTTGCCCCTCCCGTAAAAAAGCAGGACTTGCTGCTAAGAGTGAAGGAGAAAGGGTTGGGGGTTTCTTGCCCCCCAGAAAGGCGGAGAAGGTGTAGAAACACGGAGAG
This sequence comes from Nomascus leucogenys, assembly GCF_006542625.1. Classification (NCBI taxonomy): domain Eukaryota; kingdom Metazoa; phylum Chordata; class Mammalia; order Primates; family Hylobatidae; genus Nomascus; species Nomascus leucogenys. The sequence continues at coordinate 95,194,246 of NC_044389.1, read as the reverse complement.
AAGGGGTTGGGGTACTTGTTCCTCCCACAGAAAAGCAGGACTTGCCGCTAAGGGTGAAGGACCAAGGCAGGCATCCCTGCATGGTCTGACACCTCTGAAACGTTGAATAATCAGAGAGGCATCCCTGCAATGATTAAACACCAAGGGAAGGCTGCCTTCCCTAGTCCATGACCGGCACCGGAGTTTTGGGTCCATGGATAATACATGTCTCCTTTGTCTCTACCAGAAAATGAAAGGAATTGAATGAAGAGAAGGGGGAGATTGAAGAGTGGAAAGGAGAAAGTGGTTGAGGGACAGTGAGAGAGGTTGGAGAAGAGAGTAAGAAGAGGCCGCTTACCCGATTTAAAATTGGTGAGATGTTCCCTTGGGCTGGTGGGTCTGAGGACCTGAGGTTGTAGGTGGATCTTTCTCACGGAGCAAAGAACAGGAGGACAGGGGGTTGATCTCCCAAGGGAGGTCCCCCGGTCCCAGTCACGGCACCAAATTTCACGCGCGTCCGTGTGAAGAGACCACCAAACAGGCTTTGTGTGAGCAACATGGCTGTTTATTTCACCTGGGTGCAGGTGGGCTGAGTCCAGAAAGAGAGTCAGCAAAGGGAGATTGGGGTGGGGCCATTTTATAGGATTTGGGTAGGTAAAGGAAAAAGGGGGTTGTTCTCTGGCGGGCAGGAGTGGGTGTCACCAGGTACTCAGTGGGGGAGCTTTTGAGCCAGGATGAGCCAGGAGAAGGAATTTCACAAGACAATGTCATCAGTTAAGGCAGGAACAGGCCATTTTCACTTCTTTTGTGGTGGAATGTCATCAGTTAAGGCAGGAACTGGCGATCTGGATGTGTACATGCAGGTCACAGGGGATATGATGGCTTAGCTTGGGCTCAGAGGCCTGACAGTAATGACCTTTGGTTTAGAAAGCTATGAGGGGGTAATATAGTGGCAGACTACCGTGGAAACCAGCAACAACTTGTAGTTTCTTAATTGTTTATAACTATTGCAGTTGGCATTTGGATAGGACAACTCTTCATTGAGCAGAAATACAAAACATTTAACAGCTACCTCCCCCAGCTTGATCCCAGTAATGTCCCCCAGACATTGTGGCAATCAACTCCTACCCATACACCTATTTCCTAATATCCACTGGCACTTGAGAAGCAGAGTATTAGGGAAGTGGTACTACCACATTGCAGTGGGACTCTAAGAGAATGTTGTAGAGATCTTGACTTAACTTACTAACAACTCAATATCCGAAAAGTCAAATGAAGCACCTAAGGAAGATTGAAATGAATCCTACGAGCCTGGTCCTAGCCAAGCAAACACAACTGGATGGTGTATTTGAAGTGATGTGGAAGTGATTGAAAGCTTGAGCAAAATCCAACCTGTTTGTAGTCTTGGATGAAGGGCTGGATAGAGAGATTGTATACCATCACCTTGGGGGACCAGACTACTAAAACATCTGAGAAAATGTAGGCACGATCATAACTCTGAGATTGCAAAAGGGCACATGTCTCAATAAGGGTGGAAATATCACAGAGGTTTGAGCCTGACCATAGGACTGCAAAGATCAAGAGCAAAGAGAGGAATCAACGCAGCTATAGAGAGAGACTCTGTAGAGCTCTGATTTTAGAAGGATGTCAGAGTTCAGTGCAATGCTCCTTACATTTGTGTTGCTTCGGCAATTGCAGCTGAATTTATGTTGTCTTTTTATTAAACTGATTAATGTACACAGTGGTGTTATGTAAAGAGATTAGTTTCAGCCTCATTTTATAGAGGAAATTGCAACTCAGTGAGAGTAAGTGATGACATGAGGTCATACAGCTTGTAAGACAGAAAGGAGAACTCAAATGTGAGCCTTTCCACTACCTTTTTACTCCTTGCAGAGAAAAATGAACATATATATATATAATATTTATAATATATATTTTATATGCGCTATACATACACACAACCTATTATACAAACACTACATATATACACACATACATTTGTACATTTGTGTATACATAAATACACATATTTAATAGTATACACACAGACTATATATAAAACATAAATATATATGTTCTATATATAATATGTATTATATGTGTATATATAACATATATATTATATGTATATATCATATGTAATATATATATTATATATGTATATATCATATATGTTATATACACGTATATATTATATATACGTGTATATAACATATAATATGTGTTATAGATACGCATATATAACATATACGTATATATAACATATATATGTGTTACATATACATATACATAAAACACTAGGTTGGATATATAAGGATATGACATTAGCTTGAATCTATAAGATAAGTGCTAAGGCAATTAAAAACCAAACCATCTAAAGAAATTATTGGGATACATTAGGTATTTGGGTGGAAAAAAAAGAAGGAAGGAGTAGACTCTTGATTTGGGACTGTTGGTACAATGCAGATGGCTGTCTTTGAGAAAGCAAAGCTCTTCTACTCCCTTTTAGCTTTTTTTCCTATTTAAATGAATGGGATTTACCTTGCCATGAAAAGGGAAAGACAATGAAGAGATTGTCAGCACATTCAGGACATTGCATGGTCTGATTTGGATGGATTCTGGTAAAATTCAGAGATGAGATCTCTGTCTTTCCTAGAAATGTGTAAACAATCATGGAAAACAAAAACATTTCCAGAAGAATGAGAGTTGGGAAAGTGTAATTATTTCAAAATTGTACAATAAAATTTGTTTTGTAAACCAGAGGCTGGATTTTGGGCAAGGATCTGAAAGGGATATTCTCCTGCTATGTAATAGTTTTACTTTAGACAGAACTGATTTTTAAAATAAGGCTTGATTTACTATAGAATATTCAACATGTACAATAAGGTATGATGATGTAGAAAGAAGGACTCCTATCCAAAGGCAGCCCCCTCTTTTTATATGGGCATCTTCCTTCCAGGGCTGTTTCTGGACATTTTAAAAATGGATTTCAAATGATAGTTTTTAAGTCCTTAGAAAAGAAAGAGACAAAATGAGGTGTAGTGGAACATGTCTGTAGTCCCAGCTACTAGGAAGGCTGAGGCAGGAGAATGGCTTGCACCCAGGAGTTCGACTCCAGCCTAGGCAACATAGCAAGACCCCATCTCTTAAAGAAAATGAAGGGAAAAAGGAAAAAGACTGTTATCTTTGTTAGGTTGGGAGCATTATGGTTGAAGTGAAAGGCAGAACAATGCATGAGCTTCCCTCTCTAGAGCAGAACAGAACCAGGATGGAAGTCCTGCTGATAATGTAGAGCTGTTCTAGATAGTATCTATCCCAGATGGGTTATGTAGGCTGTGGTCAACCTAGACAGAAATTCCAGGGGGAGCCAACACTCACAAACATGGAAGCGGAATAACTGTCTTCTAGAAAGGCTGCCTGCAGGGAGCATGGTCAAAGGTATTAGGTGGATTCAAGACAGATGCTTTGCAAACACAGGGCAGTCTACCCAAAGACCAAGCAGACCTCATGTCCTGGGGACGATCTCTCACCTATAATTTGGCTGCAGCATGTGACTCCAGCATTAGACAACAGGATGTCCGTATCTTTTTAGTCTAGGAGTGTAAATAATTCAAAGCAATCCTCTCTTTATCCCCCATGTAGGAGTAAGACTTTTTATTTTCTTGAGGTATTGACTTTTTTTCAGCTTCACCGAGACATAATTGGCAAATGCAATTTGTATATATTTAAGATGCACAATATAGTGTTTTGATATAGATGTACATTGTGAAACGATTACCACTATAAGCTTAATATATCCATCACCTCACATAGTTACTTTTTTTTGGTAAGAACACATAAGATCTATTCTCTTAGCAAATTTCAAGTATGCAATGCAATATTATTAACAATAGTTGTCTATGCTATATATGAGATCTCCAGAACTTTATTATTCTGAAAAACTGAAACCTTATACCCTTTAGCCAATGTCTCCCTGTTTACCCTATCCCCCCGCTTCTAGCAGCCACCATTCTACTCTCTGATTCTATGAGTCTAACTTTTTTGATTCTACATATAGTATTTGCCTTTCTGGGACCGGCTTATTGCACATAACATAATTTCTTCCACGTTCATCCATGTTGACACAAATGACTTCCTTCCCTTTAAAGGATGAATAGTACTCCATTTTGTACCTATACCACATTTTCTTAATTTATTCATGCACTGATGAACACTTAGGTTGATCCTATATCTTGGCCATTGTGAACAATGCTGCAATGAACATAGAAGTTCTGATATCCCTTCCACATATTGATTTCACTTCCTCTGGATATATACTCAAAAGTGGAATTGCTGGATCATATAGTAGTTCCACTTTTAATCTTGTGGAAATCCTCTGCATTATTTCCATAATGACTATACTAATTTACATTTTCACCAACAATGTATAAGAGTTCTCCTTTCTCCACCTCCTTGTCAACACTTGTTATCTTTCATGTTGCTCATAATAGTCATCCCAGAATGTATGATATTTTATTCTGGTTTTTATTTGCATTTCCTTAATGATTCGTGATGCTGGGCATTTTTTATGTACCTATTGGGTATTTGTGTGTTTTCATTTGAGAAATGTCTGTTCAAGTCATTTGTCCATTGTTTAATTGGGTTGTTTTCTTGCTATTGAGCTGAGTTCTTTATATATTTTGAATAATGACCCCTTAACAGATATGTAATTTGCAAATATCTTCTCCCATTCTTTAGGTTTTCTCTTGACTCTGTTGATTGTTTTCTTTAAAGGCTTTTCAGTTTCATGAAATCTCATTTGTCCATTGGTGTTTTGTTTTAGGGGTCATCCCATATATACATATATATATACACATATATATATACATATATATATACACATATATATATACATATATATATACACATATATATACATATATATACACATATATATACATATATATATACACATATATATACATATATATACACACATATATATATACATATATATACACATATATATATACACATATATACACATATATACACATATATATACATATATATACACATATATATACATATATATACACATATATACATATATACACATATATACATATATATACACATATATACATATATACACATATATACATATATACACATATATATACATATATACACTTATATATACATATATACACTTATATATACATATATACATATATACACACATATATACATATATACACATATATATACATATATACACATATATATACATATATACACATATATACATATATACATATATACATATATACACATATATACATATATACATATATACACATATATACACACATGTATGCACATATATATACACATATATACACATATATATACGCACATATGTATACACATATATACACACATATATACACGTATATATACACATATATGCACATATATACATATATACACATATACATATATGCACACATATATACATATACATACGCACATATATACATATATACATATACATATATACATATACACATATATACGTATACGTATATACATATATACGTATATACATATATACATATACGTATATACATATATACATATACGTATATATACATATACGTATATACATATATACATATACATATATATTTTATATATATATATGTGTAGCCCAGATCAATGTCAGGAAACATTTTCCCTGTGTTTTCTTCTAATGGTTTTGCAGTTTCTGGTCTCACATTTAAGTCTTTAATCTACTTTGAGTTGATTTTTGCATATGGTGTGAAATAATGCTCCAATTTTATTTTTCTACTTGCGGATATCTAGTTTTCTAACTTTATTTATTAAAGAGACTACCTTTTCAGCCATTGTGTTCTTGTCACAGTTGTTGAAAATCCATGACCATAAACACTTAGGTTTAGGGCTGGGCTGTCTATTCTGTTCCTTTGGTCTGTGTGACTGTTTACATTCCAGAACCATTCTGTTTTGATTTCTGTAGCTTTGTAGTAGATTTTGAAATCAGGTAGTGTGATGCCTCCAGGTTTGTTCTTCTTGCTCAAGATAGCTTTGGCAGTTACAGGCCTTTTGTGGTTCCATATGAATTTCATGATTTTTTTTCTATTTCTTTGAAAATGCCATTGGGATTTTGATAAGAGTTGCATTTAATATGTAGATTGCTTTGGGTCACATGGAAAGTTTAATATTTTTAATTTTTAATTCTTCTAATCTATGATCACAGGATGTCATTACTTTTATTTGTGGTTTCTTTAATTTTCTTTCACCAATGCTTCGTTTACAGATCTTTTATCTCTTTGGATAAAATTATTTCTAAATATTTTAAATTTTGATGCTATCCTATGTAAGAGTGTTAATTTCTATTTTGGGTGGTTCATTGTTAGTGTATAGAAACACAACTGATTTTTGCATGTTTATTGTGTATTTTGTACTTTCATTGAATTTGTTTATTAATGCTAACAGGTTTTTGGAGGAGTTTTAAGGGTTTTGTATATACAGCATTTTGTCATCTGCAAACAAAATTTTATTTCTTCCTTTCTGGTTTGTCTTTTATTTCTTTTTTCTTGATTAATTGCTCTGGCTAGAACTTCTAATATTATATTGAATAGAAGTGGCAAGAATGAGAATCCTTATCTTGTTACTAATCCCAAGAAGCTTTTAGCTTTTTCTCATTGAGTGTGATACTATATGTGGACTTGTCATACATATTCTTTATTATCTTAAGTTATATTCCATCTATACCTAATTTGTTGAGAGTTTTTATCATGAAAGGATGTTAAATTTTGTCAAATGCTTTTTTGCATATATTGAGATGATCATATAATTTTTAATCTTCATTCTATTAATGTGGTATATCACGTTTATTGGTTTGTGTATGTTAAAACAAGGATAAAACCTATGTGATCATGGGGAGTGATCCTTTTAATGTGCTGTTGAATTAGATTTTCTATTATTTTTTATTTGTTTTTTTTTTTTTGAGACGGAGTCTCGCTGTCGCCCAGGCTGGAGTGCAGTGGCGCAATCTCGGCTCACTGCAAGCTCCGCCTCCTGGGTTCATGCCATTCTCCTGCCTCAGCCTCCCAAGTAGCTGGGACTACAGGCGCCCACCACCGCGCCCAGCTAATTTTTTGTATTTTTAGTAGAGATGGGGTTTCACCGTGGTCTTGATCTCCTGACCTTGTGATCCACCCGCCTCAGCCTCCCAAAGTGCTGGGATTACAGGCGTGAGCCACCATGCCCAGCCTAGATTTTCTATTATCTTGGTAAGGATTTCTGCATCTACATTCATCAGGGATATTGACCTGTAGTTTTCTTTTCTTGTAATGTTTTTGTCTGACTTTGGTATCCAGGTAATGCTGGCCATGAGAAAAGAGTTTGCATGTGTTTCTTTCTCTTCAATTTTTTTGGAAGATTTTGAGAAGTATTGGTGTTAAATATCCTTTAAATGTTTGGTAGAATTTACCCCAGTAAAGCCATGACGTCCTGAGCATCTCTTTGTTTGGAGGTTTTTGATTACTGATTAAGTCTCTTTACTTGTTATTTGTTTTTTCAGATTTTCTGTTCTGTTTTTTGTTCTGGTTTCTTTTATCCATATTTTCTATTCTATTTAGTGTTTCTATACTGTTCTGTTCAGACGTAATATGTATGTTTCCAGAAATTTATACACTGCTTCTAGGTTATCAAATTTGTTGGCATATAATTTTTATAGTAGTTTCTTCTGATATTTTATATTTATGTGGTATCAAATTCTTTCACTTATAATTCTTTTTTCTTTTTTGAGACAGGGTTTCACTCTTGTTGCCCAGGCTTGAGTGCAATGGTGCAATCTCAGCACACTGCAACCTCCGGCTCCTGGGTTCAAGTAATTCTCCTGTCTCAGCCTCCTGAGTAGCTGGAATTATGGGCACATGCCACCATGCCCAGCTAATTTTTGTATTTTTAATAGAGACAGGGTTTCATCATATTAGTCAGGCTGGTCTTGAACTCCTGACTTCAGGTGATCCACCTGCCTCAGCCTCCCAAAGTGCTGGGATTACATGCGTGAGCCACTGCACCTGGTCACTTATAATTTTATTATTCTATTTTTTCTTAGTTTAACTAAAAGTTACTGTTTTGTTTATTTTTCAAAAAAAAAACCCAACTCCTAGTTTCATTAATCTTTTGTATTATTTTTTCTAGTCCCTATATCATTCATATATATTCTGATCTTTTTTATTTCCTTCCTTCTGCTAACTCTTTATTATATCCTTTCTTAAGCTTAGTTTGTTCTTTTTTCCTTGTTCCTCGAAGTGTCATATTAGGTTGCTTTTATGAAATCTTTCTTTTTTTTCATGTAGGCATTTATTGCTATAAACTTACCCCTTAGGACTGCTGTTGCTGCATCCCATAAATTTGGAAAATTATATTTGCATTTTTGTTTGTCTCGAGATATCTTTTAAGTTCACTATTGATTTCTTCTTTGACTCATTGGTTGTTCAGAACTATGTTATTTAATTTTCACATATTTGCAAATGTTTCGAATTTTCCTCCTCTTATTGATTTCTAATTTCATTTCATTGTGGTCTGGAAAGATATTTGATATGACTTAAATCTTCTTAAATCTGTGAAGACTTTTATTTGACCTAACGTGGATCTATCCTAACAAATATTCCATGTGCATTTGTGAAGAATGTATATTCTGCTGCTGTTGGATGTAACGTTCTGTATATCTCTATTAAACTCATTTGATCTTCAGTCTTGTTCATGTCTTCTGTATACTTACTGATTTTTTTTTGTCTGGATGACCTATCCATTGCTGAAAGTGGCAATATTGAAGTCCTCTACTATTATTGTATTGGTGAACTATTTCACCTTTTAGCTCTCTTAATATTTGCTTTATATATTTATGTTCTTAATATTGAGGGCATAACTATTTACAATTTTATGTCCTTTTGATGAATTGATATCTTTATCATTGTCTCTTGTGGCAGTTTTTGATTTAACATCTCTTTTGTCTGATAGAGTCTTGGCTACTCCTGCTCTGTTTTGGTGCAATTTGCAGTGACTATCTTTTTCCATCCTTTCACTTTCAGCATATGAGTGTCCTTAAAGCTACGGTTAAGTCTTTTGTAAAGAACATATAGTTGGATCTTTTAAAAAAAAATCCATTCAACCACTATATGTCTTTTGACTGAAGAATGTAATCCATACGTTTAAAGCAATTATTTATAGGTAAAGACTTACTATTGCCATTTTGTTGTTTCCTATTTTATAGCCCTTTTCTTTTCTTCCTCTCTTGTTGCTTTCTTTTTGATTTGATAATTTTTTGTCGTGATTTGCTTTAATTTCTTTATCTTTATGTCTACCATCAATTTTTCCTTTGTGGTTACCACTAAGCTTACATAAGACATCTTCAAGTCATAGCATATGTTTTAAACTGATAACGTAACTTCCTCCACATACAAAAAATATACTTTAACTTGTCTTTTCATATTTTTTGTAGATGATTTCACAATTTTATCTTTTTTATTATATATTCATTAATAAATTATTATAGCTATATTTCCAATATCTTTGTCTTTTAACTTTTATACTAGAGTTAAAACTGAGTTGTGGAGCACTATTGGAATATAAGAATAGCTGAGTTTGATTGCATTCTGACCTTTACAGTGAGTTTAATTCTTTCATATATTTTCATGTTGTTAGTTTCTATCATTTCTTTTCAACTTAAAGATTCTCTTTACCATTTCTTGTGAGGTAGTCCTTATGGTGATGAACTCCCTCGACTTTTGTTTGTCTGGGAAATTCTGTCTCTCTTTTTCATTGTAAAAGTCAACTTGGCTAGTCATAGTATTCTTGGTCATTGCTGGTTTACTTTCAACACTTTGAATTTATTATTCTCTCTTTTGCCCTATAAGGTTCCTGATGAGAAACACCCTGATAGCCTTACAAACCTTCCCTTTTATATCATGAGTAGATTTTTGTCTTGCTGCTCTCAAAATTCTTGCTATGTCTTTGACTTCAGAGAGTTTGTTAATAACATGTTTTTGTGATGATCTCTCTATGTCTAAACTACTTGGGATTCTATGGGCTTCATGGATCTGGATGTTCATTTCTCTCCCCAGATTTGGGAAGTTTTCTGTTATTGTTTATGCATAATAAGCTTTTGCCTTTTCTCTTTCTCTGCTTCTTCTGGAACTCCCATGATGAATATATTGGTTAACTCAATGATGTCTCATAATTCCCGTAGGCTTTCTTTACTCTTTTAAAAATTCTTCTGTTGTTGCTCATCTTACCAGGTAAGTTTAAATGCTCTGTCTTCAAGCTTGCTGATTCTTTCTCTTGCTTTAACAAGTCTGCTGTTGAACCTCTCTATGGAATTTTTCAGTTCAGTTAATGTTTTCTTCAGTTCCAGAATTTCTGTTTGGTTCTTTTTTTCATAGTTTCTATCTCTTTGTTAAACTTCTTGTTTTATTCATGTATTGCTTTCCTGATATCAGTTAGTTTTGTACTTGTGTTCTCATGTAGCTCACTGAGCTTCAAGATGATTATTTTCACTTCTTTGTCAGGCAGTTCATAGATCTCCGATTCTTTGAGGTCTGTTATGCGTACTTTATTTGGTTATCTTGATGCTATCATGTTTCCTTGATTATTTGTGAGCCTTGTTACCTTGCATTGGTAATGTAATCTGCATTTGAAGAAGTAGGCACTTCTTTCAGTCTTTATATACTGATGTTGACAAAAAATGTCCTTCACCACTCAGTCCATCCAGAAATTCTGTACCAGTGGCTGACAAAGTCTATGTTCAGGCTTACTTCTGGAGTTTTTGGGCAGGCTGGCTGGATCAGCATTTGGGTGGGCCTACTGCCTGGGTCCACAGGAGCTAATCTGGTGCCTGGGTCTGCAGATGCAGGCCTGGAGCCTCGATTAACTGGGCAATCCTAGTGTCTGAGTCTGCATGACAGGCCTGGATCCTGGGTCAATGAGTTTGGGCCTACATCTTGGGTCTATGGGAATCAACCTGGCACAAGGGTTCACAGGTGCTTATGTGAAGCCTAGGTCTGTGAAGGCCAAACTACTTGGTACTGGGTGCCACATCATTCATCCTGGAGCCTGGAGCCATGGGGGCCAGCCTGGAACCTAGGATTGCAAGTGCTGGCCTGGTTTTGGGGTGGGCCTGGAGTCTGGAGTCACATGGGCCAGCCTGGAGCTCAGGCCTCTATGGGCCTGCCTGAAGGGGTTCACTGGGATGGGCCAGTGTTGGGGTCTACAGCAAAACTTGGTGCTGCTCACTTTACTCACCTGGAGGGTATATTTCTCTGCACTGGGTTGCATAGGCTTGGAGAAGACTTGATGTGGATAATGTGAAATTTTCTTACCTACCTTCTTCAATGTATCTTTTCTTATTTCTGGGCTCCACTTAGGTGCTATAATCTCTCACCTGGATTTTTTAGTTTTTGTGAAGGTATTTTTGTCCATGGATGGCTGTATAAATTGATTTTCTGAGAGTGGACAAGTACTGGAAACTCCTATTCTGCCATATTGCTGCCATTACTCTACCTGCAGGATTAAGGCTTTTGAAATATTACTTGGTTCTATTTTGATAGAGGAAATAAACTTGATGGCCAGTTCAATGTCTCCATGAAAAGCCAGGTACTTTGTATACTATAAAACTACAAGGGTTGGCATGCATAGTCTGCAGTCTAGATATGGTTCTGGATGAACTCATATCTAGAAATCCTAGATAATCAGAAGCATTTAGGGAGGTGGGGAGGGGAGCTGTTGACAGTGACCACTAGGAGGAATTAACATTAACTAAGAACATGTTACATCAGTTTCTTTGAGGAACAAGATGGAGGAAACAAGAACTGAAATCAACAATTTTGTTGTTAGTTCAAAATGAAAATTTAGGAAGAAGGTTTGGGCTTTTTGGTTTTTGATTTTTGGCTTTTGTTTGTTTGTTTTTTGTCTATCTTCCCCTCTTCATGTACACATTTCAGCTCCTGTTCTTCCTGGAGTTGGGGAGAGCGTCTTTATATGGTCAACACAAATTTTTATATTGGTAATTTTATGAACATAATTTGCAGCTGATAACAGAGTTGTCACTTGTTGCTTTTTCCCCCCCAAGGAATGGTTTCATTGTGGTTTATAATCCCCTATGGTGCCAATAAAATTAAGGAGTCTATGACGTGTGATATATGTTAACACATGTAAATATATTTTAATTTTGTATACGAAATCTATTTGATGTATTTTACCTTGACAGCTGGTTACAAGTATAAATATGGTAACTATTTGGTGATTGACAATATTATAGTTTGCTTCCTAAGAACTGATGGATATATTTTAATATAAAAAACCCTTGATATATTTTAACTTGACAGCTGGTTGGAATTGTAAAGGGAAAGTATTTGGTGATTGACAATATTATAGTTTTCTTCCTAGGAACCAGTGGTTAGTAAACTCACATGAGTTTCTGAATGCTTCTATCTCTTCCCTTCATTTTTTTTATTAACCATCTAGTTTGCAAATACAAGCCAATATCCTCATAGTGAACTATGTGGTCTACTAGCACCAATTTTATTCAGAGGAAGTCTGTTACATAAAACCTGTCATTGTACTGTAGCACCTGGCAGACAGTTACATTACCAAATAACTTACCACAACTTTTAATTTTCAGATTATCAATTGCTGCCACACATGGTTTTGTATAAAAATCTGACAAGTATTTGTATTAAAGAAGGTAGTTTATAGTATATGAAATGTATCATGACTTACAAAATAGAACTTTTGCAAAACATAATTTGAATTGTTCTGAGACCTCATCAAGTTGTTCAAGCAACTTGTCCACCACCAACACTGAGCTGTTGACAATAACTGCAAATCCGCAGTTAAATAATTCAATTATTCATGAATAGAAGAAGTGGAATATACATAAGATTAGTGAGAGATCACGATGAGGAAGTGGGTCTTCAAATCCTTATAGACAAAAGATCATAAATTTCAGATCTATTTGATTAATGTGTAGAGATAACAGTACATATGTCATAACAAAGATGACATATACCATTATCATTTGCACTCTGAAGACAGCACTTAACTACAAATGTTCAATGCCCTGCAGGCATACCCATTAACACCAACCTTTCCTTTTGGGTCCAAAATATTAACTTAAAGATGATGAAGTAGAATATTTTATGGAGTACCTTGCACATTCAAGTTTTATGGAGTGTTTCACAAGCAATTATAGCTTCTTTGTGCATCCTTTATTACTATGACACTTCCAATTAAACAAAACAACCACTTGCAACCAGTAGGAGGTTAACATTTTTACAAAGTGCTTTTTCCATCAGCATGTAAGGAGAAATATATCAAACTAAGAACTTTGGACACTCAGGTTTTTGTTATCTGTTATGCTGTTTTAGGATCAATAATGTACCTTAAGTCAAACAAGAATAAGGCAGATAGACACATGTCATACATTTAGGCCTGAATCACAATTTTAAAGTTATATGAATCTCCTAGCATAAGTCCAAGATTAACCTGTAAATACTTCATAGAAAAGGCCTCAAGGGGTAAAAATTTGAGCAAATTTAAGTGATTTATTGGTTTTCTGCAAACTTTTAAGCATTCGTCTTATAGTATTGACTCTTTACACTCCCATTTAGCAGATTAGGTAACTGAGGTACACAGAGTTTAAGTAACTTAGTCACATCACTAGGAAATCATTTTATTCTACTAGGAAATGAATTATCTCATCGTGTGTGATTTCTATGTCAATTTACGTCTCATTTGATGAATTGCAATAGAGGAATATAATATAAATCTATTTATGAAATATTCGAATTAAATAACAGAGGCTTTGGTATGACAATAAAAGTAGCATGACTTGAGGTGGCCACCACCCTGCTGTAAGGCATAGGTACTGGAATTTTCACACAGACAGAACAGGTCTTTTCTTCCTCAACCTCCTTAAGTACAAAATCCAATGAGGGGGAGTATATAGCAGATCTTTGAATAAAGTTGTTCTGTTCAACATCATTCTTCAATGTTGATGAGAAAAGAAACACAAAAAACTGATTCCTGGCCAAGGCCACTCTCTGTGTGGAGTTTGCACATTCTCCCCATGTCTGTGTAGGCTTTTTCTGGGTACTTCGGTTTCTTCCCACATTCCAAAGATGTGCACATCAGATTTACTGCATGTCGACATGGTCTCAATATGATTGAGTGTGGGTGTATGTGGGAATGTGCCCTAGGATGGGACGGCATCTGGTCCAGGGTTGGTACTTACCTCATTCCCTTAGCTGCCAGAAAAGGCTCAGGCCACCTGTGACCTAGAACCAAAATAACTGGATAAATAATTATCTTATCTGTTTTTATTAACCTTTCTTAAATGTATGTAGAGCTCAATTTTATTTAAATATTTAACATTAGAAGTGTTTTTGGAACAATTTATTTAGAAGTTTGGTGAGGTTTTGTATCCAGAAATATACCACAGGAACTTAATTCTTACTGATATCAATTAGCCAGTGCTGAAATTGTTGCCTTACATATTTTACCTTAAAGGCGCAGTTTTCCAAGAACCTGGAGGTGTTAAATGAGGACTTACTGGATAATTGTGGAAACTGTCATCTGGTGGCAATTTTAACTTGTTTATGGGGATTGTCAGCATTTCTAGAGTGATTGCTTTAGAAATGACCTCAAGAGAAGTAAAAATAATATTGCCTAACTTTCCGTCTTCTAATATACCTGTTGTAAGGCTGGACACATAATGACTGCAAAAATATATTGTAAAGAGTCCATAATATTTGGAATCACAAGACCTATACTAGCCATGTGGCTTTAGGCAAATTACCTGGCCTTATTAAATACTTCATTTAATAAATGGAAATAATACTAATTGCACCACTATTCTTTTTAAAGTTAGTGCAAGAATACAATAAAGAAAATACATGAAGGTTGTATGCAGTGGCTCACACCTGTAATCCTAGCACTTTGGGAAGCCAAGGCAGGTGGACTGCTTGAGACCAGGAGTTCAAGAACAGCCTGGCCAACATGATGAAACCATGTCTCTACTAAAAATACTAAAATTAGCTGGGCGTGGTGGTGCACGCCTGTAATCCCAGCCACTCGAGAGGCTGAGACAGAAGGATCGCTTGAGCCTGGGAGGCGGAGTTTGCAGTGAGCCAAGATCGTGTCACTGCACTCCAGCCTGGGTAACAGCAAGACGCTGTCTCAGAAAAAAAAAAAAAAATGAAAATAATGTAATTAGCGAAGGCCTATATAGGTACTGGTAAATTTCACCATTATCAGAATAATATTTCAGATTAGTAAATACATAGTTATCGTTAATACATCTATAAAGATTGAATGGGATTTATTCATGACAAGATCTACAATGATAGAATCCCCCAAGTGACTTGATGAGGCTTACAGATGTAAAAACAGATTATTCACATGACTAGAGACCACCTGCAGAAAGCAGCCCAAGGAAAGTTTTCAAGGTACAAGAACAAAGCTGTTGATTACAACTGATCTCAGAATTTGACTCTGGTTTTACTAGTTCTTAAGGCAAAAGCAAGTGGCCATGTATTCGCTATTATTTGAGATTCAAAGAACAAAATATGTTTGCTTCTCTTACTTGATTCTTTTAAATGAAGGTATCTTTCTCAGTCCAAAATTATCTGCATAAATGACCACTTTTCTGCAAAGGCAGATGAGCAGATGAGTGCTATTTATAGTAGAATCACATAGTAAGCAAAGGAGACATTGTATGATTAGCTTTTCAAATGGTTACAAAGACGTGTAAATAAAATAGTTAAAACATATACCTGAAGGATTATAAATCATTCTACTATAAAGACATGTGCACACATACGTTTATTGCAGCACTATTCACAATAGCAAAGACTTGGAACCAACCCAAATGCCCATCAATGATAGACTGGATAAAGAAAATGTGGCACATAAACCCCATGGAATACTATGCAGCCATAAAAAAGGATGAGTTAACGTCCTTTGCAGGGACGTGGATGAAGCTGGCAACCATCATTCTCAGCAAACTAACACAGGAACAGAAAACCAAACACTGCATGTTCTCATTCATAAGTGGGAGTTGAACAATGAGAATACATGGACACAGGGAGGGGAACATCACACACGGGGGCCTGTCAGGGGGTGGGGGGCTTGGGGAGGGATAGCATTAGGAGAAGTACCTAATGTAGATGATGCATTGATGGGTGCAGCAAACCACCATGACATGTGTATACCTATGTAACAAACCTGCACGTTCTGCACAAGTATCCCAGAACTTGAAGTATAATAATAAAAATAAAAACGGCCAGGCACGGTGGCTCATGCCTGTAATCCCAGCACTTTGGGAGGCCGAGGTAGGCAGATCACGAGGTCAGAAGATCGAGACCATCCTGGCTAACATGGTGAAACCCCCTGTCTACTAAAAATACAAAAAATTAGCCGGGCGTGGTGGAGGGCGCCTGTAGTCTCAGCTACTTGGGAGGCTGAAGCAGGAGAATGGCTGAACCCGGGCAGCGGAGCTTGCAGTGAGCAGAGATTGCGCCACTGCACTCCAGCCTCGGGGACAGAGCGAGACTCCATCTCAAAAAATAAAAATATAAATAAATAAATGAACAAACAAACAAACATGTTGCTTAAATTACCCCAAAACATGAAGGACCAGAAAAATAACACAATTTTATAATTATCTATCTATCTATCTATCTGTCTGTCTGTCTGTCTGTCTATCTATCTATCTAATCTTTAGCTGGGAATGCCCAGAACAGCCAAAGAAAAGAAGTAAATGTCTAACGGGGTGTTGGTATCTATGAGTACCTTTAAAGCTTTGGAGTTTTGTTGCATTAGTTTTCATAACTCCTTCTTATTTAACACCTAATTACATTGCCCTGAAAGCTTGTAAGCTTTCTCTCTACTCAATTATTAACCACTACTGAAGTGATATTTTTAAAGTCTAGAAAATTCAGGAGAACTAGGTAAAGCCTATCATTAGATGGGCTTCACCAAGAAGTCAAGAATTTTATTTCTTGGTCATTAGAAACTGATGTGAGATAGTGATATAATTAACTTTCAATGTGGCCAAGAAAAACAAACAATATTCCCTGAATTAGTAAAATTAAACTCATTTTGCAGAGTAGTAGGGTTTTTTTCCTTCTTGGGGTTTTTATTTTTTTTCATATTCTTTGTGGTGGTGGTACTAATAGTGGTAGTAGTAATAGTAGTAGTGCCAGACATGCTGGTAATTGTGGTAGCAGTTTCTTGCTCATTGTGGTTGTAGCAACCATAATACTCATAGTAACATAACTTATTTTAATATTCTAGTAATAAAATAATTAAAAACCGTATCTATGGCTTTTACAAGTTAATAAATTCTTCTATATTTCTGCTTAGTTCTTTGGAAACAATTTGAAATTTCACGTTTGACATTTGATAAATTGTAGATTTGGGAAACATTTTCCTGATCAAAAGAAATAACAGTTAATGGTTTCTGTGATTTGAAAACTGGGTTGTTGAGAGTGGGAGCAGTTTCTTGGCAAATCTATGTAGAAACATTGAGGGGAAAGTATATATATCTTATTTATTTAAATACTAACAGTAAGTTTGAAGTGTCTGAAATCATCAATGCTCTTACATTTTGCAACAGTGTATTTCTAGGGATTGCTGCTATTCTTCTTACAAAGTTGTCTTGGAGAATGGATTTTGTATTTATTTAAAATTACCTCCCTTCCTTGAATAACTGCCCTCCATCCTCCAAGTTAAGCAGTTTCTTCTATTTGTACTTGGAGAATATAAAGAAGAAAAATAACCTACTTGGAGCTATTTTCTCTGAAATAACACTTTCAGAGTCTAATTCAAACATTTCTCTTAAGAGATGGTATCTATAGAATTTTTGTATTCATTTTAATGATAAATTATAAATGCGTGCTGGTGAGGATAGGAGAAAATATAGAGACCCTGGAAAACAGTTACTCTTCATGTTTATAATGGTAAGGATGTGATATTGCACTTTGAATATTAGGAGTATGACTCTGAAAATCTAGAAGGAAATATAATAAAAGCAATGACCATATCACCATAATATGTTTAATATGCTTGAGCTATGTGAAATTACAAATGTACAAAATTCTGCTTAAAGCATCAGGTATTTATTTTGAAAGATAGTGCTTGGCAAATAAGAAATGACTCATATAAGAAACAAAAAGTCATGATGATAAAAGTACACATTGAAGATTTTTCCAGTTAAAAATTTTTTAAGATGAATAGCTAGAGTTCAATTATGCTTTTGATGAAAAGTTAAAAGGTAGTCAAAGGAAAGAAGATATTGCCAAAAAGAGAGAAATTAATTTCTAAGTAAATAACTACAGGTTTAATTCTGCAATAACTTACCTAGACATCACAATTTGGAATTTGAAACAATGAAGACTGCAATCTGCCAATGAAATATTTATTCAGGCCATAAAATGAGTGATCAAAATTTAACATTTTTTGAGCTTTAAATATTATTAATTCTTGTGAAAGTAGAAAAATGATTTATATTAGTGTCGGGTATCGAATTAACTCATGACTGCCCAAACATTACAATTGCATTGTCACAAATAATTTGCCTTGCATTTTATTTGTGTGTGTGCATTTGCATATGTAATCTCAATTGTGTATTTCTTAGATTAATATTAAAATTAGTTAGCAATCCCTGAGGTGACTCTCCTTTCAGGCAGCTAAAGACCTTGAAGGCAAGAAGCCAGCACAGGATTAACAATTTGTCATGGATAATCCACAAAGTAAATAAACCACAAAGTAAATAAACCTAGTGTGAATAATTGAAAGTGGGTTAGACTTGTAACATACGAGCTATTGAAAATTAATTCAAAGCCAAAGTTCTCCATAATAAATTCCCTCTCATTATCCAACTGCTAGAATAGACTGGCATTGATTAAATCTCTCAATAGAGATGCATTTGTGCATTGTCAATGTTTTACCACCTTATCTGCAAACATACAGACTTTATCTTCTTGATAGCATGCTGATAATATAGAGGCTTGAGCAAACCAACAATTTGAAAACTTCGCCATGGGTGGTTAGCCCCCTTTCAACTTTCAAGAAAAAATAAAGGATCAAAACATATTCTGCATTTTACCAGATGTCATTTCTAAAATTCCTATGCTGAGATGGTATCTTACATAAAGATCATGAAAATGAATTCACTAATTAAAAGGACTTGTGTGGTAAGCTAATGTTAAAATAACAAGGGATTAATAATAGCAAATTGAATATTTGAATTACTTATAATACTGTATTAGCATTTTTAACCTAATAATCTCATCCAGATAATAGTCACTTTCCCCCCAATTAAAATTGTACATGTTACAGATTTCGGATTTGCAAGGTTCTACCAAATTATACAAGATTTTGTTACTTAATCCAGACCAAGTATTGTTAATTAGATACTAAGATATTAAATTTGTTCCTTTTTTTCCAGCTACCATGACATTTTATTTTCATAATATGACTAATTGAGTTGGAAGTATTTTAATCATAATTTTATATGGGCTTCTTTTTCTGAATATGTTTCCTATTTTTCTAATTCTAGGTTTCATATACACCGGAGAAGTTGTACATCGAATGCTAACAGCCACACAGTACATAGCACCTTTAATGGCAAATTTCGATCCCAGTGTATCCAGAAATTCAACTGTCAGATATTTTGATAATGGTATGTGTTGAGTAGCATATTTTTTGCTGCATGTATGTTTTTAAACCTCAAGCATCAGATCCATGTTAATGTTTTTGTAAACTGTTTATTTTTTGGTGTGTAAACTGCTTGATGCAAATGGTCTGACATGACAAATGTTATACTGCTAAGATTTATAAAGTACACAAATGGCATTCATTCATTCAACACGTTTATTAACATCTACTATACACAATAAAAATGAGTTGCTGTAGACAAGACCTCAGACAAAGCAAATGCATTTATTTGATGCTATTTCAATAAGTCAGTTTTCCAATTTTCCCATCAGAAAAAAATGGAAATAAGAATAATTTTGTTAGTTCTGATCTTCCACTTGAGGCAAGTGGCATAATATATTGAAATTAAATTTCCAGAACTTATGACTTGTATGTATCAATAAGATGAACACATATTTAAAAAAGTATAAAGTAGTTGTGGGTAGTTCAACTGAAGAAAATAAAGTTTTCTTGACTTTAAAAAATGAGTGAGAACCTGTCAAGATTTATCAAATATACCAAGAGCAAAATATCCCTGCTATTACTTTTTGGGACATATAAAATAGAGAAAAAACTAGAATATATCATTAAGTGGTGCCAAAATCCAAGCGAGAAATTCAAGGTCTTGGAGACATAAATGAATTTTCATCTCAACATCTTATTGAAAGCTGTAACTTTGGTAGAGAAAATAAATTATAAGTAGCAAAGAGTTTATATTGCAACGATTAAATATAGAATTTTCTGTGTATTTATCATTCAAAAATGATATTTATTTGTTCAAAAGACAATATTATGCCTGCAAATAATACAAGCATTTGGGGTGAACACAGTTATTTCTACTCTTGTCTTATTTCTGATGATCAAGGAAGAAATTTGCTCATGGTTGGAATGGACTTGCTGGTAGCTGTAGCCTTGGAGAAATATGATCACTTTGCTAAGAGCCATCTCCTGACCAGTGTGATGAAAGCCATTTTACAGGTCAAAATAGCACAATAAGGAAACTAAACATAGTTAGATATTCACCTTAGGAAATACACTTTGAACAACTTGAGTAACACCAACGTATGATCCAATATTAAGTAACTCTAAATGTTAGCCGCAATAATGATTCATCTCTATTATTTTAAGAACTATTATATTCTCTTCCATTTTTTAAAAACTCATGAGGTGCTAACGCCCAAGGATGTGCAAGTGGACTGTAAGTACAGTATTCTTGAGGCAAAACTGCAGCCAGAAACTTATCTGGAACTTATTCTATGATTCCCATACAAAATTGCCTTGGGAATCTATCCTATGGAAATAATAAATGATTTAGTGAACAGTGACTATTTTCCAAGCTCCGACATTCACTAGGTGATATTAGGGTCATTTACTCATGGGCACATGATTCTAATGACCAAGTTTTTATACTGTTGCTATCAAAATCATAAAGCATGTTAAATAAGTCTGTCTTCATATATTCTCATATACCTTGTTCCTAGGTAGCTCTTACTATTTGAATTTTACTTGTATTTGAATGATTTTTAAAAATGGATGTATACTACTCCAACTGAACTCTAAGTTCTTTAAAAACAAGGACTGTGGCTATAAGAAATCATTTTATCTCCAGTACCCTGCATAGACACTTTATTATTTAGGCCATAGATCCTAAATAATTATTCAATGAATGAATAAAAATAATTACATATGTGAAGTGAGTTTTATTTCTGAGAATTGTAAAAGTATTAATACTCAAGAATGCATGTATTTTTTACCCACTGAAATATCTTCTGTGTAATGACTTACTCCATAGGAATCGAATATTGAGGAATATTGAGTTCAAACAATATGATAATGAAAACTTGTGTTTTATTAAATGAATGAAACACTTTTAAACACTGTAAGGCTCTTCACAAAGCCCTTTTAATACCACAACAACTTGCTGAAATATGTTCAAGTTTGGTTAGAATCATTGACAGGATACCTAAAGATTGGAAACTCAACAATTTAGGAAAGCAAACTTCTCTGGAGAAGACAGCAGCAGGTTAGAAAATTTAAATCAGCAAATGTTGAGAGAGCTATGCTGTTACATAATATAAAACTTAGCATGTGCAAACAGTACACATTTTTTTTTTTTTTTTTTTTTTTTGAGACAGAGTCTCACTCTGTCGCCCAGGCTGGACTGCAGTGGCGTGATCTCTGCTCACTACAAGCTCCACCTCCGGAGTTCACGCCATTCTCCTGCCTCAACCTCCGGAGTAGCTGGGACTACAGGCGCCCGCCACTATGCCAGGCTAATTTTTTAATATATTTTTTAGTAGAGACGGAGTTTCACCGTGTTAGCCAGGATGGTCTGGATGTCCTGACCTCATGATCTGCCTGCCTCGGCCTCCCAAAGTGCTGGGATTACAGGCGTGAGCCACCGCGCCCGGCCAACAGTATGCTTTTTAACAACCTACTACTGACAAAATATTGGGAATCCCTTCCTCAGAATTTGCATTAAAAACTGTAATTTATATAGCCCTCTTAGTTTCATAATCAAGGGTAACTATATTTTCTTGTATTTAATGCAGGAATCGCTTGAAGGCAAAAACTATACTCCCAATGTTACAGGAAAGGAAACGGGTTCATGCAGATTAAGTGTGTCCAAGTTCACATGGAAAGTTTTATAGAGACAAGCTGCAAGTCTAAGTCTTCTGTTCATTGTCTTCACTGCATCACCAGAGTGCGATAGAAACTAGAAAATAAGGAATAGACTAGAGCTTGAGGGTTGTAGACATGTGTGAAGGAAAAAGAAGTTAGGAGGCATTTCACAATCAGAAAATTCCTATACTTATAAAATCATGGGAGGTTTCCTGGCTGTTGTTTCTTTTGCTCTTTTCTTTTGTTTTCTCTTCTTTTCTTTTTGTTCCTTCTTTTTCTTTTCTCCTTCCTTCCTCCCTCCCTCTCTTCCTTCTTTCTTTCTTTCTTTCTTTCTTTCCTTTCTTCTTCCTTTCTTCCTTTCTTTCTTCCTTCCTTCCTTTTCTTTCTTTCTTTCTTTCTTTCTTTCTTTCTTTCTTTCTTTCTTTCTTTCTTTCTTTCTCTCTCTCTCTCTCTCTCTCTTTCTCCTTCCTTCCTTCCTTCCTTCCTTCCTTCCTTCCTTCCTTCCTCCCTCCCTCCCTCCCTCCCGGACAATATAGACACAGAGATGCCCGTGGAAGGAAGAGACCTGGGTGGTCTTCACTCACAGCAGTGATAATGGCTAAAAGCACCAACGTCATGTTAAAAAACTTTTTTTTCTTTTTTACTTTTGAAGTTTTGCCTCAAAAGAAATACATTTCTATACTTGAGCATCCTTTCAGGACTTACAGTTGGGTATTCAAAATATTTGAAATAATGTGTCTATTTAAAATTGTCAACCAGCTCAAGAGCTATTACTAATAGCACCAAATAGTTACTGAAAATTAATTCTTCCATGCAATTGTAATTTTTAAATATATCAGATATTTATTACTGGGAGATAAGATTTGCTCTTTTAGTTCTATGATTTTCATTTTCAACACAACTTTTTTGGGCAACAATTTTTTTAACCAAACAGAAAAATCTAATATTTAGAGTGAAGAAAAAGTCTTAGCAGCTCATTTCTTTTCTTTTCTTTTCTTTTTTTTTAAAAAAGAGAGTACACAATGTCGGTTAAAACAAAAATTTGAATTCTCACTGGTGACTATTAAACTATGTTTCAGTTTTTATTTCATGTCCGATCGTTTATGGTAAACACTGACAGAGTGAGTCAGAATATAATATACAGCACTGAAGTTTCATCTCAGTGTGCTTCAAGGGGGCTTCAAAAATCTTAGCCCAGGGCCCTTTGAGCTTCTTGCAGCTTCCTGGAAGAAACACAACAAAGACAGAAATACAAGCATTGTGAACTCAAGGAGAAAATTCCCATTAGTGTTAAAGGAACTCCTTCAATGTGGAAAAGTATAGTTCTAAGTATGGAAAAGACATTTTCAGGTCTTTTGTATGTGGTCCTAACTTTTTAAACGTGTTTCTCTCTCAGCATTTGTCAAATGTATTTGAAGTTCATTCAATCCACTTGGGCTGCATTTTGAAAGTGGCTTGTGGAAATTTAAGCAGACAGTATCTATTAACATTAATAAAATTCCTAAGACAAAATTCCCCCACACTGCGTTAGCTCAATTATTGACCTTAGTATGAGGTTATATTTTACTAAATACTTAGAGAATACTCAATCCTTTAAAAAAAATCCCAAATGCGATTTCAATAACAGAATTTGATTAACCACATAAAATCAAAATAGTACAACCACCAGATTTGAAGGCCAGATGCAAAAACAGTTTTGTGAAAACTCCCAGCAGAATTGATTGGTATGTTTTTCTCATTGCATGTCTTCTTTTTTCAATGGGTGTATAGGCACAGCACTTGTGGTCCAGTGGGACCATGTACATCTCCAGGATAATTATAACCTGGGAAGCTTCACATTCCAGGCAACCCTGCTCATGGATGGACGAATCATCTTCGGATACAAAGAAGTAAGTGATATATTGATAATTTCTTTCCCTTTCCCTTGTTCTTGACTGCTGCCTTTCCTCCAAGTGTCAAGAAAGGGACATTTTACAGCCATGATCCTCGAATCATTTTCTTGCCTCTTGGTTTCTTTTGCTTAATACAAAATGTTTTGATTAGATTTAATTTTCTGGATGCATTGATTGTTAGCTCTTTTGTTTTGTAATCTGATATTGTTGGCATCAGGACTCATCAATTTCATAAAATTATTGAGTATTGAGTAATTAGAGTGAAATGTCTCTAAGAAAAAAAAAATCCAATTTGGAGGGATTTCTCATCTAAATCTAAATGTTTATATTTACGTATTTTCTTTAGTCAGTTCTTTTTTCCACCTTGTTCATTTCTGTGTTGTATTTTGGTTCTAATTTCAAAAGCTTTTATAGACACAAAAACTTATGTGGCTCAAGGACCCAGTACTGAGAGAGTTCTAGGACAGCCGAGCTTTGGCTAATGTTTGTTGAAACCGGATAGTAAAGATTAATTAGAGACCTAAACGACAGAAAGAACAAGTAAATTTAAACTTATGGTTTGTTTCATTTTAACAAATTGACAAAGTAAAGAATGAAAATTTACTAAATTGTAGCCTTAAATTTATAGAATATTTAGACTAGAATAACTGTGTGTTTGATTTCCAACTCTTTTGACAAAGTAAGTAAGGCCTGTTGGGCTAAGAATATAAAAATAAAGTTCCAGGAACTACAAATGTTTTAGATACTCTCTAATTTTGAGTGAAACCTGGACAGTGAGAATTACTAATGAGCATTATTAACCCATAGGTTAATGGGTATTTATAATAATACAGACTCGATGTCTTATGTTCAACTGAGGGATTACTTTTTCCTTGAGAACTGAATCCCAGATTATAAAAGGGATGTTGAGGATAAAGAAAGAACGCACTTTGGTCAAATCTTCTGAAATCCATCTATTCCATAAAGTGTGTCATAATTTAATTGCAATTAAATAGGCCAACTTTTAAAAATTCTATAACCATGTCAGGTATTTCTATTCCTTTAAAAACTTTTTTATGAAATTTTTCATTTACTTGGGGGCAATTGTGTAAATAGGATATAATTATAGACTATGTCCTACTCTATGTTTCTTTGTCCAAGTGTATGTTATTTTTTTTTAAGTTTTTATTTCAGGTTCAGGAGTATATGTGTAGGTTTGTTGTATAGGGAAACACATGTCATGGAGGTTTTGTTGTACAGATTATTTTCTCACCCAGGTACTAAGCCTGGGACTCAATAGTTATTTTTCTTTCTTTCTTTTCTTTTTTTTTTTTTTGCGTTGGAGTTTTGCTCTTGTTGCCCAGGCTGGAGTGCAATGGCCAGATCTTGCCTCACCACAACCTCTGCCTCCTGGGTACAAGCGATTCTCCTGCCTTACCTCCCAAGTAGCTGGGATTACAGGCATGCACCACCACGCCCAGCTAATTTTTGTATTTTTAGTAGAGACAGGGTTTCTCCATGTTTATCAGGCTGGTCTCGAACGCCCTACCTCAGGTGATCCTCCCGCCTTGGCCTCCCAAAGTGCTGGGATTACAGGCATGAGCCACTGCGCCCGGCCGATAGTTATTTTTTCTTATCTTCCCCCTCCTCCCACCTTCCACTCTCAAGTAGTCCCCAGTGTCTGTTGTTCCCTTATTTGGCCCATACATTCTCATCATTTAGCTCCCACTTATAAGTGAGAACATGTGGTATTTGGTTTTCCATTCCTGCATTAGTTTGCTAAGGATAATGGCCGCCAGCTCCATCCAGGTCCCTACAGAAGATATGATCTCATTTCTTTTATGGCCTCATAGTATTCCATGGTGTATGTGTACCTGATTTTCTTTATCCAGTCTATCATTGGTGGGCATTTAGGTTGATTCCAAGTCCTTGCTATTATAAATAGTGCTGCAGTTAACATACATATGCATGTGTCTTTGGGGCAGAATGATGTACATATTTTTTTAGTTAATAGACTTTACTTTTTTAGAGTAGTTTTAGCTTCACAGAAAATGATGCAGAAAATACACACAGTTTGAACATACTCTTCCTCCCCTGCTGAACATCCTCCCCCATCATCAACATGCCCCACCAGAATGGTGCATTTGTTGCAATAGATGAACCTACATTGACATTGACACATCAATGTCACTCAAAGTTCTTAGAGTTCCCTCTTGATGTTGTACTTTCTAAGGGTTTTAAGGATGTATAATGTCATGCATCCATCATTATGGTGTCCTACAGAATCTTTCCTGCCCTAAAAATTATCTTTGCTCTACCCAGTTTTTTGTTTCAATAGGTTTTGGGGAAATAGGTGGTGTTTGGTTACATGGATTTACATTTCTTTGGTTATATACCCAGTAATGGGATTGCTGGCCTGAATGTAGTTTTACTGGTGAGGTTGTGGAGAAAAGGGAATGCTTATACACTGCTGGTGGGAGTGTAAATTAGTTCAGCCATTGGGGAAAGCAGTGTGGCGATTCCTCAAAGAGCTAAAATCAGGGCTATGTTTTTATATCAGAGCCCACAATATTTTTATGTCACACTCCCTGGAAGCTGAGAGAATAGTTCTCAAAAGGACTTATTCATTTCTAGTTTTCATTGCAATCTAGTATATTGCTGGAACTACACAGTGACGTTTTGCAATGTTCATTTTCAACGGTTTCAACCAACACTGGTCAAGTCTCTGTAAAGACGCAAGGTCAGTAAGTTTGGAGACTTAGGTCTCACTGCCTGGAGGCTTTGTCAAAACAGAAATTTGCGTTCTTATTGTGGCTTCACTTGCTAGTCTTTATTATTGAAATTGTCAACTTTCTTTATACTCTTCTCAAAGAGTATCTCACATTGCAGAGTAACAGTTGATTCTTCCTATTCTCTGTTCTAGGTTGGTATTTTTAAAGGCCTTTTCTTTTCTTCATTTTAATCAAAGAAAAAAGTTCCACTATGGTTTTCCTGTTTTATTATGGGGAATTTCAAGATGACAGGCAAATTTAATGCTTTCTTGATATTCCCAGGCTCTTATCCTGAAGAATGTCTTTCCTCTGCACTTGGAGTTCAAAGAAGTCATTTTTACTTTATTATTTACTTTACTTTATTATTTGCCTTTCTGTTCTTTCTTTGTTCTCGATAGAAAGCAGTTGCTACATTTCTAGTCTACCACTTTTTTCTTCCCAATAATTGTTATGTATTTTATTTTGCTAAGGCAAATTGTTATTTGTAAAATTTGTCATAAGAGAGTCCCCTTGCATTTGGGGTGAGAGCTAGAAGCTCCTGGCACTGCTAGAAAAATATTCCTAATTACATGATAGCATAAAATAGTAGTTTGCATAATGTATTATCATTTACAAAGTACTTGCACATGCATTATAGCGTTTAATTCCTCAACAGTTTCCTATAGCTGTAATATCCTAAGCATTTTACAACAGCAATGGTACATAGAAGCTGTTCAATAAATGTTTATGACTTAATTATGGAAATAGATCATACATGGTTATCTTCATTTTATAGCTGAGCAAGCTAAGAGAGATTAAATGACATACTTGAGGTCACAGAGCTAGTTAAGGATAAATCCAGAATTTAATTTGATGATCCCAAGACATCTCAACCATTTTCTCTGCCTAAAGAGATTATGTAAAACAATTCACAAATCTATGTCTCATTTGGTTTTCCAATAAGCATTTCTTAATATTGGCTGTTTGAGAATCTTGCTTATTAGACTTTGTCATATCACACAATTGCAAGTATAGATAAGAGAGGTATTCCTACTTCATTTGTAGAGCTAACCAAATTCTAAGAACATATAATTACAAGGAGTAAAATTTTCTGTTCCTGTCCAAGCTAAACTTGCCGAATTATAGATAGGGAAGTATGTGTAATTCTTTCTGTAATAAGTTTCTTCTAATAGGCTAAGACCAGCTTTGCTTTGTTTCATTATGTTTTATGTGAATGAGAAGAAAAATTCTGATTTACACAAATCCCACCACCAATTTGGGACTTGTTTTAAAATTGTAAATTTTAATTACAATTAAATTTTACATTAAAATTAATAATGGATTGAATAAATTTAGTTAAGTAAATTTCATTTTCAATGCCTTCATTCAATTTATCTCAGTATTTAAATGTGCCAACAATACTAAGCACGTACATGACCTCCAATCCTTTCATGCTGCACATACTATCATTTCTTCAATAGCATAATATTTTTGCAGTGCAAATGAAATGATGAATGATCAATAAATAAGAAAATACATTTGCAGTTATAACAATCTTGCTTATAGTGGGATTGAAATAGGGCAGTACGACTGCTGCTTAAAATAAGAATGAATACAAATTTGCTCATAATATTCAATGTTTCTTCACCAATACCCTGTTGTTCTTTAGAATCATATTGGAGAGAAGACTTGTGGAGGCATGGATTCCCTTAAATAATTAAGTTATTTTTCCTGAGGTTATAGCTCTGTGTTGTTCAGCCAAAGATTTGAAATTCTGTTTTAAATTATGAGCCCTTATTGTTACACAGCTGCATATTTTAATTAACTTCAAAGATAGAGTTTGCTTAGAATTCAGCCAAAATACAAAAAGAATAATATTTTTTTAAAGTTCTTTTTCTCAAATTACCAACTGTTCATTATAACGCATTTTTCAATTTTCGAGTATCCAGTTGCTTTTTAGATAGATTTAATTACCTGATGAAATTAACTATATCATCTATTTCCTTGACTATATTAATAACAATTATTTTAAATGTTATGACTAATAACTCCAATATCTAAATGTCTTATGGGTCTGTCTCTATCACCTGTTTTCTTTTTATTTCCTCTAGATTTTCATTCATTGGTCCTGTTTCTTTGCATGCTAAGTGATTTTTTAAATAAAATATTGGACATGGTTTACAAAGTACCAAAGTACTTTGAGGATGTAGATAATGTTTTCTTCCTACAAGACAGTTTACTTTATTTTTTTGGCAGTTAGTACAGAACAGATTACTCTAATACTGTGCAGCTAAGCCCCTTGAAAGTTGAGCATCAGTTCTTATGAGACCAGAATATTTCTGGTAAGTCCTTACTCTTCTAGTCCTTCAGGGATCTCCATTAAAGATCTGGATTTTTACTATGGACCTTTTCCTTAGTGCCCCTGAATGCATGTATTTTTCCTCAGCCCCATGAGACAGCCCAAAGGCTGTGGAAAGGCAAATCATTCTTACCTGTGATCACAAGTGGCTATGATATGATTTGTATAATATGAGGTGCTAAGCTATGGAATGAAAATGACTAGCTAGGAAAGACAGTCAAGGATATCAAAATGAACCATTGAACCATTCAGTCATGTATTGAAAAGAAAATGTATAGGGTAGTTACTTAAACTCTCTGGGCTAAGTCAATGAGAACTGCTCACTCTCTAACACTTGCTTATACATTGGCAAACACTTTGATGGGAAAAGTGGTGTTGGGTTTATGTCTGCGTTTTCCTTTCTTTGGGATTTTGGCTTTTCAAGACCTTACTCCTTGATAACCACCTGAAGTTTTCAACGGATGCTTTCCATATTATATTCACCTTTCCTGCTTTATTTAAGTGGTAGAAATGATCTTAATCTTGTGTGCCATAACCAGAAGTGAAAGTCACATTCACATTTAACAATAACTTCCAAAGCTGATAAAATCTAGCATTTCTTGAGCTCTTCATGTATGTCAGGCACTGACGTAAGCATTTAAAATAAGTTATATATAATTCTCACAAAAACCATGAGTAGCTACTTTTGTCATTTACAGAAAAGGAACCTGAAACACCCAGAGACCTTAAGTAACTTTTCCAAAGGTATGGAACAAAGATTTATCCAAAGAAATACGACTCTAAAGCCCAAAGGCCTAGCTACTGTACCAGAATGCCCTCTTATAAACTTCCTTTTCAATAAGTGACTGAATCAATTCATTCATTTTGATATCCTTGACAGTCTTCCTTGGCCAGTCATTATCATACCATAGCCTAACATATCATATCATAGCATATCAAGGCCATTTGGGAGCAAAGGTAAGGTTTGCCTATCCACAGCAGTTATCTTATTAATCTATAATTTTTTTAAATGAAAGAACTTGTACATAGGCCAAAAAAAAGGGTCCTGTCTTAAATGTATGGAATTTTGGCAAACTCTCATTTGCCTATTCTGTTAGTAATTAGCTATAACCCTAAATCTCAGCTTCTTCATATTAAGTTACGATTAAATGGTGACTTTTTGCTTGATTACAATAGATAATGGCTCTAAAATTTCTGGTCTATTGATAATGTAACAAAGAAACTAACAATTCTCAAAAAAATATATTTTATTCCAATGGCCGGGCGTGGCAGCTCATGCCTGTGATCCCAGCACTTTGGGAGGCCGAGGTGGGCGGATCACTTGAGATCAGGAGTTGGAGATCAGCCTGGCCAACATGGTGAAACCCTGTCTCTACTAAAAATACAAAAATTAGCTGGGCGTGGTGGTGCACACCTGTAATCCTAGCTACTGAGGAGGCTGAGGCAGGAGAATCACTTGAACCCGGGAGGCAGAAGTTGCAGTGAGCAAGGATCGTACCACTGCCCTCCAGCCTGGGCAACAGAAGGAGACTCTGTCTCAAAAAAAAAAAAAAAAAATGTATTTAAGAAATGCTGGAGATGTGAAATAAGGGTCTTTACAGGCCTTGATGCTGTCTATCCTAGAATACTCTTGCTTTGTAGAAGTTGCAGTTTCTCTGACTTGTCTTATCTCTATTCTCTTGATATACTTGGCATTTGTAATCACTCTGGACACAAATTATGGATGGATGTGACTCTTTTTGTGTCAACTGCAAACTCGGGTTCTTTTTTTTCCACTAGCTTATGTGAGGGATAAGGATAGTCACTAGGTTAGGAAACTGTAATTTAAATAAAAATGTCATATAATCCTACTAGATGGCTACAGGAGAAAAATCACAGAAGAGGCAAGGCAGGCTTAGCCCAGGAGCCACCCTGTTCTATCCATTTTCTTGGTTGAATACTTTACCATTTTCTTCAGCAGCAAATTTTAGAGGAGGTCAATATAGAGGAACTTTACTGTTTATTAAGTAAAATCACTTTTTAATCTATTCTACCATTTAAGTATTTAAACCTAATGTTCCTTGGTGTCACATTTGCTGCTTCTATGGAAGAATGCGTAGTTAATAAATCACCATTGCCAATTAGTTGTAGTTTTCAATGGGGCTCTTAATGCATTTTTAAAAAATTTCTTTGAAGATTGTTTCTCTTATTTAAATTGTAATGACCCTACACTCATGGTTAGCAGCCTGAAAGTATTAAAAGATGAACACTGGCTGAACTTGTAGAATTTATAGAAAAAAGGTAATTCAAGAAAGTCAGAGAAGGCCAAAAAGAACGCAACAGTGAGACCACCACCATTTAGATATAAGGTAATTTCCTTCTATAACTATTGCTACATCTGTGAGAATACTTGATGTGTGAATATAGTATATACATCCATGACATTTGATAAATGCGTGAGCAGAAAATAATAATATATGTACATATATATCTAATACAAGGATGAAAAAACCAGATTGAAGAAAATGCTGATTAAAAACTCTCAAGAAATAATTCTAAGGAAAATGTAGAGACAGATATTTTATATCATAGGACTTCCCTGTATTTTAAACAACTAAAATATTAAAATTTTATCTACACAGTTTTATTTGGGATCTAATTCAGTTGCATTTGTAGAGATATTTTATTTTTTAGCTCTCTCACATATAGAAATGCCTGACATTTTAAATTTTGTTTACTTTTCCTAGTGTAAGAAAATAAGTTGAATTATTCTCCCTTGATAATGTTCTGATGGCAAATGCTGTGTGTAAAAATAAATAAATAAAGTAGCCAGGTAGAAAGATCAGTGTCCCAGAGGAAATTATTTTATTTTACTTTATTCATTATTATTACTTTTTAAGACAGAGTCTCATTCTGTTGCCTCAGCTGGAGTGCAGTGGTGCGATCTCAGCTCGCTGCAACCTCTGCCTCCCAAGTTCAAATGACTCTCCTGCCCCAGCCTCCCAAGGAGCTGGGATTACAAGTGCATGCCACCATGCCTAGCTAATTTTTTGTGTCTCCCCCAAACCCAGGGTGTAGACTTTCCTTAATCTCCTTTCTTTTCTCTTGATGTTTAAGTCCCAAGCCACGTTTAGGTAAGTTTCCTTATCTAGCTATTGTCCCAGGTAAAATTCACACCAGAGTCTTGACTATCTTGAGTCCAATAGCACAAGCTTCTTCAAGTGGGCACCCTGCATCACTGTCTTTTGTATGAAGCTCAGACTCTTCGTGTTCCAACTCAATGTGAGCAGTCTTAACTCAGAGGGCACACTTTTTACTCTGTGTATGTTTTTTATGTTTTATGGTGCACACATATGTTTGTAAAACAGATATGTTGCCAACATCTAAATATTAAAATATTTCAAGTAAAAATGTAGATGTGCATTTTTTCCTTGAGGACTCAGAAAGCCCTGGAAGCCATTGGCTTGCAAATATTGCCTGGAAAATTCACTCAGAGTGTGCACCCTCCAATTTCTCCCTCATGAATTTCTTCTTTCTTACCCAAGGCACACAGTAGCTTATGTAGAAAGGAAGTTTGAAACCTCTGTTTTAAAATGGAGGTGGATTTTACTTATTATCTTCATGCTGTTAGTTGACTGCTTCTAGATCTTCTACAGATTATGATTGTGGAGATGGGGGCAGGAGGCATGTTAGGAATTGATCGTTTGATGATAGCTCACCTTGACTTTCATGCTGTTAGATGCATTGCTCAATACCTGGCAGATGAGAGTTCAGGAGCTGTACAACAAAAAAAGATTGAAATAATTGTGCAAATTGTTACTGATACTCTGGAAAGCAAATGGATTTTTACATTGTCAAATTTAACTGAAAGCCCTTCTATTCAAGTGTAGTTTACAGACAACTCAGCATTGATATTTTGGACTTTATGTGTTTGTTTTTTAGAGACAGATTCTTGCTTTGTCATCCAGGCTGGAGTGCAATGGCACTATCGTAGCTCACTGCAGCCTCCAACTACTGGGCTCAAGAGATTCTCCTGCCTCAGCCTCCCAGGTAGCTGGGGCTACAGGTTGTTATTTTGATAATAATAAAAGAGATCATGACTCTTAAAAATTAGATTCACTGCTGATAACACTGAAGCCAGATCAGATACTTAAGTAAAACGAGGAGAATGTTAAGGGTTACAGGCAGATAAGAATGGGTAAAACAGAAAGCTTTGAGTTTATTGTGGGATTTTGTTGTTGCTGTTGTGTTTGATATTAAGCTACTTAACACCATATTACAGATTAGCAAGGAAACAAAAAAGAGTTTGGAGTAATTCTTTTCCAGTTAAGGTTTGATAGGCATGATTCACACCTTGGAACACATACTATACAATCAAACCCTTGCTGAGATACTGTGCTGCCTACTGGATAGATAGCTGGACCTGTAATGGAAACAAATGAATGTTTTGGTGATGTTTTCAGGGCAGAACAAAGAAGAAAACAAAATTCCATTAACTATTACTTCAGTGGCATGCTTTTGTCTCCCTGGTTTAGAGACAGATGTAAAAAGCTCGTGTTTAAGGAATCGTGTGGGGTTCCTGTGTGCTGAAGAGTGGAGAAGAGAGCAGCTTCTGTCTTTGACTCTCCTTCCAAAGGCCAGTGTGCTCAGCTCTACTGCTGGCTTACCCTTGACATCTTTTCCTGCCTTGATTTTGTGTAGCGATTGCAACCACTTTCTGATTCTGCGCTTACTTTGCTTTGCTTTAATATCTGTTATAGAAAAATGTATACCAAGTAATAAACCTATCTCTATCTTGTTATATAGAGCAAAAATTATACTGTTGTTTAAAATAAGTATTCATGAATGCTTTTAAGGGTCAAAATGGAAGCATATTTTAACCAGCGTGAAAGCTCCTTTTATTTCTATCCTGTGGAGAGAATGCAATTGTAAAACCAATTCCTCAGAAATGTGCGATTCAATACAGAACATACAGAGGCCCAGTTAAAATTTAGCTTTGCTTTAATCTTAAGAAGGCAACTGTTATAGACACTTGAAAATAATAAAGCTACATTGTCTTAAAAACAAAAAAAACTTCTGTAGTTTAGTTTTTATTATTTCAGTTTGGCTTCCTGACATCCCCAGGATCTCGTGATGACTCACAAGACATTTCGAAGACGAATATAAATTTGTAGAAAGGATAAGAAAATCACTTCCCGTAATCAAAGTTTTTAAAGTTTTGGTGCTTTAACATGTTTTTGGTCCATATGTTCCTTGACTTTGGCACTTCATATCCTTCTAAATACAGAGTCTTCTATAAAATACGTGATCATGACAATAACATGTTCATTCTTCTGCTAATTTGCCCAATACTGGCTATACTTCTAAATAGCTTGTTTATACATACACATATGCACACACATAATCTCTTTGTTATTAGTCAAAAAGAAGTTCATTTTACAGCCTGGGTAACATAATGAGACCCTGTCTCTGCAAAAAATAAAAATAAAAACAAAAATAAAATAGCCAGCTACTCGGGAGGCTAAGGCAGGTGGATCACTTGAGCCCTGGAGGTTGGGGCTGCAGTGAGCTGTGATTGCACCATTGAGCTCCAGCCTGGGTAACAGAATGAGACTCTGTCTCAAATAAATAAATAAATAAATAAATAGATAAAAATTTTTTAAAAGTAGTTTATTTTAAATGTAGCTTTTAATAATATAGACTCTAATTTTATGCTGACAGAGGACCCTGCAGACTGGTCTCATGATAGGAAAATATCAGGTGTGGAGAGGAAGACATGTTCCATAGGAAATTTTAGAGAAAGCCTGGAATTGTTCACCTTTTCCTCATTAATTTTTGATGAAATTAGGCATTTAATTCACTTGGCAAAATCAGTTTTTTTCAAAATCTGGCATGTAATGGTTTTATAAAAGCCTTGGGTGGCTTCTAGGAAAATAGAAGGAGTTGAAAGTTTCTTGTAAATTTTCATTTTAATATTTAATCAGGACAAAAGAGTACAGTTTTAGAAATCCTGGGCTCTTACTCACGAGCTCTACAAAATTTTAATGGAGAACATTTGAAGCCAGTGGTTTTGCCATAAAGTGGTCATCCCTCTCCAGCGCTTCCTCTCCTGGTCTCTGAATGTTTCAGGACTGCTCTTGAGAGCTGCATATGTTGTTCCCCGCATATCCAAAGGACACTTCTCATAGACCGTGAAGTGAGTGAATCCTCTGAAATTGTACAACCTATAACATTCCTGATGAAAACACCATTTCATTGCTCTTGCTACTGAAACCAAAAGCCTTCGTGGTATCCTTTACTCTCCTTTTGTCCCTCACTGTCTTTATTAAATCTATGGGGGGTCTCAATAGCAGTGCATACATAATTCTTCCAGAATCTGGCCTCTGTCACTTCCACCACTGTTACCACTTTGGGGTGGGGCATGGCACCTTCTCTTATCTGGAAAACTGTGATACCCTCCTAATTAGTTTCTCTGGCTCCCGTGGTCCTTCTGTAGTCTTGATTTCCCAGCAGCCAGCGTGTTATTTTCCCCAAATAAAGGATTGTCCTTTCCTCTGCTCAAAACCTCCCAAATCTTTCTGTATCTTTTGGACTAAAATCCAGTGTCACTGTCATGGCTTGCAAGGAATACACACTCCCTATGATCTGCCCCTACCACCTCCCATCACCTTTGACACACTTGTTTACTACTTCTGCTCCAGCTGTAGAGATAACTGTTTAACTCCTAAAATACACCAAATGCAATTCAGTCACGCCCTTTACACGTGCCGGTGCATCTACCCACAGTCGTTTCCCAAATATCCACATGACAGATTTTCTTACTTCCTTCGAGTTTCTGCTGAAAAATCACCTTCTCAGAGAGAGCTTCTGCAACTCTCTTCTCTCCTAGAGATCCCCATTCCTCTCTTTTTACTCTGTTTTAGTTTTCTCCTTGGTACTAACCACCTTCTAGTATGCTATAGGTTTTATGTTCTCTTGTTTTACTGCCTGTCCCTGTTCTCTAGAATGTAGGCTCTGTGAGACAAGGGTCTTTGTTTTCCTATCTGCTGTAATTACAGTGCCTACAATAATACAGAAAATATATTCAATTAATATCTGATGAATGAATGAATGGATTCTATCTTATCAAACAGTATGGATAATGTGTACGCCTTTTGGGGAAAATAATTTATATGTAGTAGACATCATTCTTAGGAATCTATTTTCTACTGTCTAATCTCCAATTATATTAAGACTCATAGTAGAGTTATATGGTAGTAGTGTTTTGACAGATGCAGAAATCAGAAATCATTGACCCATGAATATGTACATTTAAAAAACTGGCAACAAGTTAAAGCATAACTCTTGACTACAAATGATGATTTCTACCTAACTTCTACTCTCCTTACATCTAGATAGAGTATTTCACCCTTATCATTTTAGTTTGCATCGTTGTTAACGATTTACTTGTTGATGCTCAGAGAAGTCAAAATCATTTGAAAGAAATTTAATTTGATCACTGAAAGAATCGAATATCATTTATAGTGATCTTCCTAGAGGGCTGGTCAATTATGTATCAGATAATTTTCAGTGATAGAAAACTCTGTACACCGTGAAGCTACCCATTTTGGTTTCGGCTGAATTTTCCTCATGTTAAATGAATCTAATCTAGGTAATTTATGTATATTGGGCTTAGTTTTTGAAATGCACAGACAAAAGAATAAACTTAAAGAGACATAGAAGAATGAAAAAAATGCTGCAGAAAATGAAACTGTTCTAC
Source organism: Nomascus leucogenys (assembly GCF_006542625.1). Taxonomy (NCBI): domain Eukaryota; kingdom Metazoa; phylum Chordata; class Mammalia; order Primates; family Hylobatidae; genus Nomascus; species Nomascus leucogenys. Next base: position 95,157,157 of record NC_044389.1, on the reverse strand, counting down.
TGGAACATTCCAATATTTCAAGTTTAATTGTACCTAGAATTAGATATTTATATGAAATCTGGGCATGATGATGTGCACCTGTAGTCCCAGCTACTAGGGAGGCTGAGGCAGGAGTATTGCTTAAGCCCAGGTGTTTGAGGCTGTAGTCAGCTATGATCATGCCACTGCACTCCAGCCTGGGCAACACAGTGAGACCCAATGTCTTAAAAATACATATTTATCTGATTCCCAGAAAATTAGGATGAGCAATACTACCTCATTTTATGGAGAAACATCCATATTCTATTCTATTGGCTATTTGATATTTAACAGAGAATGTATTAATTGATATTGCTGTGTAATAAACTACCCCAAAATATAGTGGCTTAAAACAACTCCATTTCTTATTTCTCACAAGATGCCTATGGATCAGCTTGTTGGTTCTACTGTTATGGGCTGGACCCTGCTGATCTCAGCTGAGCTTCTGAATGTGTAAGCTGTTATTGGTAGACTGCCTGGGAGCTGGCTAGGCAAGGATAACTTCTGGTGCAAAAAAAAATAAAAAATAAAAAATAAATAAATCCTTCATGTGTCTTGTATACATCTGCAGAAGACCAGCAGTGTACATTTTCTTGGCTGTGGCAAGGGTCCAAGAAAGGAAGTAGTAAGCAGTTTTTCAAGTCTTTTTTTATTTTTATTTATTTTATTTTATTTATTTATTTTGCTTCAAGCTTGTTGCTGTCCTCTTTTGCCATATTATTGAGCCTGGAGTCCGAGTGGGAGGGGACCACAGAGGGTCTGGGCAGAAGGAAGCCATTGATTGAGGCCGTTACTGCAATTGACCCACCACCAATAAAAAGCACTGGAGGAGAGGGCTTGACATAGACACAAAACATAAAGGAAGGGGGTGAAAGGAAGGAAAGAGATTGAGAAAAAAATAAAAATGAAAGATGGCTGGGTAAGGGAAGAAGGGCTAGGGAAGAGAGACGGAAAATGTGGAATGAAGCCAGGTGCAGTGGCTCACACCTGTAATCCCAGCAATTTGGGAGGCCGAGGTGGGCGGATCCCCTGAGGTCAGGAGTTCAAGACCATCCTGACCAACATGAAGAAACCTCATCTTTACTAAAAATACAAAGTTAGCTGGGTGCGGTGTCACATACCTGTAATCCCAGCTACTCAGGAGGCTGAGGCAGGAGAATCACTTGAACCCAGGAGGTGGTGAGTCAAGATTGCGCCATTGCACTCCAGCCTGGACAACAAGAGTAAAACTCTGTCTAAAAAAAGAAAGAAAGAAAGAAAGAAGGAAAGGTGGAATGCATAATCTGAAGAGAGGAGAATGTATCTGGGAGGGCTGCAGGAACCAAGACATGTGACTTAAAAAACAAGCTCTGAAATAAACATGTACTATACATAATAACATAATAGGATTTTCCAGTTGATAGCAGTATAAGCTCAAGTACTGCCGTGGGTATGGGAAAAGAAGACAAACAATAAATTACCACAAAATTATCTGGTAAAGCCTTTTTCAACTTGCAGAGGAAAACTGAACTCATAGATGTTGGAGAAGGGGGTCAAGTGACAAATGACAGGAACAGTGGCATTTATATGATGGCATTAATAGATGCTTGCTTCTATTAATAGATTCTGCTTAAAAATGAGATGATCACGTCTTATTAAGATACAAAAATTATATAAAAAATAAAATAAATATTTGTAAATAAAAAATATATATTATATATTCTCTCCAACTTATTCCCCTTCTTATTGTTATGCTGTTTATTATGGCTTATGCAGCAATATCTGACTTAACATATTATTTAATGAATTGCCCACAGATCGCCCAAAATCTGCTTATTCTGCCTAAAGACGTTTTTGGTGCATTTATTCTTTTCTTTTACTTTCCTGTTTCTTTGTTTATTGAAGATGGTTTCATTCCCATTTTTGTTGCTGTAAAACTGATAATAAAGAGAGTAATCATATCTCCAATGGATCTTTTCTGAATCTGGAAAAATGGACTCCAAGAGTTCATGTCATTTATAACTCTCATATCATTTTTCATATATTCTCAATGTATCATAATAAGTGAATTGGAATTTTTCCCTATGCTTTTCCATCTTCTTGTATGTTTTAACTGTAAGTCTGTCTCAAATACAAATTACTTTCGTATTAGAGTACTCAACATGGGGTATAAGACTGGGAAACAGTATAATGCTCAATAAGAAAGAGGATTTCACATGATACTGAATTTAGGTTAGTAAATCAGTAAATAAAGCATATCAGCCAGGCGCAGTAGCTTATGCCTGCAATCCCAGCACTTTGGGAGGCAGAGGTAGGTGGATCACTTGAGGCCAGGAGTTCCAGACCAGCGTTGCCAACATGGTGAAACACTGTCTCTACTAAAAATACAAAAAAAAAAAAAAAAAAATCTAGCTGGGTGTGGTGACACATGCCTGTAATCCCAGCTATTTGGGAGGCTGAGGCATGAGAATAGCTTGAACCCGGGAGGCAGAGGTTGCACTCCAGCCTGGGAGATGGAGTGAGACTGTCCCAAAAATAAAAAATAAAGTATATCAGACTGGGATACAAATCTTGATTTTGTTTTGCTTGTTTTGTGTGTTTCTGTTATCCAAATACCAGAAGACTAATTTATATATTGGTTAAGAATTGAGCATACTCACACAAAATTTGCAAACACTTTAACGTTGTTTAAGGGAGACCTGAAATAGTACACTAAGGGAAAATGTCATCTTCTATTTACTTGTTTCAAGGTAATTCCACAAATTCCAAAAGCAATTAACTTTTTTCTTAATTTGTCCATTTCAGCAAAATAGCCCTTTCACAGTTTCATGATGTCTTGGTCAAAAATAAGTCAGAGAGTTTTTATTATATATTATATTATATTATATTGTATTATATTATATTATATTTTATATATTCTGTCCGACTTATTCCCCTTCTTATTGTTATGCTTATACAGCAATATCTGATCTAACATATTATTTAATGAATTGCCCACAGATCGCCCAAAATCTCTTTATTCTGCCTAAAGACGTTTTTGGTGCATTTATTCTTTTGTTTTACTTTCTTGTTTCTTTGTTTATTGAAGATGGTTTCATTCCCATTTTTGTTTCTATAAAACTGATAATAAAGGGAATAATCATATCTCCAATGGATCTTTTCTGAATCTGGAAAAATGGACTCCAGGAGTTCATGTCATTTATAACTGTCATATCATTTTTCATATATTCTCAATGTATCATAATTCTTTAACTGTAAATGTTAGAAATGTCTATCATATTCAGATCTTGGTTTCATTGAGATTCAAATACAAGAACTGTGACATTGAGATGACCCATAGGAACTTAGAAGTCTTTCATAGTAGTTTCAACCAGAATGGTGAAATGATTGCCAAATTTAATTAAATATTAATCAACAATGATATTGTCAAATGTATATTTAACAGTGCATTTATTTGTTTTTCTCTAAGTTTTATAAGACTGCTTATAAACAAAGATTTTCTAAAACTGTACAAAAATAAATATACAGTAAAGTTTTTTTCAGAAAACAAAGAATAAGAGGAGAATCTGTTTCCAAAATTATAGCCAGCACTAAATGAATTCGTGGTGTGCCTATATGTGTGATAAGTTCGCAGGATCTAACATCAATTATATTATCTGAGAATCTATTACTTTCAACATCAAGTAGCCTTCTTTAGAACCAAGGACTCCCTGTCTCTTCTATTCATTCAATAGCACTAAACCGATGTTATTTTTTGGTTTCATATGTCTCTCTTTTCTAACACTTTTGGCTCCATTTCTAGTCTTTTATCTCCTTCTCATGGTTTTGTCCATGAAACAAGAGGATCCTACTACCTTTCCTTCCTGTGTGAAATTCAGATCTAACATGTAGTAACCTGCTTTGTTTTTTTCCAGATTCCTGTCTTGGTCACACAGATAAGTTCAACCAATCATCCAGTGAAAGTCGGACTGTCCGATGCATTTGTCGTTGTCCACAGGATCCAACAAATTCCCAGTACGTAGAAGAAGGGCAGTCGCAATGAGTGAGCCTCTGTGGGGGTAAATTTAAAGGAGATTGGTCTATGGCAGCTGTACCTGAATTTAAAAAAAAAATAGCTAATCGATTAGCTGATTGATGCTTGTTAATTCTGTTGTTTGGTTTATAACTCCTATTGGGCTATCTCTGTCACCCTTGAGCTAACTCAGGTAAAGATAAATAGCGAAGCCAAAAATGTGTAATTTTAGACTCATTTTCTTGTTTCTTTTTTGTTTCTTTTGATTTGGGGTCTTACTCTGTCACCCAGGCTGGAGTGCAGTGGTGCCCTCACAGCTCACTGCAACCTTGACCTCCCAGGCTCAAATGATCCTCCTATCTCAGTATCCTGAGTAGCTGGGACCACAGGCATGCGCTACCATGCTCGGCTAATTTTTTTTATTATTTGAACAAATGAGGTCTTGCTGTGTTGCCCAGGCTGGTTTGAACTCCTGAGCTCAAGTGGTCTTCCTGCCTCAGCCTCCCAAAGTGCTGGGATTACAGGTATGAGCCACCATGCCCAGCCAGATTCTTTGGGATAGTTGGCAGATACAGTTCTTTCATTAATAAGAATGACATAAAACAGTGACATTATTTGATTGATAGGAGTATAACTTTTCATATATGTTTGGCTTAAGTTTCTGAGCAAAACCACAGCTTTGTGCTATCTTATATTTAATGTATTTGTGTAAAACTGTTTGGGAGTCTAAAGGAAGATGAAAGAAAAACTACAAATTTAGGTAAATAAAAATCTGGGGGGAGTTCTACCTACCACCAGAGAAGATAAGTATTTTCTTTAAATTACGTTTGCCCATCTAGTCTAGTTTACATTTTATAGAATAAAAAGGGACGTGTTACTTTGGACAACTGTTTGTTATATTAGAAACCAAAATGCTAACTGCATTAGCCATTCTGACCCCATAAATAGGCATCTGTTGAAAGCTTCTGGTTTTTGAATCTCCTTCACTCCAAGAACAGTCCTGACAGATGCTTTGGTGTCGTAGTACGCAAAGTTGGGGTGGGGGGTGTTTGTGTCCTATGTGTTCTTATTTAAAGAAAGAGGAGATAATAAAATATATCTCGAGACGAGATCATTTTTTCTCTTTTGTTCAAAGTTCTTTTTCTTCTTTTATTTGATTACAGTGGTAGATAATTTATCACATGCTCACGGTCTTTGGTCGTGACTTGAGGTGATTGTACTTAATTATGTCAACTCAACTGTAGACAGCAACTGGAGTGGAAGCTGTACTTTTTAAAGCAATAGATTAACAGAAATATTATAGGGGTTATCTTACAACCATAAGATATCTTAGAACCGAATGATTATCTTACAACTGAATGGCATTGATACATGGTGATTCTGCTTGGTGAAGAACATGGGGTTTCTCCTTGTTAGCTGAGAATTTGTGGGAGGCAATATTCAAGGGAATTGTTAAATCAAAGCAGGTTTTCCAGAAACTAAATTGTACTGTGAACAAAGCAAGGATACATGAGTATGTACAGGCAACATAAAGGCATCTTGACAGAGCTCTTAAATAAGAGGCTGAGCCCTGGGACAGCTAAAGTTGGCTTCTGTTTGAGGATGCCCATTCTCACATTCTTTCGGAGTTGTTAAATCAAGCATGGTTTGAGTCAATTATTGCACAAGTAGAAAGAAACACTAGTTTTAATTTATTAGTTGTTTTTTTTTAATTGCAGAAAAAATTATTTGCAGCTTACTCAGCAGGGCTTTTAGTCCATATTGTTGTTCTGATATATTATTGCTTAAAGAAAAAAACAACCATAATACAAAATTTTTTTTTTACAAATGTACTTTAATATGCAAGTATTATGTTGGTATATTCCCAATGATAAAATTGTACTTAGATATCATGGCCCTAAAGTGTAATTTCACATCCCTTGTTATGCTGTAAAAGGATAACTATTATGTGTTGGGGGAAAAATATTTTCAAATACAAATCTCATTTAATAAATTGGCAAAATTTATATGAATTTTCAGACCAGATTATGTCTAAAGTTTGGGACTCAGCAGTTATCTAAAAGAAATTAATTCAAACTTAGAGTTCAGAGAAAAATGTCCCTCAGACAATTTCCATACTGGAAAAGCAGTCACATTTTCTGTTAACCTTACTATTCCATCCTGAGAAAATTAGCCAAGAAGGAATGAAAGATTTGGGTCTCTAGTTCTGCCATTGTTGCTGTTAGATGGGACTATATTTATGCAAGAAAATTAGAATCAATATGTTCTCCTTAAAAATCATTTTGGGAACAAAAAATTTTATTTCCTTAAAAGTCTCTCCCACATTTATAAAGTATAAATGTGTCTGTTACATGAGCCTCTGTATAACAAGAGATACATGGTTGCATTGTATTCTCAGCTAACAAAAGGTGCATCTTTATGCCAGAGATTAGGATAACCCAAGATTAGCACAATGCAAGTTATACAAATACAGTTCTTTTGTGAGAAATAAGCTGATTCCTACAGACCTATGTTACATATTCAACAATCAGAATTTAGACCGATATAAGTCCTTTTCAAAATTCAGTTCCCTTATTTAGCAACACTCACTATTAGGAATTGTCTTTGTAGGGAATTTAAATACTATGCCTCTGTTAACTTTTTTACCCCCACTAAGTGGATTTACGGAACAACTGATTATTATTCTAAGTAGTGAATAGTTTCATTTCTTCTGTATTCCAAGATGTGTTACATAGAACCCTGTTCTCATAAGATCAATTTTCTATTCTATTAATCATTTTGGTTACATAGGTTATATTACCTAAACCTTTGGCTTCATGTAGCCATGGGAACATGGGAATGTGAGCTCAAGCCTGGAAAATAGTATTTCCCAGTAGATCACCATTACTATACCATTCTTATCAGATTTGGTGAAGGTTTGGTGAAGCATTCAAAATGCTGTAAAGCAATTTTAATTTATTTATTATTAAAATTTCTCCCCATTCATTCTTCCTCACATCAACAACAAAACACTTGTTTTTCAGTTTTTAAAGGCCCCCAAATAGTAAATGATTTCAGTGTAAGTTTCAAGCATGATTAATTAAAGTAGCTTTATTTTCTTTCATAAAAGATCAGGTGATCTGATAGTTTCAATATCAAAGGGAATTCAGTTATTGTTAGTAAATTGATAAATCCTTCTGAGTTTACAAGAGAAATACCTTTGCCCCTGCAAAAAGAGAGGGAAAAGTCTATGGTAAAACTAAGGCTTATGCTAAAAAAAAAGGTGGAAATTAAAAGTAAAGAAAGTATAAGGAATATTGTCATTTGATTATTGGTCATGAAATGTTAAACTTTAGTTTCTATAACTTTCTTTCTCTGTAAAATGAGCATCTTGGTACCTAAAATGCAATGTGTACACAGCATACATTACCTAGCAGAGAGTAAGTAGTATACTTGTTTTTTTGTTTTTTTGTTTGAGACGGAGTCTTGCTCTGTCGCCCAGGCTGGAGTGCAGTGGCGCAATCTCGGCTCACTGCAAGCTCCGCCTCCCGGGTTCACGCCAGTCTCTTGCCTCAGCCTCCGAGTAGCTGGGACTACAGGCGCCCGCCACCACGCCCGGCTAATTTTTTGTATTTTTAGTAGAGACAGGGTTTCACCGTGGTCTCGATTTCCTGACCTCGTGATCCGCCCACCTCGGCCTCCCAAAGTGCTAGGATTACAAGCGTGAGCCACCGCGCCCGGCCTTTCAATGCTTTCTGACTGTGTTGTTGTGTGTTGTTTTATGTCTCTTCGTAAGACTTATGTCTGCCTGTCTGTCCATCTGTATGTCTCTAAATCACTGTTTTTCATAAAATATATTTGTAAAACTTTAGAAACAGAAAGAACCATAGAAATCAGCCAATTCAATATCCACAGGTACAGCTATGAAAAACAGGTCTAAGTACAGGACTGACTTTGGTTGTTCATTTCAGAAATATAAATGTAAAAATATACTTATTATGATTAGAAGCATAGCACATTGTAATTCTGAGTAATTTATAAATTAACAGGAAACCCAAGGAGGAAAATTTAAATTACCTAGAAATCTACTACAGAGAAATAGCAATAAATGTTCTCACATATCTGTATCCAACTATTTATTTGTAATATACACATATATTAACATACACACATTAAGAAAATTGGCATTACGCTGTAAATAATTCTGCCCCCTGTTTTCAACTTCATATATAAAACATATTTTTACACTGTTAAATATCTGTCTAAAATGTGGTCATTCATAGCTATAAGAAATTTCTTTGTTTCATAATTTATGTAACCTGTCACTAAAGAGGTTGGTTACATAGTTTGCATTGCATATTATCAGTAAAATGGTGCTAAACATCCTTGTTTTTAAATTTTTGATGTATCTGATTCTCAAAAAGTGAATTTGTGGATGCTGAATGTTAATATTGTTTTGAATGTATTTTGACAAATTGCTTTCCATCAAGGTTGTACCAGTTTGCTACCCATCATTATATTAGAAATATCCCATTTCCCAAAGTGCTTTCTAATATTCATTTTTAACTCTGCAAATTTGATAAGCACGAAATGGTATTTCATTGTTGCTCTAATTGTCTTTCGATTACCAGAAAGTTTTAACACTATCATATATTCATGTGTCATTTGTAATTTCCATGATTTCTTGGTAAATAGCTCTACTAAGTAATTCTTTCTCAGCCTCAGCTTATGTCCTTCCAAATCCTTACACAACATGCAGAGGTCTTCCTGGATACACGCACGATTCTCACTAGTGCCACTTGTGCTAGTTTGTTTCTCTCTCCTCCAATGTAACATTTTGAATTTCAATCATAATCTCCGGGGTGCTGACTTGTCCCATCGGGCCTCACTGTTTCTCTACCTTCCGAGCTTAATGAGCCTGATCTTTCCAGCAAGAAACTCGGAAAATCCACTCATGCCATGTGGTTCTTTAATTTGGAACAGATAAGGCCATGCCATTTAAGGAAAGAGAAAGTTACGTTAACACACACATGCAGGGTCTTGCACTAGAAACCAGTCTGGAAAGCAGCTGACCTCACTTAAAATGGTTCTACTCCAAGTTATGATGGTGACTATATCTGAATCCCTTAGAATATTCCTTTATTTTTCTCACTCACAGTACATTATTTGGTACTTTCTTAATATCAGACCTCTTTGTATCAGTATCTACTGTTTTAAATTTATTGACATCGTTTGTGCTACAGTGCACCTTTGCTTGGCTGGTTATTATTCATAGCTCCATAAGAAATATTGAGCATTTTCAGAAATAAAACTGACAACTAGTAGAGCAAATATATTTTAAAAATACTACAAAGAGGGTCATTGAACTCTTTGAGGAACAATTGTAGGTATATATTTTGCTGTATGTGGTCTCTTTATAAGATTACAGACCAGGCACCACTTTTTTTCTTTTTTAGATGGAGTCTAACTCTGTCACCCAGGCTAGAATGCAGTGGCATGATCTTGGCTCACTGCAACCTCCGCCTCCTGGGTTCAAGCGCTTCTCCTGCCTCAGCCTCCCAAGTAGCTGGGATTATGGGTGCATCCACCACGCCCAGCTAATTTTTGTATTTTTAGTAGAGACAGGGTTTCACTATGTTGGCCAGGATGATCTCGAACTCCTGACCTCAAGTGATCCTCCTGCTTCAGCCTCCCATAATGTTAGGATTACTGGTGTGAGCCCCCATGCCCAGCACAGGCAGCAATTTTTTAAAATTACTTTCAGACAGTGAATAAAATAACCTTAACAAACAAAAACACAGCTTTGCCCATGAAATATGCAAACTATCTTAAGCTTAAATGTAAAATAATAATAATAGCATAGAACAGTATGCTATTCAGAGCTTCTTGTGCTGGTGGGAATGTTGTGAATCTGAATCGTATAGTGTGATTTCAGTAGCCACATGTGGCTACTATGAACTTGTAATATGACTAGTGAGCCTGAGCAATTTAATTTTAATTGAATTTAATTCATTAACTTCATGTTAAATAGCCAGATGTGCCTAGTGGCTATCATGTTGGATAGGGTAACAATAGACCATATCCACATATTTAAATAAAATATCAAATGCCAAGTATAATATTTACATAAACATTATTTTTATTTCTTCTTTGCTTTTTAAAAGGCCCTAGAATATTATATATGATTAAATAATAAATTTTCAAATGTAAGTTTATTTATTAAACAACAAATTTTCAAACATAACCATTATAACTAATTTTTCCCATAGAAAGCAATTTGCAATTTTGATTTAGTGGTAGGACACATTCACTATAATTATGTAGCAGCTATAATGAAAATATGTGGTCAAAACTTATGAAAAATACAAATAATCTTGGAAAAACTTGAACTTTTTTTTATAATATTTTCTAGAACCCAGTTCAAGTCCTTTCAGAGGAACTGGGCCTCATTTGTTATTTTCGAAGTTGTAGTCTTCTCATTCACTTAAAAACAGATCAATCGCCAGATCTCCAGTAAATTGTGTCATCTTACCTTTGCTCACCTCAAAATGGAAAACCCTTCAAAATTATTCATTTTTCAGAAGATAAAATTGCTTCTCTTAACAACACCATTTCATTAGGTGCTTACATTCTCAAGTATGGACTAGCTCACCAAAGGCTCAACAAAAGCAGAAATAAATAGAAATCATGATGTTTTCTTATAAAGTAACTGTTCATGAAACACTTCCAAGATAGCATTGTACAAAATGATATTTTATTAGTTTAATGCATGCATTTCTAATGTAAGCTAGTTGGCTGACCCTGACTTGATTTTTAAAGACAAGTAAAAAAATCTAAAATTTTCTGGACGTAGAAATCACTGATTAATCAATTTTCACATATTTGAGAATTTTTCTAAAATTGTCATGAACAAGAAAGGCTTTCTTCATGGACTTGTGGTTAAATTCTTTTTTTTTATTTCATTTTCTTGATTTATTAACATTTAATCCTATAAATACTCTTAGAGAAGGTAAATTTTTAACAATTTAGAACTGTGTCTAGCTGGGAGCAGTGGCTTGTGCCTGTAATCCCAGCATTTTGGGAGGCCAAGCTGGGAGAATCACTTAAGCCTGCCAGTTCCAGACCAGCCTGGAAGAAAGACATTGGAGACTGGGAAGGGTGGAAGCAGGGGGAGAGTTTGGGGATGAGAAATTACTTATTGGGTACAATGTACACTATTTGGGTGACAGAAACACCAAAAGCACAGACTTCACTACTACCCAACATATCCATGTAACAAAATTGCACTGCTACCCCTTACATTTATACGAATTTAAAAAAAGAAAGAAAAGGAAAAACATTTGCTTCAGAGGCTGCCTCTGAGGCCTTCATTTTAGGATATTGTTTTCTGAGCCCCAACACACCCAATTCAATTTAATGAAGTCACAGTCTCCTTTGTGAAAAGGAAAAAAAAATAGAGAGAGAGAGAGATGTAATGACTCGGCAAATATATATCAAGCCTTCTTCCCGTAAGTCTCAGGAGCAGAGAGGCATGTCCCCCTGCAAAAGCACCAGGTTCAGGACAAGCAGCCCTCAACAATGGAACCATGATATTGTCACAGGCCCGCAGCCCACCTGCCTCACCGGCCCACTGTGACACTGCACAGACCATACACTGTCCCTCTGCTGGTTCCGATTCTCTCTTTTTTCCTTAATTGTTTTTTCTTTTATTGATGCATAATACTTTACATATGGGGACGTGTATTTGTTGCCTGCATAGACTGTGTAATGCTCGGGTCAGGGTATTTGGGGTATCCATCACCTTCAGTGTTTATCAGTTAATATCTTGGGAATATTTCAAGTCCAGGGCAAAGTAATTATCAAAGGAAGGCAGGAAATGCAGCTGGTTTAAGCCATTAGCAAAGTATACGTGAGAGAAAAAGAAATTTGAAGGTTGTTTTAGGTCCTATTTTTTATGTCCTTTATGCTTACTCAAGTAACTTAGGAACTCTGGCCCTTTAAGTTTTACCAGTGTCCTGAAACTTTGCAAGCAATGAGAGGGAATGTTGACGGGAAAATCTAAAAGGCTTAAATTAGCATTTCATGCTCTACTAAGGTTTATGTTTTGTTGAATGCCTAATGACATTATTTCAGAGAATTAGAACTACAGAGAGAAGTTTTAAAAATGATTCTGGCAAATGCATTTTTTATTTGTAGCTACTTTATTTAACAACTCCAGCTAGCTAATTCACTTTTCTGTGGGAAGCTTGTAGCCACTGTAATAGTGTCAATTGTATCTCAAGAGTCTCTCTTTTCCTGAGTCTTCATGCTGGAAATGAATCTTGTGGTTATACGATACAGGCTATTTCCATTAAAGAGTACTCAGTAAACAGTGCTTGTGCTGGACTCGATTTGAACGAGAAAAGAAATGAGATACAACCATATGGAGCCAGTCATTAAGCATTGGCAACACACAAATAGGGAAATGTTAGTAAGTCATTCATTTGACAATTCAGACAAAATATAATACTTATACAATATGAGTAAGCCAAGTTAGGAGATTTCTCATATAGTCTCTGTGTGAATGTTACGCTTTCAAGACAGGAAAATAAACTAGATCATGGCTAATCATGCCTCAAGGTACTCATTAGTCTGTGTTCACTTCAGCTAGAGTGGATATTGATCAAAGAAGATTCTTGGTGTTTCCATATGATCGATCACATTGTCCCTCCTGCTGATACTGATCAGGCTTTCTAAAACATGCGGTATTTGCACTTTACAACACATCGCCTTAAGCTTTCCATCACATTTTCTCTCTCTGTGTTAATCTGCTCAGATTTAATTTTTCTTAATTTTTAAAAGGCACTAATGGGTGAGTATTGATCTATTGAAGTTGAATCACCATCAGTAAGACTGAACGTTTAATTCAACTTTATTTTGGTTTATTCTTGAAGAAGACCCATGAGTGAAATATATTTTTGGAATCAAATGAAAGCTTCTAGTATTGGCAGGGGTAACCAGAATTCTAATTACTTGTTTCTGACAGAGGTATCTCTGAAATACTACATAAATGACCATTTGGAAGTTGTTGTTAATTGGCAGGTCATCAAACAAAAATAATTCTCATTAATTTGGGTTTTGTTAAATTCATCTCCTCTCAGTAGTTAGAGGTTTCTGAGCAGGCAATAGAACTAGCATAGCAAAAAATGGTCACACTTTCTCTTTACTCCATATGCACGATCAATAACTCTCAGAAGCTTCTCAGGCATTGTTAGTAGTTGAGAATTTCAAAGTGTAACATGAAATAAAAGGAATACTAGTATTTTAAGCACCAAGTAATATGACAGATACTGTGCAAAGACTCAAGAACCCCCATCCTAGTGATCTTATGGAAAGGCCACATTATTTATTTATTTATAAGAACTCAATTGTTTAGCAAAATACATGGGAAAGCAATACATAGGAATGAATCCTATTTAGACACAGACAGAAGATGAGCCATCTTTTTGACTTAAAAACTAAAAAAAAAAGAATATGTGATTTATATACTTCATGAAACCTTACTATGTACCATGAAACCAGCATTTCCTCTGATTTTTATGAAGTTTACTTTTTGAAAAATGTATATGCATCTTTCAGTTATACCAAAATTTCACTGGATTAGGGTTCTTAAACGGTGTTTTCCAATCTGATACCCCTGAGATATTTTCAGCCTGTGACCCAGAGCCACTCCCAGCCCCAAAAAGGTTTGCTTCGACCCTTTCTCCACCCCTTCTGCAGTACAATGTCATGGTGAATAATTAGAAGTGGATAAAAAGACACAGGAAGGGGAACATCACACACCGGGGCCTGTTGTGGGGTGGGGGAAGGGGGGAGGGAAAGCATTAGGAGATATACCCATGTAAATGACGAGTTAATGGGTGCAGCACACCAACATGGCACATGTATACATATGTAACAAACCTGCACGTTATGCACATGTACCCTAGAACATAAAGTAGAATAAAAAAAAAAGATATGAGTAGAGGAAAGGAGAGATACTTATAGGTTATTAGTAAACATTTGACAGCCTCTGCAAATTCTTGGATGAGTACGTATCTTCCTTTTCTGAACACTTCTACTAAAAGGTAACTCACTATCATCTGGGCCACCACACTCCCTGCTCTATATTTTAGACGAGGTCATCGTTGGGTCTAATGATTTCAACATAAATTTAACTTTCTCTAAGTGAAGAGTGGAGAAAAATTACTAGAAGTTTGATTCCAGGATTGTAGTGTGATTTCAGTGAGTTTGGATCTATAGAGATTGTATTATTAAATGCAGCATATAACTTGTATGATCTAAGGTTGTCATATTAAAGTTAGACAAAAATTGTATCTAGTATGTATTGAGCATTTACAATGTGAAGGGGACTGTCTAGCAATATTCCTATGTTATCTCATTTTAATCCTCAAAGCAATGCAGTAATATAGGTGCTATTATCCCTGTTTTATAGATGAGGAAACTGAGGCATAGAAAAGCTAGCAAAGGAGCCTGAGGTAACACAGATTCCTCACAGCAAAACTGGGGTTTGAGCCCAGACAGAATGTTCCAGAGCACATATTATTAACCACTATGACATTACTTCCCCAAATTGGATACTGTGATATTTTAAAAATAACTGATGGACAGGCTCATTGGCTGACACCTGTAATCTCAACACTTTGGGAGACCAAAGTAGGAGGATTGCTTGAGCCCAGGAGCTCAAGATCAGCCTGGGCAACATAGCAAGACCCTGTTTCTACCAAAAAAGTTTTAACAAATTAACTGGGCATGTGGGTGCATGCTTGTAATCCCATCACTTTGGGAGGCCAAAGCAGGGGGATCACTTGAGTCCAGGAGTTGAAGACCAGCCTGGGCAGCATAACCAGACCCCATTTTTACAAAAAATAAGAACAAAATTAAGTGGTTATGGTGGCAAATGCCTGTAGTCCCAGCTACTTCGGAGACTAAGGTGGGAGCATCGCTTGAGCCCAGGAGGTCCAGGCCACATTGAGCCGTGATTGCACCACTGACTGGGCAACAGAGGGAGACCGTGTCTCAAAAATAAAAATAAAAATAGTTTATAGCCTCACTAATTACTGATATGTGTGATATTATTCCGGAAATGCATTCTTATCACTACAGGCATTTCAAGAGTGGAATAAAATGCTGACAACATTATTTTTCCACTTACATTGACCAAACCCAGGCGAGCACGTTAGTATAAGGCTTAAAAGGGGATTTTAAGTATATTTAAATGTTTTGTTCTGGTTTGATGTTAAAATATGTTTGCTTATATTTATCGGATTTTAAATGATTAGAGTTCTTGTCAAAGTCTCCATCTTCTTCCTCAGGACATTGATGGATTTGCTAATGATTTTTAAACTACATCATGCAATATAACTGCTAATTAACCTTCCTTAGATATGATACTGTATATTTAATACATAGCAATCCTTATTTTTAAAGTGATTTCAGTTCCTTTTTTCCCTCCAGCTTTATGGAAATATAATTGACAAATAAAAATCATATGTATTTAAGATATACAGGGTGATGATTTGATATATTTATACATGCCAAAATGTTCCCCTCAATCAAGCTAACTAACACATTCATCATCTCACATAGTTATTATGTGTGTGTGTGTGTGTGTGTGTGTGTGTGTGTGTGTGTGTGTGGTGAGAACACTTAAAAATCTAATCTTTTATTGAACTTCAAGCGCGATGCAATATTATTAACTATGATCACTATGAAATATAAGAATGATTTAACTTGTTTTACTTTTATTGAAGTTTATTCTAAACTTTTAAAGCAATCGCATTGTTATTCTTCATTAACTTTAGATTGTGAAACATTTCTAATTACCCATTTCTAAACACTTTAGCTTTCGTATGGAAGAAATGGTATCATCTTACCTTCTTGATTTCATGAGTCTAAATCTTTGAAAATATGTAAATCTGTCCAAAAAAATCTTTAGTATAGTCTGAGTGACAATGAGTTGAAGCCTTAATAGGTAAGTGAGATATCTGAGACCCTAATCAACACTTTCAACTTCACTGATAAAAAGACTTCTGGCTACTTGGCACGTGATTTTCACATACTTTCTAGTCAGTCTTTTCACAGGATGAGGCTTCATTTTAAAACCACATTGGGCTATACGTATATAATTCTATATCCATTATTAAAATGCTGTTGTTTTGTAAGCGGGGAAATGTTAAAAGCTGATTTTTTTTCCTTTTTTTTTTCTAGATGTTCGAAGAAGAACAATTTATGAATACCACCGAGTAGAGCTTCAAATGTCAAAAATTACCAACATTTCAGCTGTGGAGATGACCCCATTACCTAGTAAGTGAATATGTAAACCTAGGTGGAAAACATGATTTCCAAATTTGATGATCTGATCTGTTCAGTAGTTATAATAATCGTATTAAATAATTACCATTATAATTGTGTTTGGCATGCATGGGCATTTTGATCCTGAGGATTAGGGGACAGTGATTTTTATTTTGGCTGAGTAATCTCTTTCCTCCCAAGTTGCCTGTTAGTCTTGGTGAATCTGTTCTTTCCTCTTTCCTAGCATGTCTCCAGTTTAACAGATGTGGCCCCTGTGTATCTTCTCAGATTGGCTTCAACTGCAGTTGGTGTAGTAAACTTCAAAGGTAAAAATATAATAATAAGAATAATAATAAAATTTAAAAAGTTATTTTGAAAGATTAGAAATAAAAAAAATAACTTATGGACAGGCGCAGTGGCTCACACCTGTAATCCCAGCACTTTGAGAGACCAAAGTAGGAGGATTGCTTGAGCCCAGGAGTTCAAGATCAGCCTGGGCAACATAGCAAGACCCTGTTTCTACCGAAAAAGTTTTAACAAATTAACTGGGCATGGGGAGTGCATGCCTGTAGTCTCAGCACTTTGGGAGGCCAAAGCAGGAGGATCACTTGAGCCCAGAAGTTGAAGACCAGCCTGGGCAACTTAGCCAGACCCCATTTTTACAAAAAATAAGCAAAAAAATCCCACTGAATTTGAAGTGGATGTCAACTGTGTAGCATATGTATGCATTAGAAATATTGTATGTATAAAATATGTAGATACCATGATCAAAATGCAAAACAAAATTCATAAGTGGGTATTTTACTATTTTCGTTTGAGAGCTCAAACTTACTAATAGCCTTTATAGTCAATAAAGCCATTATCTAACATATAGTTATAATTCTCTGTGGGACTTAAAATACAGGATGATTATAGAGCAGTTGATGAGCCTATAAACCAAAGATTTTGGTTCATATTCTACAGAAAGCATGTTATGAGATATTTTTTCATAGCAAGGTGGTTTATAATAATCACATGAACATTCTTAGTAAATTTCTATGCAACATCTCAAAGGTTATTAGTCAAGATTGGAGATATAACCTAATACAAAAATAGAACATGTGGTTTTGATGTCATATTGTAATTAGCTAACCCTGAAACTTAAGCTGCATAATTTACTGGTGTCAAAGAGGTTTACTGATTTTGACAAGTGGCAAAGATGGTTTTTCAGTTGCTATAGCTTTTCAGAGACTGAATAATCATTTGTTGGAAGTATAGGGTGAAGACTTGTAAATTTGTTTTGTTATTTACTCAACCATTTTGTGCATCAGTTGTGTTCTGAGTACTGGGAACACAGCAGTAAACAGTATTGACATGGTCCCTGCCCCCCATGAAGTTTACAGTCTGCCTGAGAATAAGTCCCTTTCTCACCTTCAGAGTCTATGAAAAATGTTTCTTTCCCCAGGAGGAAAACCGAATATTCATGCTGTTAATCCGTGTATGTTACACCCGAGCTTTCGGTTGTATGAGCAGTCTGTCTTATCATCTTCTTGCTATAGCATTTGCTGTAACGATAAAGACATGCTCCAGGAATACTTTAAAACTTATTGAAGAATGCAAAAGTAAAGTGCAGATATTTTGATCACAAGCTTTGGGAAACATTTTTAACTCACTAACCTTAGAGCAACTACTGCAGTATTATGGCTAGGACAATATTATTTATGATAACGTCTGTTTTGTTTTCAATTTAACAGGGCTTTCTAGTAATTTCCTTTGTGAAATGAATTCCAAATAATAAAAAAGCAAGCAGGCAGTTTGCAATTTTAAAAGGAGATTTTTAAGTTAGTTATATATCCAAAATAGGAGAAACTGCTATAAAAGCAAGGGTTTCTGGTTATTTATATTGATATTTTACTAAGTTTTCCATAAAGATTATATGCATATCAGAAGTTATTCAAAATCTGTTTAGATAACGACATAAGGGAATCTAAAGAGACGGCATTTTAATAGGTATATTTAAGGAATTCTGAGCTCAAAAATGGAAAATGTCCAAAGGAATTAAATAGGAGGCACTGGTTTGAGCTGCATACCTACTTCAGATCCATTTCAATGATCACCTCGTCCAAGTCTGCATGAGGTGCCTGTCAGCTATGTTTCTTTGCATCCTGGGCAAGCCGCCATCATTAGCATTTTGTGTAGGGCTTGCTGATGCTTGTTCATTTTTCTGTCTTCTTTGCTAGGCTCTAAGTTTATTAAAGGCAGAGACCATATCCAATTTGCCCTTATATCTCCAGAGCCTAAGAACATACCTGGGACTGCAGAAAAAAAATGGATGAACGAATGAATAATGATTAGCTTCCAAACGAAGGAATCATGCTAAAATTTGTCTAGCACAAAGGGTTTCCCAAGATGAGGGATTTTCAATGCTAAAACCAGGAAAGTCTAGAAAAAAAAAAAAGGGCCATTTGATCACCCTAACCAGAAGACAATTAGAAGAATTTTTGACTTAAATCGTGTTATGGTAAATGAAGGTTTTGAAGGTTCATCTAGAAACCTGCTTACCACTGACCATTTCATTTTTTAATATAATTTTTGATGAAATATATGTTTAAACTTCCAAACAAGCAATTTTGACAATTGAAACATATCTGCAAGTTGGAATCTGCTTCTACTGTTAATACATTCAGTTTATTGAGAGATGTCTCTGCCAGACATTAAGCCAAGGAATTTTCAAATGTCACACTTAACATTTTCACAGTGGAGGAAATTGAAATTTTTAGGATCTAAGCTACGTGTGCAGGGTCTCATAGCTCATAAGTGATT
This sequence comes from Nomascus leucogenys, assembly GCF_006542625.1. Lineage (NCBI taxonomy): Eukaryota > Metazoa > Chordata > Mammalia > Primates > Hylobatidae > Nomascus > Nomascus leucogenys. The sequence continues at coordinate 95,138,034 of NC_044389.1, read as the reverse complement.
AAGTTTGGAATCAAACCTCCATCTTTGTGACGCCCAGCTTTTGGTCTTGTGTTTTCAACACCTGTTCTGTGTCACACCTGCCAGGTTGCAGGTGCATTAAGCAAGATAATGTTCATTGCTTTCTGAAAAATTGTAGATGTATTACCAAAAAATAAATCCTAGTTGATACCACAAGAAAGTATCATTGTTTTGAAACTGGCATAAGAAGAATGTAGAGGAAAATCGAGCAAAGTCTAAGACTTTTGCATATTGTTGAAAGCATAGTTTCTTTAAGATTACTGGGGAAAGAAGAATTGGTGAGGCATATGAATGAGAAAGAAATTCATCAAAGAACACTACTAAAAAAACTACGAGTTTTGTGAATGTTACCTTTTGGTGTTTTATTGAATACCGAACACTTATTTAAAATCTTGGATTTATTTTTAATTCTTCAGCAACACAGTTATATACATATCAAAACCTGCTTAATTAATTGGTTTAACTATGCCTCATTGCACTTTTGTTCAACTTAATTTCCCCACTGCATTTTATTAATTTCTCCTTAGACCTGTAATCTTCGAAACTTTGCTTTGCGCCCAGAAGCATTTCCCCAGACTTCAGAGCTTTTATAACAAATTCAACAAAACAAGAGAAGTCTTATCCTAAGTAGCACAAAAATTGCCCCTCTGATTTTTTTCTCCCATAGCTCTTACTTTCTTCTTTGTGCTTACTTATCCCTGAATGATAATCAGTTGGTGGTAATTACTGAACTCTCAAGTAGGGCTTGCTCTAAAAAGATAAGATAATTTTAATTGGTTTGTTTATTTCATTTAATTTCCATTTTTCAAGGAGCAAAAACTAAGGCAAAATGTTTGCAATGGCTTTCCCAAGCTCTAAGAGAATTTGAGTTAGAGGAACATAAGGAGATCCATGATCTCAAGTGCTTACTCAAATTACTTGGTCCATTTCTTTGAACTAAGAGTGCTTTTGTTTCCTCAGTGCGGACTGAGAATACCTAATCAATCAAGCTGTACCTTATAGCTTCACTCATTCCACAAAAATTTGTGAGTGTCTCTGTTCAAGTCACTCACCAAGATTGTGCGTTCAGTAGTGAAAAAAGACAGACAAAATCACTTCCCAAGGAGAGCTTTCATTTTGGTATATGGAGACAGAGTTTAAGCAAATAGATATATAGAAAATAGAGTTAATAGTGATGAGTTTTATGGTAAGAGAAATAAACAGGAAAATGTAAGGGGATAATATAGCAAAATTGGTAACAATAGCAGGAGTTTACTTTTTGATATCGTCTTTACGTAACCTTGCTCTTTTGAAGAGAGCATGGTTTGATTAGTTTTTAAATGAAAATATATTCTTTGTACTTAAAGTATTCATTCACTCATTTATTTACTTAACAATGTATAGAATGCATAACATATGTCAGGCATTGATCCAAACACTAAGGTAGTTAGAGCAATAATGAAGTATTAATCAAAACCATAGCTCACATGAAGCTTGGAGTTTAGCTTAGTAAGCCAGAAAGTTAATGAATTAATAATTAGGCAAACAAAGTCAGATAGTGATGGGTTGTCTGCTGGATTTGAAAGAGCCAGTAGTTGTTCTTGACTGTGTGGCCAGGAAAGGCTTTTTGGAGGGGGTAATAAATAAACAAAGATCTGAATGATGGGTAGGCAGCTACAGTGAGGTGAAAGCAGAGTCTTGAAATGCCATTTGAATGGCCCATGCAGTGGCCCTATGGTGGGTCCAAGCTTGACCTGATGAGGAAAGGAAATAAGCCTAGTGCACTGGGAGAATTCCAAGTTGGTTTGGAGTGACAGTGACATCAGATAAGCTGAGAAAGCTACCCAAGTGCTGGGACACAGATGACTCTGTAAGCTAGGGAGAGTTTTATCCTCAGAATAATGGAAAGCATTTAGACTTTATAACTTATGCAAAGAAGGGATGTGATTTTACCATATTAAAAAAATGGAACTTTGGCTGCTTCATGGAGAATGGAGTTTTTGTTCGTTTGTTTAGTTGTTTGGGGAGTGGTTCAGAATGAAAAGGAAGAGGCTAGTAGTGAGCTTGTGCAATAGTGCACAGGAGGTATGATAGTAACTTGGATGAGGATGATGATTCTGAGGATCAAGAGAGGTGAATGAATGCAAGGTGTTTGGGAAGGAAACATTATTTGTGTGTGTGTGTGTTTTTAATCAAGTTTATTGAATTATAATTTACATACAATAAAATACACACATTTTAAATGTATGAGGCAGTTTTAAAAAGTGTAAATTCCCATGTAACCATCACTGCATCAAAATACAGATTTCCTTCATGTGCCTTTACAGCGAATTCCTCCTCACCTCGTACCACCATCTTATGTAGCAACCACTGATCTTCTTCCTATCATCATACATTTATTCTGCCCAATCTACACCTATATATAAAGGGAATCATACAGTATTTACAATTCTGAATTTAGCTTTCTTTCACTCAGCGTAACATTTTTTCAATTAATCCATACTATACTAGTTCAAATATCAGAAATTTGATCCTTTTAATTGCTGAGTGAGTGAATACACAACGATTTATTTACTATTAGCCTGTAGATGAAGACTTGGGTTGTTTTAAGAGGCTTTTATGATTGATGAATAAACTCACTATGAATATTCATGTACAACTATTTTTACAGACAGATGTTTTCATTTCTCTGGGTTGGGTTGTAAATATGTAACTTTAAAAGGAACTATCAAATTGGTTTTCTATAGTGGTTGGCTATTTTACATTTCTTTTTTTTTTTTTTAGTTTTACTTTAAGTTCTGGGATACATGTGCTGAACGTGCAGGTTTGTTGCATAGGTACACAGGTGCCATGGTGGTTTGCTGCACCTATCAACCCGCCATCTAGGTTTTAAGCCCCACAGGCATTACATATTTGTCCTACTGCTCTCCCTCCCCTTGTCCCCTACTCCCTGACAGGCCGTGGTGTGTGATGTTCCCCTCCCTGTGTCTGTGTGTTCTCATTGTTCAACTCCTCCTTATGAGTGAGAAGATGAGGTGTTTGGTTTTCTGAAACAGATTATTTACTAATGAATTAGAAGTGAAGTAGATGGGAAAAAGAAGAATCAAGGATATTTCTTAGATTTCTGTTTCAGCAACTTGTTGGATTTTGGCACGAGATGGGTAAGACAGCACAAGAAATAAAGACTAGGGGCTGGGCGCGGTGGCTCACGCTTGTAATCCCAGCACTTTGGGATGCCAAGGCGGGCAGATCACGAGTTCAGGAGATTGAGACCACGGTGGAAACCCCGTCTCTACTAAAAATACAAAAAATTAGCCGGGCGTGGTGGCGGGCGCCTGTAGTCCCAGCTACTCGGAGAGGCTGAGGCAGGAGAATGGCGTGAACCTGGGAGGCGAAGCTTGCAATGAGCCGAGATAGCACCACTGCACTCCAACCTGGGCGACAGAGCAAGACTCCGTCTCAAAAGAAAAGAAAAAAAAAAAAAAAAAAAAAAGACTAGGATGCAAAGAAATAAGGAGTTTGCTTTGGGACAAGATAAGTCTGAGATGCCTATCAGACTTCAAGTGGAAATGTTGAGTAGATAGGGGATATGTAAGCCAGGAATTCCAAGAAAGGCTAGAGGTTCAGATTGTAGAATCATTATCGTATAGATAGTGTTTAAATTCATGGGACTGAATGAAATCAGCTGTGGAGAGAGTATAAATTGAAAGCAGCTTAAGAGGTTTCAGAAACTAACCTTGTGGCATGGCATCATAAGGTATGATGCTAATTTTTCATTACATAGAATTGTTTTAAATACATTTACATACAGGTATGTTTGGATAGACATAGAAAACCTCTGAAAAGATATGTGAGAAACAGCAATATTTGTCACTCGGGAAACAAGTGAAGAGGGAGAGACATGAGACTGTCACTGTTTATTATGGACTTTTTGTATGATTTGAATTTTTGCCACCTGAATTGGGAGACAGAAGGAGGAACCAGCAAAGGAGAAATAAGGAAGCAAAAGCTATTTTAAAGAGTAGAAATGCACTTTTACTCATTTTAGCATCTTCCACAATACCCAACACAGTGTCTGGACAAATACCGGTATTTTACAAATATAGTTGGACTGAATTATGCAGATAATTGAGGCCAGGAATATCCACTTTCCTGAGAATTCTAATTGCCCATTTGGGTTATTACTATCCACTGGGTTTTGTCAGTGTTAACCAAATTGCTATAGACAGAAGTAAGCTGGTGCATGGCATAAGATATTCGCAGCGAGGCATGTTGAGCACTTAACCTCTTGATGTTAGTCTTTTGGTGCCTCACTTTAAAACAAAATTTTCCACCTTATATTTTCTTTGATCCAATCAAAGTTATAAGCTTGCTCCTGGTAAAAACATATAAATAAAAGTATTCCATGATTCCATCCATTAAAAGAGTAAACAGAATAAGCCCCTCCTTATTAATGGTAAAGACATGTATTTGCAGAATAGTAGTATCACATAATTATTTGGGAAAAAATATGAGATGATGGAAAAAAGATGTTTCCTAACAACTTTTCTACACTTTTCAACTTTGTTATTTCTACTGCATTTCCCTGAGTGTACTCTGGAACTGCTGTTATTTTCCGTTGAATGAACTTAATTCCTTTGCAGTAATGAAAAGAGAAACAAAAAGAATCACCTATATTTCATAAATTAATTGATTTAAAAGTAAGCGACAGTATTATACTTATTATATATATATATAATGTAATATATAAAAATTGTATGTAATGTATAAATTATATATAAAATTATATACAAACGATATATAGTTTTACATAGTGAAATCTAAATAAATTATGTGTATTATATTTCAAAAATTTTGAAAATTTATCAAGTCAGAAATGTTGGCTAATTGGTTAATAATGTGAAAATGTATTTTTGATTAAAATTAATTAAGGGTAAAATAATTCCTTCTTACATAGGGGCAGCTAATTTTTGCAAATAAAATGTACTCATATCATATGCTCATTTAGCTTACAGAAATTAAACTAAGTTTGGAAACAGACAGAAGAGACAGAAAACAAATTTAAGTAGTTCAACCGATCCAACCTTTCCTGAATCACTAATCTTTTGTTTCTGAATGAAAGTAACAGAGAGACATGAATATGCCTTTTTCCTTTGGTTTTGTCTCTATGTGCCCCTGTAAGTGGGTATATTTGCAGCATTAAGTGTGACTTAAAAAAAAAAAAAACTGTGGGTATGTCCTTTGCAGGGATATGGATGAAGCTGGAAACAATAATTCTCAGCAAACTAACACAGGAACAGAAAACCAAACACCACGTGTTCTCACTCATAAGTGAGAGTTGAACAGTGAGAACACACACACACAGGGAGGGGAACATCACACACTGGGGCCTGTCAGGGGATGGGAGGCAAGGGGAAGGAGAGTATTAGGACAAATACCTAATGCATGTGGGGCTTAAAACCTAGATGGCAAGTTGATAGGTGCAGCAAACCACCATGGCACATGTATACCTATGCAACATACCTGCACATTCTGCACATACATCCCAGAACTGAAAGGAAAAAGAAAAAAAAAAAAAAAACTGGGTATTTTCCATGCAGTGAGGTTTTCAAAGTAAGCCAACAACTTTATGTAGGGTCAACCCAAGGCCTCACAGTCAATCATTCTGACATTGCAGGAAAAACTGGGTGTATTAAGAGACTATGTGTCAGGCTCCTGAAGAATGTCATACCAAGGGAATTCCAAGAATATTTTGACTCTATCTGAGTTTTGCCTACTTATTCTCCACAGAGCCTAGCCCTCCAACAAGGGGCAGCTTCCATGCTCATCCTTCAGGGGCATATAAAGCATTCTCTTGGACTAACTTAGCTATAAGAATTTTAAGATTAAAAGGAGAGAATCAGGACACCACAATTGTTGAATGACAAGCCAGATATTGTTCGAATAAATGGCCAAGAGTAAAATTTATAAATTAAAATAAATCAGTAGTTAGAGTCTGTATAATTGTTCCTGTTCAAAGGTACCTTTTATATCCTAGAGACAAAGCATTGCTTATAACCCTTTTGCCATTATGGTCTAAGTTCATATTTGAAGCTACTTTTAGACTATAAATTTACATCATTGTTTCATATAAGGAAATTAACTTGCTTTAGTGATTAGTTGTGAAATTCATACCTAATAATCAAAATGAAAGCTATGTAGGAAATCCAAGGGCCCAGTTCCAAAATTAATTACAACTTTAGGCTTATTTTAATGGATTGGGATAGGATAAAGTTTTGCTTGCCAAAGCACCTGATTTCAGATAGACATTTAGAACTCACCAAGCATTAAGAGTTTTACACACTTGTTGATCCAGGTTCCAATATGCTGACTTCCTTGTAAGTTGACACTCCTTCTTTTTGCTTATCAGAATTACTGATTAGTAATATTCTGATAGTTAAAAATCTTATGTTATAATTTTCACTGTGTAAGTTGAATGCCAAGTTTAAAATTAAAAATATGAATCTACTTATAATTTGGACAAAATCCACTTTTGTCTCATATTTAGCTCCCATTTATAAATGAAAACATGCAGTGTTTGGTTTTAAGTTCCTCGGTTAGTTTGCTAAGGATAATGGCCTCCAGCTTCATCCATGCTCCTGCAAAGGACATGATCGTGTTCTTTTTTATGGCTGCGTAGTATTCCATCATGTATATGTACCATGTTTTCTTTATCCATTCTACCATTGATGGGTATTTAGGTTGATTTCACGTCTTTGCTATTGTGAATAGTGCTGCAATGAATATATGTGTGCATGTATCTTTATTCTAGCAGGATTTATATTCCTTTGAGTTTATACCCAGTAATGGGATTGCAGGGTCAAATGGTGTATTCTATAGTAAGTGTATTTCGGATTTCTGTGTCAGAGGTGCTCAGCTGTCAGGTACCTGAGGTTCAGGAGCATTCAGAAATTGAGGAAACATTCCTGAGTTATTCAAAAGATTCAAAAAAAAAAAAAAAATCCCAAGAATACTACGGGAAAGGAGGCCATGTTTTATGACCTTAGGTGAATTACGTGGAAATGTCTGGTTGGATACCTAGTGGCACAGCCAGCAATAAACAATCTCACCTTGAACAAAGCAATAAAGCCTGCTTACTCTGTATCCCGGAATGGAAAATACATCTGACATCTAGATATATCAGATTCTGATATTCCTTAAAGCTGAATGGACCCAATTTCAGTAGTTCTCAAAGTTTCTTTTTTGTAGATCTTTTTGCTTTTATTATCTTTAATTGACACATAACAATTATACACATTTATTGGGTACAGTGTGATATTTTAATACAGGTGTACAATGTGTAATGATCAAATCAATATAATTAATGTATCAATCACCTTAAACATTTATTATGTCTTGGTGTTAGGAACCTGTAAAATCTGCTCTTCTAGCTATTTGAAAATATACAATAAATTGTTAATTACAGTTATCGACATAACTGTAATTCCTAGCACATAATTTACTTCAAAGCTCTTTGCAGTTCTTAATGGGTAAGGCTGCATGTCTGACTCAGAAATGGATAGAAAATAAATGCCTTAGCATTTAGAAAACGTCATCAAAATCTTAAGTAGGATGTTCCTATTAAGAAATGTAAAATAATCATCATCTCACTTTTCTGAGGGATAGCTTTTAACAAAAGTGAAAAATCAGAATCGATCTCAATGACACCTTCATAATTTTCTTACATAAATATTAAAAGAGCTGGGTTGAGTATAAACATGTATTTTAAATGTTTTTCTATATTTTAACATTACATTTCCCACAAAACAAATAACTAAACTGTAAACTATTTTTGAAAAATGTTCTCATTTACCATCATATCAGCCTTTTCAATAGAAAACTGTTAATCTAAGGTTTTTATATTCAATACTCAAATATATATTAAATATAATATTTCGTAGAGAAGTACATAATAGATGCTGTTCATCCAGTGATAATAAAAGGATATTCGACTGGTTGCCCCCCAATTCATATAAGTGTAAATAAATGTGAATGTTATTAAATATATACTAAATATATGTTATTAAATATGTATTAAAATAGTTAAAAGTTAGTTGCCCAAAAATAGAACACTAGAACTTATTCCTTCTATCTGGCTGTACTTTGTATTCATTAACAAACTTTTCAGTATCTCCGCCTTTCCCCATCCTTTCTTACCTCTAGTAGCCATTATTCTCTTCTCTATTTCTATGAGCTCAACATTTTTAGCTTCCACGTGCGTGAGAACATGCAGTACTCATCTTTCTGTGCCTGGCTTATTTCACAGCATAATATTAACGTTAATACAGTTAAGAATTGGCACAGAATTTTGTCAAGATGCAGATTGCTCTACAGCTCACTAAAGATTCGTATTCAGTAGGTCCAAAGTGGATCCCAGGGATTCGGCTTTTTAATAAGCCTCTTTGGGAAATGCTGAGGTAGTCTAGGACTAGGGCAGTAGAAATGCTGATCTTGTATGTCTGAGCTAAGGGGCCTGGAAGCTGCAGTGATTTTGCCTAAGTTATATGGAAGCACTTATTCATTCTTAATTTGGAATTGAGAAATATTATAGAAAAAATCTGTAGATATATTTATTATTAAAACATATGAAAAGCTAATGAAATGGAGCCTGATAAAAGAAAGTAATAATCTTTTGAATAAGTGTAGTATATATGATACATAAATCAGAAGATTTTAGAATGTTGTGAACTAGTTAAAAAGATTGGAACTTTCTTTAGTTCTGAGTTTATATTAAATTATTGCTATCCAAGTGGTAATTAGTGTTTTAAAGAAATTTAAGGAGGTTCTAAAAATACCATACAACTAAGATGGTTGTTTTTAGCTTACAATGCTATAAGAGATAAATTGGACTTTGAATTTATTTTAGTACAAGACCTTTTATAATCGTCTTTTTCAAATTTAATAAAGAATCTTAGCTTTTCTATTAAATTGCTGGTCCTGAAATATAGCATAAACAAGATTGTCTTTTAAGAATGCAAAGTAAAAGTTTATTTTTACCTCCTTTTAAGCCTTCCAAACCTCAGTTTAACAGAAGTATACTAATTATTTTTGTGTGGATTAGTTATAACAATACAGTGAGGTATGATGTTATTTTATCCATAACATAAAAGCATTTTGAAATATATTTTGATGTAAATAATACTTTTAAAAAAATACATAAGGTACTAATAACAGGGCTTCCCTTTGGAGAACCTGTCATGAATTGGAAACTGGCATAAATAGAAATACATATTACCGTTTCGTCATAATCAGATCTTTGAAAAATTTGAATTTTTGCCACACACACATATTATCTATAATAAAACCATCGATAAACAAAGGAACACACTTTTTAAAAGAAAGGAAGGCTATATATATATGTTTATTAGGACAATTTGGGCACTCAGCAAAATTCAAAACTTTTCAGAAGCAGAAAATTATCAGTGCTGAATCTATATGCTACATAACTTTCCTCTGGAAAGACAGTACTTGACTTACTAGATGTTGGATATAAAATGAATGTAATTCCTGTCTTGTTTCAAAATATGAATAGTATTGAACTCTATTTATAGCTACCTATATTATCTATCTACTTATTAATAATCTATTTTGCATTTTGGTCTCTGTCTTCTTTTGGCCACTGAGTCATCTACCAGTCTTTAATGAGGGACGTGGATAAAGAATAGAAACCAGTTTTCTTTTTTTCCGAACTCTGAAGAAATAGGTGCTTAAGCCAAGTCTCCTAATAACTAAGTCCCACCTGAAATATCAAGACATTCTTTTAAGTTATCTTTGATTTTCCAGTCAGCAAATACAGTGTTTCCTTCCCATCTGAGTACCATTTGGCAAACTGGAGATAAAGTCTGCAGAATTATTTAGCATTGCATATGTTTATAATTGCTTTTTCAAGGTGATCCAAGTGATTTTAAAGTTTTGTTTATGTGTTAACCAACTGTGGTGGCTGCACTTTATATGGTTATAATGTAGAAAGGCTAGATTTCAACAAATTCAATCTAACAAACTATATGGAGTATCTAAAAATGGAGCATTTTAGTGAAAATTATGTATTTCATTCCTTTAGCTTGTTTGCACTAATAAAATGAGTTCCCCTGGAAATAATTAAAAGTTAATTGTCCAAAAATAAAGTTGGATTTGTTCACTTTAAGAACAGTAGGTACCAAATTGGTATAGAAAAAAATATGATCCTTAGAGGACAAGGAAATAAAAATTTAAAAACAAAAGGCAAAGCTCACAGTTGGCAGAAGAGGGGAGGGATAGCATTAGGAGATATACCTTATGTAAATGAAGAGTTAATGGGTGCAGCAGACCAACATGGCATATGTATACATACGTAACAAACCTTCACGTTGTGCACATGTACCCTAGAACTTAAAGTATAATTTAAAAAATTTAAAAATTGAGTATTGAATATGAAAGGAACATATTCAATAGAACATTAACAGTTTTCTATTGTAAAGGCTGATATGATGGTAAATGAGAACATTTTTAAAAAGCAATTTATGGTTTAGTTATTTGTTTTGTGGGGAATCTAATGTTAAAATATAGAAAGACATTTAAAATACACGTTCATACTCAAGCCAGCTCTTTTAATATTTATGTAAGAAAATTATTAAAATGTAATCAGGATAGTTTTTGATGTTTCGCTTCCGTTAAAAGCTATCCCCCAGAAAATCAAAATATGACTATTTTATATTTCTTAATAGGAACATCCTACTTAAGATTTTGATTGTGTTTTCTAAAGCCCAAAGCATTTATTTTCTGTCCAGTTCTGAGTCGGAGTTGCAATCTTACCCATTAAGAAGACCTGCAAAGAGTTTTGAAGGAAATTATGTTTTAGGAATTCTGTCATTCATGGAAAAGTGCAAGAAATCCAGATGAATCATTCTGTATTATTTTAAGCCAATGTGATCAAGTTAATATATATTATTAGGCAAAACAAAGATAAAGATAATTTAGCATAAAAATAAGATTTACTGGTTGAACAAAGGTCAACATTTTAATTTTCCTTTTCTGGGATATTATAGAAAGCAATTGGCAGATTCTGGATTAATGAGACTAACTTTTTTCTCTTTCCTAGAAAGCCACTTTTACTTTTACCCTCAGTTCTTGAATTTTTTCTTCAATGACACTTCACAGTCAAGGAAGTACTATTCTAATGCTCTGCATGAATCATGGCCTTGGCTGCAACAATTTCTAATGATAGGTTTTCTTAAAGATACACAGATTTTATATTTCTAAAATAACGTCTTCTGACCACCGAGAAGACCTCTGTATTGACCCACGCCTTCATCAGAATTATTCTCCCCTTTCCCTGCACCCCACTAACACATAGGTTTCTTTTGTCACTGCCCAGATTTCCTGCTGCTTTTGCTGATTTTAAATCACAGGGGCCCGGGTGTGTGATGTTCCCCTTCCTGTGTCCGTGTGTTCTCATTGTTGTGGGGTCGGGGGAGGGGGGAGGGATAGCATTAGGGGATACACTTAATGTTAAATGAGAAGTTAATGGGTGCAGCACACCAACATGGCACATGGATACATATGTAACAAACCTGCACGTTGTGCACATGTACCCTAAAACTTAAAGTATAATAATAAAAAATAAATAAATAAATAATCACAGGGACTTTGTAAGAAAGGACAGGAGGGTTGTTTTAAGGGTAAGCCTGCCTTATACCTAGAGATGCTTAAAATATTTATAATAGCTACCTTTTATTTTGTATTTACTATGTGCCACGCATTCCATGAAAGGCTTTACTGCCGCTGAAGTCTATTAATTATTTGATCTAATTCAAACCTTACAATTGCATGAAGAGTTAAGAGTTAGAATCCTTGTTTTATAAATTAAGTAAATGAGAATTAGGAAGGTGGTAAAGCTTACCCGAGGTTATGAAACTAGGAATTGGTGGAGGCAGGACTTAAAATAAATTTTTTGTAGGCTGCATGGATTGTAGAAGAGATGAAAAAGCAAATGGTAAGGTTGAAATTTTTGCTACATGTAGCCTTACCAAGTATGTGCACAGACTGGCTAATCAATCCTAAGCAGTTGTGTCCATCAGGAAAGGGGAAGAAGCCCTCCCTGGCCTACTCTAAATGTTTTAGTAGCTTATGTATACTAACCTCCATTCAAAAATTATTCCAATGGCGTGTTATAAAAGATACATATAAAATTGCCTTTGAAAATAATTGAGGTTGTTTCAAAGTGCATAATTGACAAGGTAGGGTCCTCATAAAAAAGTTAAAACCACAGACTGGACAAAGTAATAAAAATAGCACACAGAGAATTATGACAAAACGATTTCTGAATCAATTAAAATGGCAGGCAGCAAAAATGGTGTTTGAAGAATTTGTTATTTTGCATAGGAAAATTATTTCTGTATCACTTTTTCTGCAACATTTTCTACTCGTAGATCAGAAAGTAGAGCATATATTTATATTTCTACAGCACCCACGTAGAGCCAGACACATGACCTGTGAAAAGAGAGAATAATCTTTGATGTTACATTTTAGAAAAAATGAGCTCAAAATACTTCAGACATTTAAGATTTTAGGGTGCAAACATAAATCTAATTTATCTAAAATAACAAAGTGTACAAGAATGCATTTATAATAAAAGTGTACAAGAACACTTGACGAAAAAGACTGTCTGAAATTGAACACAGAATCTACAAGGAGACCAATGTTGTCTGTGAATGACGAGGATCAGATTAGTCCTCTCTACACCACATGCCTTAGGTTTGTTGTCCCAATGTCCCATTTAGTCGGTGAGTGCCTCCTTCTCTTACAAACATATAATGGTTTGCCGCATAAATTATATGGCCCCCCTCCCTAACACTGTTCTGGTATTCCTGGACATCCTCCAGTCATTCCCTGCTCTTGTCTAACTAAGCTTTTACTTCATTTGGTACATTCAGAACCTAAGACAGAGCTAGAAATTCTACGTTAGTGCAATTATTCTCCATAATGGAATTCTTGTGACACAGACCATATGGCCTATAAGCCCAGAATATTCACTGTATCTGGCCTACTACAGGACAAGTTTGCCAGATAAATGGAGGATACCTAACAAATGTATTGATTAATGGGAAAAAAAAGTCAAACGTGTAATCACAATAATCTAGTTTGAAAAAAAAATTGACTATCTGGTTTTAAGCAGTTTAATGGTGTAAACAGTGATAGTGTGCTATATAAACACTTTTAATGAGTATTATTAAAGGAAACAGCAGACAGCAAGTGAGGGACCAAGTCAGACTGACACAGTAGTGTTTGCAGATGAATAATGGAGATGATTTTGAAGGTGTTGAGTTGATGGGTGTTATAAATGGAAGGAGAGAGAACATGAAGATTCAACACTATATATGCATTTTACATATGCTTGCATAGCTTTTGCTATGAATATTTTTCTGTCTGGATAAAAGGGGTGTGCTCTGAAATTCTAAGTCAGTTTCATGAAAAGCAAATTTTAAGAAAAAACTACAAGTCTAAGAATGCTTCTGTTAACATAAGATGACATTAAGTGTATTTTATGAAGCAGAAAATTGCTTCACACCCAAATTCTTAAAATTTGTTTTTTTTGTGCTGTCTTTAATAAGACATAGAACATTGGCACACATGAGCTGCATAACAGTCTAATGGAATTAGCATTTAGTAATTTGATATTTTGTATGCCTGACAAATCTGATGTAGAAAAAGCAAGGAAATAGGGAAGAACACTGTTTAATGACCAGAACCATGCTTTAAAGTGGAATGAATTTACTAATTCTTTGTTGGCAATCTACTTAAGGACCTGAGCTTGGTGCAATTTTAGAAACTGACCCAGGCAAGCTCACAAATTTATAATAAAGAGGGTATAACAAGAATTTTAAAAGAAAACAAGGCTTTCTTTATATTAAAGGCGCTACTAAATATATATATATATGTAATTTTTAAGATTGTTATTAACTTAGACTTTGAGAGGTGAATTGAACTCAGCTGTGTGTGTGTGTGTGTGTGTGTGTGTGTGTGTGGTTAAAATTCTCGAGCATGAAGTTTTTAAAATATTAAGGGCATCATCTTGGTAACCTTGTAGCAAACTCTGTAAGCCTTGGTAAAGTTTTTCTACTGAAATCAATTTACTTCAACTGGGAATAATCATCCTGAAGAGTTCAGATGACAAAGCTGAATTTACCATAAACTCTAAATATGAAGGGAAAAACAATGTTTTTTGGTCAAAATAAATTAATGAAATTGAACAATGGCTATTTTCAAGTTTGAACGATTACTAGAAGCTAATATAGATTACCACATATTTATTAAAAGATATTCTAGTTTAATCTGGTGCTTAGAAAAGGTATCTCACAAATATGATACCTTTTGAAAGATGTAAAAGTCAATTTCATTAAAGAAATATCTTTTTTTGAGGTAAATTTCTTTTATATATATATTTGTTATACTTTAAGTTCTATGGTACATGTGCACAACGTGCAGGTTTGTTACAGATGTATACATGTGCCACGTTGGTGTGCTGCACCCATTTAAGTCGTCATTTACATTAGGTATATCTCCTAATGTTATCCCTCCTCCCTCCCCCTACCCCCACGACAGGCCCCACTTGGACACAGGAAGAAATACCTTTTAAGAGACAATGTTCTGCTGATTTTTGTGAGCTTTGCTCAGTTACTGTTATGTGGCATTTTACTCCCTTGCATTGCACCTTCTATGGAAAAAGGTGCTTCTCTTCTTGCAGTCTCCTATCAATATTACATTATCATATTTTAAGTGGGCTCATAGTGCTTATCTGAAAGATTGTATTACATTATAAAAGATAATCATAACAAGCCTAGATGAATTAATGGGGTAAAGTGAACAAATTATTTCATAAAATGGTTCTCAAATTGTTATTTTCCTTAAGCAGGAGGAACAGTTTTGAAAAATAAAACTCCAAATATAAAACACACAAGATGAGATCACCTAGGGTGCAGTCTGTGGTCCGGGCTTCACAGCCAAGTCTATCTCTCCTCCACTGAAAGGGCTACCGCAGCCACTGAGAGACTGCAAAACTGATCCTTGAACTCTGGACAGAGCTCGAAGATCACTGATTCATGCATGTTTTCCTGGTTAGAAAATGCTGACCTTCCTAATCCACCCAGACATTCTTTCTGCAGATCATTTCCAAGGACCCAAATCAACCGCGATTAGAAATACTTTGTCTCTTAAACAACGAACGGGTGGAGTGGGTGCAAATCAAACCCGTTTATTTCTCTGGGGCAGTATATTGGTTGCCCTTCTTTGAGAGATGGGGGCAATGATAATGGCCTTCTCTATTCATTTGTTGTTCTTTTCTAAATGTTTATGGTTCAAAAACAGAGTAAAGTTTATGCAAGTTCTCTGAGCAACAAGAAATACTGTCTTTATCCATCTCTCTGTAATTCTCGACACTCCAAATTAAATTCTGGAGCTTATTTGTAGTAAACTAATAAATTAGGAAAAAGATGTTTCTTTGATGAGGCAATTATCTCATCTAAAACAATTTCTAGTTCTGCTCCACAGTCCAACTTCGCTTTCTTGGCAGGACAGAGATGAGTTGATTCATTCATGGTTGATGTTCCTGAGGAAGATAGACAACCCTAAAACACCAGAAGCCATTAAACTGAACAGCACTGAAAAAAATCTATTGGTGACAGAACAGGATTTTACAGAGACACAGCACACCTCAACCCCCAAGATGTTACATTCCTTTTTCCAAGGCACCAACAAAGTAAAAGTTACAGCTCTGTCTTTTCCCCCTTTATGCATGTAAAGGTGCTATTCAAGTATAACGTTTGGTATGAAGTCAAGAATTCTTAAGAAAGGGTGTCCAAAACGGAATCCTGACACTTCCACTTGTTTTATTTGTTATGGGCTGTTTGCTTTGGCAGCTCACAGCCATGGGGAGAGATCTTTTTCTCCTTCTTTCCTGGAAAACTCAACTCTCACTTCCGTCCTACCAAGGTAGCAAAGTTGGATGCTGGAAAGGACCTTTTAGATTTTGATAGAATTCATCTATCAAAAAGAGAAGATTTTCCCTCCCTGTTTTATGACTGATTTCTGTGGATAAAGAGGCTGAAGTCCTGACTTGGAGGATTTCATGTAGATTTTCTCTATATGTCGCATGATAACATCTTATTTTCAATAAGCACTTCCCATAAGCACTTCTCGACCTGTGCTAGGTGCCATGGAGGGTATAGAATAAAATAGCTGACATTTGTTGAGCACCTTCTATGTAAAACACCAAAAGAGTGTCCTGTCTACATTATCTCATTTAATACACACCCAAACCTAGCAAAGTTAGATTTCAAAATCTCTATCTTACTGGAAAAGAATCTCAAATAATAGCTTGCTGTAGATACCACCCAGTAATCTCCAATAGATAGCAGAGAGAGACACCAGCCCCAGTTTTATGCATGCAATTCTAAAATTCATGTTCCTTCCACTAAATAATACATCCTCATGTTTTGCAGTTGTTAAATGGGAAAAAATTTTGAGAAATAGTGTCAAGTTGACGTGAAAGTTGTATAACAGACAATTGTTGAACATGGTTCATGTCAACTATTTCATGTTCAAACAGCATTAGTAACTTGCACTTTTTCCCTCTCCTCTTCCTATTATAGCCATATTAAATGTGGCTTTTTTCTTCTGGAAGTAAAAATGTTGGAAATCACTAATTGGCTTGTTAATCGTTAATTCATGGCTAGAGGATCCATTGTTCTTAGTTCCTGCACTTGAAAAGAAAGTCAGATGTAGCAAGTTGGATGGTTTTTTCTAATATGATGCAATGTGCTCCCAAATTCTTCAGGATGTGCTAATTTTCTGCCTAGAACAAGACTCAGAAGTTGTACTTTTAGTTAAGTGGAAATATAGCAGTGTTGTTTAATGGAATAGTCACTTTTAATCATAGATGCCAAAAGCTATGAAAGTAACTAATTTTACTCTTAGAAATTATATAATAATAAATGTAATCATCTTTTTCTAAAGTAAAATATATGCAACATTTCATTCATGTATACATAATCAGAAGAAACAAAACCATTTACCTAATGGCAATCATAGTCTTCCTTCAAAAACCATACCTCAGCTTCAGATTATTAGTTATCTTTGAAGATCTATGGTGTTTGTTTTTTGTTTGTTTGTTTTTTTGATGGAGTCTTGCTCTGTCAGCAGGCTGGAGTGCAGTGGTGTGATCTTGGCTCTCGCTGTGACCTCTGCCTCCCAGGTTCAAGTGATTCTCCTGCCTCAGCCTCCTGAGTAGCTGGGACTACAGGCACGTGCTACCATGACCAGCTAATTTTTGTATTTTTAGTAGAAATGGGGTTTCACCATGTTGGCCAGGATGGTCTCGATCTCTTGACCTCGTGATCCACCCACCTTGGCCTCCCAAAAGTGCCGGGATTAGAGGCGTAAGCCTCTGCACCTGGCCTTTATTTTTATTTGTATTTTTTCTTGAGATGGAGTCTTGCTCTGTTGCCCAGGCTGAAGTGCAGTGGCGTGATTTCGGCTCACTGCAACCTCCGCCTCCTGGGTTCCAGCTACTCCCCCCCTCAGCCTCCCGAGTAGCTGAGATTCTATGGTGTTTCTAAAGAGGTTGAAGATCTTTCATAAATAAAAAGCCAAACTGTTAAAACATGTTTTCAGCCATACTCTGGTTAGTGGCCCAAGTCATAGTTAAGAACAATCAATGAAGAAATATTTTCCTAATAATGTTGGAAAAACTAGCTTGATTTTAAATGTTAATAGCTCTTGATAAACAGAAGCTTTGTATTCATATTTGTAATTATTAAGCTTCTATTAGATAATAAATTTTCTGTCCTGAAGGTGGGTGCTGTAACCTTGACAGGAGTTCCAGTTAAGAATACTCCTTGATCAGAGAACATTTCCTAGGGAAGGCAGCTTGGGTTGAATATTTCTGAGGGGGTGAGTAGGATGGGAGGGTAAAAGGAATACAGTAAAACAGAAGACAAGCAGCTAAAGTATGTTATGAATCAGAGGGAAATGATTTGGAAAGTAGTTTGTAGAAAGACAATGCAAGGTGTCAGTGAAAATGTTGTGTTTATTAATTGTTCTTTGCGTTTCACTCTCATCTAAACCCCCAGCAAATACCTTCCTCTGGAAATCCTAAAGCCCATCATTTCTTGAGCTCAATATTGACCGACTCTTCTATGACTATAGATAAAAATTGCATGTATACTAATCGCAATGTTTTTTTTAATTTATTTTAAATTTTTAATTTTTGTGGGTGCATTGTAGGTGTACATATTTATGGGGTACTAATCTCAAAAAGAGAAATGTCTGCAACTTTTAACTCTTAGTTATCTACAATTTCCAACTTACTACAAAAATTTATCCAACTCTGGTCATTTAACCCTAAGATATCCTCTGGGTTATAGCTGACTTTGTATTAATGAAATCATTAGCTTTTCAACTTTCCAACATCATAAAATAATTATATCTCTGATGAGGGTTATTATGAGTCTCAACATTTCAATAATTCTGCTATAACCTGATGTGGTTACCTTGTTTTTGTCATATAATCCAGCTATAAGTTGATTTATCATTTTACTTTGCATTCATATAAAGACAGAAGGCAGAAAGCAATTAATGATTTATTCTCCCAAGGCTTCACTTTCTTGGATTCTTAACTTGCTTCTTCACACCAATACAGTACAATGTTGATTAGAAGTGGTGATTGACCATTTTGTCATGTTTCTAACTCAAAGGGAAAACATTCAGTCTTTCACTATAATATATGAGGTTAGCTGTAGATTATTTGTGGATATCCTGTATTATTTATTCTGTGTAGAATTTTAAAACCTCAATAGTTAAAAATCCAGCCAATAGTTAAAATAACTAAAACATAGTCAAATAATAAATCTATTATATGAATACAAATATGGTTTAATTTTAAAAAATCTATTAATGCACTTAGTAGCACTGGCACTGAAGATCACTTGGTCATCTTGACAGATGGAAAAAATATTTGATAAAATTTAACCATTTTTTTAAGTTAACATTAGCAAACTGAGATAGATGATACTTACTACATGCAATAATAAATATTATTTTACAACATAAAAATATACTAAACACTGAAGCCCAAGAAACATTAAAGTAACAAAGAAGGCAAGGATGTGATCACCATTATTATGTAGCATAATTCTGTAATTCTAGTTACAGAAAAAAGAAACATAAGTAAGATATAGGACTATTGGAAAGGAGAAAGTAAAGTTATTATTTGTAGATAAAGGAATCAGTTACTACACGGCAGTCAATAGCGTTCTACGTCAGAAATGACTATTTAATAAATGCAACGATTTAAGCTTCTTAACATTAGCAAAAATAGTTACTAACAAAATTAGTAATATATGGAAATTATATAAGGAGAAGAATGAATATTTAATGAGGCACTTGACTAGCACCTGAATAAACATTTAATGGATGTAAAGTTGCATTTAGTAAGATGTCAACTATTTCCACATCTATTCTGTCAAATTCACAATAGCACTATTATTTGGAACATTAGAATGTGATTATAAAAATTGCAGAGAAGAATTAAATGTGTGTGACTACTCAAGGAAAAAATAAAAATGAGAACAAGGATGGAGGATTTAAAGTCCTAGATATTATTCAACAGAGGATTCTGAGAATGTTAGTCATCTATTTGAGAAAGACAATATGTATTTTTAAATTTGGTTCTAACTTCACTCTATTCTGAAATAAGTTTAAAAGAGTTTAGAGAAATAAACTAAGAAATGAAATAATGGGGTAGCTAGGAGAGAATCTGGCAGTTATTTCTTTAATGCTAATGTAGGAGAGGCTTTTCTGAGCAAAAAAGCAATAAAAGAAATTTTAAAAGAAAAGGTTGGAAAACTTCACTATGTAAGTATACAAACTGCTGTATGGCCAAAAACAAAACAAAAAAAGAATTAAAGGGAAAATTACAGACACATGGTATGTTTAAAAGAGATTTAATGCTCTTAGTGTATAGAAACCTTTGCTTTAACAAAAAGAACAGCCCCATCAAAAGAAATGGGGAAAATAAGTGATTGTACAATTTAAAAATGTAGAAATACAAAGAGTCAATGAACAACTCTTCATCTGACAGAAGATTAATATCCAAATACAAGGAACTCAAACATCCGAATAGCAAAAAACCAACTAAATTAAAAAGTAGGTAAATGACCTGAACAGATATTTCTCAAAAGATGATAAACAAATGGCCAACAAATATAATTTTAAAAATACTCAACATCATTAATCATCAAGGAAATGCAAATCAAAACCACAGTGAGGTATCATCGGACCCCAGTTAGAGTAGCTATCATCAAAAAGATAAAAAGTAACAAACGCTGCTGACAAGGACATAGAGAAAAGGGAACTTTTATACACTGTTCGTAGGCATGTAAACTGGTACAACTGCTATGGATAACAGTATGGAGGTTCCTCAAAAAACAATAGAACTACCGGATGGTCTAGCAATCCCACTACTAGACATTGATGCAAAGGAAGGAAAATCAGTATATTAAAGAGACATCTCCACTCCCATGTTTACTGCAGCACTATTCACAATAGCCAAGATATGGAATTAACCTAGCTGTCCAACAACAGATCAATGGATAAAGAAAATACAGTATATATACACAATAGAATACTGTTCAGCCTTATAAAGAAGGAAATCTTGTCATTTAAAGTAACATGGATGGAACTGGAGGACATTATGTTAAGTGTTTCACTGATTTGAAGTCCAGAACAGACAGTTTAATGCCACATGTTCTCGTTCATATGCAGAAGCTTTAAAAAATAAAAGGTGATTTCATGGAAATAAAATGCAGAACAGTGGATATTCGAGGCTGGGAAGAGTAGGTGAAAGAGGAAGAAAGGGAGAGATTTTTTAAAGGACATAAATTATAGCTAGATAGGAGTAAGTTCTAATGTTCTATTATATATACGATATAATAGATTATAATGATATAGAACTATATAACAATATAGCATATATAGTAACAATATAACTAACAATAACTCTATATTGTAATATAGTTAACAATAATATATATTTTCAAATAGTTAGAAGGAGAATATTCAATGTTCCTAACACAAATGACAAATGTTTGAGATGATGGATATGCTAATTAACCTAATCTGATCACTATACATTATATGTATTAAAACATAACTACATACCCCATTAAATATGTAAAATTGTCATATGTCAATTAAAATGTTTCCTCTCAAAGGATATTTATGGACATGGGAAAATGCCTAGACTATCAACTTGGAAAAGCAAGCTATTACATGTTGTGATTCCAATTAATTGATTAATTCATTGGTACAAGTAAATATACATTAAATAAAGACGAGGTTGAACGTAAAACTAACACCGTCTTAGCATTGGGATACACCTACTTTAGTTTGTTTTTTAATTTTTTTGTAAATTTCTTTCAAAATGGTTATTTTTAAAACCAGCCAGTGCTATTTAACATATACATAGTATTTAGAGTTCAAATTATTTATTGGACAATATTTTTCAAATTGAGCGCTGCAGTTTAGCATTTTCACCCAGTGGGTTACAACCATCATTTTTTAAATGAAATATAATGACATGGAAAATATATCTGTGCTTTATGTGGGTCTTTAGAAAAAAGGAACAAGAAAAAAAGGAAACATTGCAACAAATATTTAGCTTCAATATGTACACACAGATATACATGTAAATACCCAGACACAATGTTAAATATACTTGCTACTATGGTTTATTCTAAAGAGGTTCAAAGACTCTATACGGGAGAAATTTTAATTGAAGATTTCAGAAATCTCATACTTTATGTCGCCAATGCATTTCCATCCACCTGATGCAGGTGAAACCACACTGAAAGTCACTGAGGAATTCAGATTTCACTATTTCTGCAACTGCTGGTTTTTAAAAATGTAACAAGGGCAATAAACCAGCGGGGCTTAACCTTGTGAAATTATTGAAGCTACAATGCTCTGTAAAGAAGGATTGTGTAAGTCAATACACAGCCATACTTGCACTATTTAAAACTCCCTTAGCCAGCATATTTCAGTATGTACTAGCATCACTTAAAAAGTTACACAGGTAGCAAAGATAGAAAATGGATTTTACTGTGAGAATAGTATTACTGCAAGCAAATCAGTCAAGTCTTTAGAGTCAAACACTGTAACTTTTAACTATTTTCAAATGAACGAATACTTCATTTTCTTTCCCATTCTAAGTAGTATTTTAAGAAATTTTTAAAATTTAGAGATAAAATAGATACCAAAGTATCTAATAATCTAGCTAGAGTTGCTGTTTCCTAAACTGGACTTAGTGGATTGTCCCATTGTATAATTGGCTTTCTTTTAATGCATCACAACTTGTATTTCCGTCTACCTTTTTATATGTTTGTCATTCCTGTAAAGCCCTGAAAATGCACAAATAAGGACACTTTGCCCACATCATCAGTGGCTTTTAATCAGAACGATTTCTGAGAAGATTCACCTGTTTCCAGATAAGACTCAATATTGTAGCTTCACCCAGTGTCAACTCTTTGCTATCCTACAGACTCCAAAACTGAAAACAGACTAGTTATAAAGAGGTGACATTCACAGGAAGAAGAACTCCAGCATGCAAAGCCAATTGCAAAAATCATTTTCCTTGTTGGAAATTTTATCAGTGAAAGATAGGATAACAACTAAAAAGTAATGGAAATACCTTTTTAGCCTATTATTTGGAGGAAAGAGAAATAACACATGAATTTTATTTTTTTTTGAGACAGAGTCTCACTCTGTTGGCCAGGCTGGGGTGCAGTGGTGTGATAACAGCTCACTGCAGCTTCAGCCTCTTACACTCAACCTCCTGCACTCAAGCAATCTTTCCACTTCAGCCTCCCAAGTAGCTGGGACTACAGGCATGCACCATCATGCCTGGCTAATTTTTCTTTCTTTTTTTTTTTTTTTTTTTGTAGAGACAGGGTTTTGCCAGGCTACTCAGGCTGGTCTTGAACTCCTGGGCTCAAGAGATCCTCCTGCCTTGACCTCCCAAAGTGCAGGGATTATAGGCATGAGCCACCGTGCCCAGCCCAATATGAATTTTTTTTTAAGCGAGATGACAGAATTGGAAGAATAAAAGTCCCTGATGTTGTTAATGCTTTGTAAATACATACATATTAGGGCTACTCTAGATTCTAGAAAACTAGAGGAAAGATTGAGGCTTTACTTTGGAAAACCTGCACCTCTGCAAGATGCCACATGTACGGATGACTACGTTCTGGAGGTTAGATAAAGTGATCCCAGTTTTCCAACTGAAACCCATCTCTAAAGCAAAGTTCTTGTATTCTGTATATAACTATTCTTATGAACATTGGATTATGATTTCAGCTACAAGTAGCATCAAGATCTTTTATCAGAAGAAAACACACTCCACCTTCTTGCATATTCTAACGATGTAAAACTTCATAAGTGATCCTACAATATTGTCTCTGTAATAGGTTATGAATAGATTCATCGATCATTCCCAAAGCAATATATAATAAATGGTTCAGGCATGAAAATTCTGAAAATTTTCAGCTCAAGATTGTTGATTTCAGGAGAAATGTGTTTAGAAATGTACTTGTCCATTTCATGCCTGAGGCCAACTAGGAGCAAGCATGCCTGTATGGGAAATGAGATACTATTTTTTACTAATTTATAATTTGAAATAAGGATAATTATAATTAACATTTTAAATTTTATGACCATTTTTCAGTTAAACTTTTTCAGTATTTCTAAAGAAAATTATTTTCCCATATCTTACAGCTCCATACTACCAGTTACCTATTTTATGTTATAATAAAACATGTTATTGGCTATAATCATTGCTTTTTATCATCTCATTTAAAATACTGTTGCTTCTTTTTAAAGCATTTTTCCATTTCTTTGATGCCGGAGGATCGTTTTTCATACTTTTGCATACTGTGGCAAGAAAATTTACTAAATGTGCAGTTGACGTTTCCATTAAGATAACACATCCTGATAAATACCCTAAGGCTAAAAGGATCATATAAATCACCAGATAATTCAATGTAATATTTGTCCAAAAATCTTAATAATTTTACAGAGCTTTATTTTTACATACAGAACATAGTTAAGCAAACTACAGTAAATGAATTAAAAATATGACCCACTTTCTGGTTTTATAAAGTTTGATTGGCACACAGTCACACCCAATCTGTTTACACATTTATCTGTGTCTGTTTTCAAGCTACAATGGTGACTAGTTGGGACAGAAGCAGCATAGCCCACAAATCCTACAATATTTACTATCTGGTCCTTTACAAAAAAAGTTTGCCGGCCCCTGATCTATAAACTGATTTCTAATGGGGTCTTAAGATTCTATGTAGTTGCTTTTCTAAATTCTTCATAAATGTATCATTTCGCTGGTGGAATGAAACATGTTCAATTGCTCAGTAAGACAAGCACTTCATTTTTGATCCTGATGTATTGCTTATGTATCTATTTTAACATTTACTCTATTTCCTACGTAGGAATATATTACCCTTGCAAAATAATTACTATTTCTGAAATTCTTTCTACAAAACTGACGTAAGTTAGAGATTTGATGAGATTTATACTTTTATCTCTTGAACTGATACATGCCACAAGCTGGGAGAATGTTGCTTGTTTTCTAGGCTGCCTTATTTAATGGAATTCTCTTAGTATGTTACCTGGGGGCTTTGAAATCAACACACCATTGAAATTGAGTGGAAATTAGTATAATTAATTTGAAGTACTGTATAGCTCTCTATTAATTTGTTTTGGAATTAGATAATGGTGAGAAGAGAATAACTTGGACGTAAAAACATTAAAACCCTACTGAAGTTAGGAGTTCACATTTTATTGAAATCAATTATGTGAGAAATATTTACAAAACCATGTAATTTCTGTCCATTTTGAATAAAGATTTGGCCCTTATGTGAGAGCAACTTAGATTTTCTCTCATAATATTCTATGATATTAATTCCCAAAAATGATGATAAGGGACTTTATATTATAAAACACATTTCACATTAATATGGCACATATAATTAACTCCTAAACATTTTCTAAATCCTGTCTATGAAGTGAAAACCTCATTTACTCATTTTGCTATGATAGTCAGATTTGGTACATGCATACCATGTACCAAAGGTATTATTAGGTATAAAGGTATGATTAGGTATTAAACAAGATAACACTTACTTAATCCTTACTAGACAAATACCGAACTTCTAATCCTTATATAACCTCCCCCACCTCATCTTACAGATGAGGAAACAGGCTTAGAAAGGAAAAATAAGAGTACAACGTTTCAGTTAGAATGAATAAGTTTCTTGAGATATATTTGCACAACACAGTGAGTATAGCGTATTGTATCTTTTGTATTTTTGTATATTTTTGCTGTACCTATCTATTATATATTGTATATAATGACTATATTGTATATATAGTGTAGTGTATGTTTCAAAATTGCTTAGAGGGTAAATTTCAAATGTTCTCATCACAAGATCAGTATCTGAGATGATGGCTATATTAATTAGCTTTATGTAATCTTTTCACATTGCATACATATATCATAATATCACGCTGTACCTCATAAATATATACAATTATAATTTGTCAACATGCAATACAATCATTCAAAAAAAAAAGGAAAAGAAAAATAACTTGTCTAAGATCACACACCATTTTTGTGTCCAAGCCAAAATACTAATTCAAACAATTAGATTCCAAAGCCTCACTTTTAATCATGTTCTCCTGAAAGCTTTGTAAGATAAACTCAAAAGCAACCAATTGTAGTATAATAGTGGACATTTGCACTTGGTGTTGGGGGTCTCTGAGCAAGGGTTGCTGAATCTGCTGGGTGGAAGGAGAAGGAGCTGTTTCTTGGAGGAGATTGGGGTTGATTTGGATTGAGTTTGCCAGTTGGGTAAGCCAGCCATATGTAATAGTGTGTTCAAAGGTAGAGTCATGAAAGAGCATAGCACCTTTGGGGAAGGGAAAACAATTTGCTGTGCTTAGAGCAAAAGGAGGGTATGAATGGGTTGTACAGCATGGGCTACAGGAATGAGCAAGAGGCCTGAATATATTGTAGAGGAGATCAGTGTGGTAAGAATCCCCTGAAGGTATTTATTTACAATAAAAATTGCTGGGTTCCAATTGCCATAGAATCTTATTCAGTTAGACCTATGAATTTGCATTTGGACAGGCATCCCAGGTAATTCCAATGTGGGAGAGCCTCTTTGTGAATCACCATTAAAAATGTTGGAAAACAATGTGCTGGATAGTGACATGGTTAATGTCATTGTGCTTTAAAACACACGCACGCACACACACACACACACACACACACACACACAGCAGCTCAGCGGGGACAGGAAGCTGTTCTCAAAAGTGATTTTGGTTTGTTTAGAATTCAGAAATAATATAAAGGTGTGTTTTGCTAGTGGTTTATACAACTCTCTCTCTCACACACACATTCTCGTGCTTATAATTGCTTTTCGATGCTATTTAGATTACTGGCCTCTAAAAAAATGCTAAAATGGCTGGATCCAGTTTTATTCATTTTTAAGGCACTATATGCTACAAAAAAAGTATGGGCTTTTCAAACCAAATCTCACTGTTTTGCCATTCGCAGTCCTTTCCATTCTAGCCCTTAGTAAATTTCAATTAATAAGAAATTATTGTCTTAAATAAATGATGAATTACTTAAGTGATTCATATTTTCAGTAGAACTTAATTCACAAAACATAATTGGGGGATTAATTAATAAATCAAGCAAACTGCATTTCTGCACTTTTCCCTGGGATTAATTTAATAATTTAAAGGACTAATTATTCCAAGGTAAAATTTAAGTTGATATGCAAATTTAAGATTTGGCACCGTCTTGTTAAAATATAAGGTAAAAGTTTGTATGTCCCATTGGCTTTGGATACATTTGAAACAGAATAAGTGAAAACAAACCATGCTTTAAGAACGATCTGTTCCATTGAATTACTTCTGGTTATGGTCAGGTGGCTCCCAAGAAAATGTTTTTTTTTTTTCTGTAGAAAATTGATACATCCCCATCTTCCAAAACAGAATGTCAGTACATTCTTCAATGTTTAAACAAACTTGAAAGGAAAATACAAGAGGGAGCACTCATCTAACTCATCTGGAATTAAATAGACGCCACACGTCAAAATCTCATTGGGTAACCAGAGATGGCCTTGACCAACTGGGGATTCTCAAATTTAGGATGCCAAATCCCATACTGTTGTTTACTCCACACTTAAGCTTGTTCAACACAGATGGTAGGCATAAAATAGCTTAACTTCAATGGATCATACCCTGAGAGAATGAGAGAGATGGTCTTATGTGTTGACAGGAGGGTTGTTTTCACATTCCAGTTGAATTAAATTACACTTGTTCATCCCATGGTGCATAATCTCTGGCAAGGATTCTTAGAAAGAGCTATCATGTGGACTCATTACGAAACAAGTTAAAAATAATAAAAAAAAGAAAGATTGCAAAGTAATGCTTTGAGCACTGTAAGAAAATATAAGGCAAAAGTTGAATAGCTTCCATTTATTTTGAAAAATATATAGATATCTAGAGTAACATAATTAACATGGATTTTTATATATTATATATAGATATATCAATCCATTTTTCACACTTCTGATAAAGACATACCTTAGACGGGTAATTTATAAAGAAAAAGACATTTAATGGACTCACAGTTTCCCATGGCTGGGGAGGCCTCACAATCATGGTGGAAGGCAAAAGGCACGTCTTACATGGTGCAGACAAGAGAGAATGAGAGCCAGTCAAGAGGGGAAACCCCATATAAAACCATCAGATCTTGTGAGACTTATTCACTACCATGAGAACAGTATGGGGGAAACTGCCCCCATAATTCAATTATCTCCCACTAGGTCCCTCCCACAACACAGGGAAATTATAGGAACTAAAATTCAAGATGAGATTTTTGCGGGGACACAGCCAAAGTGTATCGTATATGTTTATATGTTAACATTCAAGGGCAATGTATATCTTTAATTTCAACGGACTGGCAAAAGTAGTTTGAATTTCTCATATGAAAAAGATATTATGTATCAGATATAGTGGATAATATCATCGATATAAGACCCTAGCTTTCAAACGTTCTCAACTAAGTTTGGTAATTAAGACATAAGTATCAGGGGAAATTCAGGCAGATATCGGGGGAAATTCACCACCGATGTTTCATGTAGTTTCTTTTCTATTTTCCCTACGTGTCAGCCAGTCTGAGAAATAAAGGGACAGAGTACAAAAGGAGAAATTTTAAAGCTGGGTGACTGGGGGAGGCATCGCATGTCAGCAAGTTCCGTGATGCCCCCTGAGCGATAAAACCAGCAAGTTTTTATTAGTGATTTTCAAAAGGGGAGGGAGTGCATGAATAGGGTGCGGGCCACAAGGATCACATGCTTCACAAGGTAATAGAATATCACAAGGCAAATGGAGGCAGGGCGAGATCACAGGACCACAGGACCAGGGCGAAATTAAAATTGCTAATGAAGTTTCAGGCATGCATTGTCATTGATAACATCTTATCAGGAAACAGGGTTTGAGAGCAGACAACTGGTCTGACCAAAATTTATTAGGCGGGAATTTCCTCATCCTAATAAGCCTGGGAGTGCTATGGGAGACTGGAGCTTATTTCATCCCTACAGCTGCAACCGTAAAAGATGGCCATCCCTGAAGCGGCCATTTCAGAGGCCTACCCTCAGGGACGCATTCTCTTTCTCAGGGATGTTCCTTGCTGAGAAAAACAATGAGAACACATGGACACAGGAAGGGGAACACACCGGGGCCTGTTGTGGGGTGGGGGGAGGGGGGAGGGACAGCATTAGGAGATACACCTAATGTTAAATCATGAGTTAATGGGTGCAGCACACCAACATGGCACATGTAACAAACCTGCACGTTGTGCACATGTACCCTAAAACTTGAAGTATAATTAAAAAAAAAAAAAAAGAATTCAGTGATATTTGTTTTTGCTTTTGAAAGAAGAGAAATATGGCTCTGTTCCACCTGGCTCACCAGCAGTCAGAGTTTAAGGTTATCTCTCTTGTTCCCTGAACATTGCTGTTATCCTGTTCTTTTTTCAAGGTGCCCCAATGTCATATTGTTCAAACACACATGCTCTACAAACAATTTGTGCAGTTAACGCAATCATCACAGGGTCCTGAGGCGACATACATCCTCCTCAGCTTATGAAGATGACAGGATTAAGAGATTAAAGACAGGCGTAGGAAATCACAAGGGTATTGAGTGGGGAAGTGATAAGTTTCCATGAAATCTTCACAATTTATGTTCAGAGATTGCAGTAAAGACAGGTGTAAGAAATTATAAAAGTATTAATTTGGGGAACTAATAAATGTCCATGAAATCTTCACAATCCACATTCTTCTTCCATGGCTTCAGCCGGTCCCTCCGTTCGGGGTCCCTGACTTCCCGCAACACATAAGTACATGCGATTTTAATAAAAGAGAAAAAAATTAAAGTAAGATGTATTCACAGCAATACAGTAGCCCCCCTTCTCCAAGACCTTTAGTGGATGCCTGAAATCAAGGCTAATACCAAACCCTATATACACTATGTTTTCTCCTGTACATACATACCCATGATAAAGTTTAACTTACAAATTAGACACCATGGAAATTAACAACTAGTAATGAAATACAACAATGATAAGAATATAGTATAATAACAGTTATATTAATGTGATCTTTTCCTCTCTTTCTTAAAATATCTTATTGTAGTGTACTCACCTATTTTCAGACCATAGTTAACCATGGATAACTGAAACCTCCTAAAAGGAATGACTATGGTAGCAATGCTTTATCAGAATGTGCTCTGGATAGTAATTTCTGGGTCTTAGAAAATTATTGGGCTGTGTAAGAGTAGGTAGGGAAGACAGAAAATTATTCCAGTCAAGGAAGACAGTATGAGTGAACAAAGTCTAATTAACATGATGCTTGCTAAATTAGATCTTTTAGACATGACCTATTTCTAGTGCAATTGGGTGTCCCCAAGAAGATACTCGGGTTCCATGATTCACTAGAAAGACTCATAGAACTCAGAAAAGCTGTTCTACTCAAGGTTGCCACAGGAAAAAGAGATGAGTTAAAATCAGCAAAGGTGAAATGCACGTAGGGTGGAATCCAGGAGAGACTAGTACAAGTTGCCAGTTGTCTTTTCCCAGTGGAATTACACAGATAGTACTTAATTTTCCCAACAACAATGTGCAATAATACAAAACAAGTACTGCTAGTCAAGGAAGCTTACCCAAGCTTGGTCTCCAGGGCTTTTATTAAGGGTCCATTCATCAGGATAGAATGCTCTTGTGACTAATCTTATCTTCCAGTCGTCAGCTCTCCCAAGGGTCAAACTGTTACCGCATGGCCCAGGGTCCCAAGCAAATGAAGTCAGATATTCACAATAAATCAAATTGTCAGCATAAACTATCTGCATGGCTCAAGACCCGAGGTAGACACTCTTAATAGGCAGGATAGTCCAGGAGTTTAGAGGTTACTTCTCAAGAGCAAGTCAAGGGCCAGTCTTTTTTTTGGAACATGCAGGGTCTGAAAACCCCACAACTGCCATGTTAACATTTTACTGCACAAAAGAGAAAGAGTTTGTGTGATGGTGGGTCTTGAATGAATGAGTGAAATGAATGAATGAATGAACCTGAAATCATGAAATACAATATTTGCAAAAAAAGTATGTATTTATTTGTTTTAATGATGAGAAAAAAAATACAAGGTAAAAGAAAATCCACTTCATAGAATAGCAATTGGTCTTATCTTTGTGCAGGGATCTAGGTATTCCGTACAGTGCAGTTTGCTTTAACAGTGATTTGGCTGCCATGTGCTATCCTAACAGTGACGCCCTAAGGAGTGAGTGATTACTTAGCAACCCTCTAAATATTTCACTGCTTCTCCAGTTGCGAGTTCTATAGAAGAGTTAATGTTATGCTAAACTGAAAATGTGAGAATGAACTACCTACTAATCTTTTACTTTTAATTTCTGTCCACCACCCTGCACCCTATCCTTCCTTTTCTGAACTGCAATGTGATCTTCTTTGAAGATGTTCCAGTGGATTTGATCGTCATCGGCAGGACTGGGTGGACAGTGGATGCCCTGAAGAGGTACATATGCTTTATTGTGACAGAATCCTGGGACCAAGATGTCATATATATGTGTTTTAACTGTTAATAATTTTTATTCAACATTCATGTGCTAAAACTTAATGAAAGGAGAATCCTTCTATAAGCCCAATGTCTGCACATATTAGGGGTTCAATAACAGCTGGCTATTTTTGTTAAATTAGATAACATTTTCATTACATTGTAGCAACTTGCTACAACCCCTAATATATGCAGACATTGTGCTTAACTATTTATATGTATTATCTCATTTCATTATCATATTCATTCTATGAAGAACAGTGCCTGCACTGTCACTACCCCCATATTACCAAGTAGACAAAGGGGAGAAGTGAGGGGAGCTTGTGGGGAGGGGTGGAGTGTGGGTTCTTGGAGAGTCGGGTAAGTGGCTATGGAATAGTAGGGCCAGGATTGGAATCTCTATGAGCAAAGAGGAGTTCTCTTAAATGCTTGCTATTTTTCTAGGATGTACAAAACCATTGTTCCTCTTTGTAATTCAAACAGCAAGACCAATGTTATTGTGGAGGGTGGAAGACTGCGGCAAATTGATGTGCTGTAATAAACGAGAAATTGTATAACATTAGTTGGCATAGAGAGATGGTATAATGTTAACTCTGAGGGAAACATGATAGAGACAAGGACGCAGTGAAGTCATGTAAGCAGTTGGATACCAGAAACAACTTTAACCCGTTTAAAAGCTTTGCAGTGAATTGCATTTATACTATCATTTCAAGATCATATAAAGATATACTATAAAGTTTGTGAAGAAAAGCATTTACTTCTTCTCCCTTCATTAAGTTTTGGGGTATGAATTTTGAATTAAAACTGCTAACAATTACAAAAGTTTTTTATTTAGCAAAGCAAGTCATGCTGAAATGCTGTTTTAAAAACTATTTGTTCAGTGGTTACTTAGAGGCTTTTTTAAAATTCATTTTGGGGGGGGCATGTCTCATAAAGATCTTGAGCAATACATTTTTGAAAACATTCTTGAACTTTAAATGCAGTATTGCCAGTGTAGCTTTAACCAACCTTTTGACATTTCATTTAGGGAATGACAGCAGTGTGTGCTCATCCATCTCACCTCACTTATCTAATAATGTAGTTCAAAAGAGTATCTATTGACAAAGCCATAGTTCTGTTTTGAGACAATCATTTCTTTCATATAATCAGTTATCTCAATATAAAATGTTGAAAATTAATATCTCCATATGTGTAAAGATTGAGAATGTAATTCAGATATATATTTTTTCTCCCAAATTTGGTTTATCTTTTCATTTTCTCTATGATTTTATTTCACTAACATTAATTATCAATTTAATCTGTCAAATGTATCAATCTTTTATTTTTATGATGAGTTTTATATGCCTGTGCATCCTGTTTTAGAAGAATTTTCCTACCAAATTTCATCTAGGTGTTATTTTTGTGTATTTTTTTCTGAATGTTTTAAAGCTTTGTCTTACACATCAAAATCTATTCCATTTGGAATTGGCTTTTATGTATTATATAAGATAGAGATTCAGTTTCGTGGGGTTGTTTTTCTTGATGCACAGCCAAATTTCAAGCACCATTTGTTAACTGATCCTTTCTTTTGGCAATATCTTGCAAAGTCATCTCTTTTATGTATATTTTCTGGGCTCTCCTCTTCTAAAGCTCCGTCAGTACTTAGATCAGTGTCCCATTGTATTAATTACTATTGTTTTATAAGAAATCTTACTATATACAGGACAAATCTCCTTACTTTTTCTTCCTCACAAGTGTTTGGGTATTTTAGGGCTTCTGTCTTTCATATAAATTTTAGACTCACCTTGTCAAGATCGGTAATCCATCAATCAATACATCTTATTAACATTTTATTGGAAATACATTAAATTATGAATTATATCACATTTACTAATTATAGAGGCTTTTAAAATTTACCTTTTTTACTATTGACTTCTAGACTAATTGAGTCATCATCAGAGAACACGTTATGATCTTTAAAGTTGATTGGAAATTTTTCATGAACTAGTACATGGGCGTTTTGTACAAAGGGTCTATGTGTGTTCAAGAAAAATGTGTGTTTTCTTGTTGGTTGGGTGACAAGCTTGATAAATGTACTGTTCAGCTATACTTCTCCACTCTCTTTATTTTCACCTTCTGACTTCTTTGAAAGCTTGATGTTTTAATCTTTTCCTCATATTTTTAAACCTCTATTATATGTAATCTGTTTCCTTATTACTCTGTGCTGTATTTGGGGCAATTTCTTGAGATGTATTTACCAGTTTATTAATTCTCTCTTCATCTTGTTTAATGTTCTATGTAATCTACTTACTGAAGTAGAAATTCCAACAGACATATTTTTCCTATCTAAAATTTAAATTTGACACTTATTACATCTGCCAAGTATTTTATAGTTTCATGTGAACCATTCATTTCTCAATTTTATCTTTTATGATTTTAAATATTCCGTGTATGATTTTTGTATATTCCATATTGGATGATCCCATTATCTAAAGTTTTGTTGATCTAAATAGTGTGGTCATTGTTTTTGCTGAGTCTTTGTCAGACAGCTATTTTTTTTTCTTTTTTAGTGTATGTTTGTCTGATCCTACTCTAAGACCTAAATAGGTGATGTTTTCCACCAAAGAAATTTTTTTTTTTTTTTTTTTTGAGACGGAGTCTCTCTCTGTCGCCCAGGCTGGAGTGCAGTGGCGTGATCTCGGCTCACTGCAAGCTCCGCCTCCCGTGTTCACGCCATTCTCCTGCCTCAGCCTCTCTGAGTAGCTGGGACTACAGGCGCCCGCCACCACGCCCGGCTAATTTTTTTTTGTATTTTTAGTAGAGACAGGGTTTCACCGTGGTCTCGATCTCCTGACCTCGTGATCCGCCCTCCTCGGCCTCCCAAAATGCTGGGATTACAAGCGTGAGCCACCGCGCCCGGCCAGACCACCAAAGAAGATTTGATGATGGGATCCTCAGGATTTTTGGGTTACCATAAGTTCTGCCCTAATGTGAGGAGGAAAAGTTCAGATTTTTCTCCCCTGTCTACTGCTGCTGCAAGGCTTGTTCTCTTTAGAGCGATATTGATTTTGGATTTTTTTCCTCAGGGCAAATTCTGCTCTTTTAACTTCCATTAATATATACAGCTCTTACTGTCTTTATAGCACATAGCTTTTGCTTTGTTTTATTTTTTGAGTGGGGAGGGGAATAAACAATGGAAAGGCACCACTGGGATATTCTTTATCTCCTGCAAATCCTAAGGCTTTAAAATTCAAGTTTTATTCAGAATCTATTTGTTTTGCAATAGGAGGGCTATTTAGTTCCTTAGTCTGCCGTTACTGCCAAAAGCAATCTGAGTCTAGGATTTTACCTTAAACGTAGGGTGTTTACTGAACATTAGATCCTGTTTACTGAATATTAGATCCTGTTCATTGACAATAGAAACACAAAGAGAGAATAATATATGGCAAGTTCCATTCTATACTCCTTGAGTTTGAGATGTGTGTGACATTCACATGCATACACCTGGTCAATAGATGACATTATGGGCATGAAATCCAAAAGATGAATGTGGACTGGAAATATAGATTTATGAATAATAAACATAAAGATGTTCATTGCAGTCATGGGTGTAGAAGAGATTGCAAAAGATAACGCGTAGAATGAAGTGACAGAGCAAGAATGATCCATAAGAACCACCCCAACACTCAAGGAATTGACATAAATAAAAGGAAATCAAGATGGAGTTGTGAGGAAGGTGTCAGAACATTGAGGAGAGGGTATGTCACAGAAACCAAAACAGGGGAGTGGACATCTGGACTATAGGCTGATGAGGTGTCAGTAGGACGCCATGGAAGATGTTGGATATTTAGCTAGGGAGGTATTTGGAAACACTGGTACGAGAAATTTCAACTCAGTTGGATTAGGTAAGAGCAAGATTGTCATAAAAGGGAAAGCTGGGAGTCTGAGAAGACCAAGGCAGACTGATCTTTCTGGAAATATGACTGTGTATGAATGGAGGGAAAGCAGTATAATGTCAGGATGCATTGGGGAGAAGAGGGAGGACTGGGTTTGCAAAATAAGATTAGGCATGCTTGTGTACCTTGAAGTGCTGTTGGTAAGAAGCCAGCAGAGAATTAGAGGTGGCAAATATTGTAGAGAAAGGACTATGATCACATAAGCAAATTCACAATACCTGTGAAGGTGAGCTGAGTTGAGCTAGGACATAGGTTGAAAGAATGGCTGTAAGGAAAGGTCCCCATCCATTATCACAAAAGGAAAGAATAGGTCAGCCCAGAGTCAAGTAAGTATGCTGATTCACTAAGAAATTTGAAGAAATCTTCCTGATCATGCCTCTTTATCAAGGAAATGGGAGGTGAACCCAAGGAGTAAAACTGGGAGAATAATGATGGGATTGCAGTTTTAGGTAAAGTGGAGACAGCTTGAAATTCATACTGAGCATAATGGGAGAGGTGATTAGCAAGGCACAGCAATGCTGCCAAGTGGTATGCACGGCCCTGCTAAGGATGCAGGAGATGAGTTTGTGGAGCCCCCATGGTGGGTCTGTGTGATTATTCTCCAGCTGTGCCTGGCTTTGGAGCAGGCTGGGAAAAGGCAGATCTTTTCTTTAAAGGTGTTGTAGAAAAAAACTAAAAAAAAAAAAAAAAAAAAAAATAGAGCAAGATGCTTGAAGCTATTGAAATGAGAGGTTGAAGTAATGGGGGGAAAAGATACTAAAAAACAAAATCATTTTGCTAGGCTTTCTAAGTAGTCAAAGAATAAGAAGAATTGGAGTTCACAGATACAGGGATAGATGGAAAAAGGATAACTGAGCTTATGATTTCAGATCTAAAACATTTTCCACTACAGATATAGTCCAGGGTGTGGGGATGACAACTAAAGTGGTATCTGAAAGGAAATAATTAGATTAATGGGGCTCAGGGGTGCAGGAACTGGAATTTGGGGAATTAAATGAGACCCTAGTATGTTTAGACTTGAAGTGGAGAATAAACCTGTTCCATATCCTATTAATGAAAAGGAGGCTGTCTCAGGAAGTCTTCATTAACAAGGGGAAAGGCACCTAGCGCTCCATTAATGATGAGAGAAGTTTAAGAATGATATTTATTTAACAATAATTTTAAAATGTGGGATGAGAACCACTCATGTCCAGAATAGTTATTTTCTACTCAAGGCCCACCCGAGAGAGGCAGTCCATTGAGGAACAAAAGGTGGATAGAAACACCGACTTCTAAGCTGTAAAAGTTTGGATGTTGGAGGTTGTTCCCAGTGAAGGTTGTAGGATTTATTTTCACAAATTAAAAATAAAAAATTCAGTATGTCCCATTTCCTGATGTTTTCAATATAGCTCTGCTAAGAGGAAGATAGGCTGAGTGATTACATGAGTTCTGTTCAATCCTTTGCTTATGTGGTTTTGAATATTTCATAAAGGAAAACAAAATTTTAGACATTCATTTAACTTGTGACAGATGATTTTTGAAACAATGAAGTAGTATGGGGAAGTTAGCAAATATTTCGGATTTAGCATTGTCAGTTTGATACGAAAGGAATACACTTTTTCTCCAAAAACCTGAGTATGTTTTAAACCTTATCTTTATGCACATGTTTTTCTTCTAGTATAAATTTTCCCTTTTGACAGTGTGTCTTTTATAAATATACCAGTGTAAAATTTAGGGCAAGATAAACAGTAATATGAAAGCTTAACAGCAGTAAATGATGAAACCTGAATATCTAAAAAGGGAAATGCCTTGTTACATCCATCTTTTTCTCTTTCCTGTTTTATAAACTTCATAAATTAGCAAAATCATTAATATAGTCTTGTGCAAAAGTAATTTATTCCCTGTCTTGATGTGAGAGGCTTTTGTGCTTTACAGCCCAGCTTCTCTGATGTAAGTTCTAAAAATAGATTCGTGATCACTCCATTTGTTTTCCTTTTCATTTCTCTTACTAGTCAAAAGAGAAGATGTGCGAGAATACAGAACCAGTGGAAACTTCTTCTCGAACCACCACAACCATAGGAGCGACAACCACCCAGTTCAGGGTCCTAACTACCACCAGAAGAGCAGTGACTTCTCAGTTTCCCACCAGCCTGCCTACAGAAGGTACCCAAGAGATAGTTGGCTTTTTTTTTTTTCCCCCTGAAGGAAGGAAAAATCACTGTGTTGACATGTACTGGAGTAGCTCCTACTCTCTAGATCTCTCTAAAGTTGTTCTTTGGCAAACTGGATTTCTAGGGGATTTCCAAAGGGGAAAAAGACAAAATTATTATGAACGAAAAGTAAATGCTGGGATTCTTTTAATGCACTGTGCCTTTTTTTAAGACATAGCTTTTACCGTTGATTCTGGCTTCTTGTCCTCTCCTTCCTAGAAAAGAAATACAGATTTCTTCCTATGTGGCTAAATTTTGTAGTAAGCAAATCCAACTTCACAATCACAGGTTAGAAAGGCAAAATGCATATAAAATGTCCATTGATTCTGGATTCTGAACAATAGATAATTCTATTCATATATAATTCTAATGTTTTCCAGAATGCAGTCAGTAAAATATGTTGGTCTATAACCTATACAGAAACACTGTATGTGTCATAGAAATTGTCCTTGAAAACAACAATTTCCTCTTCTAGGGAAGGCAGAAATACTAGAGAGTGTTAATGCTTGGGCACAGCTCAGGAGGTAGAAAGTGTATTACCCAACATACAATAATTTTCTATTCTGAATGATACCACCAGCAGGGAGTGGGCAGAAACATAAGACTGGCCACGAATCAGGTTTGAGGGGGATAAATGGGTCTTACTTGTTTATTGTTATAAGCCTCACTTTCTTTGGCTTGGATGAAAAATTAAATAAGGAACTTTTTCTTTTAATTGGAATTTAATTTGACATTATAAGGTGAACTGTAATAAAGTGGAGTGGAGGGCAGCTGCTAAGTGCATTTTACTGCTTTTGAAAGCAACATTATTTTTTAATCCATATTATTTTGGATTATTATATTAAAGCCCACAAAAATATTCCTGTAATTTAAACCCTACCCTTTAGAGTGAAATATAACCAGTAAAATAAAAAAGCACATCCTACGTTTTGTTCAGTCAGGATAAGATCTCTTTATATAGAATTTTGGTCATCTTTTCTAGCAATGGATAAACATTTAACTTTTGGAGTTAAATTTGTAAATATTGACAAATCTTAACTATCACAATTAATTTGGATTTCCCTTGATGCTGATTTTTAAAAATGAATAAATAAGGTCATAACTATAAGTTCTAATTACAATAAGTGACTTTAGAGATTTAAAAATAGCTGTATTTTATGTTTTAATTATTACTGCTTACTTTTCTTGTAGAACTTAAGGATCATTCAAGATGTTACCAAAATCTTGACATTACAATCTCTGTAGGAAATTTTAGAACTACATCATGTAAAGCAAGGACTTGCTCTCATTGCACTAGAAATTACCACAATAAATTATCAAAATCTAGTCATGTTCCAACCAAGGCAGTTAGTAGACAATTACTAGTCATGAGATTTATGCTCCTTTGAAATCAATCCTTTTCTGTTATAGTAACTTTGAATTTCTCTTCCAGATGATACCAAGATAGCACTACATCTAAAAGATAACGGAGGTAGGAATTGACACTTTTCTTTCATAAACATTTTTTAAATATGAATTCATTTCATTTATTTTAATATGAGAAAGGCCATATGGGCTTCTAGATAAAAGGTGAGGTTGTGTTGTATTCTCTGTTGGCATTTAACATGGGAAGGAGTCAGTGGGTTGGCTTGAAAGTGAAATGAAATCCTCATCCTTGTGTTTGTGTATAAAACTATGTGACACCAATTCCCAATGATAAAGTGGAAAATTCCACCACACACCTTGCTATTCTTTGTTGGTCTAGTCTTTGTTGTATTATAGTGGTGTGTAGTTATCTACATAGCTACGGGTATTGGGTTCAATTGTATTTCACTAAATTGTCTGCTCGGTCAGCACCTTCTATGCATAAAATTAGAAATACAGCAAGTATGAAAATATATTGTCCTAGGTCTTTTTATCAGCTCTATGAAGCAAATAACAAAACTTAGATATCCGAAAGAATATCTTGTTGGTAACATACTTAAAGGTTTTCCAAGACAATTTAGAAATATCTATAATGGTACTGGAAAATTTGAGGGAAAAAACTTTTACTGAAACAATATTGTGAATGATATTGACTATGTTTTTAGAAATAGATCTTTTTCCTTTTAAACTATGTTGGCTCATGTATGCTGGGTCTTAATAAAAGAGATTTTCATTAGTAATTTTTTATTCAGCTCAGGGAAAGGGTGTCCTCTTCTTGGCAGCATCTTTATGTAAATGTGAGCACATTGTGACTTTGATCTGGGCATGGTTTTGCCTTTAAAGCTCTAGATGATTTCTTGAGTAAGTCAAAATCCAATATATACATGTTAGGCATGTTTTTCTCTATAATGGTAGAGAATAGTTTCAAAATCCCTCAGTTTAGGTTAACTAGCTAGTACTTCTGTGCCTTTTTAGGACATTGTTTATATCTATATATGTCTTTAGAGTTTATATCAATCTGTCTGAAAGAGAGACCAGTTAGCCTGTTCATAAATACCATTATTATATCAATTTCCCATTGTCTTGCATCATTTTGTAGTGTTTTATTTCATTCATTTCTTATTCATCATTGTATTAATGCAGTAAGTGGATAGTTTTAGAAATGATCATCTGTGAAATATATTAAAATCTTAGGGCGTAAAGGGACTTTAGCAATCCTTCAATTCAGAATTTCTCAGGGGAGGATGTTAGTAGCATGTGGACATAAGCCCTATGCTGGGGTTACCTCATTTTGAGGGAAGAGACGGGGTATAAAGTTAATGGAATGGGGGAAGAGTCCCCAAGAGACTTCTCTTTTACTTGTTTCATTTAAATCTTAATATGGGTGGTCATTATATGTATATTTGTTAGATTTTTCTCTATACTTTCTCTCTCATTCCTTTCTTTCCTTCCTTCCCTTCCTTTCCTTCTTTCTTTATTTTGTTTATCTAAAATATTCTATCCTGCTAATAGGAAAAAACAAACAAAGGATTCTTGTGATCGAATAAGTGTGAGAGACTCTGGAAGAGAAAAATTAAAGAAATTTCCCTGCTGGAAAACTGATCATTCATTCATTCCTTGATTTCTGCTCAATCCTTGCTAATTGCCAAGCATTGTTGCTGGCTTGGGGCTACAGAAGTGAACAAGGCTTAGACAAATCTCTGCTTTGAGAGAACATGCATCCTAAGTAATCTTCAAGACGGTTATAAAGAATTCATACTGGCATGTCTCCACTGCTTGCTCTTAACACTTTTTTTTTTTTTTTTGAGACAGATTTTCACTCATTGTTGCCCAGGCTGGAATGTAGTGGCACGATCTCGGATCACTGCAACCTCCGTCTCCCGGGTTCAAGAGATTCTCCTGTCTCAACCTCCTGAGTAGCTGGAATTACAGGCGCCCACCACCACGCCTGGCTGATTTTTGTATTTTTAATAGAGACGGGGTTTCATCATGTTGGCAAGGCTGGTCTTGAACTCCTGACCTCAGGTGATCCGCCCGTCTCGACCTCCCAAAGTGCTGGGATTACAAGCGTGAGCCACCATGCCCAGCCAACACTTTTTTTATGAGTAGTATGTCATGCACTTAACGTTTTATGGAATATACTTTGATAAAGAGTTGTCTAGAACGTTACCAATTATCCCAATGAAAATACTTAGTTTTGTTTGAGCCATCAAAGAATCATAAAACTTCGAAGATTTTCTTAAAGCAGTGCCTTATGATGCTAAGAAATTGTTAAGTAAATCCTATGATTTAAGCATAGGATTTTTGGTATACTAGAGAGTCAGCTGTTGGATTCTCAGATGATATTTACATAATTGATATGCAGCAGGCATTCATGAGAATTCCAAAATATCACAATTAGACTTCAAACTCTTTTTATGTCTATGGTTGTTAACAAAGCACTTTTCTTGAAAACATTCAAGTGCAGTTAGAACAGACCAGCCTGACTAATATTAAGATAAATCGTTCTTCAAAAGGGTACTTAAGGGAAATCACACATTGCTTTTTATAGCATCCTAAGTTAGTGTGCTATTGTTTTATATTTTATGGAATGTGGAGATGCAGGAAGGATTACCAATTTAAATCTAACTTCATTATTTAATTAAGCATATTGAAAACATTTCAGAATTGTCCTTTCATTCCAATTTAATAAACATTTCTGCAAGATTGAGGTAATAATGAATAAGTGTGCCTAATTTAATATTTTCTAACATTTACTGAGGTTGATTTTTAAAAACATGCAAGCTAATAAATTTTTGTAAATTTCTCTGTATTGTTGCAAAGAATTTTAGCACATTTGATTTCTTGATTTAATTTATTTCATTGGACCGCTGTTTTTTAAAATAAGTTTTATTATGTATATTTAAGGTTTACAACATGAATTTATGGGACTACATATAGAAAATACCATTGTTGCAATAATAAAGCAGATTGACAGGTCTGTCATCTCACAGTTACTTTTTGGTGACTAACTGGCTGTTCTTAAAAGCATTTTTATTTAGGGGCCTGTACTTTTCTGGAAAAAGGGTGACATTTTTCAAAGTAGTCAATAAGTAGCTAGAAACAAATGACTGCCTTTCCCTACATTGTCTTTCTTAGTTATTGCATTACTTTCTCTCTGAGTGTTTCTGGGTCATTTCCATGGGTTAAAATAGTTGATTTTCTTAGTGGGATCCACTGCTGACATGATTATACATTCAGTTTCCAGGAGATTTTTCTTTCATCTTTGATACTAAAGCATTAAATACTTCTGAGCAGCTGGACACCTAAGTCACACAATAGGGTTTCTCATTGAGAGGACCCAGACTGAGTTACAATCTGCTAAGTCACTCTTGATGAATCTTCAATTGTACAGTGAGTTTCCTGATACATTTATATTAGGTCCAGTTAGAGCCTCTTAAAGTTTCAGGATAGTTGTTTGATTGGAGAAGTTTTATTAGTCTTCATGGTTGAGTGGAAATTCTAAGCTCTCTAAATAATTTGGAAAAAGGAACATGAATAAATTGGAACAAAAGAGAAAGATACCTAATAAATTCAAGTCTCTTTAGTAAGATAGAGCTTTGATTGACCATT
The DNA here is from genome assembly GCF_006542625.1 of Nomascus leucogenys. Taxonomy (NCBI): domain Eukaryota; kingdom Metazoa; phylum Chordata; class Mammalia; order Primates; family Hylobatidae; genus Nomascus; species Nomascus leucogenys. Next base: position 95,095,623 of record NC_044389.1, on the reverse strand, counting down.
GAAATGGCTGGTTCTAAAAACGCAGATGATCCATTGTAGGGCCAGGTGTGGTGGCATGGGCCTGTAGTCCCAGCAACTCAGGAGGCTGAGGTGGGAGGATTGTATGAGCCCAAGAGTTCAAGGCCAAACTGGGCAACATAGCAAGACCCTGTCCATAAAAAAAACTAAATAAAAAAATTAAAAAGAAGATCTTATGTAAAGACACCATTTTATCGCCAACTGAAATATTTCTAGTTACATGTGTAATTTAAGTTTAGAGTAATACGTAGTTATAATCAAATAGCTTATCGGTCTCTTGTTTATGTGAAAAACAGAAGAGGAGGAAGAAGAGGAGAAGGGAGAGGAAAGACAAAGGAAGAAAAAGTGGCAGAAGAAGAGGAGAGAGGAAGAATGTTTATTGAATTGAATGGTTGCTATGTCCCAGACACCATTCTAAATGCTATACCTAAATTAACTCTTTTACTTCACACAACATCCCTGACTTGGTCTATTATTATTTATTCTTTATAGACAAGGAAACAGAGGTACAAAAATGTTAAGTTATGTAGCTAGCACATGGCAGAGCTGGGATGTGAATCTATTTAGCCTTGACGTAAATTCTAAGTCTTTAACAACATCATGGTAGTCCTTCTCTTTCACAGAATTGATTTTTTTTTTTTTTTTTTTTTTTTTTTTTGAGATGGAGTCTCGCACTGTCCCCCGAGCTGGAGTGCCGTGATGCGATCTTGGCTCACTGCAACCTCTGCCTCCTGGGTTCAAGCAATTCTCCTGCCTCAGCCTCCCGAGTAGCTGGGACTACAGGTGTGTTCCACTACACCCGGCTAATTTTGTATTTTTAGTAGAGACAGGGTTTCCACCACGTTGGTCAGGCTGGTCTCAAACTCCTGACCTCAGGTGATCCACCTGCCTCGGCCTCCCAAAGTGCTGGGATTACAGGTGTAAGCCACCGTGCCCAGCCTAGATCTCTTACAATCAACCTTCCCATGGGAAATGCCACAATAAGCTATTTTACTTATACCTACTATAGTTCACCTTTTCTATAATAGCTGATTATACTTAAAGTATTTGAAAGTGAAATTTCCTTTTCTCATGTAATTGTGTATTCATTTCCATTTAATCCTTTCTGTGAAAATCACAATGCATTCATTCTCTTGTGTGTTTCAGTGTTGTCAGAATCCTTGGCATGTGATCTCTAAATTACAGGGCTATGCTCTAGTTTATGTTCAAAATCTGATTTAAGATTCTTTAAGCCTTCTTGGTTTCTCTAGAAATGTGGATTTAATTCACCTGTAAGGGGTACCTAGAATCCTAGAGTGTATTTTTTTTTTTTTTTTAGATAGGGTCTGGCTTTTTCCCCCAGGCTGGAGTGCAGTGGTGCGATCTTGGCTCACTGCAACCTCCACCTTTGGGTTCAAGCGATTCACCTGTCTCAGCCTCCCAAGTAGCTGGGATTACAGGCACATGCCATCATGCCCGACTGATTTTTGTATTTTTAGTAGAAATGGGGTTTCACCATGTTGGCCAGGCTGATCTCAAACTCCTGAGCTCGGGTGATCCACCCATCTCGGCCTCCCAAATTGCTGGGATTACAGGTGTGAGCCACTGCACCCAACTGTATTTTTTAAATATCTGTATTTCTTTGAGTAATGGTTATATGCATTTATAACATTTTCTTTTGGAAATGCATTTATATGCATTTATAGCATTTCTTTTGGATTTTCAAATTCTAGCAGTAGCTGACTAGAAGAGTTACATTTTTAAAAAAATGACCTAGCTATATATTTTAGCAGGTACAACTATTAAATGTCTTCTTTGACATTTGATTAGGTTGCTTCCAAGTGGCATTCACTTCCTAATTAGAAATGTAAATGTCTTCAAAATGCAAACTGGATAAAGTTATACCCAGGGCTGAGAAGACATTTGCAAGTTGAATCAATGGCAGGATTTTTAATTGAAAACTAAAGTCTTCAACCAGATTCAACTCAGTCTAGCAAATTGAATTGTGCCACTCTGCTACACTGCAGATGTTAAAATTATTTCAAGCTCTGAAATTCTGATTTGATTTCATTATTCAAAATTGGTTAACTGAGATTTATCAAAGTACCAAAAACTGCATTATCTGTTGGTCATTTAAAGTTTCTTCTCTGATCGAGTTAAGGTTTGCTTAAAAATATTTAAATGTAAGTTCTTAATTGTTGAATAATATTTAAAGTATCAGCACTCCAGGTGATAGCATTTTTATCATTTCTTCTTATTGCTGGGAATTTTATGAACCTGAGCTCTGAAAGGCTGCATTCTTAAGTCAGAGGATGGTGTCCCCATCAAGGAGATACCAAAGTTGATACGTTAAGCAGTTTGAAGATCATGTTTAAGTTAATTCAGAGGTACAAAATCTGCAAGGTGATTGATTTCTAAGAACTAAAACAGATATACTTTGAATGAAGTCCTATGGAATGGCTGGTCTAAATTCTATTTCTGTTGTTCTCAGCTTTCTATTTCTGAAGATATCATAAGACTTTTCATCCCAAGATAAAATTTTAGAACATTATTCTGCCTTTTCCCTGGAATACTTCTAAGGTTATGTTTTTATTACCAAGTCTGTAGTGATAGATCAAGTGTCTAGTCATTTGTCATTTCAGTCAAATTATTTTTTGACTTTCATACATAAATCATCAAAGCAACATATCTTTCCCTTTTTTTCTACTTTTCGTTGATTTTTTTCATACACTTCTTTTGTGTAGATCATAGTCCTATGAGCAAAGGGAAATTGTTATTTCATTTTGATAGGCTATTAAATATCTATCACTTTCTCTTTTTAAAACTGTAAAACATCTTGACATTTACTTTTACGTTTTGCTTTGATTGACTACTTTTCATGGCAGCACTAACCCTATTCTAAGTATATATGTATCATCATACTGAAAAGTTCTTCTACTTTACAATGTTAATTTGAGATTTCCCTGGAATTTAGGATTTCTCTCCCAAACTTTTATCTAGAGTTGTGGTTCTTAACTTTTTCTGTACATTTAAATCCCCTGGTTCCAGTCTGAGATGTAATTGTTATTTTATTATTCCAACTTACAAAATTTCTACACTCAAATTGTTCTCCATAACAATTAAATATTAGCCTCTAGGGCTGGAACCAGAGCACCAATTTGTTTTTAATTCCCAGATTATTCCAATGTTAAGTTGATAATAAATGGTCTGATTCAATGTTGCATAAATATTAAGAACCCTGAGAATCACTGTGGGTGGAGATTCTTGTTAAAATGCATATGCTGATATGGTAGTTCTGCGGTGAAGCCCAAACCTTTTCATTACATTTTTTACAAGCACTTTGATAATGCAGTTGCCACCAAGCCACAGACTGCACTTTGAGTATCAAGAGTTGAATGGATATCTGACCAAAAGAAGAATAACGTACTTTTCTCTGAAACTACCCATTGGTCCATTGGTCCTCACCTATACTTCCTGGCTCTCCTGAAACAGTATTTTAATTGGTGGCAACAAGAAATTATTTCTATCTACATGTAGAAATGGCATCTTATTCTGCCGGGGAAAGGAATCCAAAAGCATTATATACATTATACCTCCTAATTCATGTTAATATAGTAAGTGAAAATGAGTCAATTTAAGCCAAGCTTATCCATCCCACAGCAGCCATTGTTGGTGTTAGTGTATTTTATGTGTGGTCCAACACAATTCTTCTTTTTCCCGTATGGCCCAGGGAGGCCAAAAGATTGGACATCCCTGATTTAAGCTGTTGACAAATGTATTTGTTTTAGTAAATATAGTTAGTTACATTTTCTGTATTTTGTTGAACCATATGAAATTGCTGATTTTTATAAAACACTTTTGACCTAGAAAGGTTGCAATTTCATTGTTCAGCCTAATAGTTTTACAAATTGTTGTCCAGCATAGGAAAATAAAAGAAAAAGAAAAATCCCATCAGGATATACTTTTTCCCCTGTAGGTTAATTTGTAGATAAAATGTGTAGTTAGAGTTTACGCTGCTGATATCACACAGAACGAGATGATATAGCAGAGTGCCTCTTAGGAAATGCACACAGATGGCTTCCACAAAGTAGCTCTAAATGCACTTTCCATTTGCCATCAGCAAAATGCTTGACCACCTCCCTCTGGTGGATACCTACTTTCCTTTCAGTGCCCGCCTCCTGTCTCATTTTCTACCTGCCTCATTCCTATCAGAAAGCCAGACCAGGGAACCTTCTACTGGAGGAAAGAAACTTCCATATACCATTAGATTTTGGAATCTGAGCTATATGAGGGGCCCCAGGAACAGGTTTTGTGTTACCCAATATTTCCAATGCCCCTTCTCAGTGTGTTCTACATGTGTAAAGTGATTATTCTTTTTTAAACATGAAATGTCTAGTGATTATGGTAGACGGCCATATACCACTAAAATATGTATGTCACTAAAACATTAATTAACATTGATGCTGAATTGATTCAACTTGGTTTGATTTGCTCGAGAAACATTTCTTCAACTATTGTGTACCAGGCCCATTGTTAGGTGATGAAGATGCAAAGATCTATATGGTCTGATGCCTGTCCTAAAGAAGCAAGTGGCCTAAGGAGATGACATAGAGAAGTAAATTGATATTTAAGTATAGTGTGAAGAGTGCAAAGATAGACTCAAGAAAAACTATAGAAGAACAGAGAAGAGGTATCTAAAACAAAAATGAAATTACAAGAATAGGTGATACTTGATCCAAGTTTTGAAGTATGGGCAGGATTTCTGAGAAAAGGGAGAGAAGAAAAGAATATCAGGAAAGGGATTGACATAGAAAGAGGTTCAGAAGCATGAAACATCAAGATCTGGTTGAGTAACTATAAAGAGCTGCCAGATTTGATTTTCCTGGGGTAAAGATATATACATAGTACTTTATGGCTGGTGAGGCTGAGAAGGTGGGCTTATTTCTCAGCCTCACCAGCCATAAAGTATCAGAGTAAGTGGGGTGTCAGCATTCATAGTCTTTTATGCCAGGCAATGGAGTTTGAACTTTAACCTAGAGACCCTGGGAACCATTTGTGTCATTTTGATAAGGGAGTGTCAGGACACATTTTACATGTTCAGTAGTTGACCCTTGAAGTATTGCAGGGAACAGGAGGGACAGGAGTAAGACTGAGAGGCCAGAAAATCTAGTTAGGAGGTTATACCAGTAGTCCATAGAAGCAATGGTCAGAGGCTAAAAAAAAGTAGTAATTGACAACAGGAATAAAAAAAGAGAATGCACATGAGAAGTATTTACTAATGAAGTAGAAGATGCATAAGCTAATATCTGATTGGATGTGTGGTTTACGTCACAGGAAAGTGACGAAGGTGGTTCCCAGGACATGGGCGTAAGTTATCTGGGTGGACAATGGTGCCTTTGAATAGGAAATACAGGAAGAGAAAGGGGATAAGCAATGAATTTAATTTGAGCATGTTGATGTTGACATCTAAATGAAAATGTCAGTAGGCATTTTTCTATATAAACCTGAAATTCACTTGAGAAATATAAGCATAAGATACAAATTTAGGCATCAGCAGCATATAAATGATAGTTGAAGTTAAGGAGATGAATCAGGTATGGGAGGATAGTATAAAGATAAAAAGAGTGGCCATACACCGTGGTTCATGCCTGTAATCCCAGCATTTTGGGAGGCTGAGCTAGGTGGATCACCTGAGCCCAGGTGCTCAAGACCAGCCTGGGCAACACAGGGAAACCCCGTCCCTACAAACAAATACAAAAATTAGCCAGGTGTGGTGGCACACACCTGTAGTAGTCCTAACTACTGGGGAGGCTGAGGTGGGAGGATTGCTTGAGACTGGAAGGTTGAGGCTGCAGTGAGCCATGATTGCACCACTGTACTCCAGCCTGGGTGAGAGTGAGTCTCCAAAAAAAAACTAAAAAATAAGAAAAAAGGCAGGAAGACAAGGAAGGAAGGAAGGAAGGAAGGAAGGAAGGAAGGAAAAAAGGAAGGAAGGGAGTAAGGGAGGGAGGAAACAAGGAAGGAAAGAAGGAAGGGAGAGAGGGAGGGAGGGAGGGAAGAAGGAAGGCAAGGAGGGCCAAAGACTAGAGAGGGAATACGGGATTTAAGATTCTGTGAATAAAATCAAGAATGTCATAGAGACAGCAAGAGAACAAAGTCTGGTATCACAGAAACCAAAGAAGAAGAAAATTTCAAGGAGGAAGTAGTGAACAGTGCCAATGCTGCAGACAAGTCAAGTTAAAAAAACACACACAGAAAAGTGACCATGAGATTTTGTGGCATAAAGACATGCGTTGATCTTGACTGGATTGCATAACAATCCACCATTGTACAATCTCCAGGCAGAATTTGAGGATTCTGTGGACAATGAGGAAATTGGAGTCCACAAGGACAGACTGCTTTTTCAAGAGAAAGGGAAGAAGGGAAGTAGAGATTCTTAACGCTGCTGTTTACCTGTCACAGGCGCTGAGGAGAAAGACCCCATAAAGAAGAAAAAGAGTCAAAAGATGACTGGGAGTGAAGTGATATATCCACAAGCATGAGTGGGGCCAATCAGCATGAATGAGGGGAGGGAGACAGGGGGGAGAAGTTGAGGGGTTTTCATCTGAGATTGCTGTTTTCTCCAAAAAGTGAGACACAAGTAATATGGTGAGAGTGAGTGGGAAGAGGGCAGAGGTCATGGTGTTTAGGAGTTGAAAGACCCATAAAACATGAAATAGGAATGGGAAAGAAGCCAACTGCTGATCTGTAAAGCCTCCTAAACTTGGTAGCATTCCTTGAGTTTGTATGATTTCAACACTAAATTTCGTTCATGTGTGCTTGAATTAGCCATGCATATTGCTCACGTAATATGCAGATCCACTTTAAGCAAAAAAAAAAAAAAAAAAAAGGAATTGATGTTTATGGTTGATGGGTAGAAAAGATATGCTAGTCTCAAAATGGCATAATGCTTTAAAGAGAGTAGTTTAATCCATTAGATGGTAAATTTAGTTAATCTTCTTCTAAACAGCTAGGTTTTCAATGGCTTGCTGCTCCCATTAAGACTAATTTTTGCTTTAGTTTTATTCTTCAGAGCTCAAATTATTATTTGTGCAAGATTTTTATTGTAACTTGGGTAGTAAGGACAGCAGTTAATTATCTGAAGCTAATTTATAACAGTTTTGTAAGCTACTGTGACCAAATGTTATTTCAGTTACGGTAATAAATTAACAACTTGTTGGATAAAGTGTCAGCCATAAGTGATTTTTAACACAGTTAATATACTCAACAGCCACTAAAGAAAAAAAAATGCAAAAACATACAGCTCAAAATTCACTGGAGGAATTTAAATGGAATTCTAAGAAATATTTGTTTAACCTGAAAAAGACAAGAGAGAAGGAACAAAGGGCCATATAACAGATGAACACAAAAAAAACAAATAGCTAAATGGCAGACCAAATACAACCATACCAGTAACTATTTCAAATGTAAATAAAATAAAGTTTCATTAGAAGCATAGGCTATCACACTGACTTTTAAGAATGCCAGATCCAACTCTATGCTGTGTATAAGAAATGTATGTGAAAAATAAAGACAAAGATATAAAATACTTCAAGGTAAAATTATAGAAAAATATATACACTGCAAACATAACCACAGAAAAGCTGGATTGCCTATATAAGTATCAAATTAAGTAGGCTTAAACTAGATTTAAAGACAAAGAGAATTAACAGAGGAAAATATAAAAAGGAAAAAGAGTTGCTGGGCATAGTGGCTTACACCTGTAATCCCAGCACTTTGGGGGGCCAAAGAGGGCAGATTGCTTGGTCCCAGGAGTTTGAGACCAGCCTAGGCACCATGGTGAAACCCCATCTCTACTAAAAATACAAAAAAATTAGCCGAGCATGGTGGCGGGCACTTGTAGTCCCAGCTACACGGGAGGCTGAGGTGGGAGGATCTCCTGAGCCCAGGAGGTCCAGGCTGCAGTGAGTCATGGTTATGCCAGTTCAATCCAGCCTGGGCTACAGAGTGAGACCTTGTCTCAAAAAAAAAAAAAAAAAAAAGGAAAACAGTATCATTTCATTAGGAACCATTATAATTTTTTTAAGTTAGACCAAAAAAAAACATTAAGAAGGATATATATTTGAACAATACTGACAACCACTTTGTCGTAATCCAGCAGTGTTCCTGGAGGGTTTTTTTTTCAAGTTCACATGAGATGGTCACCAAGGTAGACCATGTGTTGAGCCATAAAAAATATTAAATTTCTAGATTGTGGTCTTATAGACTACATTCTCTGACTGCAAAAGAATCAAACGAGAAGCAGTAACAATATAATGTCTATTGATAAGAAAGTAGATCTTAAATGTTTTTACCACACACAAAAATGATAAGTATATGAGGTGAATAGATATGTTAATTACCTTGGTTTAATCATTCCACAATGTATATATATATATATAACAAAAAAGTATGCTGTGTGCTGTAAATATATACAATTTTTATTTGTCAGTCATGCTTAATGAAGTTAGGAGGAAAAATATGATATCTATAAAATCCTCAAATGTGAAAAGCAAATCAAACTTCTAATATATGTATAAATATTGACAAATATATACAAATATATATAAATATTTGATATATGTAAAATATATATTGAAGAAAAATACTATAAGCAAAATTACAAAATATTTTGATGGAATGATAACTGATACAAAATACCAAAGTTTATAGAATGCTGCTAAAAAGTATTTAGAAGGAAATTTATAGTTTTAAATGTTTATATTAGAAAGGATTAGAAAGGAAAAAAGTTTTAAAATTAATCACTCACGTGTCCAATTTAAGTAGATAAGCCAATTAAGATTAGCTCAAAATAATTGTGTTTAAAATTATGATATTTTATTAAAAATAAGAGTCAAAAAAGAAAATGGAAAATCGACAAATAATAGAGAATATTAACACAGTCATAAGCTGTCTTTTTGCAAATTTTATTAAATTTAATATCTCTAAGAAGACGGATTTTTTAAAAATTGTAAACATCAAAATTCAAAGCCTGGAGCTGGGCACAGTGGCTCACGCCTGTAATCCCAGTGCTCTGGGAGACCAAGGCAGGAGGAGCACTTGAGCTCAGGAGTTGGAGACCAGACTGGCGAGACTCTGTCTCTACAAAAAAATTAAAAAATTAACCAGACATAATGGTATATTCCTGTAGTCCCAGCTATGTGGGAGGCCCAAGTCAGGAGGATCACTTGAGCCTGGGAGATTGACATGATCACCTCACTCCAGCTCCAGCCTGGGTGACAGAACAGGACGCTATCTCTAAAAATAAGTAAATAAATAAATTCTGTGTTCATCAAAAACTCTGTTAGGAAAATGAAAAGGCAGGTTACAGGATAAGAGAAAATATTTACAGTATACTTATATTGCATCCAGAAAATATAAATAACTCCTAAAAAGTAACAATAAACAACCAAAACCTGAATGGGATACCATATCATGCCCATTAGGATAGCTAAACACTACACAACACTAATATTGATAAGGATATGGTGCATTTGAACTCTATACATTTCTGATTGGAGTGTGATGTTGTGCAATCACTTTAGAAAACTCTTTGACAGTTTCTTATAAAGTTCTGTCCTTTTAAGCCAGGAATTCCACTTCTATGTATTTATTTAAAAAAGGAAACATGTCCACACACACACACACACACACACACACACACACACACAAAAAAAACTTGTAAGAGAATATTCATAGCAACTTAATTCATAATTGTCAATAACTAGAAATAGTCCAGATACTCATCAACAGAAGAATAAACAAATTGAGTGCATGTTACACAAGGGATTACTATTCAGCAGAAAAAAAATATGAACTACTGATACATGCAATAAAACAGCTGCGTCCTAAAATATTGTTAAACAAAAGATGCCGGACACAGTGGAGTACATGTAGTATGATTCGATTTATGTGAATTTCAAGTAAAATCAAGCTAATCTACAATAATGGAAATCAGCATAGTGGTTGCCTATGCGGTATTGATCGGGGCTGTTATAGGTGGAGGCAAGAGAACTTTATGGGGGAATGGAAGTGTTTCATATGATTTGGGTGATGGTTACTTGGTATATACAGCTATAAAAATTTGGTAAATTGTACATTTAAAATTCCTGTATTTTCAATATGCAAATTTGGCCTCTGTAAAAGTAAAATAAGAAGAAAGAAAAGAGGCACTTTGATGTTTTCATAAAGTAGGTATAGTTTTTTTTAAATTCCTATGAATAAATTCTTCCAGGTTTCTTAAAATTCTCAAGTAAAGCCTAATAATAATAATAATATAATAATAATAATAAAAAGCTTATCCTTGGTGAACCAGCATCTCTAATTAGAAGGCATAAAATTTAACATTTGTGATCATGTGATTCATGTTTTGCTTTAAAATATTCACAGAACCTGCCCATGCAGTTGATAATAATCATAAAATTATCTAGCAATTATTAACGATATACCAGGCAGTCTTCTGAGGGCTTTGCAAGTTTAACTCACTTAATCCTCACAGCACCCTAAGAAGAAAGTACTATTTGTAATCCCATTTTACACTTGAAGTCTCAGAAGCTCAGGGATTTAAGTAATTTGTTCATAGTCACATGGTTTCTAAGGAATGTAGCTGGTCTATAGCACCAAGGGCTCTGATTTCCAGGCATGCTCTGTGCTCTTTATCACCCTGCTATCCTGCCAGGAGGGTTGCTTCTAATATGGTCCAGTAGAGTATATAGTCATTTGTTTGCCATTCTCCTATTAAAGCCATTCATTATCTAAAAAAAAACATAGCAGCACCAACTTTGCCTAATCAAAGAGTTATTTTTATTTATTTTTTTAGAGGCAGGCATGGTCTAACTCTGTCACCCAGGCTAGAGTGCTGTGGTGCAATCATGGCTCACTTCAGCCTGGAACTCCTGAGCTCAAGCAATCCTCCCACTTGAGCCACCTGAGTAGCTGGGACTACAGGTGTGTACCACCATGCCCACCTACTTTTTCTTTTTTAATGTTTGTAGAGATGGGATCTCACTGTGTTGCCCAGACTGGTCTCAAACTCCTGGCCTTAACTGATCTCCTGGCCTCAGCTTCACTAAGTGCTGGGATTACAGATGTGAGCCACCGTGCCTGGCCAGCAAATCCCAGAGTTTTAAAGTCCAAGGGAACCTTAACTTCTTCTTGAATCCCATCCCCCAACACTTTGAGACCAAAGCCCTTGCAACTGTACAACTCGTGGAAGTGTCATATGCCCACACAGTGGAGTCTATTTGCAAAGGTGGTTTGGTGGAGCAGGTTAGGTCAGGACCAGTGCACACTCCCTCGACCAAACGTGTTCTGCTCCACATTGAAGACATAGAGCTTTACATTTCAGGAGACTTGGTGCTGCAGTAGCTGAGGGGCAGTCAGTGCGATAAATACAGCTTTATAATATCCATTTTCCTAAGCAGCGTGATTCTGTCCATGTTAAAGTCATTGTTTGAGCCATATTTTGCCAGTATTGGTGCAAAGCAGTGAAATATAAATACCCTGTGCAAGTGTTGCTCAGTGTTTTCATTTTGTTTTCTTTCTGTCCTATGTGGCACAATTTATTAGTTCTCGTAACACAAACTAAAATGAAATTCAAAGCTCTACCGAGCTGTTGTTGTTAATTTTGTTTTCGGAGTTTCTTTTTTTTTTTTTTTTTCCTGCTTCTGATTCTGTCTCCCTGAGCTACACAGCACACACATATGATTCTGCTCATTTACTTTCCTGGAGAGCCATCACGTGCATAAAACCACAGCAAATAGCAAAAGGATTGTATCGTTGTGGAGAACATCAGTGTCTAAGGTTCCAGTACTGAGGCACACACAGACAGGCTAAATGAATATCTCCAGCAACTAAATTAATCCCTGCTTTCTTGGGAGATCCAAAGGTTTTTATTAACATTATGCATAAATTCAGGCACCAAAGAACTTGAGATTGATTTAGTATTCTGCAGTTTTCCAAAGAAGCTGCTTACAGATAACCACTGAAAGGTTGATCTTATTTAGATAAGCTACTAGACCTCAGAAGCTAGGCTTTTGTTTTTCAAATAGTGGCTATGGATTCTATATCCCAGGTCCAGGCTACTGTTTGGGACAACATGGTTCCCTTCGGGTAGTTGCAAGTACGTGAGAGGCTGATCTTGGCCTTTCCGCTTAAAAAACTATTCACTGAAACGTCCTTGGTTTCACTCAGCATGCCCCTAAGCTTCCGTGAGGGAATGGATTCCTTCTTTCCATGAATAATTTCAAGAAGTCCTTTCATTGACCTGTGCAGCCATGATTGAGAGGAATGAGGATAGTAATCAACAGAATATTAATGAGAGTTAATAATAGTATTAACAATAATACTGAAGAATCAATATAACAAAGTATACTAATCAATAGAATAACAAGTGATATGAGTGGCACTAACATTAGTACAGCCATTCCATTGAGGATTTATTATATTTTAAGCACAATGCCAACCACTTTATAAGCATCCTCTCAGATCTTCACAACCATCAGGAGATAGCTCTTACTATTATGTCCATTTTGCAGAAAAGAAGACAGGATTGAAAAGATGCTGGTCCTTTAGGTCCAGCAGTGTGAGATCTGATGTTATTCTTGGAAGCCCCAAAGGTTCCATATTTATGTTAGCCAGGTGGTTTAGACACAGATCTGTCTTTCTACACTGATGATAAGAACAGAGTGAAGGGGATTTTTCTTCCATGTTCAGAAAACTTGATGGATTTGATAAGGAGTAAACATTCATCCTTATAATCTCAGGTTATGCATATAAATGACCTGTTTGAACATAAGTGACTATTCTGAAATTGGTAGAATAAATGGCACAGAGAGTCACTCTGTTCTGTACCTCCAAACCTTGAAAGTGCTTTGTCAGCCTATTTTTGGTATTCCATAGTCACTATGAATATCCTTGTTAGGAAAACTCTACTAAGTTTTTTCTGTAGTTAAAAACCCGAATATCTTAACCATGCAAAGGATTGGCATGAAATTTAAAGAGAAAATAGTTTATTTACCCCTTTGGTTTCATATTTAGCTGAAAATGTTAGGTACTAGGATTTTCTTTTCCCCTGTGGATTCTTTGGTAGAAGCCGAGACGCATTTTATTTTTATTTTTCAAAAATAACTTTTGGCTGCACTCAGTGGCTCTAACCTGTAATTCCAGCACTTTGGGAGGCCGAGGCAGGTGGATCACCTAAGGTTAAGAGTTTGAGACCAGCCTGGCCAACATAGTGAAAGCCCGTCTCTAGTAAAAATACAAAAAAAGTTAGCCAGGCATGGTGGTGCGTGCCTATAGTCCCAGCTACTTGGGAGGCTGAGACAGGAGAATCGCTTGAACCCAGGAGGTGGAGGTTGCAGTGAGCCGAGATCGCACCACTGCACTCCAGCCTGGGCAATAGAGCAAGACTCCGTCTCAAAAATAATAATAATAACAATAATTTTAAGATATATTTTAAATAGAGAAAAATGATAACTTGATATAGAAAGCTGATGTTAGGAAAAGTTTAAAAGTTAGGTGTCAAAAAGATCTTGACTGCTGAAAACATGCGTGGGCAGATTATTACAAAGAAGAGTACATATACACATAAGAAGTGAAATATGATAATGGGTTATTCCAAACATTTATTTTTGGTCTTATTTGTAGTATATATAAATACCATAAACCTTCTCTTTTTTCAATTTTTTTCTTAAAGACAGGGTCTCGCTCTGTCACTCTGGCTGGAGTGCGGTGGCAGGATCAAAGCTCACTGCAGCCTTGATCTCTTAAAACTTTCCCTTTAAGATATCTGCACATACACATGCCTAAAAGCACCGATCATTGAATGAGACTAGAATCAGCCTATCATTTGGTGACTATTATCCAAAACCCCTCATTTTCATAGAATTAAGTATTCCTTTTAATATTATTTCATAGAAATTTTATTCAGCTTCATTTTTCTAAGATAAAAGGTAAGGGATTATGAGGTTTTTTTTTTTAAAGGATAGTCATCCTCTAAGATCTTCCAGCCCAGAACATTTTATGTATTTCCCTGAATGAATTTCACAGCTGCCCGATAGTAGGACAGACTGTAAAAGGACAGCTGCCCTTGCTAGATATTGGTCTCACCATACATAATGCCCTTAGATGTGTTTTGTGTACCGGCTTTTATATCTTTTCACAGTGATTACCCAAATCCCTTCTACACAATGTCTTAATGTGAATCGTGAATGTATTGTCACAGTGATAGCTAATGTGAATTAGCCACACCTTGTATAATAGTTTCAGTCCACTCCAATACCGGAATAATATTGACAGGCCGGTAAGCATTTAAAAAAATGGTATCACTGTGATTAAGAAAATGAAAGAACTAAAAGGATTATGAAAAATTACAAAAGACATAAAACACTGGAAGAAACTCTGAATGAAGTCAAGGTCATGATTGTGTATATAGAAAGTTAAAGAGGTAAGAGAGAAAATAAATGAGCTACAAAATGAGATCGATCAGTTGCAAGGGAAACTTACAAAGGGAAGTAAAATTTACTTAAAACTTTTTTCATTTGATTTTCTTTCGTTACATGCTTTAGCTTGTAAATGGGTTAGGTACTATTCCATGAGGAAAGTCATGTCTGTGTGCATTTTTAATCCCAAAGCCGAATACTAACATTTTCAGCATTTATAGTTTAACTTTATTCTGAAGCTTTAAAAGAGCACATTTTGGCATCTTCTGTGTAAGATTTATGAATTTTGAGCAAATTTGTGCATGGCTTTGTCCAACCCATCAGCCTCTCAGTTCCCCAAAGGATATTAATATATTATGGAATTTATGGGCTGTAGTGTTTCATTTTAAGCCCAGGAGAAGAGTTAGTTCTAAAGTGAATAAAATTTCAGACAAATAATATTTCTATTTTAGTTTTTTTTTTTATTTCTGGACTTTAATTGTTGGCAAGATTTAATAGTAGGTACAGATCATTTTGGCAATGCATTAAAATATTTTACCATATTGGAGAATTATACCTTCTAAATACAGAATATCAATGCCATATGCATGTAAATCCTAAGGGAAAATAACAGTCATAGAAACAGCACAGAGACATAGAGTTTTAAAATTAAATGCTACACTTTGACAAAAAAAAAACACATATACGTATATACATATACATACACACACATATACATATATACACATATATACATATATACATATACACATATACATATATACATATACCTATACCTATACATATATACATACATATACATATATACATGTATACATATACTTATGTATAGACATATATATGCATATACATACATATATACATGTATATATACATTTATATGTATATACGTATATATACATATATATAACATTTTCTTCCTTCTTTCCTCCTATCTTCTTTTTTTCTACCTCCTTATTTCTTTCATCTTTCCTCCTTCTTTATTTTCCATGATTCATGGACTTCTCCAAATTAAACACATTGAGGTGAGGTCTTGAATATTTTCTAGTATGTACTTAATGTATTTTAAAAATATGTTGTCTTGGCCAGGCGTGGTGGCTCACACCTGTAATTCCAGCACTTTAGGAGGCTGAAACGCATGGATCACTTGAGGTCAGGAGCTCAAGACCAGCCTGGCCAACAGGGTGAAACCCCATCTCTACTAAAAACAAAAGTTAGCCAGGTGCGACAGCCCTGGCTACTCAGGAGGCTGAGGCAGGAGAATTGCCTGAACCTGGGAGGCAGAGGCTGCAGTGAGCCGAGATCACGCCACTGCACTCCAGCTTGGGCGATAGTGAGAGAAGAGAAAGATACGTCTCAAAAGAAAAAAAAAAAAAAAAAAAAAAAAAAAAAAATAAATATATATATATATATATGTTGTCTTTGCTCTTATGGTAGCTAAAATTTTCCCAAAAATAGCAGATTACTTTGATAGAATTGACAGTTCTTACAGTCTTCTCTGTGTCTAAATATTGATCTGCATTTCATAAAGTGTTGAAAAACAATGACACTCACTGGGTCAGATTAGAGTATATTATCTTGGATACTATTGATTTTCTCTGCTTCATTTATATATTAAAAATGTCTTAAGCACAGTGCAAAAAAAGGCCTTTACTTTGGAGATTTTTAAAGTATATTCCTGTATTTCCATTTTTGGTTTGGAGACTCTATTTTATGGCTTCTTGTTGCCCTTGATTAATCCCTCTTATTTTAATACACAAGGTAAGGCTTAACAAAGACTAAAGATTTGAATTCCTCTGTGTGTTACGTTTTACTAAGTATGTGAGAAAGATGCTTGTTTAGTTTTTGTTTGCTTTTGGACATGAATGAAAGCTCATAAGATGTTTGTATGAGTAGAGGAAGAGTTTAGGTCTGAAGACTAGATTCCCTCTCAAGTTTCTTTAATATTCCCCTAAAGCCTACTAGTCTCTGATGAGCTTTGTATTAGTCCATTTTCACACTGCTATCAAGAAGTCCCTGAGATTGGGTAATTTATAAACAAAAGAGTTTTAATTGACTCACAGTTCTGCATGGCTGGGGAGGCCTCAGGAAACCTACAATCATGGCAGAAGGTGAAGGAAAAGCAAGCACCTTTTTCACAAGGCGGCAGGACAGAAAGAGAAAGAAGGGGGAAGTGCCACTTTCAAACCATCAGATCTCATGGGAACTCACTATCACAAGAACAGCATAGGAGGAACCACCCCCATGATCCAATCACCTCCCACCAGGTCCCTCTCTCAATACGTAGGGATTACAATTCAAGAAGAGATTTGGGTGGGGACACAGAGCCAAACCATATCAAGCTTACTGAGTTTGTCCGTGAAGCAAGTTCAGAATTCTCTTTGACATACTTCCATCTGCCAATATAAAAGAACAATCAGTCGAGCCACAGATGGGCATCTTAGTTTATTGTATTTTCTGCAGGAGGGAAATGAGCATACTCAAGCAGTTTTCCCTTGAGGTGCATGAACTAAACTTCAGTTATGGGAATTAGTAAGCACTTACACTTTCTAAATTTCAGTTTTGCATTTGAGGTGCCTATGTTTTTTAACTTTTATTTTAGGTTCAGGGGTATCGTGTAAGTTTGTTTTATAGGTAAATTATCATGGGAGTTTATTGTACAGATTATTTCATCACCCAGGTAATAAGCATAGTACCCAATAGGTAGTTTTTTTAATCCTCACCCTCCTGCCTCCCTCTGCCCTCAAGTAGGCTCTAGTATCTGTTGTTCCCTTCTTTGTGTCCATATGTACTCAGTGTTTAACACCCATTTACAAGTGAGAACATAGGGTATTTGGTTTTCTGGTCCTGTGTTAGTTTGCTTAGTACAACAGCCTCCACCTCTTTCCATGTTGCTTCCTTCAAAGAATAGGATCTCATTCTTTTTCTAAGGCTGCATAGAATTCCATAGTGTATATGGACCACATTTTCTTGATCCAGTCTACCGTTGATGAGCATTTAGGTTGATTCCATGTCTTTGCTATTGTAAACAGTGCTGCAATGGACATAATGTGTCTTTTTGGTAGAATAATTTATATCCTTTTGAGTATATACGCAGAATACTCTAAATTCTGTCTGCAAATCTCCATAAATATGCAAAATCTGTACCATCTGATCAAGCATGATATTAAACTGGAAACCAACTAGTGAAAGAATTTAAAATCAAAGCATATCAATGAAGTGCTTCCTGCACCTTCAGATTTAACAATCTCTAATTAAGCCATCATAATACCTGCTAATATACGCTCATCTAAAGCCCATAGAAAGAAGCTGGAATAGAGATGTTTGTACTGTGTAGAAAATTGTAGAATCATTGCAGCAGCCAAAAAAAAAAAAAAAAAAAGGTTAAATAATATGAGAGTAGAAAAATGCTTTCTCCAAAGTTATGTGTGCAATTTTGGTCCCTCCGGTCAGATGGTCACTCTAAAGCATTTCGAAAGAGTCATTGATATGTGACACAAAGAAACTCTTGTAATATTTTGGAATTGAATAGGCTACATTTTTTCTTAAATGACTTGCTCTGTTAGAACACATCAAGTCATGTCATACTCAGAGATCTCTAAATATTTATTTTGTCTTCTAGTTATTATTGAGGATCCATGAAAGCTGTTTATTTTATTAAAATAATCGTCATCCAAAAATGTTATTAAACAGTTATTTGGCTAGTAATAAACTAGACTCTGTACAAATTGCGTTATTAGATATGGCTGTGGTGTCTTGACATCTAAAACAGAAATGTAAAGGAACATTTTTAAAAGGAGATCATATAACTAAATTATTATTGGAAGTATGAATAAATAATAATTGGGAGAGTAAGTATTTATGTCTAAATAAAGGTAGCGAGGTTTACCACACTCAAGGTGCAAATCTGGTTCTGATTGTTATATTCCAAAAATTGGCAACTTATGCCCTGCAAGACAAAAAATAATTTTATTTCTGACAAGGACTCTTATTATGTAAAACATAACCCTTGCCCTCTTCTTCCTTCCTGGGAAGGGCTGCCTCCTTAACAGGTTGTGGTCCTCCAGCATATTTGGGAAGTAGCAACCTGAAGTCAACTCACAAATACCTTAATCTTCCCTCTCCATTCCTGCATACACAAAAGAAGTAAGGCTAAGCCAGGTGCAGTGGTGCATGTCTGTAATCCCAGCACTTTGGAAGGCTGAGGCAGGAGGAATACTTGAGCCCAGGAGTTCAAGACAAGCCTGGGCAATACAGTGAGAATCTGTCTGTACAAAAAAATTAATCAGGCATGGTGGCACATGCCTGTAGCCTTGGTTACTTGGGAGGCCAAAGCAGGAGGATCACTTGAGCCCAGGAGTTCGAAGCTGCAGTGAGTCAAGATCACACCACAGCACTCCAGCCTGAGTGACAGCAAGACCCTGTCTCAAAAATAAAAAATAAAAAGAAGAAGAAGTGAGGCTGAAATTTATGAGGCTAAAACTTGGCATGCTGTGTATAAAGGACTGTTTATGATGGCAGATACTGACCTAAAACCCATCCCAAAGACAAACCCCAGAAATAGAATCAGACACTGGACGGGTGGATAGATGGATGGATGGGTGGATGGGTGGATGGATGGATGGATGGATGGAGAAAGGGAGGATAAAAAACAGCAAGAAAGAGAGGGATGGAGGGATGGAAAGACAAGTGGAAGAGGGAGGGAAGGATTTGAAGAAACAGTCAAGTATTCGTTTTTGACTCAAGTAGATATTTTTGCTACATTTTCCCTAAAGTCACATTTTCAGTTAATCCTGTTTTCCCAGGAAAGCAATGTGTCATACTCTTATAAAAATAAGAAAATAGCCAAGTCCACAAGAGGCAATAATACAAGCATACATAAGAATGAGGCCAAACTTTTAAAAGTAACACATGTTAAGGGCAAAATCATAGTTTATACATTGTCATGAATCTGACTGTATAATTTGTCTCAACCTGCCTCATATAAAAAGTACGATAATAACATAATATCTCAATATTCATTAAGTGCTTATTATGAGTCAGGTACTCTCCTAAGAACTTTATATGTATTGAATGTGGAATTCTCACATCAACCCTGTGGGGTAATTACTGTTATTGACTGCGTTTTGGAGATAAGGTTAACTGAAGACCAGACAGATGAGGTCATTTATTATAGCCTCATTTGATTTTTATTGGCGATGTGGTCATTCTAATACTGTAACCTATTTCCAAAAGCCTTTATTTTTATCTTTTTCCTTCTTCTCTTTTCCTCCTTCTCACCAAATATGGATGAAAATGTTTATGACGGCAGATACTGACCTAAGACCCAGCCTAAAGACATGGCGTCTGTCATCTTGGAGGTGCAATGTTCGTTCTTTTTTGTGAGGTGGAGTCTCGCTCTGTTACCCAGGCTGGAGTGCAGTGGCAGGATCTCGGCTCACTGCAACCCCCACCTTTGGGTTCAAGTAATTCTCCTGTCTCAGCCTCCTGAGTAGCTGGGATTACAGGCGCCTGCCACCACGCCTGGCTAATTTTTTGTATTTTTAGTAGAGACAGGGTTTCTGCCATGTTGGCCAGGCTGGTCTCAAACTCCTGACCTCAGGTGATCCACCTGCCTTGGCCTCCCACAGTGCTGGGATTACGGGCGTGAGCCGCCATGCCTGGCTCCAGTGTTAATTCTTTAACTGTTTTTTACATTAGTTTTTCTTTGCTTGAAATTACCAGGTTCTTTTCAGAATTATTTGCTAGAAGAACTCACAACCTGAAATAAGAGGAAATAGCAGGACCTACAGCCCAGTGTTCATTGAGGAGGCATTGATCAGAGGTCCAGAATTCAGACTTGGAGGCTAGACTGCTGGTGTGTGAACTCAGTTCTACGTTAATAATTTTGCAACCCTAGCTCATTTTTTAATTATCCTGTGCCTCAATTTCCTTACCTGTAAAACAGAAATAATAATAGTGCCTACCTCTTAGGGTTGTTGGTTTGGTACTTGGAAAGCAGTACAACTATCCCTGACACAGTGTACATGAGCTATTATATAATGAATTACTCTAAATTTGATCTTCTTTCACTAATTAATTTCTGTTACATAAGGGAAATCTTTAGAATTTTCAGCCTTACTAGATTTGGAGAAGGATTACTGAACACCAGAAACGGTTCTCAAGCAAAGAGTAAACAACAGCAATAAAAACGTAGAGGGGAGGTGGAAAGAATTAGGAGGTCATGTTTCTCCACTTTATCTGGAATTCCATCAGTTCATGTGGACCACACATTGTTATAGACATCTATGTTTGGTTTTTCTTTAAAAAAAGGTAAAATAAAAGAAAGAAATCAGTGCTTATTAAATGAAGTTTAATAGACAAAAAAAGTTTACAACATAGAGGCAAAGGGTAAAAATAACGAAGAGGTAAATTGGTCATGGAACTGTTGAGGCTGGATGCAAAGGCTCACGCCTGTAATCCCAGCACTTTGGGAGGCTGAGGCGGGCGGAGTTCGAGACCAGCCTGACCAACATGGTGAAATCCCGTCTCTACTAAAAATACAAAATTAGCCGGGTGTGGTGACTCACACCTGTAATTCCAGCTACTCAGGAGGCTGAGGCAGGAGAATCGCTTGAACCCAGCAGGTGGAGATTGCAGTGAGCCAAGATCATGCCATTGTACTCTAGCCTGGGCAACAAGAGCAAAACTCCATCTCAAAAAATAAAAATAAAACACAGTGATAAATGTATTTTTACTCATGAATCCTGTGGATTCTTCATTGCCCATATAAACAGCACCTCACCTGTAAAATTGGTGTTGTGGAAAAGTTGTCCAGGAAGTAAAGATCCAGTCGTACTTTATTAAAAACACAAATATCTCCTCAGATGAAAATGCGAACTTGAGGGTAAACTCATGAAGGTCCTGACAGCTGGGATGTTCTTTCAGCTTCTACAGATGACAGTGCAGCTGAGAAGAAAAGTGGAACCCTCCACGCTGGCCTCATCGTTGGAATCCTCATCCTGGTCCTCATTATAGCCACAGCCATTCTTGTGACAGTCTATATGTATCACCACCCAACATCAGCAGCCAGCATCTTCTTTATTGAGGTAAGTGTTGAGTTTAACACATGAAAACCGTGCCAGTTGATGAACTGTATCCATTTGCTAACACCGCCTGGATTTAATATTTACCACATGACTTCTCCATTTTTCAGTTTCGAGCTTTCCTATTTCACACACATGGATGTTGTCACCCATGCACTCACGTACATATTGATAGATTGCTTTCAGATGATGGATTCGGTTACCTTATCTCAGGAGCTTTTCAAGACATAAACTATCTTGTCTTTCTGAGATCTAAAAGAAAATGGGAACCATACTTTCTGGTCCTTTTATACCAAGTATGTTAACCAGCTGTACTCCTTGTCCTAGGAGGAAATACTACGTATCTGGGAGGCTAAAGACTTAGCTTAAGTTAATTGCTCAATAAATGCTAATTGAGTATTGGCTGTGTGCATGATACTATATGATGGGCCTCTTCTCAAAATGCTCACAAACCGTTTGGAAAAAAATATGGTTTTCATTACAAAATGACAGATATAAAAATAAAATAATGGTATGTGCTGTTGCCATTTTGCATACTGTGTGTATATTTGTACATTTATATACAAATGCACACACACATATCCACACACTCAGACACACAACGAGAGCACCATGCTGAATAAGTGTTATGTCTTCATGTACAGAATGTAGGTTTGGTGCCAGTGCCGAGGAGTAAACGGGTGGGAAGACAAGGGGCTGTTCATAAGGAGCCATGGCTAAGCCCTGGGGTCTGAAAGGCTGAAACCAGGAAGCCTGGAGACCAGTGGATACAGTCTGTGTGTCTTTGTGACCAAGTCACCTCTGTCCTCCAGAAGGTTGGGTTTCCTGGTCCCTATGCATATGCAGGTGTTTTTGTTTTTTTTGTTTTGTTTTGTTTTGTTTTTGACAGAGTCTCACTCTGTCACCCAGGCTGGAATGCTGTGGTGCGATCTCAGTTCACTGCAACCTCTGCCTTCGGGTTCAAGCAATTTTTGTGCCTCAGCCTCCCAAGCAGCTTGGACTACAGGCAAGCACTACCACACCCAGCTAATTTTTGTATTTTTAGTAGAGACAGGGCTTCGCCATGTTGGCCAGGTTGGTCTCAAACTCCTGACCACAAGTGATCCTCCTGCCTTGGCCTCCCAAAGTGCTGGGATTACAGGTGTGAGCCACTGTGCCCAGCCACATGTGCACCTTTGACTCTAACATCTGAATGGAACCACTCCTCTTCCAACAGCAAATAGAACTAGAAATACTAAAGCAATAAAGGAAATCTTCTCTTGCAGAATTTCAAACACATAATTAGAATTATTCATTTTATGACACATGGAAAGGTTGCTTGGAATTATGTTCACTTGTTGAGAGAGAAATTATAATGCCTTTTAAACTACGGAGTTAAAATTACCTATGCCCCTTATAATGGGGAGGGGTGAATAAATGCAAATCAAACAATTGCTTAAACGCCCTAGATGGCTCGCAACTGTCTGTAGAAGAAAATGCCATCACCTTTTCCTTCTGTGGGGGCTCAAGGCCTTGGCACTCTTTATCTTTTGTGTCATGTCAATCTTTATTCCCTTGGCTCCCTAATCTGGAGTTGGCATTTCTGTCAAATTTCACACTTTGTCTCTGTACACAGCCCAAATTCTCCATGTCACAAAGACATTGCTCACTCTAGTTCCTCCATCAAAAATTCCTCCTGGTGAGGTACGGTGACATCTGTAATCCCAGCACTTTGGGAGGCTGAGGCAGACAGATTGCCTGAGCCCAGGAGTTTGGGACCAGCCTAGGCAACATGGTGAAACTTCATTTCTACAAAAAAAAAAAAACAAATAAAAGAAAAAAATGAACAGGGCATGGTGGTGCATGCCTGTAGTCCAAGCTACTTGAGAGGCTGAAATGGGAGGATTGCTTGAGCCCAGGAGGTAAAAGTTGCAGTGAGTCGTGACTGTGCCACTGCATTCCAGCCTGGGTGATAGAGTGAGGCCCTAGGGAAAAAAAAAAAAAAAATCCTCCCTTCCCGTATTAGTTCTTGAATTCAGGAGCCAAAAGGCCTTTGATACTGTGTACCCCATAAGCTTTTCTAGACCATCTTCCTGCCTTGGCAGCTGGGTATAATCTCTTTCTCTTCTGAGACTCTATCTGCAGGGATACACCCCTACCTTTCTCTGGCATTCATCTTTCTGTTTTGCATTAGAGTTCAGTATGCGCATGATTTATTCCACCCTTCAAGACTTGTAAGTGCCTTAAGATTTGGATTAAATCACTTACGTTTCCTTTGAAAAATAG
Organism: Nomascus leucogenys; assembly: GCF_006542625.1. NCBI lineage: Eukaryota > Metazoa > Chordata > Mammalia > Primates > Hylobatidae > Nomascus > Nomascus leucogenys. Next base: position 95,071,796 of record NC_044389.1, on the reverse strand, counting down.
AGATTCTGCCAATATTTCCTGGAAAACATTCATAATAAATATCCTAGGACATTTCAGACTTCCAGTGAAATTTCATATAAAACATATTTCAGAAATGGCATCTTCATTTGATATCAGTAATTGAGATATTATCAGGCATTGCTTTGAATTGGAAATCTGTTATTAAGTTCTGTTAATGTGCTTGGTTTTCTTGGAAGAAAGTCGACAATCTTCTCAAAGTTACAAATGCATTCTTCAAAGAGCTGCTGAGTGACAAGCTAGAAAGCCTCAGGGACTAGCCAGACCTCAGGCTGCTGCTATTGCTGTAACCCCTCACATGTTTAAGCCTTTTCAAACTGTGCAGTTTATTTTCTGACATAGTGAAAAAGAAGACACTGTGAAATATCTGATGGTGATGGTATTAGCAGAAAATTGCATAGTATGAAAGATCTAGTTAAAGCTGGTTCAAAGCAACCCCCGTATGACTGCAAAATAGTGGAATATTGTTTTGAGTATTAGTCTCATTGTCTTATGTCTCAGAGCCTGTATGTCCTTTTGTGTGGAGTGTTTGCATGTGTATACATACACATGTATTTATAGAATATTAGAGCTAGATGGAATCTTAGAGATAATTTAGTTCTATACTCTTCTAACACAAAAGGAGAGAGTGAGTGAGGCTCAGAAGAGTGGAATGACTTATCCAAGATCAAAGAGCCATAGTTCTAAGAATAACTTTCTTCTTTTCACATGTAAGTGAAGCAGATTCATTCAGCAGGTCTCCCAGCTTTTCTCCTCTTGGCTTTTTTTCCTTCCTGTGGAGTCAATTGCCAGAGTATGCTTAAATCACTACCTATCTGACAGGCTGCTGGGGTCATGTGGCTCACAGTGGCTGGTCAGCAGCTGATTTTTGGAGGTGATAATCATAAATTTACTATTATTAAAACTGACCACTGTCTGCAAAATCAAAACAGATCCACGATGACCATGAAGTTTGTGATATGCAGACATGTGAATTTAAGATTTTTGAATTATTAGTTACATTAGAATTGTTGTTGCATAAATGAGGGAACTGAATATAACAACATTCTTTTCATTGCCTTTTGTGTTCCATATTATATTCCTATCTACTTTTGAAATGAAATTGCTTTCTTCTTTTGTGAAAGTGTTACCATTCTTTGTAGAAAATTGAGACAATGCAGAAATGTAAAAGGAAGAAAAAAAGAAAGTCATTTACAGTTCCAGCATGCAGAAATGATGACTATGAATAGTTTAACTTATTTTCTTCTGGAATTCGTATGTACATAATTTGATGTTTGCCCATTTAACACAGTGGTGATTTCACTGTAATACAAATAGGTATTCTTTTTTAAATAACATTTTTCTGTTTTATTATGATGGCTTTGTAAACATCATTTTAATGTTTGTATTCTATTCAACATTCATTCAATAGCTTTATATTGACTGCCTCTTATGCGGTCAAGTGGTAACTCAAATGCACTGAGAGCCTAACATGTGCCTAGAAGTCAGAAAGGACCTCTTTTCGTTCAGATGAAGACTGTGTGTTAGTTTTCTACTGCTGTTGTAACAAATTGCCACAAACCTAGTTACTTAAAATAACACCACTTGTCTTACAGCTTTGGATGTCAGAAGTGCTAAAATCAGGATATGGACAGGGCTGGTTCCTTCTGGAGGTTTCAGGGGATAATCATTTCCTTGCCATTTTCAGCTTCTACATGCTGCATGTGTTCCTTGGCTCATGGTTTCTTCTCATATCATTCCAACTTCTGTTCCCACCATCACATCTCCTACCACTAACGTTGACCCTCCAGCCTCCTTCTTGTAAGGCCCCCTTGTGACTACATTGCGCTCACCTGGGTAATCTAGGATAATCTCTACATCTGGAGGTCCTTAACTGAACCACATCTGCAAAGTTCCTTTTTACTGTGTAAGGTAACATTGACACCTTTTGGAGATTAGGACATGGACGTCTTTGGGAGGCCATTATTCTGTTGAGCACAGAGTGCATCAAATGTGAGATGCATCACACACTTCCAATTAAACTGTAACACACCCTTGACTATAAGATATGTCCCAGTTTCAGTTATATTGAAATGTAACCCAATGGATATCTTGAATATTTCACAGTGAAATCCAGACTTCACTAAACACTTGTATGAGTTAGTTCCTGTGCTAAACAGTGTATATAATATGGTGAAATTGAATGACACTAGGCCAGGAGCGGTGGCTCACGCCTGTAATCCCAGCACTTTGGGAGGCCAAGGCAAGCAGATCACTTGAGGTCCAGAGTTTGAGACCAGTTTGACCAACATGGTGAAACCCCATCTCTACTAAAAATACAAAAATTAGCCAGGCATGGTGGTATATGCCTGTAATCCCAGGTACTCGGGAGGCTGAGGCAGGAAAATCACTTGAACCTGGGAGGCAGAGGTTGTAGTGAGCCAAGATCGCACCACTGCACTCCAGCAGCCTGGGCGACTGAGTGAGATCCTGTTTCAAAAAAAAAAAAAATTCATGACTCTATCCTTGAGTGTATATGTCAGAGCTCATGCACCCAGTCTCCTATTGTGGAGCAATGGTGCTCTTCCTACTTTTTCTTATTTTTAATCATCCCCATTATAAACATATTAATAGTGACAGCTAACATTTATCAAATTCACTAATAAAGTGATTGACACTTATTACCTCATTTAATCCTCATGAAGACCCTGTGTGATACAAAGATTATCTTCATCTCATAGATGAGGAAGCTGAAGCACGGGCCTTAAGTAAGTTCTCAACATCACGCATTTGGTCAGTAGTGGAGTCAGGATTTAAGCCCAGGCTCTCCAACTCCAGAGACTATGCCCATAACCGCCAGGCTGTGCTGCCTCTCTATGTGTAAAGAGATTTTCTTCATATGCTGTATGTAAAAATGTAGGCTGATAGATATACAAGGACATACATTGTGTCCTTGAAACAGATTTCCAGAAGTAGAATCAAAGGAAAGAAATGAATGGTATAAAAGAACTTAGTAAATATTGCCAAAAGCATGACACCAATTCGTGTAGCTGTTGCTATTGTTGTCTGTTTTTAGTGATGATAATGTCAGTGGCTGTTATCTGTGTATTTTGTTCTTGCAGAAAATATACACCAGTTATTATACGTTTTGTGGACACCAACACTCTTCCTTATATAAAATACTTACATGGGCTTTAGCTTTTAGATTTCTTATTGTAAAAAGGAAATGAGATAATTAAGCAAATCATCACTCCATAAACAAGTGAATTAACTATATACATCCCATGTCTTCTTATACAAGATTAGGTACAAGAGTTCCATTCTTCTAAAACATTCCATTTCTATTCAGTCAAGCAGAATAGCCTATTTTTTTGTTAACTTATCTTCTATGTTGCTCCATCATTCTCAGATCTTAGACTGGGCAGTTTCTTCAACTGACTGGCTTGCATTTCAAGTTTATGTGTCTAGCTTTTCAAAATAATTTTCTAAAGGGTATCTGATTTTGGCGAAAATCTATCACATTACGTACAAGAATGTCTACATATGCTTTAAGTCTTTTTTTTTGAAAATGAAATTTATTATCTTGTAACAAAATAGCAGAGAATACATATTTAAGTAAGCATGAATTCCTTAATTTTTAAAAGATCTTGGTGAAACTAGTATCTTTTTGGAAGGGTCAATGTGTGTAGGTTCTAGATTAAATTTAATGATTGTTGAACATTGCTAAGCATAAATTTTGTGACTTGTAATGTATTTATTGTTTCATGAATATAGGTCATGGAGATAAATGTTTACATTCTTGAGTGGTATTCTACACATATCACTGTTCAAGATTTTTAAATAAAATACTAAAATATCTAACTGAAGGTCAAGAAAATAATATTACAAAGTGATAATCATACAAAATCAACATTCCTATGAAAGGATTCTATTTGGACTATAATAAAATAGTTTAGACTAGCCATCTTGCTGAAAGTACTAATATTGAACATTATCCTTAATTTTTCTTAGTATACATAAATAATTGCTAGTATTTGGACACTCATGTGCAGTTTTGATTGCTCTGTTCACATAAAAATGAAGAGAAATTGATAAGAACCTAATGATAAAAATGATTACAGCCTTGGAAAATAGATTCTATGAGTAAAATATTGGAGGGTTTTTTTTTTTTTTAAAAAAAAAAAGTAAAAACTAAGAGTACCTAATCCTGCCATTTATGCTGCAAAGCTTTGAAATGTCCTCAGAGAGAAAGGAATCAGTTCAAATGATTAATTTAAAATGAAATCAGAAGAAGCAAAAATTATAGGAACAATGGCCCTTGTATTTCGGGAGGGGACTGATATCGTGCAATGGCAATGGAGTTTGCCTGTAAATAGTGGTTATATTTCCTACCTTGAGGACTGGAGAAATACAGAGTATAGACCTATGCTGTCAATATGTGGCTGCTGCCTATATGGACTACTGAGCTCTTAATATGTGACTAGTCTAGAACAAGGTATATGTAAAACACACACTGGATTTTGCAATCTGAGTACAAAAAATGTCAATATCTCATCAATAATTTTTGTATAATTACATGTTAAAATGATAGTATCTTGGATATGCTGGATTAAATTTTATTACAGTTAATTTTATTCATGTTTACTTCTTAAATGGACACTAGACACTTTTAAAATTATATATGCGGCTCACATTATATTTCTATTGGATGATGCTGGTTTGTAGAGAAAAACTTGCAGAGACAAAGAATTAGAAAGAAAAGTTGGTTTCATATTTTTTAAAAGTAGGAAATCAACTGGTTTTTAGCAAGAGGGAAAGGAGGCGCTTATGAGGAGGCAGAAGGCTGCCAAAGCCAACTGATAAGTTGACCAGTCACTCATTCATGTATTTGATATTTGCTGAGCTCCTATTATGCACCAAGTCCCCAAGGTACATTGGTAAACAAAATGAACAAGATCATCCTTTCCTTCATGGAGCTTACATTCCGGTGGGTGGAGACAGATGATAAACACATTTTAAGTTAGGTGTGGATTTCACGTTGAATGTTTAGTTTTACAAAAGAGGCAGTCACCATAAAATATTTGATAAAATGTTACCTTTTTTAATTGCTTGAGCAATGTTACCTTTTTTGATCGCTTGAGCTCAGGAGGTGGAGGGTTCAACTTGATAATAAGTGACATCCTTATTATTATCATCATTATCCTTATTTTTTCATAGAACTTTTTATGGCGCTCTAGATACAGATTTGTAAAAAAAAAAAAAAAAAAAAAAAAAATTAAATGAAGTAAATAAAAAAAGACCGCTCTCCAAAACAGTTTATTTTCCTAGGCCAGGTGCGGTGGCTCATGCCTGTAATCCCAGAACTTTGGGAGACCGAGACGGGCGGGTCCTTTGAAATCAGGAGTTTGAGACCAGCCTGGCCAACATGCTGAAACCCCACCTCTACTAAAAATACAAAAATTAGGTGGGCATGGTAGTGTGCACCTGTAATCTCTGCTACTTGGGAGACTGAGGCAGGAGAATCACTTGAACCTGGGAGAAGGAGGTTGCAGTGAGCCAAGATCATGCCACTGCACTCCAGCCTGAGCAACAGAGTGAGACTCTGTCTCAAAATAATAATAATAATAATAATAATAATAAATTTGTTTTCCTGGTGGGGAAACACTCTCACCATTCTTAAAGTGTGCCTGGATTAGAAGTTATAAGTTATTTCCATAATAAAATCTGGACATAAATGTCTAAATACCAGTCGTCGTTCATACCACGCTTTTTAAATTCTTATTATTTCCAGGGCACCAAAGTATCTGCCTTTACTGGGAGTACTTTGTATTTTCTATCAGCAAAATCAGGATACCAAAGCAAAAGCAAACTTCAGCCTGTGTGCAACCTAGGGATTCTGTCACTTTTCCCAAATAAGTAGATGAATTCTTCAAGTATCTACCACAAGTAAATTTCCTTGAGGACTCGTGTTTTATCTTAAAAATTTATATGGGTTTTGCATTATTCTCTTTCATACAGAAAAATGTTTGATATAAAAAATTATTCCACACAATCTTCAACCACTATTAATGTTTCAAAAGGTGATTCACGTCACTCTCGTAGCTATACAACCCCAGCTGTATGGTTGTAGACATTATAAAATCCAGATAAGTTTAAACCAGCAGAGATAAGACCTCTGTTCCTGAAACCTGAGTGGGCAGTATCCTTTATACCCCTTTGCTGGAGTAAAGTCCAAGGTAGAAATACTCAGGATGGTGAAATAATTTGTTTGGATCCTATGGCACCTGGTTACAGAGCAAAGACATCAAACTAGAATTCCTCACTCTGGCCCTGTAGCCTGAGCAGCTACGCAGCATCATAGCAAGAGTCTTTTAAGCTTTTTGCCACTCAGGGGGATTCCCCATCCCAAGAAATATTTCTGGATCACAAGAACCCGTGGAGAATATGATTAAAGAAACACAGGCAGCTGTGGCCCTCAACTTTTCCTGGCAACTAATAGTACCACCAGGAAACAAGCCAGAAGAAGGAGCCAGGCAAGAATTCAAAGGCTGCTGGGGAGAAAAAAGCATTTGCTAAGAGTTTGGCATCTTGCTTTGCAGCTGCTGGATGGATCGCACTTGGGGTGTTAGGAAGACGCGATATGTGGACAAACCTATGTAGTTCATAGAGAAATCGCTTCATAGAACCACAAATCTTTTTTTGTCTTGAAGTCACATATTTTTAATAATTGAGTTTTGCTCTTAAGATATTTCTTAGTCTTACTTCAGTTTTAAAGAAAACTCAAGGGGAAAAATGATTCATTGAAATAAAATACTTTTTATTTATATTTCTTAGATGAAGAAAAAGATGGTATTCATTTTTTATGAACTGCTGCAAGGAAAGAAAGATAAGGCAAAACACATCTGACATGGTTTGACATAGCTCTCATTAAAGAAGCTATATTAGTAGATGACAGCTTTCCAGAAATATAGCGAAATGCAGAGAAAAATAGGTGAAATTGGGTCACTTGAAAAAAAGAGACACTCTGTGTATGTCAGTGGTTTTCTTTTCTCAATTTCTGTTCTAAGACGCTAGAATATTTATTCATGAACATCACTGAATGTTTTTGAGACATCAGTTCAAGTGCATGGCAATTGCCTTGTATATGTAATCATCAAAATAAGATTTCTTTTATAAATGACATCCTTAATTTACTCTTCTAAGTAACACATTTTCATTTAAATTCCTGAAACTATAATAGTGTTTCTAATTTAATGAAATAATTTATTCCCTTCATTGGGGAGAATTATTGAAAATACTGAATAAAATATCTTATACTAATCTGTTGTAATTTCTTTTTACTAATTAATTCCCTAATTATTTCAATGCTACGTAAGACCGTGAAAATCCATAGATGGATGGATGGATGGATGGATGGATGGATGGATGGATGGGTGGATGGATGGATAGATAGATAGATACCACAGAAAGGTTCTTAATAGATGAAAGAATCAGATGAATAAATAAATGAAAATCTGCAAAGCTACAATTCACTTGGGCATTTGCAAGCCTGAATTATGACATTTTAAGGACATGATATATGTCTTAAGTATTGTGATTCTTTTCTTCTGTTATCTCTTGAAGAGACTACTCTACTGACAGTACCAACTGTTGAGTAATTTCTTCCGTGTGACATTGGTTAATTGTTCTGTGTTAAAATAAATACTTAAGCCTTTCTATTGTGAAAACAAATAATAAAAACTTTAATTTTAGCAATAATTAGTGCTTCACAGTAAAAATTAATTCATTCAATTACAAGATTATCTTTTCCACCAATTCCACTTAGTGTATTCTTTTCTAGCAAACATGCAAAACAACTGAACTAAATTAGTTTATTATTACGGTATGTTCTGGTTTATAACTAATACTAGAGTTATTTGTCATTGTAAGAAAATTAAAATGTAAAATTTTCAGAGACCAAAAACATTAACAATCTAGAGAGTATGAATGTGAAGAATGATTATAAATGATGGTAGTAATCGTGCTTTTTGTAATTTTATTAGAAGTGAACAATGTTATTTTTAGTTTGAAAATGGATGAAGATTATTTTACTATATGATCTTGTGGTAATCCCTTTATAAAAACTTCCTTAATAGAAACAAAGTAAATTTTAATGCAAAATTCGTACATCCTGTCTTACATCACATAGTAAGTGAATATAGGGTCAGAATTATTCTACTTCTATACTTTCTACTTTCAGCTAATTACTACATTTGTATTCTAATTAACATAATACTTAAAATTACTATAGATGAGATAAATTTTAAATAGATGAAAAGCCATTTTTCTATTCAACTTTTTTTGTTTTTGTTTTTATTTATTTATTTATTTATTTATTTTGAGACAGAATCTCGCTCTGTTGCCGAGGCTGGAGTACAGTGGCACAATTTCAGCTCACTGCAACCTCCGCCTCCTGTGTTCAAGCAATTCTCCTGCCTCAGCCTCCCAAGTAGCTGGGATTACAGGCGCCCACCACCACACCTGGCTAATTTTTGTATTTTTAGTAGAGACGGGATTTTACCATGTTGGCCAGGCTAGTCTCAAACTCCTGACCTCAAATGATCCACCCGCCTCTGCCTCCCAAAGTGCTGAGATTACAAGAGTGAGCCATGACACCAGGCCCCCCAAACTTTTTCTTAACACTGAGACTGCACCAAATGTTATTCTTGGGACAGCCTTTGAAGGAGAAATGTTATTTGCTTTGTAAAAAGGAGAAAATACTTTCTTCTATAAAAACGAAATAAATTTGTTATAATTATTAAAAATTATTGTGCACCTAGATTTGAAATAAGATTTAATCCTCCCAAAAGTGTATCAGATTTTATCTTGTTTAATATTGGAATTTATGTTATTTCCTTTTTCTTTTTCTCAGTTTTTCCCTTGGTGTTGTCCTTGAAATATCTCACTGTGATCCAGTAGCTTATAAGTGGACTTGAGTCCTGAATATGTATAAGTTTAATATGGAGAAAATTTGATGTAGCATGAGAATAGATACTGAACATTGAATTTAGTCACAAGCAATCTCAAAATGTTTAATTTATTTGTAATTGTGATTGCCAATTCAAAAATTTATCATATTTTTCATGAAAAGCAAGATAGCACTTCTTCAAAAGAAGCAGGGTCCATTCTTGTAGAGGAAAGAGTAAGTACCCCTTACTTTTAGAGGAACATAGCCTCAACTGTTCAGTGGAGACTGACTAAGAACAGTAAAGACAAAACTTAGGCCAAGGTAGATGACTTATGCTGGATGGATCTGAGGAAGGGATGCAAGGATCTCTGGGGAGAAGCTGTGAAGGTACAAATACCAACTCATTGTAAAGACTTTCTGACACTCACAGATGTAAAGACTTTCTGACACTCACAGACTTTCTGACACTCAGAGATGCAACAGGCTTCCTGAGTGATGAGCTCTTCATCACCAGGGTACTTAAGTACACAAGAAGGCCCCATTATCAAGGATTTCTTAGAGGATATGTAGACAGTATATGGGGTTCAACTAGAATTAATTTTAGTTTCACCTGTCCCTATAAATCTAGGGTATTCTGATTCCGCAGTATTGTATATGTTTCATGGAGATGCAAAAATTGCAAAGTGAACTAGAAGGCATTTGTGTGCATAATTACAGTTAATGGAGGAAACTTTTTGTTGTTGTTGGTAACGCAATGGCAAAAATAAGACACAAACACAAACAACAAAGAAGACGATAGTTCTCCTATTTAGAGAATAGAATGAGTTAATAATTATGGGAAATGGCCACCAACACTTGCCCTTTTATGAAAGTTGGTAGTACTGGGTAATGTCTCAGATTTCATGCTCAGGTCACTGCAGAGCAAGCAAGGCTCAGGTTTGCCTTTAGTGGAAAGTCTGCATAAAAACAAAAGAACTACTCATTAACATAACAATGGTGTAAAATGCCCTAAGCAAATCTTTTTCAATAAGAAGTTACTTGAAACAGAAGAAAGTGACATAGAGCCAGAGATGCAAGGTGCTATTCTTTACTTTCTCTTATGTCCTTTACACAAATTTCTTTTTTAATTGGTTTAATTTTTAATTTTTATGGGTACATAGTAGGTGTATATATTCACTAGCAAATTTCTTAAATTTTACTAAGAGAATAAATTGATGATTAAATACCCATGTTTTCTGCATGTAGGTAGGAGTGGCATACTTGGCAATTTCTACTTACAAATAAGCCTTTTTGTGATTTTCTTTTCTTTTTCTTTTTTCTTTTTTTTTTTTTTTTGAGACACAGTTTTGCACTGCCACTCAGGCTGGAATGCAGTGGTGCTATCTCAGCTCACTGCAACCTCCCCTTCCTGAGTTCAAGCAATTCTCTTGCCTCTGCCTCCCAAGTAGCTGGGATTACAGGCCCCCGCCACTATGCCCAGCTAATTTTTTATATTTTTAGTGTAGATGGGGTTTCACTATGTTGGCCAGGCTGGACTCAAACTCCTGACCTTGTGATCTGCCCACCTCGGCCTCCCAAAGTGCTGGAATTACAGGCGTGAGCCACCACGCCAGCCCGATTTTCTTTCTATTTCTATCTTTTCCTCCCTTTCGCCTAGGATTGTCCACTCTGAGAGCTTTGGATATCACATGTAAGCTCTGGTTACACAGAATCACTTTTGCTACTCACTCTGTTTCCTTCCCTCTTATACTCGGCCAAACAGCTTTATAGAATTTTTAAGTATTTACCTTCACATTTTTTCCTGAAATTTCAGTTGGCATTTGTTCCATTTCTATTTTATTAGAATCTGTGATCATCAGTATCGTTACAGTAAAACTGTTGCTGATGGATGAAGTGTTTTTTTCTTCTCACTTGTTCTCTTCACTATAGCAAAGACTTCGTTTAAGTTGAATCCCCTATGTGTTCGTAAATGATGCATTTGATTCACATCCAAGACATGCAAATTTGTTTTCCTAACTTAGAAAGGATGGAAAACTTCAATCTTAATCAGGATGAGCTAAGAGGAAGCTACAACCACTTAGGTAGCTTCTCATGATTCTTTATCTCTTATTGATCTCCAAGTTAAAAAATATATATTCACACACACACACACACACACATATTTATTAATTCATCTCAGCATGTAGCAGAGCAATTGCCTATTTTTTTCCTTTTAATGAATGGTGGGTGTAATAGTAAAATATTTAAATACTTTCAGAAACATTTCATTCAGATCAATTTGTTAAAAGATTTTATGCTAATGAGGAAAGTGATTTAACAGTAAATTCAAAAAGAGTCCTTGTCCGTTAAATGTCAAAAGGAATGCTGATGAAAGATTCTGGAATGTTGATAGCAATGAAAGCAGCATAATTTTTTTTTAAGTTTTCCAAAATATCCACATTTAAAACAGATAGAACCATTAGACATCAGATTTTAGAAAATCTGTGGACAATATTTAAAAAAAAATTAGCTGACAGTGTATGGCCAAACTGCAGGCATCAGCTCTAAATACTCCATGTAATAACAAACCACCAATAGTCACAAGACCTGAATGTTGTTGGTTTTTATGTGAGAGAAAGCAAAGGGAATCCACAAGGTGTCTAGCAGGACTGGAAACAGGAAAACCACAACGTAAGCCAATAGGCATTGCCTGGAAAACACAGCAGGCCCATGCGAGAAGAGCAGCAGAAAGTGAGAGGAGCAAGTGCCCACTCCAGTTGCAGGTGAGTACAGGGGACCTGTGTAAGAATTTCTGAAGGGGCTGGAGCAGTATAGCACAAGGAATTCTCAAAACTGACCTGCCAAGGCCATCTTCCATGACAGTGGCCCACAGTAGGAGAAAATCCTGGGAGTAAAATGAATAATGAGTAGGATAGGGACAACAGAGATAAATAAAAAAAAGAAGAAGATTCTTATAAAAGCTGGGGAAGGGAAGGGAGTCGAGAAATACTAAGAAGCAAACCATCGTATTTGTCTTAATGATAGCCATCATTTATTTAGCAGATCCTCTATATCAGGTACTCTTTTTTATAAATTGTATATATTTAAGGTATACAACGACATTTTTGATATACGTATATATCCATAGTGAAGTGATTGCTATAGTCAGGCAGTTTATCCTATCCATCACCTTTTATAGATATCATTTTTGTGTGATACATGCACCTAAAATCTATGCTCTTAACGTATTTTCAGTATACTGTGCAATGCAATGTTGGTAATTGTAGTCCTCATGCTGTCATTAAATCTCTAGACTTATTCATCATACATAACTGCAAGTTTGTACATTTGGGTCTACTTTCTCCCATTTTCCCATTTCCTGCCCTGCTCTGCCTCTGGTAACCACTCTCTGGTTTTATGTAATTTATCTTTTAAAAAATTCCACATGTGGTAGACATCATGCAGTATCTTTCTTTCTATGTCTGGCTAATTTCACTTAGCACAGTGTTCTCCAGGTTCATCTGTGTTGTTGCAAAGGGCAGTGTCTCCTTTTTTAAGGCTGAATAGTATTTCATTGTGTACATATGCCACATGTTGTGGTATCCATTCACCTGTCGATGGACACTTCTGTTGTTTCCATGTCTTGGCCAATATGAACGATGGTACTGTGAATATGGGAATGAAAATATCTCTATGTGATGTTGATTTCATTTTCTATGAATATATATCTAGCATTGAGATTGCTGGGTCATATGGTAGTTCTATTTTTAATTTTTTGAGAAAATTTCCTACTGTTTTCCATAATAGCTGTACCAGTTTACATTTCCCCCAACAATGTACAAAGTTTCCCTCTTCTCCACACCCTTCCAACACTTGTTATCTCTTGTCTTTTCAATAATATTCATCCTAACAGGTGTGAGGTGATATCTCATTGTAATTTTGACTTCCACTTCCTGAGACAGAGTAATGTTGTGCATCTTTTCATACACCTGTTGCCATTTTTGTGACTTCATTGGAGAAATGAAATTTTCAAGCCCTTTCTCCATTTTTAAATTGAGTTTTTTTATATATTGAGTTGTGTGAGTTCCTTATATATTTTAGCTACTAACCCCTTACTCAGATAAATTGTTTGCAAATATTTTATCAAAATCCACAGGCTTCCTGTTCATGTTGTTGCTTGTTTCCCATATAGAAGCTTTTCAGTTTTATGTAATCTCACTTTTTAATTTTTGCTTTTGTTGCCTGAAGTTTCAGTGTGACATTCAAAAAATTATTTCATGGCCAATATCAAAGAACTGTTTCCCTATGTTTACTTCTAGGAGTTTGATGGCTTTAGATCTTGTATGTAGCCTTTTAATCCATTTTGAGTTGATTGTTGTGTGTGGTATAATAGAAAGGTCCAGTTTCATCATATTTTTAAAATACAATAGAATAACAGCAGAAGAGAAAAATCTAAAGATACAACTGTTACTTTAACCAACCTTCCTTCTAAATGTTCAGAAAAATTAAATTCACACAAAAATGAGCAAAAGAAAATTTTGGACATGGAATCTCATGCAAAAATACTATAATTGAAAAGATAATCTGCCGGGGGTGGTGGCTCATGCCTGTAATCCCAGGACTTTGGGAGGCCGAGGTGGGCAGATCACCTGAGGTTGGGAGTTTGAGACCAGCCTGACCAACATGGAGAAACCCCATCTCTACTAAAAATACAAAATTAGCCGGGTGTGGTGGCACATGCCTGTAATCCCAGCTACTTGGGAGGCTGAGGCAGGAGAATCGCTTGAACCCGGGAGGCAGAGGTTGCAATGAGCCGAGAGCGTGCCATTGCACTCCAGCCTGGGCAACAAGAGCAATACTCCATCTCAAATAATAATGATAATAATAATAATAAAGCACAGAATAATATCCCTACAGACAATGAAATTTTATCAGGAAGACATGCTTTCAAATAATCTAGGAGTGGCCAAGATGGCTAACTAGAAACAGCCAGTGTGCATGACTCTCATGGAGAGGAACAGAAGGGATGAGCAAATACAACACCTTCAACTGAAACATCCAGGTTCTCTCATTGGTATCAAGGAAACAACTTGACCCACAGAGAATGAAGAAAAGCAAGATAGGACAACGGCCCACCTGGGAGCAACCAGAGCCAGGGGATCCTCCCCAACCCAGAGAAAGCATGCTTCTCCCACAGATATTTGCACCCACAGGTTGTGAGATCTCCTTGCGAACCCACTCCACCAAGGCCTTCAGTCTTCATTCTGACAGCCAGAGCTACGAGGAGTCTCGTTGCTTATTTGCTGTACAGAAGCTTTTCAGTTTTATGTAATCTCACTTTTTAATTTTTGCTTTTGTTGTCTGAAGTTTCAGTGTGGTATTAAAAAATTATGCTGCCCAGGCATGTGTGGAGACCCTGGAGACTTACATACTTCGACTTTCTGGAAAAAGTAGCTGTAGCCTCGGCGAAGTGGGAGGTTAGACTCCGGTATGTACCTCCCTCCAGGCAGCCTCCAGGCTGCCATCTTTGGCACCTTAGCCATTCCAGCCTTCAGGCTTCAGAGAGTCTGAGCCAACCAGGGACAAAGGGAATCCCCCAGCAAAGCACAGCTGCTCTACCAAAATGAAGGCCAGACTGCTGCTTTAAGCGGGTACCCAATCCCATATCTCCCCCCTGGGTGGGGCCTCCCAACCACGGCCTCTTTGCTGCCATCTTTACTGTTTCATAGTTTTCACTGGTGACACCTACAGGTTCTGAAAAATCTGAGGGGACTAGGGACTGGCATGGGCCCCAAGCATACCACAGCAGCCTTAGAGAAAAGTGGCCAGACTCTTGGGTGGGGCCCATTCCCATATCTCCTCACCAGGGAGGTCCTCCAGGCCTGGGCCTCCAGCCACCTCTTGTCAGATATATTGAGCCATCACCAATTAAGCAACTCCCTGGACAGAGCCTCCAGAGACAGCTGAAAGCTCTCTGTTACTGCCTTTGCAGTGAAACTGCCCTTGCCACCCTTGGACTAATGAAGGAGCAAAGACCCTAAGTACCTTATCCACACCTCCAACAAGCAATCCTGAGCAAAAAGAACAAAGCTGGAGGAATCACATTACCCATCTTCAAACTATACTACAAGGCTACAGTGACCAAAACAGTATGGTACTGATAGAAAAATAGGCACACAGACCAATGGAGCAGAATAAAGAGCCCAGAAATAAGGCCACACATCTACGACCATCACTTCTTTGACAAAGCTGATAAAAATAAGCAATGGGCAAAAGACTCCCTATTCAATAAATGGTGCTGAGAGAACTGGCTAGCCATATCCACCAGACTGAAGCTGGACCCTTTCCTTACACCATACACAAAAATCAACTGAAGATGGAGTAAAGACTTAAATAAAAACCAAAAAACTATAAAAACACCTGAAGACAACCTAGGAAATACCATCCTGACATAGAAACGGGCAAAGGTTTTACGACAAAGACACCAAAAGCAATTGTAACAAAAGCAAAAATTGGCAAATGGGATCTAATTTAACTTAAGAGCTTCTGCACAGCAAACGGAACTGTCAACAAAGTAAACAGTCAACCTGCAGAATGGGAGAAAATATTTGCAAACTATGCATCTGGCAAAGGTCTAATATCCAGCATTTATAAGGAACTTAAATTTACAAGAGAAAAACAAACAACCCCATTAAAAACTGGGCAAAGGAGATGAACAGACACTTCTCAAAAGAAGACATACATGCAGCCAAAAAGCATATGAAAAAAAAAGCTGCATATCTCTGATCATTAAAGAAATGCAAATCAAAACAACGAGATACCATCTTACACCAGTCAGAATGGCTATGATTAAAAAGTCAAAAAATAACAGATGCTGGTGAGCCTGTAGAATAAAGGGAACCCTTTTTGCACTGTTTGTGGTAGTATAAGTTAGTTCAACCATTGTGAAAATTCCTCAAAGAGCTAAAAGCAGAACTACCATATGACCCAGCAATCCCATTACTTGGTATATGCCCAGAGGAATATAAAGCTTTCTATCATAAAGACACATGCACTCAAATGTTCATTGCAGCACTGTTCACAATAGCAAAGATATGGAATCAATCTAAATGCCCATCAGTGACACACTGCATAAAGAAAATGTGGTGCATGTACACCATGGAATATTATGCAGCCATAAAAAGAATAAGATCATGTCTTTTGTGGGAACATGAATGAAGCTGGAGGCTATCATCCTTAGCAAACTAATGCAGAAACAAAACCAAATACTGCATGTCCTCACTTATAAGTGGGAGCTAAATGATAAGAACTTATGAACAAAAAGAAGGAAACAGCAGACACTGGGGTCTGCTTGAGGGGGAAGGGTGGAAGGAGGGAGAGGAGCAGAAAAGATAACTATCAGGTACTGGGCTTAATGTCTGGTGGATGTAATAATACGGAAAACAAATCCCCATTACATGTGTTTATCTGTGTAACAAACTTTTCATATATACCCCCAAACATAAAATAAAAATTAAAAAAAATCTAAAGAAACTCTGAGGAACTATTTTAAAACTAGCTAAAAAGCATAACGAAAGTGATTTAAAAGATGAAAAGAACAACCCAAATTAGCATTAGAACAACTAAAAAATGAAATAGATGTGAGAATTAGAAATACAGAAAAAATAATACTTTTGAAAGTAAAAAAACTAGAATAATAGAAGAGCAAATAAAGACAATTCTTAATGTATTACAAGAAATAAAAGGTTTAAAAGCAGATTTTTTAATTTGAAAAGAATTAAATCAGATAAAAAAATTTGAGAGGTAATGACAAACATTTAAGTTTGTCAAAGAAGGTTCAACATCTGGATAGTAGGAAAGAAAAAAACCAAAGCAAAAGAAAAATAAGCGACAAACTAAAAAATTTTTAGTTCTCGAGATTAAAAAAAAAAGTAAATATTGGAAGAGCATGCTATGTATCTGAGATTATTTACCCAAAACAATGAACATTAAGACTTATTCTAGTAAAGTCGCTGGATATTAAAAAAAAAAAAAAGTTTTGTGCACTTAGATAAAGAAAAACACTTGAATTATAAGCATATCTGAATTAGAAAATCATCAAGTTTTTAACAGCAACATTTTGTGCTAGAAAGAAAATAGAGTAACCATGTGAAAGGATGGAAAATGTCAACCAAGAATTTATATCCAGCAAAACTGACCATTGAGTAGAAAGGGCGTAAATAAATTATTATCCATGTGCAGGAACTCTGCCAATGTTCTTTCCAAGAGTTCTTCCTGAAAACTCTTTCCTAGATGAGCTTCAGATAAACAAAATGACCAGAAAGACATCATACAGGCACTGGTGGAATCAGTGCAGCCTTCTGCCAGAACTCAGAGTGCATGCATACATTTTTGCCGTATGACTATCCTGTGTGCATTTGAAGGTAGCTACTGCTGTAACACACATCTCATATTTCAGCTTGCTTCATTTGGCAACAAACGTTTTGGAAATGTTTGGAACATTCTTACAGTTTTTTTTTTTTATATGTTCATCTATATTAAACAGCAATTGGTAGTTTACACGTATACATGCACATTCTAAGCTCTCATTTATTGAATGTTAAAATAATTATAATGTTTCTGATGATAATACTACATATCATTTAGTATTGTATATATCGGCATATAAAGTACTAGATGCCTCATAGTTATAATCTCTGAGCCTCATGTAAGTCATTAAAAAGAGATAGATATTTGTAGCAGAGCAGGCTAACTACTTACTATAATTCATGTTCCCAATTCTAGAGTAGAGGGTTGTGACTGGAAAGTACTTGCACAATTAAAGATTATCTTTTTCAAACTCTCTTGCACCCAAAGATGGACAGGTGACTACTTTTCACTCCAGAAAGTCACATTTAAGCCAAGGCTTTTAACAATTACATGTGCCTTTGCCACACCTTCTCTCCTGACCCACCAACCGGATATACAGTCCCCGGAGAATGGAAAAGTCAAGATGGAAGAACTGGGATCCACATATGGAAAGAAGTTGCCTCCCTGTAAGGAACACTGGTCTTGGACTATGATATGAGCAAGAGATAAACTTCTACTTTATTATACCATTGAGAAAATTTTAAAAGGGATTATTAACATAGAAAATAGTCACCATCCAGTGCATATAAGGTCACATAAGACATTTATTAGAGTAATGAGAAGTCAGGGAAAATCAATGGACTGGATGTGTTTTAGCAAACAACATAATTACATTTGAGTGTTTCTTTATTTAGAAAGAGTGGTTTATAAAAAGAGAACCAGGTGGATTAAAAGCCATTGAAAATTTTGAGCAAAGTAAAATCAAAGGCAAATTAAGATTATAAATATATTTATAGTGACTAACCCAAATGTAAACTAATGAAGTTGTTGGGGGAAAAAAAAACATAATGACAGAAAGTGATACAAGAACAATTGTTGTTTATTGAAAATTACAGCAGTACCCAAAACGGGAAAACAAAATAAAATACACTTTTGAAATCTAAATAATTATATTTTTGGACTTAAATTTTTACTCCCAATCAGTAAAAGCTATTTAGCAAAATATATTTAGGGTAATTGAAAATTTAGTATGTGTCTATTTATTGAATGTAACAATTCATGGTGTTTCAGTGAGAAAAGTAAATAAGCGGAGATTAGGAGATTTAGAATTGCTTTTCGATTGTTAGAGTATGCAGAACTCTGGTTACTAGGTAGAATTGACTGATCACTTCTCTTCTAAGAACTGGCTTTAAAACTAAATCGAGAGACTTTCCTTGCTGAGAATATCATTTTATTCTTGGTGAATTCTAATAACAATATAAGCGCTCCAGAGAACAACATTATCTGTCTCATTTCATCGTTTTTATCCCCAAGGGCAAGCACAATGCTTAGTAAATATTTGCTGAATAAATGTGTCATCTAAAATAATCCAAGTGTAACTTCAATAAATAGCATCATGAAATGATGGAAAGTTAAGAGTTAGCAGAGAACTTAAAGAAACATCAAATGAAGTCATTTATAACTTTTTGCATTATACGTCTCACCTAAAAAGACATAAAACTCTCTTTTCCCAAAAGAACATTTGTATGCTTGAAAAGATAAACAACTCTTTAAATTACAACATTGATTTGATGCGCTCAGGCATTTTTATACAAATCTTATTAAAAATATTTTAGTTGAATCATTCACAGTATAATTTAAATGCATAAAATGAAAGTGGTGTGATTGATAAATAAATACTCGCCTTTTAAAAATTATTATGATGCAGTGTTTAGTTGTTAAGGCTGACTGAAGACCATAGCTTCTTACTAAGTAGAGAATCACTATCTGTCCTCTTTCTTATTTTATATATAAGAACATGGAGAATATGAGATATGCATTGACTTGCCAAAGCCTTAGTGCTTAACAGAAGCAGAATCAGGAATCAGTAAAATGCAGCAGGAAGAAGATAGCACCAAGAAGGCAGCAGATTTTGCAAAAATTCCAGCTTTTACTAAGTGTGTGATTCTGGTCAATCCTGAACCATTCTGTGTAACTCAACCAGGAGTTAAAACCAAATTTGCTGACTCTCCCAAGCAGCCTTCAACTTTGTTAAAAGTGCTATTTTAAACAGTAGTAGGTTTCAGGCAAAAATTATGTAAATACATAATTTATTTGAGGGATTCCTTTATTTCCCACTCCTACCCAATTTTCTTGAGCTATTGTTAAGTTATCCAAATGAAAAGAGGAAGGGAAAAATAATAAATGATCTAACTAATTCACAAACCATATTATCAAACCCCCTGAGTATTATACCATTGACTGTACAAAGCAAAACAAAACAAAACAAAAACAAAAAAAAGTTGTTTTTATAGGTTCTAATTGTTATATCTCAGTCATCTTGCTTTTTTATCTTTTTTTTTAAATTTTTAAAGTGTTGCAAATAGGATGACTTCCAGGGCTATCATCTGGCTCACATAATATCATTACCATGGTTATCGGCACTTCTTTATCACAGGGTGAATGCAATGCACTCTCAGGAAAGCTTTTGTGGAGTTACATGAATCTGTGTAAAGGACAGTAATGAATATCACTGGAGCCCTAAGTAAGGAAT
Organism: Nomascus leucogenys; assembly: GCF_006542625.1. Classification (NCBI taxonomy): domain Eukaryota; kingdom Metazoa; phylum Chordata; class Mammalia; order Primates; family Hylobatidae; genus Nomascus; species Nomascus leucogenys. The sequence continues at coordinate 95,051,772 of NC_044389.1, read as the reverse complement.
GATTAAACACTGTTATTAGTCAGTTATAACATTGTATGACAATATAATTACAAATGCACCTGTAAAGCCTCTACAATTGATCCTCTAAATTACATATGAACTTTTATTTTCCTGCTACACTAATACTTTATTGTTCCTTTTCTCAAGGTCATAATTATATTTTTATTTCAACCTCTGAATTGATTTGACACAAGACAGTATGTGCCCAGAATTGCAAAATAAATAAATCAAGTTCCTCAGATTTAAAAACATACACCATTTTGGATACTGATTTTTCAGTGTAGGACCTTAAATAGGTAAAAAGTTTGCTATCTGCCTTTTAAAGTTTCTTTAAAACTTTTTATTTCAACATATACAGATTAAAAACATATAATGAAACTGGTTGTATATGTAAGTGTGGTTTTGCCCAGTTTGACTGATAAGATCACTCTGTATCTTCAAATGAATAGTGTCCACTCTTGGATTTGATGACATAAATCATTCTCTTGGGTTGTTTCTTAATCGTGTGATTAAACATGGAGTAAAGCACACAATTACTTTAGGATAGAAAATAACTCACCATTAACCATTCCTAGGGTCACTGCTGATTAGACCTTAACTTGCCAGGTTTCTTTAGCCTGACTTAGAAACACCTTGGCACTCCAGACACAAGTAACTTGACAAGAACAATTTCTTAAGGAACACGGCCAGTCTGTTGTAGCGAGGCAGCACTAACTCACATTCGACTTTTATTAGGATATTTATGACCAGTGCAGCATTATCTTGTCTTTTAACTCAGTCACTAGGCAGCAGTGAACTGGCTTGTTTTCACACCTCTTGCAAAGTACTTTTCTTTAGATTAAATTGCCTGGGTAATAGCAAATTATTACATAATTTGGGTAGAAAATAACCACTTGTGGCAATGTGGCTCAAAAAATAAAGAGATGCTGCTCAAAGCATTATTAACATATTATGAACTAAGGCTAATGCTGAAGAAGACTAGAATATTCTCAGCTCGTATCACAGAAAATTAGTCAAAACCAAAGAATCTGTCTGTGCCGTACACTCTACTAGAGTCTCTTACACTCACAGAGGGGTATAACTAAGGTAAAGATACATTCCTCTTTGCCCAGAACCATTCTAGTTTATGTCTGTTGTCTGATATAATTATTAATAGTTTCTCCATTTATTCTCAAAAGTGTCCTAATTTGGACAATAAATCTTATGGTCATCCTATATGTAATTATATTTTCCAGCTTAGTATGCGTCTAAAGACAGAGGACACAAAAACTTTTAAGGCCAAACAGCCACATAAGAATTCAATAATAATGAAAGGAACATCAAAGAAATGATCAATATTGAATAAAAGATTCTGTCAAATGCTATAAAATACTTAAGAGAGAGAGAGATAATCAGGAGGAATCTCATTAAAAACGTGGTGTTTGTGCAGGGTGTTGAAAGGGTGCCATGTTCTGGCTAAGCAAAGAGGAAGGGGAGATACCTTTTCAGATGGAATGGGGATATATTATGATTTTAAAAACGTATCAAGAAAGGTCAAGATGAATCAACTTATTTAACTATGTGTTAATATCTATGGGCAAATATTGAAAATGGCTTTACTATAGATGGAAAATAGATACCGTAGGCTTTGAAGGACAAACCACGCAATCTAACTATCATTCTATAAGCAGTGAGAATCAGTGATGTAATAAAGAAGTAGGCATTTAGGCCTGGCACGCTGACTCATGCCTGTGATCCCAACACTTTGGGAGGCCGAGGCGGGTGGATCACTTGAGGTCAGGAGTTCGAGACCAGCCTGGCTGACATAGTGAAACCCCGTCTCTACTAAAAATACAATAATTACCCAGGCATGGTTGTGCATGCTTGTAGTCCCAGCTTTTTGGGAGGCTGAGGCAGGAGAATCTCTGGAACCCAGGAGGTGGAGTTTGCAGTGAGCTGAGATCACAGCACCACACTACATCCTGGGCAACAGAGACAGGCTCCATAAAAAAAAAAATACATATATAAAATAAAAAAGAAGTGGGAGTTTTAAATGGTTGTGGGGAAGGAGTAGAGTGAGCCAGAAGAAGAGTGAAAGGACAGTCAGAAGAGAGTTAGAAGACGAGCCAGAAGAAGAGTGAAAGGACAGTCAGAAGAGAATTAGAAGACTATCAGTAGCCTATATGTGAAGTGGTTGCTGAGAGCTGAATTGGGGTATTTATAGAGGGACAAGAATGAGGATAATACAGGAGCCATGTGAAGGAAGAAGATATTTTAGCAATCTTTGTTTGCATAAAGGTTTATATGTGAAAGGGTTTTCAATCAGTTATTTTCGATTCTCAGTACTCCCCAATGAGCTCAGTAAATATAGAATTGTTAGATCCCTGTTTTACAGATAGGATGACTGAGACTCCAAGAAAGTAGTCCATTTCTGAACGTTTCCTATATCTAATTAGTGGTAAAGGTGAGGAGGATGCCCTGATTCATTACATTGAATATGTAGGATGAAGAAGAATCAAGGATAACTTCAAAGTCCAGAATCTGAGCAACTGAGAAATTGAATTTTCTTTTTCTTTTTCTTTTTTTTTTTTTTTTGAGACAGAGTTTTGCTCTTGTTGCCCAGGCCGGAGTGCAATGGCATGGTCTCGGCTCACTGCAACCTCCGCCCGCCAGGTTCAGGTGATTTTCCTGCCTCAACCTCCCAATTAGCTGGGATTACAGGGCCTGCCATCACACCCTGCTAATTTTTGTATTTTTAGTAGAGATGGGGTTTCGCCATGTTGGCCTCAGGTGATCTGCCTGCCTCGGCCTCCCAAAGTGCTGGAATTACAGGTGTGAGCCATTGCAGCAGGCCGAAATTGGATTTTCTAATGACAGAATTAACAACATCAGAAGGCAATGTTAGTTTAGGAAGGAAAGTGACAGGATGGATTTTAAGCAGGCTTGGTTTGAGCTGATGGTCAAGAAATTGGGTATCTTAAAAAAAAAAAAAAGGAATGGATTTGGGTAAACAATCAGGTGAGAAAATATGGAACTAATAGTAGAAGTTGAAACGCAAGAGAATAAAGAGTTGGGTCTTGACAACCCTAAACCTTAGGACGTGTTGACAGTTAATGTTGATGAATCAGAAAAGGGGACCGTTTAAGACAAAAACAAAACAGATACACACACTTACACACACACACACAAACATACACACACACACACACACACACACAAAAACGCAGAGCAAGATGCAAGAAAGTACACTGTCCTAGAAAGCCACAAAAGGGAAACGTCAAGATTGAAGAGACAGGCAGCCGTGTACAGTTTTCTAGAGAAGTCACAGAAGACATTGACGACTAAGGCACTGGTAACCTGAGAGAATGCAGTTTTAAAGCGGGGAGCAGGCACTGAGGGTGAAAAATGGTTTTGTACCGTGAAGGCAATTGATGGGGCCAGACATTTCAGAGAGATATAGTACTGAGAGTTTGAAGAAACATCAAGTAAACGCTTTTTCCTGATGTTTGGTGTAGGCAAAAGGTAAAGAAACAATGGAAGGGGTGTTTTAAGGGTCTTGGAGAGGAGGGAGAAATGAAGTAACTTCATAGCAGAGACAGTATTAGTAAACAGGGAAAGCAATCAACTATGCAACTGAGGAAGACTTGCAGATACGAAGGAAGCATGAGTAGATATAAAAGCATTGACGGGGCAAGGGATTAGCATCTTCTAAAGGCCTTCACTGGCTCAGTAAAAATAGTTGGAGAAATAGACAATTGAGAGAGGGCAGCCTGGGACTGGATGCTAGAGCAAATAGATGGAGTTTGCATGTATCAAAAGAATTCAACAAGAGAAGAGTAAATGAATCACTGACTTTCCAATGGAAATTAGAGTGTGATTCTTTGACACTGGGTGAACCTGAACATGTGACTTTTTTCTCCACTAGTTGGTTCTATTTAGGATCTGGAATAGAAAAATATAGAAGATAAGGATCTGTGCTGAGGACTGGGGAAACTTACCCAGAATTGATGGTCAGATAAAGGAGAGAACAGACAGTAAGTTGACTGAAGAGGCCCTCTATGGAATTCAGGCTGGCAGGAAGTTAAGTGAAGCCTGGGTGAACTATAGAGGCTAATTAGATGTGATCTTCCACCATAGCGCAGTGCCATGTAATAGCCAGGCTCTGGAGGTAGCAGCTTCGAGGTGAGGTAGAAGGAGGAATATAGAAGGGATGGAAGTGGATATTATGCTGACTCTCAAATCTCATTGGTTAGCTCCTGTTCAAGTTTTTATATACAAATATATTATTTTCCCTATAAATAAGACAAATGCCTTACCTTTAGTACTGTTTTACATAAAGGTGTGCAAACATTAATTTTATCGGATGACTGAATGCATTATCACACAGTCATGCTTGGTTTGAACAACAAAGTAGCCAATAGTGGGAAGGGTGCAGGGCTGCTGGTGTCAGAGCAAGAGGGCTACAGGGGAAGGGCCCTTTCTCAGGGGATGTAGCTTTTTTAAAAGATTTGGGAACACTCAGAGGATTTGCTAAAATGAGCCTCAGAAGGAAAATTGGTTTTCTAACCTGTGACTTTTTGAAATGAATTATTCCTTTCAGTCTTTATTTTTCAAAGAAACAATGTGTATTGAAGTACCTAGATTTGTTAGATAATCAACAAATCTTTCCTTTTTAAATGAACATATTCTGAATGTGGTTTCTGTCTTAGACCAGGAGGACAGAGTTTACTTTCATATTTTCCCTGTAAGTAAGAGGGCTTATTTATTTTAAATAAAGAGTAATTATTTTTAAAAAATGAAGTCATAAAAGGAAAAAAAATATTCAAGAAAGAGAGCTTGTCACCCATGAGTCTGAGTGCCATGCCTCTCATGGCAGCATAAACTATAAGATCTGTGCAAGTGAACACAAACAGTTATTGCGAATCTCCCTGTATATAACACTTTGCCAGCCGTGGTGGATCAAAGCTATCTGTTCCCAAGTGCAGGTAAAAAGGGGTTGCATCGTCTTGAGAGAATGGTGAAATTATAATAAAACTGACTCAAATAAAATTGGCTTTTTATTATCACCATGTACTAAAAATTCTAAACTCTGTTAATGATAAAATATTCCTGCCTGAAAGAAACTTTTGCTGATCTAAGCATTAAAGAGCGGGCTCGCTTACTGTTGAGTTTTACTGACATAATAAATAAGCTTCAAGTTAGTCCAGTGTCATTATGTATCCTTTAGTAAACATTGCCTTCCACATGGAAGTTAATTCAGAGAACTCCCAGTAACACACTCGGCTCCCGACAGTATACTCAGCTACATGCATTCATTTAGAGAATAAAAGTTAATCAGGGTTTGGAATCCATTGCATTTGTTTTGGGCATACTGGTGTCTTCAACCTATATGTACTTTATATATCTGTGTTAAAACAGTAGATTCAAAACAAAGAATGATAGCATTGTGGTTGTAAAGACAGAAAAACAGAGCTTAAGGCACTTGAATTCTGCTATTGCAAGTACAAATCATTCTCTGAACCTTGTGGAATTCTTCATTTGGCAATATCCCCCTTTTTTTCTTACCAAAAGTGCATTCATTCAGTCTATTTCCCTTTTTGTATGGCAATATTTTATTTTTTATTTTTAATGATTTTTACTGGCATGATTATATATTGACAAAGTTCAAAACAAGACAATTTTCTCTGTCTGTGTTTCTTTATAGCCGTATTATTAATTTCCTTTCATGATTATTGTTGAAAATAATGCTGTCTTCTAGAGGAGCAGATGGTATGAAAAGGATTCACTCCTGGTGTCAGATAGCTTCAATACTCCACTGCCGTGCATATTTCAGAGTTCACAGAATATGACATTCGACTTCTAGGACATATATACATAGAGCATGATATAAATAGATATACATACATAGACACACACATATACATATCATATATATATGTATGTTGACTACATCCCTTCAATCACATGTACAACCACAATATGTGAAAAAAATGTGACAAGAGATATTGATAAAATACCAAGAAACATCTGAAACAGCACAGGAAAAATAGAAGTGACTTGTAATCTGTAGGTGAGGATTCAGAAAGTTTGCATGGCCAGGTGCAATGGCTCACGTATGTAATCCCCACACTTTGGGAGGCCAAGGCAGGAGGATTGCTTGAGGCTAGAAGTTCGAGACCAGTCTGGGCAATATGGTGAAACCCTGTCTCTACTAATAAATAAATAAACAAAAGTTTAAAAATATTAGCCAGGAGTGGTGGTGCACTCCTGTGGTCCCAGCCACTTAGGAGGCTGAGGTGGGAAGATCACTTGAGCCCAGGAGGTTGAGGCTGCACTGACAGTTGATCATTCCACTGTACTCCAGCCCAGGTTACAGAGTGAGATACTGTCTCAGAAGAAAGAAGGGGAGGGGAAGGGAGGGGAGGGGAGGGGAGGAAAGGAAGGAAAGAAAGAAGGAAGGAAAGAAGGAAGGAAAGAAAGAGAGAAAGAAAGTGTTCTTGGAAACATGTGAAATGGATAAATGGAGTCTTTGCACCTCCCCAGTTGATTTTTATTTTTAGTCAGCTAGACTAAACAGTGAAAGAAAATAATGCACATTAAGTGTTTGCAATGTGTGATTGAAAGATATTTATTCAGCCGTTGGAGAATCATTGACTTTGTACTTTAAAGATGTTAGCTTTTGGAAAATCACACAAATTGTATGTTTTTTTGTTCACCCTAGTAGAGAGCTGATCTGTATATGCTTGGGAACAATTTTCATCTTGCACATGAACTGACTATGGTTATAACTAATCCTTCAAGATAGTTCTTGAATGAAGGCAATGTATCAATGACAGGTAGTAACGGGAGACTAGAGAAGAGCTGACGCAGGAAAATAAGGCAACTTCCACACCAGGAAGAATCAGAAGAGGGCGAGCAGAAAACGTGCAAAGATCACCCAGGCTTTGCTTCCCACACGAGCAATTAGAATGCTCCTGCCTGGAATTCTCAACCACACCAGAAGACCAACAGATCAATCTGAGTTACTCTTTTTAAGGAAAAAGCGGCCTACATTTCTTGAAGCAAAGAGATACAGCCACACAGAGGAGCTGTTTATTTTAATTAGATTGCTAATTCCCCTGGCCACGAGCCAAAACCATTGTGTTTCCCCATAGATAGAATTGGCAAATAAAATACATGACACTCATGTGAATCAGAATTTCAAAAAAAAAAGCCATTAATTTGTGTATGTCCAATTAAATATATATATATATTTAATGACTTGTTTATTTGAAATCCAAATTTTATGGGTGTGTCATTTATTTGCTAAATCTGGCAATCCAACCTTTAACTTGTTAAGACTAAAGAAATATTCAACACAAAATAAGAGAAATAGACAAAAAATTGTATTTCAAAGAATGAAATAGAGAGAAAAAAATTCCTTCCCTTGGACAGTCAAACTTTATGGAAGCTAAATATTGAAAGGTTGACCTGAGTGCAAAAACAAACTTTCAATTCCCATGAAGGTTTGCCAGAGACACAAGGAAGGCTGAGGTTCAATATTTTTTCTTCTACTGGCTCCTGGAGGATGTTTCTGTTAGAAGAGACCTTAGAAAATCATCACCCTTGCTCTTCGAAGTGTGTTGTGTGGATCCACAGCCTCCGCATCGCCTGGGAGCCTGTGAGAAACGCAGACCCCCCAGGCCTCTCTGAGATCTGTTGAATCAGGAGCTGCAGTTTAACAAGATCCCTTGTGATTCGCGTGGCCAGGCAAGTTTGAGAAACGCAGATTTAGTTCTATAGTTTCCAAAACACGTGTTTTAGAAAGTATAGGATTCATAAACTCCAGGAGGGCTCGGGGAGCGCACGCAAGCAGGGAACTGTACACCGCAATTAAAGGAGACCGACCCTGTGTGCTTCACTCTGGGCTTCAAGGTAAGATTTTTATTAGAAATCAAAAAGAGTCCGTGGCTTAAAAATTAACGCTTTGGCTCACGCCTGTAATCACAGCACTTTGGGAGGCCAAGGCGGGTGGATCACTTGAGGTCAGGAGTTCAAGACCAGCCTGGCCAACGTGGCAAAACCCTGTCTCCACTAAAAATACAAAAATTAGCCGGGTGTGGTGGCAGGCACCTGTAATCCCAGCTCCTCAGGAGGCTGAGGCATGAGAATCGCTTTAATCCAGGAGGCAGAGGTTGCAGTGAGCTGAGATCGCACCTCTGCTCTCCAGCCTGGGCAACAGAGTAAGACTCCATCTCAAAAAATAATAATAATAAAATAAAATAAACAAACAAAAAAAACAGAAGGAAGGAAGGGTAGGTTTTTTTGAAAAACAATACTCTCGTTCATTTAGATTCGGTAACTGAGTAACAAGAGGTGACTTTCCCCAAGTCCTACACTGGGAAGTGATCCCAGCCTCTTTCTATTCCCTCACTGTTCATGGAGGAAGACAGCCCCAAAATGGCAGAAATTTCTAATCAACTGCTTGACAAGTGCCATTATGTACCACAGGTGTTTTCTATCTGGGCCTTTAATTTCAAAATCAGTCCCTTTTCTTTCATACTCATGCCTGTAACTTCCTTTCGAGGGCTCATCTAACCCAACACAAAACCCTCTCTGTGTTGCTCTCTGAACTGGAAGAAAGGTCTCCAGCTGCGGTTTTGTGTACACTGCTAACTGAGGGTGCCCTCCAGGTTTGTTTGTGGATATTTTAGCTAATTATCTTGCCACAGACCATTGAGTCAGACCTGGATGACTGTTCAATTAGTAGTACTGAAGCAAGAATTAGGGAGAATTCCTGACTGCACAGCCAACCCCAGTGCCAGCATTATTGCTGCGAGCATTTTCTTCTGAATATGATTAATCACATAAATAATTCTCAGAAATGAAATTAGAAATCACCCACGCATTGCACCCAGTAATGTTTTAAGACATTACATCCTGAAACTCTGTAATGAATTAACATTACAGTCTGGTTTGAATTTTTCGATTTTCGGAATATATCCTGCCTTGTTAGCAAATGACCCTGTGGCCTTGATGAGTTTCTGTAACAATTTGAATTAGCCATTCTTAAAAGAACACAGATTTGGAACTGTCTAGGCCTCGAGAAAGAACAACATATCCCTTCTCTGAAATCCCTGGCTGTGTTCAATCATGCTTGCAAGTTTGTGGCAGGGCTGGACATGAGGCTCAGGTTTTCAGATCCTTCCATCCAAGCCCTTCCCCGTACTCTGGGCAGATGGCTCCTATTATGGCATAGATGTTAAGGACTTTTCTATGCTAACTAAATATTCAGTTATTCTGTTAAAGAATGTAATTTCAGCACTTTGGGAGGACGAGGTGGGTGGATCATGAGGTCAGGGGTTCGAGACCAGCCTGGCCAAGATGTTGAAACCCCGTTTCTACTAAAAATACAAAAATTAGCTGGGTGCTGTGGCTGGTGGCTGTAATCGCAGCTACTCGGGAGGCTGAGGCAGGAGAATCGCTTGAACCTGGGACGTGGAGGTTGCAGTGAGCCGAGATCTTGCCATTGCACTCCAGCCTGGGTGACAGAGAGAGATTCCGTCTCAAAAAAAAAAAAATTTAAAAATTGCCCTATTCTTTTCATTTATAAAGAATAATCTGACCACCTGCAGATTGACATGGAAAATCAATTTCAGTTAGGGCCGATTTATATAGATTTCCCTTAAATATAGGAATTCTAAAAGTTAACAGAAAGAGGCAGAAGGGATAAGGATCAGAAAAACCTCCACACAGAAGGTTCCCTTTAAAAATTATGATCTTCTCTCCACTTTAAAGGCAATTATCTCAGGCAAGCAAATACAAAGATCCTAGGGTTTTAGAGGACAAATTAGCTATTATTTCACAGATGAAGAAACAAAGGCCCAGAGAAATCAAGTCATTTATTCACAATCATGTAATTGCTTGGCGATGTGAGATGACATCTCCTATCTCATTATGAAAGTGTTCTAAAAAGAAAGGAGAATTTTGGTGAAGCTGTTACTCTTTGCTTGGCATTGTTATGGCTAAGACTGAGATGTGAAGGGATTATAAAAGAATACAAAATAAGATCAAATGTTTAAAACCCTAGCTACATGACATTTGTTAGATTTCATTGTAAATTTTAAGATATTGTTATGAAAAATGCTTTTTAAAAATCTAGTCAAAATTGTTGATGAATTTTCAGTTTTTCCTGAATAAGAGAGCAGCCTTGAATAATTTCGTAGCTGGATTATACCTATTTTGTGCGTCTTTAGTCATGAAATTGCATGAGTGACACTGATAGTTTAACCCAGGGGTTCACCACCCCTGGGCTATGGACCTGTACCTGTCCGTGGCCTGTTAGGAAACGGGCCACACAGCAGGAGGTGAGTGGCAGGCAAGCGAGCACTACCATCTGAGCTCTGCCTCATGTCATAGCAGCAGCAACATTAGATTCTCATAGGAACGTGACCCCTATTGTGAACTGCACATGTGAAGGATCCAGGTTGTGAGCTCCTTATGAGAATCTAATGCCTGATGATCTGCAGTGGAACAGTTTCTTCCCAAAACCATCCCCCTACCCCGTGCCCCCAATACCAGCCCATGAAAAAACTGTCTTCCACAAAAACCGGTCCCAGGTGCCTAAAAGGTTGGAACCACTGGTTTAACCAGTTGTGTGTTTCTGGTGGGATCGCTAGTGATTTTAAATCTTGTCGGGATAGTTCTATGTTTTTTTCTACTCATTTTTTACTCATTTTTTCTACAATGAGTGGAAAAAAATTACAAATCAAAAAAATCCTTAAGGATATGTAATTAGTTTGGAAAATATTATTGTACTGTGTTAACACAGGAAGCTTCACATCCAACGTTTTGTATTTTCAATTTTGAGGACCTTTGTGATACACTCACAAAGCACATGATACTGAGTATCAATAATCCTGCAATCTTTTCACCTAAGAAAGAGTTGTTAATTTAGTAGTTCTGACTTACTGTCAGAATACCGAAGTTGTTGGTATATTGTTAAGATTGAAATAAAACTACAGCCAGGTTCCCAAATGTTGGGTGAGTTATGCACAAACCATTGAATTTTAAGGAATAATTTCCATCATGGGAAAAAATAGCTTTGGAAGTAGGTAGATATTTATTTTACATCTTGGCCCTGCCATTTGCCGGCTTTGCAGGTTTGTGGAAAACGTAAAGGATGGAGTTGTGGATATTAAATGAGATCCTGTATGGAAATCACCTAGTACAAAGCATGAGATATGAAATAAAAGCCTCATAAAATGTAACTTTCATGAGCATCATCATCAAGATGCCTGTCATCTGCACTCCTTTTTAATGAAGACCACATATAGCACCATTTCTTTTTTCTCCTCGTGAAGTTTTAATTTTTGTGGGTACATAGTAGGTATATAGATTGATGGAGTATGTGAGATGTTTGGATACAGGCATGCAATGTGTCATAATCACATCACAGAGAATGGGGTATCCATCTCCTCAAGCGTCAAGCATTTATCTTTTGTGTTACAAACAATCCAATTATACTCTTCTAATTATTTTTAAGCATATAATTAAATTATTATTGACTATAGTCACCCTGTTCTGCTATCAAATACTAAGTCTTACTCATTTTTCTATTTTTGGGGAACCCATTAACTATCCCCACCTCCTCCCAATCCCGTCACTACCCTTCCTAGCCTCTGGTAACTATCCTTCTACCCTATCTCCATGAGCTTAATTGTTTTGATTCTTAGATCCCACAAGTAAGTGAGAATGTGTTGTTTGTCTTTCTGTGCCTAGCTTATTTCACTTAAGATAATGATCTCCAGTCCATCCATGTTGTTGCGAATGACAGGATCTCATTATTTTTAAGGCTGAAGAGTACTCCATTGTGTATACATACCACGTTTTCTTCATCCATTCATCTGTTGATGGACAGTTCAGTTACTTCCAAATCTTGGCTACTGTGAACAGTATAGCACAATGTCTTTATGTGGCTGTAAATTTGTGCTAGGTGGCAGGGTTGTTCTTGCTACCAAGTGGCCTTGGAAAGGTGGCGTTTCAGAGCAAAATCTCAGTGGTGCTGCTTGCCCAGGGAAGCTGTAGCTTTGGGGAAGCTCAGCTGTGAAATCACTAAAACAAGAGTTGGGGCTATAAGTAGTGAGCACTGCAACATGTCATCTTTACCCTACAAACAGGCATAACCATGAGTTATGGTACTCACCTCCCTAGAGGTGCTTAGTATGTTTCCATTGTTGATGATTTCAGCCCCACCATAGACACGTTGTTTTGTTGTGTGGCCCTCTCTTTAGTTTTAAATTCTTCTTTTGGAAAATAGGGATAATTCAGTTTCACTTAATGGAACTTAATCAGCAAATAAATTTAAGGCATTCTGGCCACATAATGTTATAGAGATAGCACTTAATCTTATTAGTAGGCAGAATGTAATTACCTTGATTGGTATTTTTTTTTTACAGACTATAGAGCTAATACTCATCCCTGATGTGAAAAACTTTCACAGCCATTAATCACTGACATTGGCATGTAATTGGAAAATCTAGAAAGACACCAAATGCCAGTATGTGTACACTGATATTTAACCTGTTTTACATTAGAATTCTTTAGATAGAAATGAACTTCCTTCAATATTTATCATCTTATTTACCCCAAAATTGCAGGCACTTTGATAAATGGAGTAATAGTTTCTAATGTCACTATGGCTGTTAGTGTCTTTTGCTGCAATAACTGAGTAAGTCATTTTAGCAAATCTATTTGTAAATCACAGGTTTGTTTGATGGACTGAGTGCTGAGAAGAAATGCTCTCTTTTTGCCAATATAAATAACCTGTATTTTAGGACTAGTGTCTACTGTACAATATTTGTTTCATAAGCTCCGATTGGCTACACCCTCTGATAATAGATTCCATTTTTAGGATATAACAGCCTTAATTTTCAAGCACAAAAAAATCATAGATGGGTATGCTTAGCTAAATAAATAATTTTTAAGATATTAAGTGATATTTCTTTTAGCTTATTTGCTAGGAAGTCTGGTGCCTAATTGAAAACACACTTCTAGGAACAGCAGAATTTTATGACCTTAGTTTTTGAGTGAATTAATGAACAAAACGAAGTGATATCAGTATTGACTTGTAGAGAAGAGAGTCTGTGCCCATATATTAAAAAATATTTTTTATTACAGTTCCTTTTTGCCTAGTTATATTTGAGCATTTCAGTCATATGCATAAGGCATTACACCTTGCTTGGGAGAAGCTCTGAGTCCTTTGAGGGCAGATGTGACAAATGGTCTTTCCTGTGACAGCGGTAGATAGTGCCATCTTGGAAATGCAAGCATAGGGCTTGGAGAGTTGGTAAGGGGAATACTTAATTCTGACTGTAACTATAATAAGAGATAATTTAACATGTTAATTAATTCAACATGTAATCTAAAATAGCTAGCAAATAGATTTTTCTGGTGCTAGAATCTTACCCTGACGCACATTTTTTATTTTTGTGTTTTCTGTTTCAGAGACGCCCAAGCAGATGGCCTGCGATGAAGTTTAGAAGAGGCTCTGGACATCCTGCCTATGCTGAAGTTGAACCAGTTGGAGAGAAAGAAGGCTTTATTGTATCAGAGCAGTGCTAAAATTTCTAGGACAGAACAACACCAGTACTGGTTTACAGGTGTTAAGACTAAAATTTTGCCTATATCTTTAAGACAAACAAACAAACACACACACACAAACAAGCTCTAAGCTGCTGTAGCCTGAAGAAGACAAGATTTCTGGACAAGCTCAGCCCAGGAAACAAAGGGTAAACAAAAAACTAAAACTTATACAAGATACCATTTACACTGAACGTAGAATTCCCTAGTGGAATGTCATCTATAGTTCACTTGGAACATCTCCCGTGGACTTATCTGAAGTATGACAAGATTATAATGCTTTTGGCTTAGGTACAGGGTTGCAAAGGGATCAGAAAAAAAAAAAAATCATAATAAAGCTTTAGTTCATGAGGGATCGACACCTTTGGTTCAAATGTTCTCTGATGTCTCAAAGATAACTGTTTTCCAAAGCCTGAACCCTTTCACTCAAAAGAGCAGTGATGAATGTCTCAAGATTGCTAAGAAAAACAGCTCATGCAGGAGTGAAAACAAACACAAAATAAGAGATTTTCTACATTTTCAAAACAGATGTGTGGCAAAAGGATGTTGTTTTTCTGGTCTAGATCCATCTGTACCAACAAATTCATCACTTCACAGAACGAATCTTTTTATCTGTACAGGAGGTTCAAACTATGTCTGCCTCTTCGTTCGTAATGAATGACCTTTCTATGAGCTGTGACAAAATTTCTGAACAATTAGCTAAGGATTTGGGAAGAGGGGGTGGCAAACAGGGCTTTCTGTTTCCCTGCCTCAGCATAAAAACATCTGATTTATGCTTTATGGAAGCCTTACCTCCATTCCCCAACTGTGAAGTCCCATGAAACCACAGTTGCTCTGGGCTGATGGAAACAAAAGGAAACAGTATGAAGAGTTCCTTAATCATTTTTGAAACAAAAATGTTAAGGGATTTTTAACATATGGTTATTTTTAATTTTATGCCGTTTCAGTACTAAAGACCCATTTCATTGCTGATTCCTGTCTAAGAAGCCATTCACGTCAGCATGGCGATAAAAAGAATGAAAAAACCCTGCTGAATCATACAGTAATTTTCTTTAAAGCACATAGTAGTTACATAAATATATATATATATATAAATATATTTTTGTTTATAACTAACACAAGGCAGGATCTTGTGACTCTAAGAGTGCATTTTGTCATCAAGACAAAACAGATGCAAGATGCATCGCTGCATTACTTCCATAGAGTTGTAAAATAATCCTTAATATTAGAATATTTTTCTGTCACTTAGCAAAAGTGGGTCAGTTCATTGCCACGCCCATGATGTTCTTGACTATTTGATCCACTTTTTCGTTCATGTCAACCCCTTCCCTGTCTGGCTATATAAAGTGGATGCAGAAAACTCCTTAAATGGAGGTATCAATTGCCTTGGAATCACAATCCTGATTTTGAAAATTCCCCATGAATAAAGAAAGGAATGGCATCCCTTGAGAACGAAAGTAGTTAATATATATACTGAGCTCCTAAAGTTTAAATTCAGGTACTGAGTGTACAATTTCGCCAACATTCCAACCCATGAAACTTTTACACTCTGTGCCAAGAAACTGTTGGCTTTTGTAAGGTACAGTGCTCAACATTTGCAGATTCAGGTCTCAAGAAGCAGAGATGTCTCATAAGCAGTATTTTCCCAACAGTTTAGCATCTGTACACATCTGCCTTGGACATCAGTCCACTCACAGAGTACCATACTTTATCATTACGAGTGTCTCACGTGAACGAATGCCATTTTCTATTCCATATATTTTGCTTTACAATTTTAAGTATTTGATGAAGATGGTAACTTTTTCCTAACTTAGTTAACTATTACAAAAAAAAATTTGAAAAGCAAGGTGATTGAAGGATTGTGATGACAATCTCTTTGCAGCAGCTATGTTTGGTTTATTTGAAGTATCCATCCGCTTATTCTTGTAGAGTAGATTTGGTGAGACAGCAATAACCAAATGACATGCCAATATTACTGGTGCAACTGGTATTCTACAAATGCATAAGGAACACATAGGCAAGTTCCTTTTAGGATAAAATGATGCTTCTTTCACTAGCTTTTGTGGTAGCCGTGGCTTCCAATAGCAACTGTTTGACAGTTGTATAAACCTTGCGTGTGTATTCTTAGTTTGTGTCCCTTAAGTACTACTTAATTCTCAAGTAGTAATGTTATTCTTATACCCTTCAGCGTTCATCTTCTATTTTGACTCAAAACAATTGATAATTCTGTAAAAAACCATAAACACTCTGAATTCTTCAGTGAACCAAAGCACCAAATGATAGAGAAAACTTTTTGGAACTGGAGTGTGGGAAACTTCTTAACAGAACTAAGAGTTAAAGGTAGTGAGAAGTGTGTGGTGTATGAATTCTTTAGTGGTAAGGGGAAATGTTGGCTGAATCCTTTTCTTTCATGAAACTCTCAATCTATTTTATATTTCTGGTTTGTTATTGTCCCCATTTGAGAAAACATAGACACAGTTTCTGAAAATTCAAAATGATCATCAATGCTTTGGATTTTACATATATTATGTATTAGAGAAGGTGCAACTGTGCATTACTTAATATACTATGAACATAATGAGACAATAACAAAAAAATTAAAGATAACAAAGAGACACAAACTTGTGGATAAATCAGATAAATGGTGCTACAGAGGAATTTAGTTGTTTCGGCTTATTTATAAAAATAATAATCAGTGATTAGGTAAAGATACTGAAATTCAAGAAAAATATCTTGACCCGTTTGTGTCTAGTGTTATATTATTGGAACGCTAAGCTTATGGGAGTTATTTATATCCTACTGCTCAAGGTCATCACCAAGGTCTGGTTGCAAAA
Organism: Nomascus leucogenys; assembly: GCF_006542625.1. NCBI lineage: Eukaryota > Metazoa > Chordata > Mammalia > Primates > Hylobatidae > Nomascus > Nomascus leucogenys. Next base: position 95,035,339 of record NC_044389.1, on the reverse strand, counting down.
ATTCAAAAAATGGCAACCCCAGGCATAAATGGGTTAAGACCAACAGATGGCACTGACCATAAATGGTGGCTTGTGTATGAAGGGTTTGGACTTCAAGATATACTAACACTAGAAAACTAAAGATAAAGTGACCCCCAATTACTATTTTAGTTTGAGGTATCAAGGGCATTTGCCAGTCTCTTATATGTAGCTTCTAGAGTTGTGCTGTCCAATATTATATCCACTAGCCAACGTGGCTTTTGAAATTAAAATTAATTAAAATTAAATTAAAAATGTAATTCTTCTGTCACACCAGCCACATTTCAAGGGCTTAATAGCCACACCTGGCTTGTGGCTACCATATTGGACAACAAGAAACGCTTCTGTGGTTGAAGAAGATTTTAATGGACAATGCTGTAGAGGTGTTTCCTTTGAATTCCTTGTCCTTGAAGAAAATGGAAGAGGAGGAAAGAAACAAGATTTGGTAGCTCTTGGGCATATCCAAACATTTTTTATCTTAGAGAGGCCCTAAGTAATGAAAACAATACAAGCTGACACAGCTTTGAGTCCCCACTGTGTTATCTTGGGAAAATCACTTCAACCTCTATGAGTCTCAATTTGCAATTTTGGAAAAGAAAAACATTTTTTGTCCTATCTTTCTTGCAAGATTATTATGCAACCTGATTAAATGTACAGATGTACAGACTCTTAAAAACCTTATGTTAATGTAACCCATATAAAGTATGACTTTTGGTCAAGTACCAGCACAAATTTGCATTCAAAGGAAGAATAGTTCATCAGTCCAAAAAGCGTTCAAAGGTAATCGGTTCATCACGTATCTTGAGAAAAAGAGAATGCATTCAAAACACAAAGCAAAATTGCTTCAGTTTCTTTTCTGCCCATCTGGATATTTCCTTTAGTATTTGTCCCACATGACATCCATCCCATGTATTTATCCACTCTTTGCCAACATTGCCTATGAACATCCTTCAACTGGCTCAGTTCTTTATTTCATAGAGCCACTTAGCTTCTCTAGTTTCTTATGATTTCCTATTTTACACTTAACAGCAAAAGGAGGCTTCCATTTAGAAGGCAGTATCTTGAACATAAATAATTTCATATTTATCACTGTAACACTAATATAAGGAACTGTGGCATTAAAATATAAAACTATTTGGAACTTAATGTAAACCTTTGCACATGCAGACTATATAAAGGGAATAAAATTATTTTAAATTATGCTAATCTCCTGATACATATTCTAAGGTTAGTATCATTTATCAGTTTTTGGCAACAGATTCTTATGTTAACATCTTCATGAGGGAGTATAAATTTGATCACGTCCCTAGTGTCTATTGCCCACTTGAGAAAAGGTTTTGCCAGGATCCACAGACTGGTTCAAGATGCTTTCATTCATGATAGGAAATTAATATTTAAATAAGACTAGTTAAAAACTAGATTCTCTGGTTCTAATTTCTTCCTCCTGTGAAATGTTCTTTTGGTTTGTATTTCTTTAGGTATTTTCCAAGTTACTGCTGCTTTTACTTCACCACCTCCAACCCCACTTTTGTTATCAGTGTCATATGCCAGAATCATGGCAGATCCAGCTTGGACAACATAGTGAGACCCATCTGTATCAAATATATATATATATATACACACACACACACAGACACACACACACAAATATACATATAATATATATATTTGATAGAGATGATAGCAATTATATATATATGTGTGTGTGTGTGTGTGTGTGTGTGTGTGTGTATATATATATATTAGCCTGGCGTGGTTTCCCATGCCTGTAGTCCCAGCTACTTTGGAGGCTGAAGTCTAAGGGTTGCTTGAGCCCATGAGTTAGAGGCTGCTGTGAGCTATGATCGTGCCACTGCACTCCAGCCTGGGCAACAGAGCAAAACCCCATCTCTAAATAAAAAAAAAAAGAATCGTGAGACATCGTGTAATCCAACCTCTTAATGTTACAGATAAGTAAACTGAGGACCAAAGAGATATAGTAATAGTCCCAGTGTCAGTAAACTGGGTCTCGAACTTAAATGTTTGTTTCAATTCTTATTGCCTACATCTCTTAATTGTCGGCACTTAAGGCCAACCAAGCAGCTTAGACAGCACAGTCCACTCAATGATAACTTTATTTGCTGTATTGATGATCTGCTCTGTTCTATAATATAGAACATTGGATCAATCTTTCTCTACCTTTTTGCTGACTTAAGGAGGCTGCTATTGTTACAACATCCAGAGATTTCGAGTTCTAGCCATTGCGGGATCTTTGTGGGGTTTTCAATTTCTCCTCTCTCCACCCCTGCCCCCATCTGTGGCCATCTAAGTTAGCAATATGGTTTATTTTGGCCATTTAAAATTTTTCTGCCTTTTTTTTATTTCTTCCCAAATGTATTTGAAAATGAATGATCTATATAGCTGATTTTCTGACCACATATATAATTGCAATTTTTATTTGTTTTTCAAACTATTACAACATTTTTGTCCTTATAAGGTTTTTTGAGCAGATAATGGAGGTCTGTGGTGTTACCTTTTATATACTCCTATTACCTTATGTTTGTGAAGCATTTTACATTTTACAGAGCACTTTGATTCATCTCCCTATTTGTTCATTTATTTAACTGTTCAGTTCACTGAAATATTTATTGAACACCTACTGGAACCAAGTGACTGTGCTAGTAACTTGTGATATACACTAGTGAGAGTGTAGGCATGTAACTGGTCATTATAATACAATAAAATCCCTAAACCAGACTTTACAAGTAGATAGGATCAACAATACTCTTATCAATTTTCAACTCCAATTTTCTATTCTTCTTAAAATGGGACCTAGAAAGTGTTTGCCTGAAGAATGTGTCAAAACATAATACATCACTGCATGTCTGTGTTGTTTGCTCTGTTAGAAAGGACCTGTTAATTTTATTTGTGAGAAGAAAAGTTACTCAAAATTCTCCCTGACCTAGGAATACTTTCTAGTTCACTGCAGTCTTACTGACCAGATGCAACAGTTGAAGTTTGATTTCTTGAACCAATATTTCTATTGGGTTTTGAATTATTAATATCACTGTTTTGAGGTATTCAGAAACACAAGTGTATCAAAAAAGCATTTGCACTTTAGGTGTGTGTGGTGGTTATGTCATTTATTAGACCATCCCAGACATAAGACAATCAGGGAAATCAGAAAACTCCAGCCTCAAATGTGTCTGTAATTTCCTGTTCTACCATTGTCATATCATAACATGGTATTACTTCTTAAGGTTTTGATTAAGTTGATCTAGCCTCAACTTAAATTGTAATACATCTGCCTAATTATTGCCTGGAATAACTTTTCAACCATCCAATGCCCACTGCTCTTGCAATGATTATTGTAGAGAAGTAACATGGTAATTATTCAAGTAAAATCACATAATTTCTGGAATCAGCTTTTCATAACAAGTTTGTGCAATACATCATCATTGGCTTCTTCATAATACATTTATTATGAGTGACCAAATTAAGCCTGGAGGAGCAAAATGCTCAAAACTTGTTATTATAGGTTAATTTCCAGCTCACTGCTGATACTAAAAGATTCTGTGTTACTTTAAATCCAGGATAAAAGGCTGCAAAAAAAATTAAATGTAAGTCATAAACTGGTATTCAGCTTTTCCTAGTTTCTAAGGCTTATTAACATTTGCAAATTACTCAATAAATGTCTTTCATAATGGAATAACATAAAAGCTTTTGATTTGACAGATAGTGACATTTTATTTATTTTCATTCTGGTTGAAAAAAATCTCTTCATTCCACGAGAATTTTGATTTTTAACAGCAGTCTCTTTCCCGGCATTGCAAATATATATGTATATATATTCATGACCAAAGTATAGCTTACTGACCATGCAGCTGTAAACCTTCTGTGCCTATCAAACAAATACATAGCATGAAACTAATTTTAGAAGTTTCATGGGGGAATTTTAGGGGGAAGTATAAACCTAAGAGTGAGTGAATGGAGATGATTCATGGAAAAAAAAATAAAAATCTAAATATGCTATTAGGTAGAGTTATTAACTTCTTTTTGTTGTTGTTTGAGATGGAGTTTTGCTCTTGTTGCCCAGGCTGGAGTGCAATGGCATGATCTCGGCTCACCGCAACCTCCGCTTCCCAGGTTCAAGCGATTCTCCTGCCTCAGCCACCCGAATAGCTGGGATTACAGGCATATGCCACCACACCCAGCTAATTTTGTATTTTTAGTAGAGACGGGGTTTCTCCATGCTGGTCAGGCTGGTCCCCAGCTCCCGACCTCAGGTGATCCGCCCACCTCCGCCTCCCAAAGTGCTGGAATTACAGGCCTGAGCCACCGTGCCCAGCCGAGTTATTAACTTCTTAAGAGCAATGCGCTAATAAATATTCACTGATGACCAGCTCAAATTTAGGTCATTCAGACATCCAGACACTGGGGCACATATTCTGCAAGCGATGCTGAGACCCCTGACATAGAGAAAGCAAAGGATATGCTTAGGATATGATTAGTCTAAAATGGAGCCATCGCCCCCTATACCTCTTCTACGGCATTCATCCTAACATCATGGAGGCCTTTGTCCTCGAGAATTACGTGACTTGCCCTAGAGAATTAGTGAATGACCAAAAAGAGACTTTCCATTTAGCTTCCTTTGACTTAAAAGGCATGAAAATAAGGCAAAAAAGTAAATAAGATAATTTTCCTGAGGAAAGGTTAAGAGATGGCACTTTCCTTTCTGGGCCCAGAGCTGGATTTCTCTGAGGTTTGGCCATCTCAGGACTCAGACAGACTCAAGTGCTATTTTCTGGACATTTGTGGTGAAGCCTCAGCCACCATGTTCAAGGTGGTTTGAATGAAAACATACTCAGATTGTCATATTTATAGTAGGGAAATAAAAACTCAAGCATCCTGCAGCAGGCTACTCTGAAAATAACATTAAGCAACGTCAGAGCTTCACTTGCAAAGAAATGTTAAAATCATTTTAGGGAAATCAGTGAAGTCTCTTTAGAAACAGACATCTTGTGTATGGCGTAACCCAGTCTTGGGGCCCTCACGGAGAAGAGGGGGAAGTCTTTTCATTGGTTGATCAAAACAAATCTCTCATTTGCCTGATTTGAGGCATTTCAACAGTGCCTGGAGAGTACATTATTTTCAGGGGAAAAAAAGGAGAGAGTCTTTTTTATATGCCAGCTGGGATCATGGGAACTTCGAATGCCAGGAATTTACTACTGTTTCTGGTAATTCTGTTTGTAGTCATTTGAAATGTTGAAGTGTGAAAAGAGAAGAAATTGGGCACTTCTTGGAGGGGGGGGGGGGGGCGGTGGCTTTCCAGATTTTATGCCAGTTGCACCAGCATGCAGAATATTTGTAATGCATTTCAAAGTGGATATAATTGCACCCTTTGTCAGAATCACAAAGCTCACTGCAGCGCTGCTACAAGAGAACACTGAGGAAAATCTGGCCCTGTGAACCCAGTCAACCCCAAGCAAAAAGAATGACTATGTGTGTGAGTGCAGCACATGGCCAGTTCATTTCTCACTGTTTTGGAAAGCCCTGTGTGCCAAACCAAGGACGTGTCTTTCAGGGGAAGGTTAATTTTCCAAAGCTTATTAAAATAGAGCTTGGAAAACCAAGCATTTTGAATTTATTCCAGTCCTCTGGGCATCATTCCTATTTCTTCTGCCATGTCAAGGAGAAATTCCAAGCCTGCATTCTGTCATGCTAAAATAACCAGCCCATACTTCCCGATGACCTTCTGTTGAACGTACCTGAGCCTGCAAATGTAAAAATGATTGTATCTGAATTTGCACTAATGGTGTCTGAGAGCAAAAAGAGTGTGACCTCTATTGGAAACCTGTGCTCAAATTCAATAATTCAGAGATGCTACATACTTCTGCAAGCTTCCTGATTATGTTCACTGTAATATTAATGACCTAAGTTTGAATGTATTTCCTTACAGTCCATTAATTTGACATCCATCTTTTACCTGGGGATTATTACGATTGCAATAATTCATCAATGTTTTCTTCACACGGCTTCTTAAACCAAGTTTTTCTGCAGCTCTTTCGGTTCTGCTTACAGCGTGTGGGAAATCTGATTTTTTTTCCCCTAGTAATAGTTTGATAAGAAATTTAGAGTATTGACTGCCTCAGTGACACAATTTATCTTTAAAGGTGTGGAAGCTGGTGGGGACCAAATGTTATCTGTGTTTTCACTGTTGATTGCTATTTTCAGAAGTAAACCATGTTTTTCACTTACAGTAGGAGTCAACAAATTTGGGATTTTAGAAGGGGGAGGAGGGGACTATTTGTGTAAGACTGCTGTCATATTTGAGTACATATTAAAAACAATAAATGAGCATTTTGTTTTAATTTCTTAAATACCTTCTCTTTCAACATACTTTTTGTTTCCTTTCTTCCATTAGCGTTCAAAAGTTTCTACCCATTATGGAAGAAATTCTGTGTGCAGAATTCAGAGGCGCAAGGCTGATGGCAAGATAGAAAATTCTTTTGCTTCTAAACCCACCCCGATGTGGAAACTGATACTAGCTAGAGGGAGCTGTAGAAAACAAAGATTTCAGGATTGCACAGTGTGTGGGCAATGGGGTGGAGACTTTTTCCCCTATTCCCAGCCACAGTGCCCAAGTGTTCAAGTCTCCCAGATCAGACAGGTGGGATTTTAGCTGCTGCTTTAAATCCTAGTGCTGGAATAAGTCAAGGTACTTCAGTTCAGCTCTTGCCTCTGTCACTAATCTTGCTTTATGAACTCCTTTGATTTTCCAAATAAGTTCCAGAAGGTTCTCTATTATTCTGTCCTTCTTCCAAACTGGAAATGACTGTATCTAATTCTCAGGATATTTTGGATGTGTGCCTCAGGTAATTTATGTGGAATGTGTAAAGCGAGATGTCTCCAATCCTGAATATTCCTTCCCCGTTTCCCAATCCTCCACTCTTGGACTACCTTTATAACAACACCGAGTAGGCACAGACCTGAACCCACGCCCAAGAAGCACACACGTGACTGGAGCTGTCAGGAATTCCAGTCAGTGGCATTCCCTGAGCACTGGCTCTGTTCAATTCAATTATAATTTTTTAAGAATCATACCTCTGTATAGATCTTTTGGACTGTATTGATTAAACTTTGATATTGTGGAGTAAATTCAGAAGTGCAATTTTAAATGGTGTGAATTGTCTTTATGATGCCAAAAAAAAGAAAAATTATTAATGTGAATCATGCAATCTTCCCTAACAATAGAAAAACATTAGGCCAATGCTTTTAAAAATGACTTAGTGTGTACCATTTCTTTAAATAATTCAGTAGAAATTTATTCAGATGTATGTTAAAGAAAAATATGCTAATGACAATCACACAACTTCTAAATCAGCTGTAGATCAATCTCTTATAAATAAAGAGAGCAGATCTTCTCTTCACAGGTTCTCTCTTCCAAAGCACTATTTTTAGAATCAGAGTCTTCTGATTTGCAATTTGAAGTTTTTCCCCTTCAGTTTATTTTATTAAACATTTATTAAATAACTACTCTGTGCTATGTGCCCAAGTGTCCGTGCTCTTGACACCAGGGTTACAAAAAAACAAAATCAAACAAAAAACAAAAAACAGCAAACTTTTTTGTTGATTTTTCTTTTTCTTTTCCTTCCTTCCTTCCTTCCTTCCTTCCTTCCTTCCTTCCTTCCTTTCCTTTCCTTTCCTTTCCTTTTATTTTTTTATCTGTTTTTTTTTTCTTGAGACAGGGTCTCGCGCTGTTGCCCAGGCTAGGCTGCAGTGGTGTGGTCCTGGCTGATTGCAGCCTTAACTTCCCAAGCTCAGGTGTTCCTCCCACCTCAGTCTCCTGAGTAGCTGAAACTACAGGCATGTACCTGGCTAGCTAAAAGAAATATTTTTTTTTTGTAGAGACAGTGTTCTACCATGTTGCTCAGGCTATATCAGACTCCTGAGCTCAAGTGATCCTCCCATCCCAGCCTCCCAGAGTGCTGGGATTACAGGTATGAACCACCGTGCTCAACCAGAGTCTTTGCTTTTGATTAGCCTTCAGTGCATTCAGGGAGACAAACATTTAAATAAATATGGCAAACCAAGGACTGTAGGTCCCGGGATAGAAATTTTATGTAATGCAATGAAATGGCAGAGGAGGGAAGAGTTAATTCTGTGTGGAGAAGGCCAGGAGCTTTCATGAAGCAGGTGGTATTTGAACTTGGTCTTGAAGGGTGAGTAGGCCTTCCCCAGGCAACAGCCCATGCTTACCAGGGAGTAGGTGGACTAGGAGCTAATGGACTGGCTGTGTCAGAGGGATCCAAAAGGCAAGCAAGGAGAGGAAGGCTGGAGAGTCACTGAGGTCAGAGCGTTAGACCCTTGATGACCTCCATGACTTTAGAGTTTACCTTCTAAGCACAGATGCACTAGATAGCTTTGAAGAACCCCAACTATTTCAGAAAGATCACCTCATAAACACAGGAATAGATGAATTGCGTAGGAGAAAGCTGGGAGGCCGTTCTGGACACAACTGCTCAAATCTGGCTACTGCTTCCTGAGGACTATCCCTTCTTAGTTCTCTGATCTTCCTCTTCATGTTTTCAGTCCTCTATTAATAAAAACCCAAGCCCATCAGCACATGTGCACTGCCTTTCTCCCCTTTCAGTCACCTCTTCCAGCAAAATATATATTCCCTTTTCCCCAAAGTCATGGCACAACACAATTGGACAGATTTTCGTGTGAAAGTAGCCAGACCTGTCCAGGTTTACTTATCTCTTTATGCAGTAACTCCCTTTTTCATTTTTAAACACCCAACGCAACCCAAACAACCAACACAGCCTGAGGTGGAGATTAACTTTCCTCCAGATGATGATAAAACAGGAAAATGACATATCTCATCAATTTCCTTCTGGTCATGCTAGACATATTATTAATTAAATCACTTGCAATTTGGGTGGAGAGGTTTGAATTTAAGGTGTGGTTCTTGAAATAGCCTAAAAATTTATTTCTTTTTTTTCTATTAGCACTTAACCCGTTAATTAGTCCTCAGAATTAATGACTTAGAAAATGCTTATTCAGGAGTGTCTAGGGTTATTACAAAGCTCAGAAAACCTGCAGTCAAGAAAGGAGTTGAAAAGATCAAACAGCTTCCCACTGAGTTGAGAACTGGATGCATGGTGAAGCCTCCACCATGGAAACACTCAAGTGTCTGTTAAGAGGAGAACTAGACTTTAGAGGGGATCTGAATGTCAAGATTGACAGGAACAAAAGACAAAATCTCCAAGATTTTAGGCTGTCCACAGTCTGCGGCCAGAGGATTTCAAAGGGTGAATGCAAACTGCCTTTGGATAACTTGAGAGTGTATTGAAGTGTTTCAGAGCTCTCTGAGGAGGCAGATAAACACCTGATTTAGTCATCAGGGAAACTATGAAGATGTCAGTCATAAAGGAAACTGACTGGCTCCCATGACCCTGGCTCCGTGTTTAAAGATCATAGCCCTGCAGGGTCCAAGTCCATTCACCCTGCAAGGGAGCTTGGTTTGTGCCTTGGAGATGTAAGGAGCTGGGGGAAGAACAGAAACCAACCAGTTTGTTATATGTTAGGCCTCCCATTTATGGGGAACCAGATTTCATGTGTGCACTTCACTACCATAGAGTGTAGCATAAACACAGGAAGGAGGAGGAGAATGCGGAAATTGAGAAAAGCTAGAGGTGCAGACAGGAAGCTACTGCTTCGGCTGGTGCCTATTTTCCTGCTCCAGGCAGTGGGTATGTTAGTAACTGTCATCTACACATCTGTTTCTCCAAGTCTAAAGATAGGGCAATTGTAGATTTTGGAAATTTTTAAAACGTGTCAAAGAGAGAAAATCCAATGAGAATCCCATAAGAGTTTGCAACTTCAGGACAGGTCGAGACCCTAGCCTCCACCCGATAATGCGCCTGTTATTTTCTGTGAATTGCTATCACTTTCAAGACACACTGAAGTACTTGGTCTGGCAAAGTAAATACACTTTAGAAATGCCAGCATCTCTTGATAAATGTTAATTGACCCCTTTTTAACGTGTATTATTCTAATGTCTGCATTAGACATTAGACTTTACTTAAAGCCTTTGATCGTCTACCAAATATTCCCCTGACATTTTTTAATGGTAAACTTTACAAACATTTGGGGGTTGCAGAACCATGTTCAGCTTTGTTCCCAGAATTTCTTTGTACAATTGCAATTTAGCTTTCTTTCCAAATGGATTCATTGTGGCGTGAGACTTGATAGAATGTGAAGCAAATTCTCCTTCTGGAATTTGGCTGTAAGCCTAGAGGATGGGCTGCATTAATTATTCTAAATGCCATAGAATCTTGCATGTTATTTCTTTCTAGACTGTTTTAAATCTGCGTCAGGATGCCTGGAAGTGAGACACTGAACAAGCAAGAGCTCATTGCACAAAAGAGAAATGGTGACTTGCAAAAAAAAAAATAAATGAAACATCCTTTTTGTAAAATGTTGTCAGTTGGAATTTAATTAAATGTTATCTTCTTGAGGAAATGTATGTTGTTTGAACCAGGCCAGATCCCAGCAGGTTAAACAGCAATAGGGTAAATAAGAATGGAACACCCCTGTTAGAGAGAAAAGTTCAAATGAGGTTGTTGAGATCACAGGAGACTTCTCAGTCACATATGAGGCAATAAACTCCAGCAGAAGGGGTGTGTTCCTGGAAGGGGGAAGGCATCCATGTGGATTTTAATTTTAATTTTAATTTTATTTTAAGTTCAGGGTGTGCAGGTTTGTTACATAGGTAAACGTGTGCCATGGTGGTTTGCTGAACCTATCAACCCATCACCTTGGTATTAAGCCCATCGTGCATTAGCTATTTTTCCTGATGCTCTGCCTCCCCCATCCTCCTTCAACAGGCCCCAGTGTGTGTCTTTCCCCTCTCTGTGTCTATGTGTTCTCATTGTTCAGCTCCCACTTATAAGTGAGAATGTGGTGTTTGGTTTTCTGTTCCTGCATTAGTTTGCTGAGGATAATGGCTTCCAGCTCCATCCATGTCCCTGCAAAGGACATGATCTCATTTCTTTTTATGGCTGCATAGTATTCCATGATGTATATGTACCATGCGGATTTTCTATTGTTTTGCTTTATGACCTGATGTGAAGCTTTATTAAGGCCCTGGGGTGAGAGTTTATTTATTTCAGATAGACTACTGTAATCAGATTGATTTCCTTGTCGTAAAACCACAACAAGTACCTAACCTGGCAGTTGCCATCCAGAGACAGGAAAGCACTTAGCTCCCTCTAAAACTGGAAGAAAGGTCCACTGCAAACTTCTCTCTGCCTCTCTCATAAGGATCAAACCAAGACCCCTGGATTATAAGAAGCCAGCCAAAGTGCATCAGCATTCATGGGTACATATATCAGTTTCTTCAGAAAAATTCTCTCTCTGCCAATAACACATCAGATCATGTGATACCTGCCCATGTAACAATTACGGAAACAAGGCCAGGCGTCAAGGCTCACACCTATAATCCCAGTACTTTGGGAGGCCGAGGCAGGCGGATCACTTCAGGTCAAGAGTTTGAGACCAGCCTAGCCAACATGATGAAACCCCATCTCTACTAAAAATACAAAAATTAGCCAGGCTTGGTGGTACACACCTGTAATCCCAGCTACTCAGGAGGCTGAAGTAGGAGAATTGCTTGAACCCAGGAGATGGAGGGTGCAGTGAGCCAAGATCACACCACTGCACTCCAGCCTGGGCAGCAGGACGAGACTCTGTCTTAAAAAAAAAAAAAAAGAAAAAAATACAGAAACAAGCTTTGTGACATCGTGCATGTGACTTCTCACAGCCCAGGCTACTTCATCTTATAAAGTACGGACAAAAATAGTACCTGATTCCTAGAATTATTATGACAAGTAAATGGTCTAAAATATTTAGCTTAGTGTTCTGCCATTAAACTCAAGAACAGTTAGCTATGCAATGATTATTGTTGCCAATGAAAGATGGGTTGATTTTGGTAGCAAGAATGCTGTCTTACTCCTTGAGGAGATAAACTGAAGGCAAAACAGCTGAGATGAACAATTAACTGGATGAACAGATTGCAAAATAAGCAATTCAAACTAGAAATTGCATAGGACGAAGACCGTTTCCCCTACAGTCTTGTTACTCATTCTCCCTCAAGTCTCATTTCTTTCTAGCATTTATGTCAGTATTATTCATTCCCCATTCTAAAATATAAAAAAGCAAAAAGAAGGGAATTTCAAGCATCAAGTGATTAAAAAATTAAAAATTAAATACCAAAACCCGAGTCTATATTAAGAACAGATAGTGGGTTACGGAATTTAAGGCGGTAACTGCCTCACATGTTCTTAATTCATTTGTTAATTTACGTATGGTTTTACAGAAAAATCAAATAAGGCTGCTGAATGTTGTTTTGAAAACTATTTTTATGTTTCTGTGTCTAATTTCTCTGTTAGCAAAATGAGGAAAATTTTTCCAACATCTCAAAGTAGTTTAAGAGAGAATTCATAAGTATAAAATGTTTTAAGCATATGCAAACTTTATATGGATAGCCTGTCACAGATTGTAGCCTCTGAACTTGTTTACCCACAGTATTTCTGACACCAAATGTGTGGTGGGTTTTTCCACACCAGCCAATTCTCCAATTTTCCACACGACTGGGTTTCCTACCATCCACTCAACTCCACTAACTACCCAGGGCAAGCACAGACCCCAGGGGTGAAGAATTCAGTTTCACAGGACCACCCCCCGTTTCAGATGCCAAAAGCAAGTCTTGGGCCAACGATATTTCTGGCTGACCAGGGAAAATTTGCAGAACCCCACGACACACTTTTCAGGCTCATTAATTTGCTAGAACAGCTCACAGATCTCAGCGAAACCACTGACTCACTGTCACCAGTTTATTGCAAGGGATATAATTCAGGAAGAGCCAAAGGGAAGAGAGGCATAGGGCAAGATATGGGGGAGGGCATGGGGCTTCCATGCCCTCTCTGGGTGCTCCACCCTCCCAGCACCTCCGTGTGTTCCCCACCTGGAAGCAGGGGTTCTTATGGAGTTCTCATTACAGAGTATGATTGACTAATCATTGGTCATTGGTGATTGACTCATTAGCTAGCCCCTCTCCCCTCCTGGAGATTGTGAGGTGGAGCTCAAAGCGCAATCCTCTAATAAGCCCCCATCCTGAAGCTACCTAGGGGCCCAACAAAAGTTACTTTAGAACAAAAGATGTTCCTACCACTTGGGAAATTCCAAGGGATTTAGGAGTTCTGTGTCAGGAACCTGGACAAAGACCAAATATTTATTACTTACTGTGTCACCCAACCCTGTGAGTCAGGGATCTTTACCATCCCCCTCTCCTTCTGTGACATGTGCTCTTGCTTACAACAATAGGAATGCACCTGGACCAGGTGTGATGGCTCACACCTGCAACCCCAGCACTTTGGGATACTGAGGCGGGAGGATTACTTGAGGCCAGGAGTTTGAGGCCAGCCTGTGCAACACAGTGAGGCCCTATCTCTACAAAAAATTAGGAAATTAGTTGACTGTGGTGGTACTCACCTGTAGTCCCAGCTACTCAGGAGGCTGATGCAGGAGGATTACTTGAGCCCAGAAGTACCAGACCAACAGACTAAAGCGAACTATTATTGCACCACTGCACTACAGCCTGGGTGACAAGCAAGACACTGTCTCCAAAAAAAAAAAAAAAAGTATCTGCCCAGATACTCCCATCATTCCTGAAGCAACTCCAAGCAGATGTCTCTTTGTAATGGGATAGTAAACTCACCTGGAAAGAGCAAACAAAACAAATTCATTTATTCAATGCATGTTTGTTGATCACCTTCCAAGATCCAAGTACCATTTTACATGCTAGAAGTAGAGTGATGTATTTATTTCACAAATAGTGTTGTTTTATGCCAGGCACTGATCTAAGCACTTTACAGATATTAGTTATTGAATTCTCTTATTATCCTTGTGAGGCAGGTGCTCTTACTGTCACCATGTTACAGAAGAGAAAAGCATTTACTTTATGGTTGAGCTACTGATCCATGGTCACACAGCAAGGAAGAAGCAGAGACCAAATACAAACCTGGAGACTTCGCTCTTGGCCACTACTCCGGGCTGTCTTTGGAAAAAAAAAAAAAACAGTAAACAAACAAACAAACAAAACCAGCATAAATCCCTGCCCTCAAGAGTTTATTGTAGTGAGGAGGTACAGACAATTAGTTATCTAAGTAATATCTATGTATACATATAGTAAGTTAGAAAATGAATGCTACGTAGAAAAACAAAAGAGAGGAAAGATCAGGAATGAGAAGCGATTTCTCTTTTTAAGTGGGTAATCAGGAAAGGGAATATTTGAGCACTGACCTAAGAGTATTTCAGACAAAGGGAGAAGCAAGTAGAAAGACCATGCAGAGGAAACCTTCAAGCACTTTCGGGAAGCAGCTAGGATGTCACTGTGGCAGGTGAGGAATGAGTTAAGGAGAGTTCTATAGAGGTCAGAGAGAAAAGGTGACTGTGTGATCCTGAGAAAGATGGAAAACCAGTGGGGAGTTCAGAGCAGTCCAGAGAGATCTGACTTCCTACTGAAAAGGATTACTCTGGCTTCTGAGCAGGACAAAGGAAGAAACAGGAGACCAATTAGGAGGAGGCTGCTAATGTCATCCAATGTCCTATAACAGGGACCTACCATACCAGTCCATGGCTTAGGAACTGGGCCACACAGCAAGAGGTGAGTGGCAGGTGAGCAAACAAAGCTTTATCAGTATTTCCAGCCACTCCCCACCACTCGCATTACCGTCTGAGCTTTACCTCCTGTCAGATCTGCAGTGGCATTAGATTCTCATAGGAGGGGAAACCCTATTATGAAATGGGCATGTGAGGGATCTAGGTTGCATGCTCTTTATGAGAATCTAATGCCTGATGATCTGCCACTGTCTCCCATCACTCCCAGATGGGACAATCTAGTTGCAGGAAAACACACTCAGGGCTCCCACTAATTCTACATCATGATGGGTTGTATAATGATATCATTATATATTATGATGCAATAATAATAGAAAGAAAGTACACAATAAATGTAATGAGCTTGAATAATCCTAAAACCATCCCTCCACCCCAGTCCGTGGAAATATTATCTTCCACAAGACTGGTCCCTGGTGCCAACAAGGTTGGGGACTGCCGTCTTATAAGATGTAAAGATTCTTGATGGTAGGAGACACAACACAATGACAACATGACAGAAGGCAGAACTCTCTGCCACTTACAGCTCACAAGCACAGGAGGCTGCCAGGCAGGGCCACATGGGGCTGCACCCCAGAGAAAGCAAGAGCAAGCTGACAATGGAGGGGATAGTTTATGTGTGCCAAGTCAGGTAAGAATAGCTAGGGTTCTGGGCTCCCTGTGGATGGGCCAATTTGAATATGGTGGAGGGCTCTGCAACATAGAGGCTGCTCCTAGTTGTCAGGCAAGTGGCCCAGGGGCAATTAGGGTGAATGTATAGTGGTTTGAGTGTGAGCCCAGGCAGGGAAGTGGTTTCAGCATAGACTTAATTGGCTACTCAAGAAGGGAACAGACCAGCCTCCAGCGAGGACCTCAAAACTTGGTTAAGATGTAAAACAAAAACATAAATAAACTACGTGTATTACAACGAAGTAACGAAGATGGTGAGAATTGGTCTGATGGTGGTTCTATTTGAAGGAAGAGCCAACACTGTTTTCTGATAGGTTAGATATGGGGTGAGTGAGAAAGAGGAGTCCACAGGATCTCTGAGTTGAGGCCCTGAGTCTGGATGGCAGTTGCCACTAATGAAGATGAACAAGACCACAAAATGAACAAGTCTGTAAGGAAAAGTTAGAAGTTTAGTTTAGAACATTCAGTGTTTGAAATGGCTTTTTTAAAAATATAAGATATTTAAGTAAACTTGTTGAACAGAAAATAAATTTATGGCTCTGAAGTTCAAAACAGATGTCTGGACTGGAGATATAAATTTGAGAGTGTTTGACATAAATATGGTATCTAAAGCCATGGGACCCAATGAGATCATCCGAGAAGTGAAGGTAGATAAAGAAAAATATGTGGCCTATTGAGTGCATTTTGGGGCAGTCCAACATGAAGAAGTTGAGCCAAGGAGGAAGAAACAGTAGAAGGAATGGAAAAGTGGTGGAGTAGAGGGTTTAGGGTCTGAGTGAGCAAAGTGTTTCAAGGATGTAGGAATGTTCAGACTCACTGACAACCAGAGAAGCATATTGAAAATGACAGTAAGATACTCTTGACCGTCAAATTAGGAAGTCATTTACAAAACAGACACTTCATGTTGTCAAGGGTGCCATGCAGCGGTTGTACCAATTTACACCACAATTAAGAAAAAAACTTGGTTGAACTTTCTGGAAAGCAAGTTAACATTATACAAAAGGAATCTCTATACAAACTCTGCACACTGACATTCAGTGGTTCCTCTTCTAGGAGTCTACCCTGAAGAAATAAGCAGAAACATGGACAAAGTTTTATACACACAGATGTTCTGTGATTTGTTACATAGCAAATCATTCAAAACTATTTATACTAACAAACAACTAAGAAAAAAATTCAATTTTGAACAAGTAAAATTATTCAATAAATTATGAGCCTAATACTAAGAGGATTGTGTAGCCCAGAAAAATGATGGTTCAAAAGTATATTTAATGACCTGTGAAAGTCCTCATGATACTACATTAATTGAAGAAAACTAGGTAATGCTTTTTCTTTCTCACAGTTACAACAAAACTAATAATTACCACTTACTAGACACATACTGTGTGCAAAGGCACTGTGCTAATCATTTATATGTGTTATTTTTAATTCTATAACATAGGTATGATGAGAAGGCAAAGGCTCAGAAAGTTGTTTTGATCATACTGTATTTGATATTAACACATTTGGGATCTGAAGGAAACACAAAACACACACAGAGGGAAATCTGATGGCCTTTCCTAAAAACTCCCATGTTCCTCAAGAAGTGTTCATGACCTACTATGGAAATATAATACAAATTGTGAGTTCATGATTTTTTTTTCTAAAGGAGGATTCTAAGAATGACAACAAAACATAGAAGTGAGCACTGATTTCTTCCTGTAGAATTCATTTTCTTGTAATTTCATAATTGTAACCACTCACCTATAAAAATAAGGATCACTATAGAAACCCCTAGCACTGCCAGATAAAGTTGATGCCTGAACAACTTGGGGATCAAGGGCACTGACGTCCTCGAAGTTGATAATCTGCTAATAACTTTTGAGTTTCCAAAACCTAACTACTAATAACCTACTGTTGATCAGAAGCCTTGCCAATAACATTAACAGCTGATTAACACATAAACTAGTATCTACATATATTTTAATCCTTTCATGACATAACTAAATTTTTCCTAAGTTTTTCTATATTTCTAGACTGTGTGTCTTGTCTGCCAGCTTCTTTCAAATGTAACAAATCTCTAAAGAAATGTTCTAATATATTTATTGAAAAAAATCCACGTACAAGTGGACCCACACAGTTCAAGCCCTTGTTGTTCAAGGGCCAACTGTATTTTTTTATTTCTTCAGCAGTGGAGTTAGTTTGTTGTGAGGCAAAATACTTTTGGAAAATGTACTTTGAAGATGAACAGTGCTTACCTTTCCAACACAATATTTTCCCCCTTCATTCTGTAACACTTATTTTTCAAACAGGTTCTTAAGGAATGATAATTAATGTGCTCAGCATTCTAATGTATTCATTAATGCATTTCATGATGACATACTATGTGAAGACACTCTGCTAGTTCTTTGGGATGTGGTTGGAGGACACTTGAGGAGATTGCATTATAACCTAAGTCGTACATAGTTTCTGTTGCAGACAAGCTCACTGTCTGGAGGAGAAGATAAACACATCACACCTACATGCAATGCAGTTAACAAAATGGCATTCACTCTTTGCTGATGGTTATCAACAAAGTAAAAGAGACAATATTCTAAGCAGAAAGCAGCAGGATCAAAAAATGGAATTGTGGCAGCCCTCGAGTGGGCTGGATATAGCAAGTAGTTCAGCATGACAGGAATGCAGCTATGCATAGGGCTAACCTAACAGTTAAGGTAAAGATTATTAAACTCGGCTGGGTGCGCTGGCTGACTCCTGCAATCCCAGCACTTTGGGAGGCTAAGGTGGTCGGATCACAAGGTCAGGAGTTCGAGACCAGCCTGGCCAACATGGTAAAACCCCATCTCTACTAAAGATATAAATAATTAGCCGGGCGTGGTGGCATGCACCTGTAATCCCAGGTACTCGGGAGGGTGAGGCGGCAGAATTGCTTGAACCAGGAGGTGGAGGTTGCAGTGAGCCGAGATCGTGCTATTGGACTCCAGTCTGGGTGACAGAGTGAGTCCATCTCAAAAAATAAATAAATAAATAAATAAAATAAGATTATTAAACTCTTTTTATGCCTGGAAACTAGGAAAGCACTAAAAGCTTTTATATGGAAAAAATCATCAAAGTTTCATTTTAGTTGCATGTCTATGACAGTAGTGTGTTCAGCAGACAGCATAGAATGCAGGACACTTAGATCAGTGTTCAGGAGCACAGATTGCTTGGATTTAAGTACTAAAGCTGTATCACTTCAGCAAGATGCTTACTTCTTTGTGCCTCAGTTTCCTCATTTAGAAGTTGAGAGCTGATGTTAATAATGCATACCTCATAATATCAGTATGAGGATTAAATCTGAAATAGACACAGTGCTTAAAACAGAGACAGCCGTATGGAATGCACTCAATAAAAGTTAGCTATCATTAAAAGTATTTAGAAATCTGTAGCAGTTAGCTATTGTTACATAACAAATCATTCCAAAACTTGATGGCTTACAGCAATCATTTATTCATTCGTGATTCTTCAGGTCAGCAATTTAGTCTGGGCTCAGCTGGGCAGTTTTTGTGATCTAGCCAGGCTAGGTTTGTTTGTATGGCTGAAGTCAGTTGTGTACTCAGCTGTTCTACACAATCTTCCAACTTCCAGCAGGCTGGCAAAGTCTTGTTTTCATGGCAGTGGCAGAGTTTTATCAGAAAAAATTTAAGACCAAGAAGGTTTAAGATTTAGCTTGGAAATTACGCACCATCATTTCTGCCACATCCTGTGGGCCAAAGCAAGTTACAAAACCAGGCAGATTCAAAGAGAGGAAAAACAGACTTTACCATTTGATGGAAGGAGCAGCCAAGCCATGCTACAAAAAACAAGGAGACAGGGAAAAGTGAAGGATTGTGGCCATTTTGGCAATCTACCACAAGGTCTGAAGCTTAGGATTAAGATTGAGATTGGTGATACTGATTCAGCAGTCATCAGTTATAAATAAATGATAGTAAAGTCTTGAAGTGGATAAGCTCATTAAGAGAGCTCTTCTCATCGTGAGAAAGAAGAAAAGAGGATTCAAGGCAAAACTCTTATAACATCAATTATTAAGATTGGGCAGAGGAACAGAGAGCACAATGGACCCTGAGCAAGGTTGAACACAGACGTGGAGAAGGTAAGAGCCAATGCGATGAGAATAATGAGGATTTAAGAGGTAATCTTTGGATTTAGCAGCAACCTTATTGGGTTTGCCCATGGTGGAAGTCAGCATTTCGCAAATTGAAGAATGCATGGGAAATGAGCTGACCTGACTGGAAACGGTTCAGTGATATCAAGGAGGTGAAAGATACCATTGTATCTGGAGGAAGATGTGGAGTCCAGGAAGGGATTTTTGTTTATGTGTTTCTTTTCGTTACTTTTTTTAGGATGGGGGTCATTTAAGCTTTTAAATTCTAATTAATATGGAGTGAGGAGAGAGTAAAATTTAAAACTTCAGGAAAGTAGAAATAAGTGAGCCAGTGAAGGCAGAATGAAATGTGATTGGATGGACCCTACTTCCTCTGAGAAGCTGAGGGCGAGAGCACGTTCTAAACCTTAGAGGGAATGTAGCTCAGTGGGAGGTTTCCAGGACAAGGTTGATGAAGCTGTGGTGGAAAGAGGAGAGAATTTAGGGAATCATCAATGTCTGTCAGGTATCATGGCAGGGTCAGGCGACACTGGGTCCCAGGATGTGGAGAGGCCCCAGTATGCATGACTGAGGAATTTTTTCCCCCAGAAGTAATAAACCAAAGTATTGATACTGACAAGATAGAGAATTGGACTGCGTCTGAGTTGGGATATTTTTCCCTCTGGTAGATGGAACAGAAAACAAAATGGGCCAAATATAATTGAAGTGACAGGTAAATTGAGCTAAAATGGAAAAAAAAAGTAAAGACAGCAGGGTATTGATGAGAGGAAAGCAGAAGAACATCAAGGAGCTGAATAGTCTGTAAGAGCAAAAACAAATGCAGTGACAGTGACTAAATGATGGAACTAGAAGAGTGTGTCACAGTCAGAGAGAAGAATGTATGAAGTTAACTTTTTAAGGTGAAGGCATCTCAGATTATAACAAGACCCAGGATGGGGTTGTGACAAAGTTGAAATAGGTGGATGTTTACTAAAGGTGGGAAGGTCAAGACAAAGAGACTCACACACTGAAAGGGTCAACATGCCCTGAAGTCACTAGACAATAGTGGTGTTGAGAAGAAAAGAGGCAAATGAATGAATCTTGTGCCAAAGTCTTCAGTGTGTTGGCGATGGCAGTGGGTTTGCATTGGGAGCTTAACAGCTAATCAGTAGATGACAGTGTGAAAGTCATCAGAATCAAAATGGAATCACCAATGTTAAGAAAATTCTGTCAAATAGAGCTAGGGAAGGCCAGAGAGGGTTCTCAGGCTTTTATACTTGATAACAAAAACGATCACAACAGACTGCAAAAACCACAATCTCATGCCAAGGCCATCACAGCCTTACGCAAAACTCGCTTCTGCAAGGACATCTGCCCAGCAATTGCCTGTCCAACCTTAGGACTGACGTCATCCTTGTTATTGATCTTAATAGCCAAGGATCATTATTTCAAAACATATAGCTTATGCACATAGATTGCTATGGTATGTGTATTCCCATTGCAATGCTCTATTCCCAGATAAACATCATTTTTTTTTTAGAGAGCCTCTCTTTGTTTATTATTTAGATTGACAATAGCAGCGAGCATGGATAGAGGGTGGTAGAACTGGCTGCGTGATGCTATCAAGAAACAGGGTTGAGCTAGGTGTGGTGGTGCATGCCTGTAGTCCGAGCTACTTGGAAGGCTCAGGTGGGAGGATCACTTGAGCCTAGGAATTTGAGGCCAGCCTGTGCAAAATAGAGAGACCCTGTCTTTAAAAAAAGAAAGAAACAGTATTTATGAGAGAATGAATCCCCTCTTTCATTAAAAAAACTATAAATGAACAAACTTAAACCTGGCAGAGGACATGCCTATCAATTTGGTAAATAATAAAAGACTAATATTCATTTTGGGTGCAGGTGTGAGGAAATGGGCACACTGACTCACTGCTGTTGGGCATAGATCTTGTTATAATTTGTCATCCACATATAATTTTTTTTTTTTTACAAAGCACCATTAGAAACCTAGATATTTACTTACTCTGAATTAGTACAGAGAAAATTCACTTTGATGTAAAACTCCTAAATCTGGCTTTAAAAGCTTCAAACCCTAGAACTGGTCCAGTTTTGTAGAGGTGCTGTATTAGTCCATTATCACACTGCTATTAAGAAATTCCTGAGACTAGGTAATTTATAAAGGGAAGAGGTTTAATTGACTCACACTTCTGCAGGCTTAACAGGAAGCATGGCTAGGAGGCCTCAGGAAAATTATAATCATGGCAGAAGTTGAAGGGGAAGCAAAGCATATCTTTCATGGTGGCAGGTGAGAGAGAGGGAAAAGTGAACAAGGAAGTGCCACACTTTAAAGCCATCGGCTCTCTTGAGAACTTATTTACTGTCATGAGAACAGCATGGAGGAAACCACCCGCCATGGTCCAGTCACCTCCAAGCAGGTCCCTCCCTCAACACCTGGGGATTATAATTCAAGATGAGATTTGGGTGGTGACATAGAGCCAAACCATTTCACCCCTGGCCTCTCCCAAATCTCATCCTTTTCACATTTTAAAACCAATCATGCCTTCCCAACAGTCCCCCAAAGTCTTAACTCATTAATCCAAAAGTCCAAGTCCAAAGTCTCACCTTGTCCAAAGGGACAAGGCAAGTCCCTTCTTCCTATAAGCCTATAAAATCAAAAACAAGTTACTTATTTCCAAGATACAATTGGGGTACAGGCATTGGATAAATGCTCCCATTCCAAATGGGAGAAATTGGCCAAAACAAAGGGGCTACAGCCCCAGTGCAAGTACAAAACCCAGTGAGGCAGTCATAAAATCTTAAAGCTCCAAAATAATCTCCTTTGATTCCATGTCGCACATCCAGGCCATGCTGATGCAAGGGGTAGGTTTCCAAGGCCTTGGGTAGCTCAGCCCCTGTGGCTTTGCAGGGTTCAGCCCCCATGGCTGCTCTCATGGTCTGGCATTGAGTGCCTGTGGCTTTTCCAGGCACATAGTGCAAGCTGTTAGTGAATCTATTCTGAGGTCTGGAGGACAGTGGCCTTCTTCTCACAACTCCAGTAGGCAGTGCCTCAGTGGGGACAATGTGTGGAGGGGTCCAACCTCATATTTCCCTTCTGCACTTCCCTAGCAGAAGTTCTCTGTGAGGGCTCTGCCCCTATAGCAGACCTCTGCCTGGACATCCAGGCATTTCCATACATCCTCTGAAATCTAGGCAGAGGTTCCCAAAGCTCAACTCTTGTCTTCTGCACACCTGCAGGCCCAATACTACTTGGAAGCCACCAACGCTTGAGGTTTGCATGCTCTGAAGCAATGGCCCAAGCTGTACATTGGCCCCTTTTAGCCACAGCTAGGGCTGGAGTGGCTGGGACACAGTGCCACTCAGCCTAGACTTCATTGTTCACATCTCTATCTGCATTTTGGTCAAGGCCATTCAACAAGTTTCTAGGAAGTCCCAAACTTTATCACATCTTCCTGTCTTCTTCTGAGCCCTCCAAACTGTTCCAACCTCTGCCTGTTACTCAGTTCCAAAGTTGCTTCTACATTTTAAGGTTATCTTTATAGCAGTGCACCACTACCTTGGTATTAATTCTCTGTATTAATTCATTTTTACACTTTTATAAAGAAATGCCTATGACTGGGTAATTTATAAAGGAAAAAGGTTTAATTGACTCACAGTTCCATAGGCTTAACAGGAAGCATGGCTCGGAGGCCTCAGGAAACTTACACTCATGGCAGAAGGTGAAGCGGAAGCAAAGCACATCCTACATGACATATGACATAAGGGGAGAGAGAGGAGAGAGCAAACAAGAAAGTGCCACTCTTTAAAGTCATCAGCTCTCAAGAGAACTCACTCACTATCATGAGAACAACATGGGGAAAACTGCCCCTATGATCTACTCACCTCCCACTAGGTCCCTCTCTCAACACCTAGGGACTACAATTCTAGATGAGATTTGGGTGGGGTCACAGAGCCAAACCATATTGGTAGCCATCAGTGCCATTAATTGGAGATGATTTCTAGAGTGTTTGTTGTCAGGATTCCTTGATACACTGACCAGGACTCTCTCCATGGCTGAACTCAACTAGACATTTTCTAGCCGTAATCTCACAGTGCCATTTCACTTCCCCTGAAAACACTATTGCTAATTTGTTGAAAGTTCTGCCTGATAAAATGGCAGCACTCTTAAGGAGATGGAGGTAGACCCCTCATTAATCCCATGATCTGCCCTATAACCAATGTCAGAAGTGCTGAAGGAGGTTCTCCTGTGTCAGCAGCAGCATCAGCATACACACAAGGGTAACGTGGGATTCCTTCTCGGCCCTTTCCCTTTACTTTTAAATGCTGGTCACCTCCCTAACACATGTGTAAAACCAATCGTAAAACCTGAATCCCATCACTTTCCTGCATGTATATGATGTGCTTATTACTCAACTATGTGCTGGGGATAAAGTGACAACCAAACCTGAACTAGCCTCTGCCCCAATGGAGTCCACAGTCTAATATAAGGAGCAGCTTTTAAACACATGATTAAACAAATCACCCTGTACATAAACATATGAACAAAACTGTGGTAAGAGCTATGGAGGAGGAGTACAAGTTTCTAAGGCAGCATTTAACAGAAGACTCCATCCTAGTCTGGAAGTCAGAAAGATTTCAACAACAATGAAGTGACATTTGAGGTAAGATCCAAAAGATGAGTGTGGGGAAGAACTTTCCAGACAGAAAACCCAAATGTGGGAAGACTCTGAGACAGGTTGAAATATTGCATATTCCAGGATCAAGAATAAGGTCATCCTTGCTGAAGTCCAGAGAGAAACAAGGCTAGAGGTGGGGAATCTGGATGGATTAATGATAGATTCCAGGCTGTGTGGAGCCTTCCAATCCTAATATCTTTTACATCTGCTATTCACACCCACCCCAGCTTTAACTTCCTATTTGGATTGGACAAATCCTAGTCACCTTCAGATCTCAACTTTAGCTGGGAAGACTTCCCTGATGCACACATTAAACATACTCTTTCAGCTGTTCCTACTGTTTTTCATTTCCTCCCTCAAAACAATCGCCTTACGTAATTTCAATTATTCATTCACATCTGCCTTCCACCAGATTCTGAGCTCCATCAGGGCCGGGTGTGAATCTGTCTTGTTCACTGCTTTCTACAGAACTTAGCACAGTGCCAGGAACAAAAACGAATATGTTGAAAGAATAAGTGTCTTGCCACGTGCAAACTGTCCCTGATATTGCATTTCTTATTTCAAGCTAAACTGAAAGAACAGTCAAAATTGGATGTTTGTCACAAGAAATACATTGACAACTCTGTAAGAAAAAAAGGAAAGGTGTTTCTGCCTTAATCCCACGTTATCAAACTAGGTATCATGTTACTTATTCAAATAACAGCTTCTCTGGATAAAATTCTGAAGCCCATGTCAAAACAGAAGCAACAGAGCCAAGCATCTGTTCTCTCTTCTGGCTCACCGGCTTCATTGCCCATGGAGGACTGATCTCCTCCATCAACACCTCAGGTCCTGTGGTTAAAAAGCTCTGGAAAGTTTTTGACCTTGTTGCCTATTGATGAAGAGGTATCTCTGGCTGTGACGTGGGATATACCATGGTCCTAGTTTGGGTTCCCTGAAAGACAAATTTGACATGGGTTTAAGAGCAAGAAGTTTATTTGGGAGATAATCCTAGGAAATACCATGAGAAAGTAGGGAGATAAGGCAGGGAAAGAAACCAAGCCAAGAAAATACGTGATAAAACGCAGTTACTGCCGTGAGCTCAACGCCACTGAGGATCCACTGAGAAACTGTGTGGGACTCGTCTTGGAGCTGCCCCAGTGTTGGGCAAAGAAGCCGAGGTAGTTACCACCAACTCCCAGACTCATTTGTGGGTGGTCATTCTTTGCATTTCTACCCTGCCTCTGTGATGAAAACAACAAATTGTTTTTCCTCTGCTCTCTAACCACAACAATCAACACAGCAGACTGCTGCGACTCAGTGCGTGGGGATTTATTTCTACCAACAGCAAGCAATCAATTCTGTAGCAGACACCAGCTGGGCATCCTCCAATTCAGTTCTGACTCTGCCTACCTGGAGATGGCAGTGGATCCCACAGTTGAGGGCCCAATCCCACAAGGCTGCCCCTACCTATACACACAAGCTCCAGGTTGTTTTACCTGTGCTTCTGACCAAACCAATATAAATCAGAGACCGCATGACCTCCTCTGGTTCAATTAATTTGCTAGAGCAACTAACAGCGCTCAGGGAAACACACACTGGCATTCAGTTTATTATAAAGAATATTACAAGAATACAGATGAAGGCTGCATAGGATGAGGTATGGGAGAAGGAGTGCAGGGCTTCCATGCCCTCCCTTGGCAGGCCACGCTTCGGGAACCTCCACGTGCTCAGCTCTCCGGAAATTCCCTGAACCCAGTCCTTTTGGGTTTTTATGGAAGCTTCATTGCATAGGCATGATTGATCAAATCATTGGCCATTGGTAATCAACGGATCCTTCAGCTCCTCTCCCCTCCATGCCGATTGCTGGGGAGGCTGAATGTCTCAACCTTCTGATCCTGCCTTGATCTTTCCTGTGAGCAGACCCACATTGAAGTCACCTAGGGGGCTGCTAGCCGTCAATTAACTCTTTGGCATACTAAAAGACACTTATTGCTACAGAGAGTCCAAGTATTTTAGAATATGCATACCAGGAGACTGGGATGAAGACCAAATATACATTTCACAATATCACACTTCCCTTCTACACTCCAAGTACCTCCGGGTGCTAAAAGTGCCCTCAGCCAACAAGTCTTGAGCTGAGGCACCAAGATAGTGATGCCCATAAAATACTTCAGAATTCTCCCTTTTAGATAGAATTCTAAAACTCAGTTGGTATGCTCTCTTCAAGGGGATTTTCCCAATACTCTGGTTATCATTACTTAGTGTCTGACTATGTTTATATTTCTCACAAATGAATGACAGTGGGGTTGAAAATGACTTCGCTGTGTACAGATCACCAGCTTGCCTGAGTCCAGTGAGATAGAACACCCATATTAAGTTACATGAACCAGACTTATTACTTACAGATAGGCAGCAAGGGGCAACAGAAGATGAGGTTTCATGACAAGCTGGTCTGCAAGGCTCAGGAAAGCTACCTGCAGTGGATGGAGTCTCATCTGTGCATGTCCCACTTGCACTGCAGTAGAGGGACCCCAGAAATCAGCGTGCCCTGGGTTTGTATGCTTCAGGGGTTACATGATATGCTGGGTTAAGGCACTGAAG
This sequence comes from Nomascus leucogenys, assembly GCF_006542625.1. Lineage (NCBI taxonomy): Eukaryota > Metazoa > Chordata > Mammalia > Primates > Hylobatidae > Nomascus > Nomascus leucogenys. The sequence goes on along the minus strand of NC_044389.1, from coordinate 95,008,556 downwards.
GTCTTCCTGTTTCTAAAAGAGATTGGGTGAGGGCCTGGACTTTTCTAGCCAGCTCCTCCCTATCTCAGGATATTGCATTCCCAACATATTGCATTCCCAGCATATTGTAAAGGTATTCTTGAGAATTACAAGTAAAAAGAGGGGAGAATTGGGCAGATCCAAAGCTATCCAAAAAACTGTCCTGCAGGAGGTCATAGGGATTTTTCTTTTCTTCTTCTTTTTTTTTTCTTTTAAGATAGGGTCTCACTCTGTCACCCAGGCTGGAATGCAGTGGCACCCTCACGGCTCACTCCCACCTCCACCTCCCAGGTTCAAGCAATCCTCCCATCAGAGTCTCCCAAGTAGCTGGGACTACAGGCACACACCACCACTGATTTTTGTATCTTTAGTAGAGACGAGATTTTGCCAGGTTGTCCAGGCTGGTTTCAAACTTCTTGACATAAGAGATCCGCTAGCTTCGGCCTCCCAAAATGCTGGGATTACAGGCTTGAGCCACCACGCTCGGCAGGGATTTTCTGGTAATCTGTCAATGAAGTTGTTCCAAACTCTACCAATCCCCCAAAATATGTTTCAGTAACTTTCCCATTTTTATACATTTGCCCCATTTAGTTATAGCTTCATTTCCACATATATTACCTGGAGCTATTATGTATCATAATTCTTAAGTAATCAAAATGTTTTTAGACCTTTGGGATTATTAACCAGATCTGTTGAAAATTTCTAGTAATTAATGTTATACTCTCCATTATTCTTGGTACAGACTCTTCTGTCCATTTTCACACAGACAGCCTTCTTTATTGTGGGTTAAGGAAGGAAACTAGCCCCTGAGCTCCAATAACCCTATCAATGCTTCTCCAGTGTCAGGTAAGTCACATTGCTATCATTTTCTGTGTCAGAAATTAACCAACATTCAATGGCCTTGAAAAAGAATGAGATTATTGACTTCACCATTGATTTAAGCAACAGGGGAAGTAAATGAAGAATGAAGTAATTATGTCTTTAATCTCTTCCATAGGCTTGGAAGACTTATTCCAGGGTGAAAAATCAGACTGGAAGTCCTTACTTCCAAATTTTGAGATTTCCCAATCTAGAGACTTTAAAAATATCAGTAACAGAATTTTTCTAAACACTTTACCACATGGTCTTTGCCATAATTTGTAACATATAGTTTGAAAACATCTCACTTTGTAAAAAACAGGTACAGAGGATGCACCAAGGTGCCTTCAGGAAGCATGTCCAGGCCAGGTGCTGTGGCTCACACCTATAATCCCAGCACTTTGAGAGGCCGAGCCAGGAGGAGCAATTGACCTCAGGAGCTCGAGGCCAGCCTGGCCAACATGACGAAACCCCATCTCTGCAGAAAATACAAAAATTAGCAGAGCATGGTGGTTGTATACCTGTAATCCCAGCTACTCAGGAAGCTAAGGCAGGAAAATCGCTTGAACCTGGGAGGTGGAGGCTGCAGTGAGCCGAGATCATGCCACTGCACTTCAGCCTGGGCAACAGAGCAAAACTCTGTCTTTAAACAACACACAACAACAACAACAACCAAAACAAGCAGGTCCAGCTCAGCATTCCTCAGTCTGAGCGCTGTGGGACCCAGGATGTCCTTCCACCTCTTTCCTGTCTCTTAAGTAGGTGGTAAACACTGCCTAGAGCAATCTTGACCTGGAGACTCACAGTCCACAGTGGTCTGTTAAATGCCATCTCTATCCTCTCCACTCTCCAATGGCTTCCTAAAGCACGTTGAATGAAATACAAAACCCTTATTGTAACCCCTGTGTATGGACCCCTTCTGCCCGGGCACACAGACCTCCCTGCTGTTCCACCTACAGGCCCACCCAGGCTCAGGCCTCAGGTTTTTACCCAGCACTTGCTGCCCCTCTATCAGGACCACTCTTCCTCTCCTCCAGGCTCCTCCCCTCTACCAATCCTTCCCTGCAATTAAATCACAAGTCATTTCCTCACAGCTGCCTTCCCTGAACAGCCTGTATTTAGAAGCATCTCCTTTTCCTTTCCAATCTCCAATCCTTATTTTTCTTCATTGCACTTATGGCTTCCTGGCATGCTTTATATTATTTATGTGTTTCTTGGTGGTTTCCCCAAAAGAGTAGAAGAGCCATAAGGAGAGGTTCTATGCCCAGTGCCTACAAAAGTGCCCAACAGTAGTAGGTATTCAGTAATTATTTGTTGAATTAATTAAAATGAATGAATGAAGAAACTACTTGGTTTTCACTGGCAAGGTGCTGTCCACTGTTAATGATACAAGAATTAAAACAATATTTAGGCAGATAGTGAGGGTAAGGCATCCTCAATTAGGTTTCTTTTTAATAAAAAGCATCCTGAAAATCATTTCTTTTCTAACAAAAAGCAGCCTGAAAAATCAAGCTGCAAGCATAGGTAAGCAAACTACAAGCTTGCATAGGTAAATGCTGCAGCTGTGCCAATAGGAAAAGGCTACCTGGGGCCAGGCATGTTCAACCTGGTGGCTCCATCTTTCCTTTTCTTTGTCAACCATGTGTACAGTGAGGAACAGACAACATGGCACTGGCCACGTAGGGAACCTATCTGCATAATAAAAGATTAGGGTGGGATGGCCAGCTTCTACACGTGCTATGCAAATGTCACACCTGGTCCGGCCAATCTCTCAGGCCCTATGTAAATCAGATACGGCCTCCTCAAGCTCCACTATAAAACCCCATGCATTTCATTACAAAATCAGAAGTCCCACTTGGGAGCCCCTCCCTCCCTTCAAGAGAGAGAGCTATTCACTTTTCTCTTTCTTTTGCCTATTAAACCTCCACTCTTAAACCGACTTCTTGTGTGTCCACATCCTTCATTTCCCTGGCGTGAGACGACGAACCTCAGGTATTTACCCCAGACGACACACTGCTTCACTTAAATATTTTCACTACTTTGACAGGAAGGACATTTAGTATGTTCTCCAGAGAGAGGTCATAGTCAAGGCTGCTTATGTGATGGCTAACAGCAGAGGAAGGGGTCATCCTGTAAACTATGACTCAGCTACCTCATAACCCTGGGTACCCAATGATGTTCCTCCCAAGGTCTTTTCCCTTGACATACTTGGGTCTAGTTAGGTGTTGCCAGGTGGCCTGTAGTCCCCAGACTGGCATGCCTGGGGAGGCCAGCTTTTTCCTGGGTGTAGCATATGGCCATTGACTCTGATCTTCCTGACTCTGGCAAGCTCTGAATATTCCATTCTCCTACCCACCACCCACCCAAAGGAATCTCTTTATAGATTGCAGAAAACTCTCCTAGTGTTTCCGGCCATGATTCTTTCGCTATCTACAGTCAGGAGTTCTGTCCTTTTTATCTCACAGTGAAAACCATCGAAATGCTCTTAAGTGCTTAGGCTTCTGGAAGATAAAAGTTGGAAAGGGAAGTATTTTACTTCCAAACTTCAGTTTTCTTCTCTGTCACATGCATGAAATGAGCTGATGACCATAGAGCAAACTCTTCGTTGAATTGGGGGGGAATGGAAGGAGGGAAGCAAAGAGGCAGTACAGTGAGAAGAAAAGAAAGATAGACTCATAACTTGGCGAAATGTTCACCTGTCCCCCAATAAGCTATAGCCAGAAAAAAAATTACTTGGTGCATGGCTTGAGTTTCCAAAGAAAAGGAGGAATGAACTCACTTTTGACTGTTTGAACACTAAGCTTAGTGTCAAATATTGAAGCTTTGTGGTTCTATATAACCATTTTCTTATAAAAACATTTTCCTACAGTTACATAGCTTTCTAGAAAATTGCCTCTTATTTTTGACATATTAGCTTTGGAAAGTAGTACTTAAAAGAAAAGTTTTGAAAAAAGTAAACACTCTAGAATACTAAATCTTTTTGTTTTGTTTTATTGTTTTAAATCTTCAGGGTGTGCTGTTTCTGTTGTTGGTTTGTTCATTTGTTTGTTACTATTCTCTCAGGGATACCCTAAAAGCTGATATGGTAGCACCAGCTGTTGTTGACAAAAATTCTACTTTAATCCAGCCACTTTAAAATATACCTAACTTAAAAAAATAAACACAGAACAAAAATCTCTTGGAATTTTTAGTTTTAAAGAGATAAATAAAGGATATATAGCAAAGTATGTGCAGTATTTACCCTATGTCTTTATGAATGTTTGGGAGATTTATTTGCTCATTATCTTTGGTAACAGCATGTAAATGAAGAATAAGACTCAAAATACAAATTAGTTAAAAAAATAATTTATTTGCTTCAAGAAGGATGGTGGCTTTGTAGCCACTTAGGTTTGGTGATTCACTAAGATGAGAGGCATTGATCATTTTCCCATTTCTGTGCCTCTATGTTCAGCCTAGGTTATCTTAAATCTACCAAACACTGTACTTCAGATGCCTTCGTATTTTATAGCTGCCAAGACAGCTATAAAAGAACATTCTGTTAAATTTAAACTGTAGTTGCCTTTTTCTTTAATTTTCTGAAGAATTTGGTAACTATAATGTGTTTATTTTTGTGATTTGATTTTATTCTGTCATGCTTTAGATTAAAATTCCCAAGTAACAGACACAAAGATCTCTCCAAAAAGATAAAGGTGGCTTCTAGAAAAATCAGTCTTGCTTTGTCAAATAGTGGGAGGGCTGAGTAGAAAGGAGACCTGTAGTGGTCTGAGCTGGATAGATGGATTTCATAGAAAGAATCTGAAGACCTGTATATCAGTGCAAACACCTTCAGCTCAAGGGTTCACTTCGCTCTTTCAGAAAATGAATTGTGATCTCATTTGACATTGTTGTTTATGATCCCAAAACTTAGTCCAATTCATTTTGGTGGATAACATAAATGATAGTGTCCTGTAGATAGGAAAATCCAGCAGTCGAAATTAGATGCATAGCTGTAACATATCGTTGGCTTTATTAATCAAATCCACAGGCAGTCGTTTTCAGGTTTAAAGCTTTGCTTGTATACTTATTACCTATCACAGATGGAAGAAAAACCTAGAAAAACACCACACCTCCATGGTGCAGTTGTTCAACAAATGTAAATTTTATTCCCCGTTAGAAGTTAATAAATTAGTGAATTATGGATAAAATGAGTCTAGTTAAAAGGAAACCAGTTAAACAACAAAAAAAACTATAGACAAATTAAAGTTTTCAGAGTTTAACTGAGCAAAGAACAATTTGAAAATCGGCCAACCCCCTGAACTAGAATCGGTTCAGAGTGACTCTTGGGTTGTCACATGGTCAGATAATATTTATGGACAGAAAAAGGAAAGTGACGTACAGAAAACAGAAGTGAGGTACAGAAAAAGCTGGATTGGTTACAGCTCAGCATTTGTCTTAATGGAACACATTTTGACCAGTTGGCCATCTGTGATTGGCCGAAACTTTGTGATTAGTACAGGAGAAGGTTACTGTCTGCTTATAAATCCTATGCAGTTATATAATCAGAACCTAACTGGTTGTAATTCACTATGTATGGAAAAATCTTTAGGCTGCACTTAAAATATGAAAGGAGGCAGCTTTAAGCTGAACTTAAGTTAAATTAACAATTCCTCTCAACTTGAGAGGTTAACCAAAACTTAAGGCATTGATGCTGCCCTGTCACCATCATAAATGGACTTGTTTTATCTGAAGTCCGCCTGGGAAAGAGCAGAACAGTGGGTTTTGTAAGGTGAGAAAAAGGAAACGGAATAATTTTTTTAAAAACTGGTTACTTAAGATTACTTTTTTGTAAGGGTTAGAGCAGAGGGAACTTTCTTATTATGCTGGAATCTTCTGTTTTCAGGGAAAAACTACTGGCCTGTGTTGAGATCAATCTACTTCTTTATGCTCTCAGTTTGACTATGCAGCATTTAGCATGAATTACTCCATTTGGTTTGGTCTGGTCTGTTGGGGCTGAGTGCTGGAGCTCAGCCCAGAACACTGGATTCTCATAATTTTGTCTAATAATTCCCACCTCTTGGTCAGGTTCTCACCTGGATTAGAATGTGGCCAAAACATAGTGCTTTAACATTACTTCCAGTTACCATCATTTTGCATTTTCAGTCTTAGCACATCCTACTTAAGTTACCGTGTTCTCATGTTTCCTTCATTTCTGAGTTTTTGTTGTTCCAGTCAAAGAGAGGCCATTTGATATTCTATGAATGGCTGCAAAGAAACATTTAAAACTTCTGAGGAAAAACACTGCACTAGGGAGACTATTATGATTATCAGGGGGATAATACCAAGAGTTTGGAGCATGTTCCTTAACCAGGGTACCTATGAACCAAACCAAACAAAACCAAATAGATCAAAAGATAAGTCACATGAAGAGTCTACTCATTTTAATCAAACAGCCTGTTTGTTTATCCCCCGCAACTCATTGTCTGTAATATCCACTGCATTCATTCATGTGCAACAAAATGTTTTAGCAGCTGCAGTTTCTTCCTTGTTCAGCCAGTAGGTAATCAAGAGCAATTCTATTATCTAGTACAACCTTAGCTAAATAACTTAATGAAGTTTTACAATAATAGCTTTTTTCAGCAGAATATTTTAAAGAAGTTGAAGAACTTAAAGAAGTTGTACAATAAAAGCTTTTACAGTACAATATTTTATAGAGCCTTTTATGAGGGATTCCTAATCATTGCCTCATTGATATTTACTCCAAATCATGGAAAAAGAGCCCTAGCAAATGATAATCATCCAGAACTGTGAAAGCCTCCGGTGAGGTTATCTTTAACCTATAATATAGGTTAAGACTGGACCAACTTTCTGTTTTTGTCTATGGAGCAACAAAAATTCCATTAAAGTTCCAAGCCCACCATGGGATCTTCATCTTCCATCTATCAAAGCATAGAGTTGCTCATATATAAGAATGGCTGCAAAGTCCTCCACAAATAAAATTATACCCCATAGGTGTACACGATATTGGCTGCAAAGTCCTCCACAAATAAAATTATACTCCATAGGTGTACACAATACCTTTTTCCAGTTCCATTGTTCACAGAGGCATAGGCAGGGAAAAAATGAAGAGAGGTAGAAGGCTTATGATGGCAGAAAAATCTTGATCCATGATCCTGGGAAAGCTGTTCATGTCTAGGATGTCATCTGCTTCTGGAAAGAAACTTCCCTGGTTAGCTTTACCTTAAGGTCTTAAATGGCTGTACAGTTCTAAGAGTCTAGAGGGCCCCTTTTGAGTTGCAAGATTATGGACCCTTGCAATGTGCGTGGCAAGGACAGTCTTTCTTTGATGTCATTTCCAGAAGACTCAGTTTATGGGTTCTAGAACATGAAAGGTTTGATTATCCTCAGTCACTGGATCATGAAAAGCTTGTTTTACTTGGCGAAAATACATTCCGACAAAATGCATTAAAGCATTGCAGCATTTAGTCATATTAGAGTTTAGGAGTGGAAGATACATGAGGTTCTATTATTAGTGTCAAAAGCCTTTGAGTGACTATTTCATAAGGGACCAACTTATGTTTTCCACTGGAAGTGGATCTGATTGTATTCAGTTAGCTTTATCAAATGCTATTGTATCTATATCATCTTATTTAGATGCTTTACAACTTGTCCAGTGAAACAAGTGCTTCTATTGCTGGAAGTCTCTCCAGGAACACCACATCAGGGAAAAACACATTTTCTAAAAACCTTTTGGCTTTTAGGGGAATGGTATAGCATTCACCTTCTTGTGTAGATGGGAAAGCTTCTACACAACTAGAAAATACACATTGAAAATGGCAATTGAATGAAATCCCTATATAAATGTTCAAACAGGCCATCATGTAGCAGAGATATATCTGAAATTTTGATTGTCTTCCTAAGATTATGGATTTGACAAACCAAACATTGGTCATAAACCACTTTTGAAATTTAGAACAATCATTATATATAATATACTTATATATTATATACAATAGTTAACACTGGATTTCTATCATCTTAAATATTCATTTTGTTCCTCCAACTCAGGTGTATAGCACTGTGTATTAAATGGGCTAACTTAGGTAATTTGTCATAGACCACGGAGTTTATTCAAATTACATATCTTAGTTTCAGTACTGGCCGATTTAGCATGAAAATCTAGCAAAGTATTTCCTTGATATTCAATTAATTCTTATCTTGATTGGGTTAGCAGTTTTATAAACCAGTGAATCTCTTTATTAGTGTTATGGAAATACCCATTTGGAAATATTTACTCAAATAATATGATTCTAAAGTTATCTGAAACCTGTATTCAAGAGTGCTTACCCGGTTTCTTTCCATCCTTTCCATGAAAATCCTAGAAGACATAACACTTTAGGATTTTACTTCCTTATAAAAATCCAGTAAATACATCAGAAGTTAGAAAATGCATCAAATTTAAGCAATTAACTGTGAACGAGACTTAAAATTGTCACGTTTAAAGACCCAACTGAAAAAAAATTTGGTTATTTTTGTGGCCTACAATAATTTAATGTAAGAACCATAATTATCACCGATCACATATACCAAGATATATCAGAATTTTTGAAATCTCATACAATTTTGGAATACATATTAATAACATATCCAAAAAAATATAACTCAGTGTTAAAAATAATTTATTTGACAATGCTTCCCATCTAATTTAACGTATCAAATAAGCCTATTTAGTGTCTCCCTTTTGGACACTTCGGGGGTCCTTTGTAATATCTCAAAGTTAGTTTGAGGTCAAAAAGACATAATTTTACAATTTGAAGTTTCATTTTTGGAAGCTTGTCAAATATGTCAAAGGTTTAAAGCAATCAAAATAGGAACACAGATTACTGTAAAAATAACAAGTATTTATTTAGCCAAAGTGATAATTAAAAGGATTAAAAAAAAAAACTTTACTCTCCTAGAGGAGATTCAATTTTTCAAACAATCAAGACAGCATGAAACAAAATTTGTCTCTCCTTCTCTCCACTCATTTTCTCTGTCTCTGCAGTCTACACAAAGTGTGAAGAAGAATATTTTGCTGTCTCTATTAATACCACTTAAAATTCTTCTTCAAAAGAGAAAAACAGATTTTACTTTTGTATCTGTGTATTGTCAATACTAAATCCAACAAAACCTTATGAATAAATCTACCCAATCTCATCCAGCTTTTGACCATAGAAGTTAAGATTTCCATAAACCTTTTATAAACTCTTACATTTTTTTCTATTTGTTCTTTTCCCAACTTTTTATATCTATTGAGTTTTATTTATATCATCTTCTCTTCATTTTGAAACATCTTTAAGTAGCCTCTCAACTAAACCAAATAACTTTTCCTATAACAAAAACCACATCCTTTATATTTTTAGATGAAAATCATTTCATAATTTTTAAGAAAGAAGTATTTCCTCAATTTCTAAATTAACAGATTCAGTAAATATTTGTTTGTTAATAAATATTTAACATATAAATATATTTACATAAATAGTATGTATTATAAATAATACATAATGCATTTGGCAAAGGTTTTCTATACCATATAAAAATAACATGCGGAATTATATAAACAAAATTACATTTATGTTTAATAATTCATATTTTGATATTTTAATTTAGGGTATTTTATGATTATGTACTACTTAATTTAAAATAGCATGACCTTAATATTTTGAGTTATTAAGAAAAATCTGAAACTCTGATATAGGTATCCTCCCTAAAGTCTTCTCCAGTTGTGGGTACCAAATATCCATGTGGCACCCAGGATGACTATGAAAAGCAGAGGTCATCTGGGTCTTGAATTTACATATAGCTCAGGATAGAAGACAGAACTGTGAAGACAGTGCCTGGAGGATCTAAACTCTCCCAGAATAGCCAAAAGGCAAAGCTGGGCCAGGAAGGACAGGGCCATATTGGGCTTGTCTCTGACTTGCAGCTGATGTCACAGGTGCTGTGGCCACACATGTCCCTAGGCCTCACCAGAGCCATCTGCCTAGACTTCAGAATCTAAAGTCTCAGAACCAAAGACATAAGCTCATAAACAGGACAAGCATAAAAAATATTACAGAAGGAGCAGTTTTATACCCTTAAAACATCTATCAGAGACAGTATAAACCTTTTGGATCAGTAAATCCAAGCAAAAATGTCTGCATTATATTTACTATTAACAATTTTGAAGACATTCCTATTTTATTTTATCAACAATTTTAAAACTAGTTTTATTTACCAAATATCATCTTAGATCACATAGAAATATCACATACATATAACACATATAAACATACAGACATACAGACAGAAGAAAATCTTACAGCTTTCATGATGATTTTTCAGTTGTCAGCTTTCAAATAGTTTTTCTTTTCCCCATTTACACTATCACTCTTGAATTTCTTGTTTCATTACCCTAAGCAATTGTTAGCTGGACAACCCTAAATTTGCACTTCTAAACAAGTAAGTCTTAGGTGAGACAAGGTAGAAAATTTATATCTCAGAAACAGAGCTGAAACTTCAGGCCTAAATATTGTATCATTCTTTGCTCAAATTAAGAAAGGAGGGTGTAGGTAAAAGCCCAGTTAAGAAAAGATGGTCAGAAAACACATGTTAAACAAAGGTAAGACTCGTTATGTAAATTTAAACCAATAGTAAGAGTATCTAGTGACTCAGTTCTCCCTCTCTTCAGGATGCACAAAGGCAAACACCCTTATGAAAGGAGATTTTCTTTATACATAAATTTATTTTATGAAAGGATTTCAAAATAGCCAACTAAATGCCAGAAGGTGGTATTGTGGAGACTGATTGGGTTCAACAGGCAGTGTTCTTAACTCCTGTTTGTTAGTAAAACTTACTGAATTTAGGGCAAAGCCCATGAAGCAACAGGGCAAAGAAAGCATCCTCTATGCATGGACTCAGCATAGATAGCTCTGAAAAAATAAGCAAGCCTACCTTGCCTGAGGGCCTATATTTTACAAACATGTATTTTGCATTCTTCTAGCCTCTAGAGTGGTATAGTAACTAACACAAAAACTAACAGAATTAATTATTCTTATCAATTAGTTGTTTCAGCTTTTTATTTTCCTTTCATAAAAAGCTTTTTAAGAGTGGCAACAAAAATATTGTAATTTTTTTAGAAACTTCTGCATATGAATAGATATATATGAGTTAAAGTAATTTGGGAGCCCTTATCCATAAAAGTACTTTTTAAAGTGCACTGTTGTTCATTTGGAATGTTTTGCTGTACTTTTAAATTATCTTAAGAAGGATTTTACCAGTTCTGTCAGCATTTGGTGTTTCTGGAGCCCAGTACAGGTAGATGTAGCCAAAAGGTACAGTGCTCAGTTATTCACAAATTAAGGATCCCATTCTTACATCGAATCTTGTCTTTGGCTGCAAGATCTCCTTGATCAACTTAGCCAATAATTTTTCCCTTCCTAAGCACACAAGAGAAGAAACAAAGGGGATATAACACAAACATTTCTGCAAATATTTGAAATCTAGAGTTTGCACCTTTTGCAACATTGCCATTTATTGTCAGTTTCCATCTGACCCAGTCAGGTATCTCAGTGTACAACTGGATACAGTATAGCTAATTATCAGATCCAATCTGATCCTGGGCCCAGGCTAGTTTCTGTCACAACTTCTGAACCCAGTTCAAATCAAAAGTTTTCTCAAACAAATTCAGATAGCTCAAAACACAAATTTATGGAGCTTTGGAATCCAAGACGGAACTTAGTTGCTGTGAGAAAGCAATGGGCACAATGAGCCTGGCAGTTATCTCACTTGGCCACAAGGTGCATCAGGGGTCACTGGAAACTTTACTTCACTTTCCACTTCTGAAGTCATCTGTTAAAAGAAAAATTAAAGACAAATTAAGTTTAACAGAGTTTAACTGAGCAAAGAATAATTCATGAATCAGGGAGCCCCCTCAACCAGAATAGGTTCAGGGTGATTCTGGGATTTCCACATAGTCAGATCATATTTATGAACAGAAAATGGAAAGCGATGTACAGAAAATGAAAGTGAAGTGTGGAAGTGAGGTACAGAAACAGTTGGATTGGTTACAGCTTGATGTTTGCCTTCTTTGAATAGTTGGTCTCCTGTGATTGTCTGAGACTCAGCTACTTGTTAAAAGAGTAGGTTACAGCCTGTTTATACATCCAGTTAGGTCACAGTTCACTATGAATGGGGAAATCTTTAGGCTAAACTTAGAATATGTAAGCAAACTGTTTTAGGTTAAACTTAATTTTACAAGTCCCATGGATGTTCTGCAAAAAAAATTGGATTCTGTGGTCAGGTAAATAGATGGAATTGCTGAGTCAACGGTCAGGCTTTAAGCTATTAGCATATGAGGGTTAAAAGTAGAGACCAGGGGCCAGATTATCAGGGCTCTTCTTTCTTAGCTGTAAGACCTTGGGCTATGAATTTAACCTCTCCATTTTCTTACCAGTAAGATGAGGATAATAGTATCTTCTATTTCATAGAATTAGTATATTAACATACAGTGCCTGGAACGTAATAAGGCCCACATAAGTACTTGTTAAACAAATAAGGTCTCTGAGAAATTCTTCAGAAAAAAGTTTGACGTAGAGTTTTCCTAACCTACTGCTCTCCTTTCTTCCTCCCTTGCCCCTGACAATAACTTTCACTGGGATACCTATGCTTTAAAACGCTCATTAGAAAATTCACTGAAGAAAGTTTCTTGAAATTACTTTTCTTTATTTTTTTATTTTGTTTATTTTATTTTAGAGACAGGGTCTCACTCTGTGGGCCAGACTGGTTTCACACTCTTGGCCTCAAGCATTCTCCCGTTGTAGCCTCCTGAATGGCTGGGATTACAGGCATGAGCCACAATGCCCAGCTTGAATTCACTCTTAAAAAAGGATTTTTTAAAAAAAGGTTTAAAAGGGATCTCCAGTGTACATTTCAATCATAATCCTAAAAGGCTCAGAAATTAAAAGAGAAAATTCCAAAATCTATCAAAGAAAACAGTTTCCAGTTAATGAAGTGCGTGTAATGCCATTGATTTTTATCAGTGTCTCACTGAGGGGAATTATAATAATCACATTCAGTATGTGCTGAGTGTGTCTGTACACCAGACACTCACCCAGCCTGTTGAAAAGCCATTTCTGAATCCTAATAACAATTTCAAGAACTAAATACTGTGGTTTACCCCTATTTTTTAAAGACTGAGGTTTAAAGAGTCTGTGTTTCTTGCCCAAGGTCACCTAGCTAGAAGTTAGTTGCTATGGTTTGAATGTCCCCTCCAAAATTCATGCTGAAATTTAGTTACCATTGTAATAGTGTTGAGAGGTGGGATCTTTAAGAGACGACTGGACCATGAGGGCTCTGCGCCCATGAGTGGGATTACTACCATTGAAAAAGGGCAAGTTTGGTCCCTTTTTTCTCTTGCTCTTCTGCTTTCTGCCATGGGATGACACAGCAAGAAGGTCCTTGACACATGCAGATTTTTTGATCTTGAACTTCACAGTCTCCAGAACTATAAGCCAATAAATGTCTGTGCATTATAAATTACCTAGTCTGTGATATTTTGTTGTAACAGCAAAAACCAAACAAAAAATTGGGACCAGAGAAGTGGGGCATCACTATAAAAATATCTATAACTGTGGAGGCAGCTTTGGAACTGGGTAATAGGTAGAGGTTGGAAGAGTTTTGAACTGAAGGCTGGAAAAAGCATCAGTTGCCATGAGTGGAACATTAAGATGATTCTGGTGCAGGCTCAGAAGAGAATATCTGTAGGGAAAGGCTGAAACTTCCTAGAGACTACTTAAGTGGTCATGATTAAAATTTGGTGGAAATAGGGCTAGAAAAGGCAATTCTAATGAGGTCTCAGATACAAGGAAGAGACAGGTATTGGGAAGTGTAATAAAGGTCAACCTTGTTATAAAGTGACAAAGAAATTGGCTGAATTGTGTCCTAGGACTTTATATAAGGCAGAACATAAGAACAATGAGCTAAGATATCAAGTGGAAGAAATATCAAAGCAGCAAAGCATCCAGGATGCTGTGTGGCTTCTTTTAACCACATATCTTAAAATGTGGGCAGAGAGAAATAATTTAAAGATGAAATTTATAATTCAAAGGGATGCATAACACAAAGATTTGGCCATGTGAGGAATAAAAAAGTATTTTTTAAAATTCTCAGCCTGGCTATGTAAAGAATAAAAAAGTCTGTTTAGGAGAGAATATCCAGGGTACAACCAAGTGGACCTTTGATAAGATCAGTATGGATAGAAGGAAGCCAGCTGCTATGCATTAAGACAGTGAAAGGATGTCCCCAACAGCATTTCAGAGATCTTTGAGGCTGCCTCTCTCATTACAGACCCAGAGAAGAGCCTGAGGGCAAGCTTTCCAGAGAGGAGCCTCATACCACCTCAAGGGTCTGTTTCTTGCATTCTGGTGCAGTGCTCCTTGGCTGCACCAGCCATTGCTTAGTGGGCCCAGGTGCTGCTCTGGTCACCACTTCAGAAGGCACAAGTAGTGAATCTTGGTGGCATCCATGTGGTGCTAACTCTGCAGAGGTACAGAGTGAACAAGCTGCTGGGCCATGATGGTCTTCAGCTAGATTTCAAAGGATGTATCTGCCTGGGGGCCCAGGCAGAAACCTGCCACAGGGTCAGAGCTGCCGCAGAGAGTCCCCATTAGGGCTGTGCCTGGTGGAGCCACCCCCAAGATCACAGAACTGTAACACTGCCAGTGTGCAATGCCAGCCTGGGAAAGCTTCAGGCATGTGACTCTAATCTGCAAAATCAGATGTGTGGGCTGAGCCCAACAAAGCCATAGGGGTGGGGCTCCCTGAGGCCTTGGGAGTCCCAGCCCTGCTCTAGTATGCTCAAATGTGAGACGTTGAGTCCAGGAAGATTTTTCTGGAGCCTTAAGTTTTAATATTGTTTGCCCTGTCAGGTTTTGTACTTACTTGGGCCAAGTTACCTCGTTTTTTAATTTTCTTTACTCCTTTTTTGGTAATGGGAATGTCTGTCTTATGCCTGTCCCACAGTTGTATTTTGGAAGTACATTGCTTGTTTGATTTCACAGGCTTGCGGCTGGAGAGCACTTTGCCTCAGAATGGGTTGTGCCATGATGTTTAGGTGAGACTTTTGACTTTTCAATTGATGCTGGAACTAGTTAAGGGTTTGGGGGCCATTGGGATGAAATTCATCTATTTTGTATGTGAGAGGGACATGAGATTTAGAGAGCTAGAGGACCTTTGGAATGATTTGAATATTTTTATCTCCTTCAAAATTCATGTTTAAATTTAGTTGCCATTGCAACAGCATTGAGAGGTGGGACTTTAAAAGGTGATTGCTGGGAAGACGAGTTAGGCCCTTCTTTCTGCTATGGGATGACTCAGCACAAAAGTCCCTCACCAGATGCTGGTCCCCCATTCCTGGACTTTTCAGCCTCCAGAACTGTGAGCCAACACATTTCTGTTCATTATAAATTACCCAGTCTGTAGTATTTTGTTACAGCAGCCCAAAATGAACTAAGACATTGGTGGAACCAGAAATGCAAACACAGGTTTGCAGACTCCAAGTCCCATACCCAGGAGACTGTCATCTTCAACATGCAAATTACTTCTCCCACCCCTACCCTCTTCCACCTGGGGCACTCGTAGATCCCAAGGCCAAAGTTTTGTCCTAGGGTCAAGTGCTTTTGTAAAGGGTTTGTCATAGGTTTTAACTTGTGAGAAATCAAAATAAAACCTTGTCACTAAACAGATTGAATGGACTCCCTCTTGGTCAAGGGGACCCCAAAGAAACCTTAAAAACGGAGTTCCTGGCCATGACGGGATGGGAGGTCAGACACATCTTAAAATGCCCAGTTCTTATTAACCTTTAACCAGAATTATTTCCTAAGGAGTAAGCAGAAACCAGCTTTGGAAAACAAGAAACAGATGACTTATTTTTTTGTTGTCTTTAGCCAATCAACTGATGCCGTCACCAGATGCCCCCACCCTCTTCATAGTTTTGACATGACAGCTTGCCAGTTTCACAATGCATCCCTTCCTCATAAGAGTCTGTCCAGTCTATAGAGGATGCACAGCAAGAGATTTTGTATCCACTCCTTCACCTTTTGAGGTCAGAGGGCTGAAAAGCCCACCTTTGGATTATGCCAGCACTGCCATTTTTTTTCGTACATGGGACCCACAAAGAGGCATGAAACTCAATTGCACATGTACATGTTTTTTCTTTCATAAATATTTACGACTCCTCCTACAGCATATTGAATATGTATATAGCTAGCTAACAAATTCAACGTAAATTCCTGTCTTATTCTTTCCTCCCTCGAAGTGCTTGCTCTCAACTTTTGCTGGAGGTCACGCTTCTCAGTCTTCAGGATGGCTAGCTTACAGGCTGCAACCCTCTATGAAAACTAAAGGTCTCCTTTTCAAACTGATGAACCTCATCATTCTTCGGGTGAGCCTTGCATCATATGGATAACAATATACAGTAGCTATTGTCATCTCCAATAATAGACAAAATTCTGAAACTTTAGGTAATTAACATGAATATATAATCCTACTCACCATCTTTTCCCCTCTAAGATTTGACGTTTTTACACAAGTAATAAATAGAGGAGATAAGACCCAAACCTAAATGTTCTCCCTGCTAGTAAAGAGGTCTTTCTACTGCATCTTACTGCTATATCCAGAATTTTGCAAATCCCACTGAAATCTGTCTTTGTTGTTCTTTCTTATTGCTGACATTTAACGAATACCACTGGTGGGTTTGCTCTGTTTGTCTCCTAATGCTGAAATATGTTGTAGAGTTCTCAAACACTGGTGGTGAGTGTCTGCTTTGTTTCTATTTGGCCGGCCATGCTGACAGCACATGTACTAGCATGTGGAGAGACAGAATAAGATCCAGCCCTTCGATATGCATCTTGCCTCACTTTTGCACCATCCATGCACCATCACATTCAAGAATCAGACCAAATGGACCTTTTCGTAAGAAACAAAGTAGCCATTTTTAGATCTGTTGTTGTTCAAAACCACTCAGTACAATGATTTTAACTAGTTAAATTCTACCCAATCAAGAACATTTTCTCTTCTGTGTGGCAAATACAGCAGATGTGTTGATTAAAAAACAAAAAAAGCAGAGTGCTCTCAGAAGCACAAAGAAAAATGTACTTTTTAAAAGACAATCTATAATGTGTGCATATCTAAGTACACAATCCAGTTTTAAAATTTCTCATCTATTGATATGAAACAGATCCATATTGTCCATGTTATCTTCATGTAAATATCAGTATTATTCCTATTTTTGATTCCCTTCAACCACCATTATACATGTGCTTGCATGTAGATACCACACACACAAATTATACATACACAACATATTTCTACTGTTAAATTTAGCAAGTTCCACACCAGCCTGGGAAAAGCACTATTGTCCACCAATGGTCATGAGCATGGGTAGTAACAGACAAGATATCAGGACCTCAAATCATCTTGACTCGAACTTCAGTAAGATATGTCACTGAGTGTGCCTCCTATTGGACATACAGCTGACAGTTAGAAACACCTGGTATTAAATAAATTAACATATATGCTACACATTTGTTACATAATATCAGTATCCTATTTGTCTTCCCAAATGACTTGTGATGGTTCATTTTATATGTCAACTTGACTCTGCTAAAGGGTGCCCAGATAGCTGGTAAAACATTATTTCTGGGTGTGTATGGCAGAGTATATTCAGAAGAGATGACCATTAGAATCAGGAGACCGAGTAAAGAAAATTGCCCTCACCAATGAGGGTGAGCATCATCCAATCCACTGAAGGCCTGAATAGAACAAAAAGGTGGAGGAAGGGAGAAGGTGTTCGCGGCATTAGCTGGGACATCCATCTTCTCCTGCCTTCAAATGCTGGCACTCCTGATTCTCAGGCTTTTGCACTTGGATTGCGATTTTTACCATTGGCTCCCCTGTTCTCAGGTGTTCAGACTAAGACTGAAATGACCCCACTATTTTTTCTGAGCCTACAGTTTGCATACAGCAAATCATGGGAGTTCTCAGCCTCTATAATCATATAAGCCAACACCTCATAATAATTCTCTTTCAATCTATGTATATATCTTACTGGCTTTATTTCGCTGCAGAATCCTGACTAATACGTTTGCTTTAGTTTGGGGGCATTGCCACTTTTGCCTCTATTTTAGACTTTCTTTTCCCTAAAAGAGGAATCCAGATAAGACATTCATCATTTATTTCTTTGCTCATTTATTTATGTGACAGATGTTTATGGATCACCCACCATAGCCAGAACCTGCCGATGTTCCGGCACTGGTGAACAGGTTATATTTCCCGCCCTTACGGAAACAGAGGAGATAAACATTGGAAAAAGAAGCACATAGGTAAATATTTAGAAGTAAGCATTGTGATAAGTGCTATGCAGAAAATGCTTGTGGTCAAAATGAAAATAGGGATATGAATGGCTAGGCTGGCTGTAGGGGAGCAGGGAAATGGGTATAAGAGCAGAGTGCAACATCCCCCTAATCTAGTATGAGACACAAGTTGTTTAACCATGCGTTTCTGTTGAAAGAAGAAACAATGACAGGAAGTTGCATATTTTTCTAACAAATGCTGGGGAAGAGTCCTAACCCTCAGGCCCCTTTGAGTGAAGAGGACAGGTCTTTCTTATATTAGTCACCATGCCACACTGTGCAGTAGTGATCTGCCTAGGGGTTGACCCCTGACACAAAGGGAGCCTTGTATAGAGGTGGAGCATGAATGCAGCCAATGGCCTATGACAGGACGTGGCCCAGTTATCCAGGCAGTTAGAGAGGAAGCTAATGCATTAATGTATTATTTATGAATAATAAATAATACATTAATGCATTAATAATGTAGACTTTAGATCCATATTTGAATACTACTCTTTTGCTTTTAGTTGTGTGACCTCAGGTGAATTATTTAGATTTTATAATTGGCTTATCTATAAAATGAAGACTATAACAGTTCTTACCTGGTGGTAACTATTTTGGTGAGAATTAAATGTGTTAGTATGAATTAACATGTACAAAAGAATGCACCCAGCACATAGTAGATGATCAGTAAACAATTTTAAAAGCATGTGTCCTATATATAACATAAAATATTATTTTTATATTCTATTATGTCATATCATATCATATTAAAAGTATATATGTTCTTAACTGGAGCACTGTGTACTAGGCCTGCTTACTTGGTCATATTAAGTAACCCACTCAGACCTGCTTACTTGGTCATATTAAAGATGAAAAATGTATAACAGGACCCAGACAGCAGAGGAGCACAGACGCTAAGACACAAAAAGAGAAAAAGCAGCAATTAAAAGCCATGAGTAAGCAGAAGGCATAGGAAAGGAGAGTAAGCTCCCAAAAATGTCAGCAAGGTCAGAGACCATGAGAAGCTGAGAACTAGACTGGCAGCCCCATGCTAGCATGTTAGCATGACTACTTTATTCTGTAAAGTCTTTCCTTCCTTCATGAGAAGTTATTATGCTACTAGATTTCCATATGTTAAGGACATGCTCAGTCAGTCACCCTCATGACTGACAGCATGGCTTCATCATATGGAAATGACAGAGTAGCTGCCAACAGCTCTAGGCTTGCATCTCCACAACGTTAAGTCCGATAGAGAAAGATAACACATCTTTCTTTCAACAGGGTCTGCAATTGTCAAGAGATATCATCTCATTGGCTTTGACTGGGACTCTTGCCCCTCCCTGAGCCAATCACTGTGACTAGGAGAACAATAAGCCAGACTTGAGTCATGTGCTGTCCCTGTAGCCAAGGCTAATATCAATAATTCTCAAATTGAATGGACTGAGATTGATGATAGGATGGTTTTCCAAAGAAAAAGTCAGGGTAGAAGTGGATACTAGCAGCAAAACAATAATCTCTACCATGGTTAGTATCAAGAGTATCTGGGCAAATTTGCTTTTCTTAATATAAACAGAGGGGATATAACATGTCATCATAATAGGTACATGGCAAAACCAGATTCCCTCTTCATAACCTCTCAGACTGTGTAATTCACATTGGAAGCGGAACACGCTGACTCTGCAGATCACCTCTACACATTCCTGCCACCACCACCAGGAAATCTACTCTTTATCTACAATGCTGCCTTAGTTGTAAGGGTTTGCTTTAGAAGTGTCTGCCAAAGTGCTCTGGGTAAAGTATTATAAAGAAAGTGACATTTCACCTGGATTTTATGAAGGACAGATCTGGTGCAATATTGATTTCCATCAAATGGAGAGTTCTTCTGAATATATTTAATTGGAGCACTTATATCATCATTTCAATGAGTCTTTCTTAAAGTTAAATAGTTATGTTATAAAATTCCTAGCTGCAATGAGCATGACTTTTGCTATTCAAAGGGAGAAGACCTCTGAGTGTTCCAGGCTCTGAGAAGAAATATAATATAAAGGCCAGGGGTGGTGTCTTATGCCTGTAATCCCAGGACTTTGGGAGGCCCAGGCTGGTGGATCTCTTGAGTTCAGGAATTCAAGGCCAGCCTTGGCAACATGGTGAAACCCCAGCTCTACAAAAAAAAAAAAAAAAAAAAAAAAAAAAAAAAAAATAGCCGGGCGTGGTGGCACACACCTGTAATCTCAGCTACTCGGGAGGCAGAGAAGTGGGAGGATCACTTAATTCTGGGAAGCTGGGGCTGCAGTGAGCCAAGATCACACACTGCACTCCAGTTTGGGCGACAGAGTGAGACCTTGTCTCAAAAAAAAAGAATCTCAAAAAAAAAGAAAAGTAAATAAATAAATAAATACATAAATAAAATAAACAGCAATACAAATACAATATAAGATCCCCTGGAAAATATTTCCTGTTACTGTTTAGGAGAGAACGCATGGAAAATTGAAATATTCAGAGTCAGAAAATTAGAGTACAGAATGCTGGGTGGAAACACTTTTTAAGAAGTAAAGAAGAAGTTAAATAAAAGCATGTTAGAAAATACTCTTTCACAGTACTCCAATGTATTCTCTTATTCTCCATTAGTTCCAACCTTGCTTGAGAGCAAGGATCCAAATTCTACAGAGAAGTCATGACTTCAAGCTTTTCCACCATTTCTATGTTTTTGAAGGATAGAAAGCAGTGACCATCATTTATATACCTACATCCAAATATCAAAATACTGAACTTCAAAAATTGCATCTCTGGGCTCAAAAATGTAATCGGATGTCTACTAACATTTAGGAATCGATTCTATTAACAGTACAAGTTGCCCTCTTCATTTTATCTCTATCACCAAATCAGGCACTATCATAATAGAACTCCTGTGCTTGTGTCCTTTGGAGTGCACGAGCCGAGGTGCAATATAGATTGTTATCACCACGGCAAGAATACAAAGAATTCTGAGCCCTCCAAGGAAGAATCGATCTTCAAATGCAATGACGGGAAAAAATGAAAAATCCACACACCTCTAGATCATTTCTTACATTTTCCCTCTGGCTCTATTCTTCCTGTATACCTTCTGCAAGCAAGGTGCCAACTCTTCAATTTCAGTAGCTGCTATTATCTCCAAGCTTCCTCTTTTTTTTTTTGCCAATTTAGAATCACATTTTATTTCCTTAAGCTAACTGAAATAACACACTTCACACTTTCCGCTTTTGCAGCTGGGCCTGTCACATGTGTCTACTCACAGGGTTTATTTTATCTGTATCTCATCAACTTGCTCTTCACTTTCTGTTTTCTGTTGAGGCACCACAGTGGGATCTGCATTCACCTTTTCAAGGTTTTCCTGCAAGGAATTAAGAGATGATTATCCAGTCCTGTAATGTCATCTTGGGAGCTTCTGTGTAATAAAAATCCAGTGTTGTTAATTTGATCAAAAGCTTTGCTAGGAAGAAATGAGCATTTTCCTCTTTTTTGAATCAGGGAACTAGGACTATTTCTTTTCCCTTTAATCATGGATTTTCCATGAATGTTTTCTATTTTCTAATATGAAAAACCAAATTTCAAAACCTTAAACTTGAATGGACCATCAAATGCTAAGACTTGCTTTAGGTGTTTCATTAAAAAAAAAAAAAAAAAAAAAAAGGAAGTACAGAAGACTGGAAATGGGGCATAACGGGCATAAGAAATGGGCATAAGAATGTCTGAATGGAGTAAACAGTTCACTCCATTAAAGAGATCAAAAGAGAACACACTGAAGTCTTGGGAGCATCATTTGCAGAACGGCTGAGGTCATGCTATAAAGCAAAGTGTAAATGTGCTGTACGTGGTTATGGAAATAAAAAGATACACACAAATCTGTGTCCTGGAATGCTGGAATGCGTAATGCTGCCAATGACCACCTCTCAACCAAAGGACAGCAGAGGTAAATTCCAAATGCAAAAGCATAGATGAAATTGAAAATGGCATTCCCAGCCAGGTGCAGTGGCTCATGCCTATAATCCTAGCACTTAGGGGAAACCAAGGTGGGAGAATTGCTTGAGCCTGGGAGTTTAAGACCAGCCTGGCCAATGTAGGTCGGTTTGGTGTGGTGGCACGTGCCTGTGGTCCCAGCTACTTGGGAGGCTGAGGTGGGAGGATCAATTGAGCCCAGGAGGTTGAGGCTGCAGTGAGCTGTGGATGTACCACTGCACTCCAGACTGGAAGACAGAGCAAGACCCTGTCTCAAAAAAAAAAGAAAAAGAAAAAGAAAATAAATGAAATGAAAATGCCACTCCCTGTATTCTTTGGGAAAACATTTCAAAGAAATCTTAGGTAGACTTCCCTACTCATTTCAAAAGGCTACTTCCTCCTCACATCATCATCCCCTCAAAATTTCTAAATTTACATGTCCTTTCTCTGCCATTTCCTTCCCTATTCCTTCCTCACCCTCTCAGTCTGACTTCTGCCTCAAAAATTCCCAATAGGTTCACCATTCTTAATCCTGCTGACCTTTTCTTTCCCCTTACCTCATGCTTTTGTCCCTAACCCTATCTTTCTGGAAATCCCTCCTTCCAAATCTCAGCAGCATAGAAAGATGGGGCGCTCTCTCCTCTAGTCTCTCTTTTCTTCACCGCTTCTACTTCACTGGCTCCATGCCCAGATCCCTTGCTTTCACGCAGCTCACACCAGAGTATTTCCCTCTGAAATCTTAGCCAGTCTATTGACCTCAATCCCGCAAAGCAAAAGCATGCCCATATTTGTATCCAAGCTCACTGGTTTCCCCAAAGCTGCCGTCCACCCCTCCACCTGCATCCAAAAGATACCTTTAACTTCTTTTTCCTCCTAAGCCATTTGCCTCTCTGCACAGTCTAACTTCTGGCACTGGCACCCAAAACTACAAAATTATTCATATTAACCTTTTATAGTCTTTTTCTTCTCCCTTTTGACTTATAGCCACCAAGATCTTATTTTCCGTGTTCAACAACTCTAGTAATCTCCCGGTTCTCTTCAATGCTTACAGTCTCTCTCTATTCAAGCCAGGTATATTCAACATGGAGGTTCCCTCTTCTCTTTTCTTTGTCGCCACATGTGCAGTAGAAAAGCAGGCAACATGGTGCCAACCAGGTTGACACCATCTGCATAATAAAAGATTAAGGTAGAATGGCCAGCTTCTTTGCATGCTATGCAAATGGCACACCTGGTCCTAACAATCTTACATGCCATATGTAAATCAGACATTGCCTCCTCAAGCGTATCTATAAAACCCCATGGATTTCACCATGGAACCAGAAGACCCACTCGGGACCCCCTCTCGCTCTGCAAGAGAGAGACCTTTTCTCTTTTCTCTCACCTGTTAAACCTCCACTCTTAAACTCTCTTCTTGTGTGTCCATGTCCTCAGTTTCCTTGGTGTGAGATGACAAACCTCAGGTATTTACCCCAGACAAATGACACTGCTTCATTACCAATCAGAACCTGGAGAAGAAGGAAGCCTGTGGCTCAGGCCTGTAATCCCAGCACTTTGGGAGGCCAAGGTGGGCAGATCACCTGAGGTCAGGAGTTCGAGACCAGCCTGACTGACATGGAGAAACCCCGTGTCTACTAAAAATACAAAAAATTAGCCAGGTGTGGTGGTGGCTGCCTGTAATCCCAGCTACTTGGGAGGCTGACGCAGGAGAATCGCTTGAACCTGGGAGGCGGAGGTTGCAGTGAGCCGAGATTGGGCCATTGCACTCCAGCCTGGGCAAGAAGAGTGAAACTTCATCTCAAAAAAAAAAAAAAAAAAAAGGAAGCCTGAAGTTCAACTAGGTCAGCACCCCTGAACACGGAGTGCAGGATGAGAAAAGGATGAAAAGAGGAGAGATGGGATATGACTTGTGGGTGAGGGAACGAGCATAGGTATTTCTGGGTAGGTAATTCTATAGTTTGTATTTCTAGCTTATTTGGCATTATGCTTTATAATTATCTCTGCGTATTAAGATATTTCTTTTGTTGGATCATTTTTTTTCATGTCTTGCCAACCTTATCCTATTTAAGATTAATTGGTAAAACAAATCCTGGACACTGCCATGAGTTTCACTTTAACATAATGCTAAGATTTCAGAATCTGTTTTAATTTATGAAGTAACTTAAAACTAATACGTATGTCTTTTAAGTCATATCAATACGTCAGCATTAGGTTCTAACTTTTCATTTAATCACTTGGCTTAAAGAAATGTTATATGTGGGTATATTACAATAGAAATCTATGATGAGCACTCTTTTTTCTCGGCATTCATCCCAAACCATCGACTTTTCTCTTTAGCATGAAGTAAATGAAAGTGAGGAGGAAAATCACACAGAAGGAAGAGCTGTCTCATTTGATAAATGGAGTAAATGTGAATAGAATTCCATCTATTTGACAAATGGGTCTAATTTAACTCATGTCCGGTGTCTGGTGGATTTCTCCACTTGGTGAACACATTAGTGTTTGTGGATTTTCTTGCCTCAATATGTAGAAAGGAATCCACGAGGTGACTCCTAGCTTTTCAGTTCAAATATTCTTAAGGTCTCATTAAGTGATGAGATATCACACATTGCCTAACAAACTGACAGACATTAAAATTATCATTCTAACATTTCAGGAATTTGTAGGGATAAGAAGAGGGGTAGAGGGACAGGTTTAGGCCACATACCAAAGGGATCAGAATGGCATCAACTTACTCCATAACTACCCTAAAAGACAGAAGAGAATAGAAAATTACCTACAAAATGTATAGGAAATGGTTTATCATCTCAAATTCTATTTCCAGTCAAATAATAAAAAGTGTAAGTATAGGATAGACATCCTCAGACATGCAAGTTCTCAGGACCACTGTATTCCCTATGGACCATTTTTTCAGGTTTTGGGAAGACATGTTCCACCAAAATGACAGTAAAAAGAAAGAGAGAGAGAGAAAGAAAGAGAGAGAGAATGAGAGAGAGAGAGAGTAGATCTTAAGAACAGAGTACACAATGCAGAAAAAAGTGAAAAGAATTCCCAAGATGATGTTGAACAAAAGCTGTGCCGAAGGCCAAGGGTGCACCCAATCCCAATCCAGACTGGAGAAAAATAATGAGCATTCCCAGAGATCAGTCTGCAGGACTAAAAAATAATAGTAATAAAGGGAGCTGACTTGTGACCTGATGTGTTTGATTATGCGAGAGGCAGCTACTCTTATACAATCTATTTCAGAAAATTAAGATAAGGAGAAATTAACCAGTTTGCATAATCTGACTAGAATAACACTGATATCAAGAATGCACAAAGACTGGCAGAAAAAAGATAATTATAGATTATCTATGAGTATTGTAAAATTTGAGAGAACATATTAGTGAATAAATGCAACGAAGTATTAAACCAGCACTATCAATTGACATTTATTCCAGGAATTTAAGGTAGTTCAAAATTTAGAAAATTTTTATATGATCAGCCACAATAACAGATTAATGAAAAAACACATAATTTAAAAGGATTAAAAAGGCACTTAATAAAGCTTGGCATTCATTAATAATTGTAAAAAACAAAAATATTTGCAATATATATCTCATAAGGGTATTGTATCCAGACTATATCAAGGACTTTATAATTTGATAATAACCAAACAAGCTAAATAAAAAATACATAAAATATTTGAACAGATATTTAATTGAAAAAAATACGCAAATGGCAAATAAGCTCATGAAAAGATGCTTGCAAATTAAAACTAAGATGATATATGAATTTTTTTTTTTTTTAAGACAGGGTCTCTCTCTGTTGCCTAGATTGGAGTGCAGTGGCGTGATCTTGGCTCATCAACCTCCACCTCTCAGGCTCAAGAGATCCTCCCACCTCAGCCTCCTGAGCAGCTGGGACCACAGTCAATACAGTTCTTGAATGACTAAAAGAAAAAAACAAGGCAATACCAGTGTTAGCATGAATGAGGAAAAACTGTTATGGTAGGTGGTAACACAAAATGGTATAGCTACCTTGTCTTATTTTAATTTTTATTTTATTTTATTTTATTTTTGAGACAGAATCTCTCTCTGTTGCCAGACTGGAGCGCAGTGATGCGATCTCGGCTCACTGCAACCTCTGCCTCCTGGGTTCGAGCGATTCTCCCATCTCAGCCTCCCAAGTAGCTGGGACTACAGGCATGCGCTACCACATCCAGCTAATTTTTTTGTATTTTTAGTAGAGACGAGATTTCACCATGTTGGCCAGGATGGTCTCCATCTCCTGACCTCGTGATCCACCCGCCTTGACCTCCCAAAGTGTTGGGATTGCAGGCATGAGCCACCACGCCCAGCCTTTCTTAAAATTTTTTACTTTTATAGATTTAGGGAGTACAAGTATGTTTTTGTGACATGGACATATTGCATAGTGGTGAAATCTGGGCTTTTAGTGTAACCATCACTAATGAACATTGTACTCAACAGGTAATTTTTCAACCTTCCCCCTCTTCCCACCTTTCAGAGTCTCCAATGTCTACTTTTCCACTCTCTATGTCCCCATGTATGGTACAGCCACTTTGAAAAAGAGTTTGGCAGCTCCTTTTAAGTTAAACACACACTTACCATACGACTCATCAGTTGCATGACATTTACCAAAAAGAAATAAAGCATGCACCCACAAAAGAGCTATATGCAATGTTTATAGCAACTTTATTAATAATACAGTAATCATGTTTTTAAAATTTTCTATATCCTATGATGCTTTGCTATCTTGGGAATTTATGGACTCAGGGATAGACCTTCCCTTCCTGGGTTAGCTAATCCCTAGAGACGGCAAACAATTCATCCTGGGATACTACTCCACTGCCCTAAATCAACCCAAAGCCAGATACCAAGACAAGGAGAGACCACCCCTGCAGCCTAGAGCCTGCTGAAATTCTTCACTCAATCCTAAACCCGCTCAGCTGCCTGGCCTGTCTTTCCCATTCCTTTCTGTGAAAACCACAATTAAGACTGTGCCTCTGCCATCTCCTCTGCGCTTCTGCCTCCCGACCGACCCGGGTGCTTCCCTGTGTGGTCCTGTCTACCATGGCATGACCCCTTCTCTTGGAAACTGTGAATAACAAAGTACCTTCCCCATGGCAGTTGTCTCCTGATCTGTTGGCTTCACCAAACCTGAAAAATACAATATCGTTGGTACTTTTAAGGCAGTATTCAGTGCTAGAAACACTCAAATGTCTGTCAATTGTTGAATAGATAAGATACTGTGGTGCATTACTACAATGGAATCCTGCCCAGCCAGAAAAGGCATGAGTTACTGAAAACATACAACAAAACAATGATGCTAGGTGAAAAAAGAGCCACTGAAGCTTGGGCGTGGTGGCTCACATCTATAATCCCAGCACTCTGGGAGGCTGAGATAAGGGGATTGCTTAAGTCCAGGAGTTCAAGACCTGGCTGAGCAACACAGTAAGACCCTGTCCCTCTGCCTCCCCCAACCCCCCCCCACCCCCGCCTCCCCACACACACATATTACCCAGACACGGTGGGTAACACCTGTAGTTCGAGTTACTTAAAAGGCTGAGGCGGGAGGATTGCTTGAGCCCAGGAATTCATGGCTGCAGTGAGATATGATCACCTGGGCATCAGAGCAAGACTCTAATTTTTTTAAAAAAGGCATTCACAAGGGGTTACATGCTCTTTGATTTCATTTATATGACATTCTGGAAAATGCAAAACTAGTAACAGAAAGTAAATCAAGGATTGCCAGGAGCTAGTGGGGACAAGTTTAACTGCAAAGTGCCATAAAGGGATAGTTTAGAGTGATGGAAATCTTCTATATCTTGAATGTGGTAGTGATTATGTAGCTGCATGCGTTTGTCAAACTCTGTAAAAACAGGCGAAAAGGGTGAATTTTACTAAATATAAATTGTATTGGTTTTCTGTTTCTGCTGTGACAAATTACTGCCAACTAAGTGGCTTAAAACAACACAAATTTATTATCTTACAGTTTTATAGAAGTCTGACATCCATGTCCCTGGACTAAAATCTGAGTATTGGTAGGATTGTGATACCTTCGAGAGGCTTTAGGAGTGAACCTGCTTCCTTGTCTAACCATGACCACATGCATCTTTCCTTATATTTCTCTATATTCATATCCTTTAATCACAGCCTGGAAAGCTTCTCTGATTTAAAAAACTTAAGTGATTAGATTGAGCCTAAAAAGATAAGCCAGGGCCAGCCACGGTGGCTCATGCCTGTAATCCCAGCAATTTGGGAGGCCGAGGTGGGTGGATCAAAAGGTCAGGAGTTTGAGACCAGTCTGGCCAATATGGTGAAACACTGTCTCTACCAAAAATGCAAAAATTAGCCAGGCATGGTGGCAGGCACCTGTAGTCCCAGCTGGTTGGGAGGCTGAGGCAGGAGAATCGCTTGAACCTGGGAGGCAGAAGTTGCAGTGAGCCAAGATTGCTCCACTGCACTCCAGCCTGGGCAACAGAGTGAGACTCCATCTCAAAAAAAAGAGAGAGAGAAGAGCCAGAGAAGCCAGGATAATGTGTGCATCTCATGTTTCTTAACATAACCACATCTGTAGTTTCTGTTTCGGTGGGCCAGGTTGAGCCTATAATTTGCATTTCTAACAGTTTCTCCGATGATCCTGATGCCGCTAATCAAGGGACCATATTTTGAGGAACACTGATGGAGACATCCAAGAGAATCTATGAGCCACTAGAAAGAAGAATGTTTAGCAAGGTTGCTGAATACAAAACCTATATAGAAAGTAAATCATACACTATCCAACAGTAATGTACAATTAGAAACTGCAGGCTTACACAGCATGGCTGGTGACATTAGCTAGAGCTCATTTTACTCTTTGTAATGAGGATACAATGGACTATAAGAGACTGAACTATATCTGCTTCTATTTCCAAGACTCATGTTCCACTTTTGCTCACACACACACACACACAGCTGGGAAAATTTTGTTAGTCTTTGTCTATTTTATTTGTATGTATATATATATATATATATATATAGAGAGAGAGAGAGAGAGAGAGAGATGGGGTCTTGCTCAGTTGCTCAGGCTGGAGGTACAGTAGCATGATCAGAACTCATTGCAGTCTCCAACTATTGCAGCCTCCAACTACTGGGCTCAAGCGATACTCCTGTCTCAGCCTCCTGAGAGGCTAGGACTACAGGCATGTGCCACCATGTCTGACTAATTTTTATTTTAAAAAATGTTTTATAGAGACAGGGTCTTGCTATGTTGCCCAAGCTGGTCTTAAACTGCTGGCCTCAAGTGATCCTCCCTAATTTGCCTCCCAAAGTGTTTGGATTACAGTCATGAGTCACTGTAACTTGCCAGTTTTTTTTAAAGCAGTTAATATAAAATTATAGCATTAAAAGAAAAGCAACCTGAATTTAGTAACACAGCTGGAACAATCTGCACTAGTGGTGGTAGTGGTGAGAGAAAAGGTCTAATTTAAACAATTTTCTGTAGTTGTTGGTTGTTCACTTTTCTCATGGTGATGAAAGTAGACATTTTTTCAAAGGGGATGAGAAGCTGCTGGAGATTTGCTGCTCCCAAGGATCTGGGGATCTTCGCACTACTCCAAGATCTGAGTGAGTCATATTAAAAGTAATGTAAGTTATATTATGAGTACGAAAAGTAATGGCAAAAACTATAATTACTTTTGCACCAATTGAATACATTTGATAAATGTGCAATGTTCAATCCTAAGCCTGACAAAAACTGACAAATAGGAAGCTTATGTACTCAGTGAGAGTAGCATGTTTGTCTCCAAGAGACGTCTCATTTTGCAGACATGTGGAACTACCCTCTTTCTGCAAGCACTGGTTCCCATATTGAAGCTTGCTAGACATGACAATGGGTTTGACTCAATTAAAGTTTCTTTTATTCTCGTAAGAATTTCACGAAGCTTCTTCACCAAGCATACTCATGCCAGAATTTCCAGGAAGAAATAGAGATTCTTAATGCAATTTTCCCAAATGGAGCAGCATATTGTATGAGATGTATGAATTGTGATGTTGGTACTTATATGTACTGAGTTTCCCAGGGAGTGGGGTAATCAGTCAGACAGATTAAACCCTGGAAATTCTGATGAGTGTGCTTGACCCAGCAGTTATGGACCAGTTCTGCATGAAAGATGGTGTCACTATAGATGACGTCACTCTCTAGAATGAAATTCATGACTTGATACCAGATGCTGTCATTGATGCCACACTGTTCAATCCTTGGGGGATCTGATGAATGGAATGAAACCAGATAGAACTTATTTGACTATCCATATCGCTCCAGAACCAGAATTTTCTTATGTTACTTTTAAAAGAAACTTAGGTCATACCTCCTATGATGACCTGATCGGGACAGTTGTGAAAGTCTTCAAGCCAGGAAAATTTGTGGCCACCTTGTTAGCTAATCAGAGCTCTAAATGTCACACCATGTTTTCTTCACCCCAGCAGATTGAAGGTTTTAAATGTCTTGATTGCCAGAGTGCTGTGTTCAATGATTACAATTTTGTTTTTACTGGTTTTGCAAAGCAGCAATGACAACAGAGACTTGATTAAGAAAAATGAAAGAAGAAATGCAAAAAGAGAACACATGTAGAAGGGAGTGGCTGCTTTCTAGATGTTCATGCCAGGGACCGTGCTTTCTATAACCATCACCTTGTTGTTGCAGAAAGCTTTAGATATAATCATGGTGCAATCATTTTGAACTGTATGCATTATTATATGAAGGAGTTAGATGTCTTGCATGAACGCTCTCTTCTGTGTTTAGATGTTCTCTATCACTCTTGCTGTGAAATTGAAGTATGTGTAGAAAAAAACACCTTTTATGATATAAAACTTTGCAACACTTGTGAAAACAATTCAATTTAGTTTATGTGCAGTATAATATTTCTCCAAGTATTATCCAAAATTTCCCGCACACAATTTTGTCCCAATTAGGTGTTGGTCTCCGCCTAACCATCTGAGACTGTTCTGTTAAATTGCTGCCAGAATTTTACATCCAGTTACCTCTACTTTCTAGCACACATTCTTTACTGTTACTGAAACCAATTTCTACTTTATACAGATTTTTTTGCCACTGTAATTAAAATTTTTCTTCCATGAGTTAAGTCCTCTTATGAAAACGATTTCAGCTACTCATTTTGTGTATGCCTCTTTTAATGTTATTGGTCCCTGTATCTGTAGTACTTTAATTTGTTTATTCTTTCACCATGATGTATTCCCCAAACCCACCAAATAAAGCAATACACTTAAAAAAAATTGCACTAACAGAAAGATCACATTCACGATAAAAAAAAAAAGTACCTAGAAATAGACTTCACAAGAAATATGCAAGATCTCTGTTGAGGAATGTATAAAATATTCATGAAAGACATAAAGAATCCAAATAAGTGAAAATGTATAACTTGCTCATGGTTTGGAGGAAATATGAGAAAAGTGTTCATTTTCCTCAAATTACACTGTAAGTTTCATGCAGTCTCAATCAAGATCTGAACAAGGTTTCTGTCAAACTTAAAATGTGCTTCTAAAATTTATACAGAAAACTTACTTACCAAGAATAGTTACTACAATTTTGAAGAATGAACAAAATTGGGGAATTTTAGCCAATAAAAAATTAGTTTTCTGATTACCTAAAGAATTTGTATGACCCAATCAGAATAAAACATCCCAATAGGAAAAAAAGAAGCAATTGATGCAAAGGAAACTAGCATAGCCAAAGCAGTTATGAAAGATTACATCAGGAAAACTCCAGTTAAAACAATAGACTATTATGTCCTATTCATCTTTTGGGAAAAATTTAAATATCTGACAAAACTATGTTAGTGAGAATTTGGAAAAACAGGAGCACCAGTTCCTGGTGGTGGATGTATAAATGTATACAATTGCTTTGGAAACTGTATTAGTCCATTTTCACGCTGCTGATAAAGACATACCGGAGACTGGGTATTAATAAAGAAAAAGAGGTTTAATAGGCTCACAGTTCCCCGTGGCTGGGGAGGCCTCACAATCATGGTAGAAGGTGAAAGTCACATCTTACATGCGGCAGGCAAAGAGGGAATAAGAACCAAGCAAAAGGCGTTTCCTCTTATAAAACCATCAGATCTTGTGAGATTTATTCACTACCATGAGAACGGTATGGGGGTAACCACCCCATGATTCAATTATCTCCCACCAAGTCCCTCCCATGACAAATGGGAATTATGGGAGCTACAATTCACGATGAGATTTGGGTAAGGGCACAGCCAAACCATATCAGAAATCATCTTGAACAATCTAATTGTTGCAAATGCTCTTGCTCAATGATCCAGGGATCCCACTTACAGGTGCAAATCCTGAAGAAACTGGCATTCAATGAGATTCATCCACATTGTTTATATTAGTGAATAAATAGAAATGTCTATTTCTATTTATAAATAAACCTAAATGTCCATCCACAGGAGAAAACATAAATAAAGGGTGGCATAGTTATCAAATGCAACATTACATAACAGAAAAAACGAATAAATTGAATCTGTAAGTATGGCATGAGTAAATCTAAAAAATATAATGTTGGGAAGAGGATTAAAAAGCAAGTTGCAAATATATAAATTTATCAAATTTACATAAAATTTAAAATGTTCCACCTAATTTCTATGCACTGCTTACATATATAAAAATATTTTTATCAATATAAAACCATGGATAAGAATGATAAACATGAGGTCGTCTTATTGGTTAACTGAGGAATAAGTGAATAACATGGATTCAAAAAGAATAACATGGATTCAAAAAGGATGGTGTGCCTGGGTGTGGTGGATCACGTCTGTAATCCCAGCACTTTGGGAGGCCAAGGCAGGTAGATCACCTGAGGTCAGGAGTTCAAGACCAGCCTGACCAACATGGTGAAACTCCATCTCTACAAAATACAAAAAATTAGCCAGGCATGGTGGTGCATGCCTGTAATCCCAGCTACTTGTGAGGCTGAGGCAGGAGAATTGCTTGATCCTGGGAGGCAGAGGTTGCAGGGAGCCGAGATTGCACACTGCACACTAGCCTGGGAAACAAGAGCGAAACTCGATCTCAAAAAAAAAAAAAAAAATCGAAAACAAAAAAAGGACAGTGATGAAGGCCTCAACCATGTTTGAAACCTTGTTTCTGTGTTTAAAGTGTCTTACAAAAATGGAGCATTGAGTTTAGATTTGAAAGAATTTTTCAATATATTTTACAGGTTATTTTATGGATGTTTGATATACTTCACAATAAAAATTGAAATAATTTTGTTTCCCGCTTTTCCACTTAATCGTACATTGTAATTTTTTTGTATAACACAGTAATCTTAATACAACTCTTAAATTTTCCCTAGTGTTTCATTGGCTGAATACTAAACCTTTCTCCTTTAGTTGGACAACTTTCAGCTTTCCAATTGGTTTCAATTTTTCAATATGATAACACTTCAATCAAATCTTTTCAAAAAGGGTATTTTTCAGTTTTTAAAAAACTGAGTAAGAAATGGAGCGCTTGAAAAGAGATGAACATGGCAATTGAGAAGAAAACATAAGATAAAAACTTTTCTTCTTAGTTGAAAGTTTAAAATCACAAATCAACTACTAGAAATAATTTGTAGACATATTCAAAGAAAAGGTAAATAAAGAACATTTAATTATCCTACAAAGAAGCATCTAATTTTACAAAGAAATATTAGAGACAAACCACAGCTACATGCAAGTCACTGAATCACAACACAAGATTTCATGTTGTTCATATTCGAAGGCTGTTTTTTCAATTGTTTATCAACCATGGTACTCGGCTTTTCCATTGTACATATGCCAACAGTCTCTTCCTAAGTAAAACTGGGCATATGGAACATTTCAGCTCTAAAGTTTGGCCTTTCAAGTTATTTAAATATAAAAATAGCCAAAGAATGCTGTTAAAATGGGGGAAAGAAAGTATTTTCCATTCATGCATTGCTCTCGATTATATGTTCCAGAAAAAAAATTACTTTCAGGCTGAGAAAAAGCATGAAAAATTTCAACCTCAAATCTAAATATCAATTCTTGTGAAAGTAAAATGCAGAGAAATGTGGTAAGGGCTAACAATTACCCATGATCTCTTCTATTGATTTCCTAGTCGTCTTATCTGCCTTTACTCTCAGAGACACACACAGACATTAAATATTTTCCCTCTACAAAATTAGTTTTAATTCTGCAAAAATCTGGGAAGGAGAATGGATTGCAGAGTCAGACTTTAGTTTGAGTTCAATTTTTGCCATTTTATATTCTATAAACTCAAAAAATACCTAAATATTTCTGAATTTCACTTTCTACCATCTCTAAAGTTAGAATATGACTACTTTTATCTTGCTTTAAGTATTATTTGAAATAAAGTGTGGTATAAAAAATTAAGAATTAACAATCACGTCACTGTTTCTCTAAGGATTTAGCAAGCTGTGTGAAAGCTGTCTAGCCTGCAAAAGGCAGTCAAAAGGTGTTTGTCCTTTTCCCCTTTCTCTTGGAAAACTAAAAGACATAAAATTATCATCTGCAAAAGGTGTAGTAGTTATGCCACTATGGTATATGCCATTGCTTTATGGAGCAACTGATTGTTTTCTTTTAAAAATTGCAATGATAGAATGAATAAAAAAAATTTGATACGTATACACCATGGAATATTATGAAGCCATAAAAAAGAATGAGAATGTATTCTTTTCAGGGACACAGACGGAGCTAGAGGCCATTATCCTTAGCAAACTAACACAGGAACAAAAAACCAAATACCACATGTTCTCACTTATAAGTGGGAGCTAAATGATGAGAACACATGGACACATAGAGGGGAACAACACACACTGGGGCCTACTGGAGGGTGGAGGGTAGGAGGCGGGAGAGAATCAGGAAAAATAACTAATCGCCACTAGGCGTAATACCTGGGTGACGAAATACTCTGTATAACAAACCCCTATGACGTAAGTTTACCTATGTAAAAAACCTGCACTTGTGCCCGTGAACTTAAATAAAAGTTAAAAAAAATTACAGTTGATACCAGTGCTTCACATAGCTCTTTAAATTTATTTGCTCTGAGAGGAGTACTGAATAGCACCTTCATCAGAATAACCTGCGATGGTTATTAAAAATGCTAATTAATGGCTAACCATAAGCTCTCTGGGAATGTGGCCTAGCAGTAAGTATTTTAAAACAATTGCCTGTTTTTTTTTTTCCTGGCAGGCAGTGGCATTTGAAAAAATGCTCCTTCAATGTTTAGGTGAATATGGTCAACAACAACAGGGTTACTACAGATGTCTCCCTGTGCTGCTCTGGGAATATTACTGCTATTCTATTGTAGACATTAAAGATTAAAGGTTCCGGTGGAAAGTCTTTTATAAAATATTGCCAGGTATTCTCTGGGGAAAAAAATGTGCCTGGCATAGGAGAACACTCAGCCACATGAATACTTAATAAATTACCAAGAAATGCCTAAACCTTCCATATACCAGAATAAAGCTTACACTTAGAAAGTCTTGTATTCAGCATGTTTCTTTGTGCAGATTCATGGTTGATTACACCTCGCAGGGGTGGTTTCCATTTTCAGAGCAGGCGTAGCCAATTAACTCATCAAGAGTCCAGGTCACATGTCACAACACTGAAGGGAGATACCTTCAGAAAGGTTTATTCCAACCAGCAGAATCCATACTCACTGAACACTGCTGGGCTTCACTTCCCACAGGTGAAGGGCAGGTTTGGGAAATCTTCGTTAAGATTTTTTTTTTTTCTTACAGACAGGGTTGCTCTGTCACCCAGGCTATATAGTCCAGTGGTATGGTCGTAGCTCACTGCAGCCTCTGTCTCTTAGGCTCAAGCCATCCTCCCACTTCAGCTTCCCCAGTAGCTGGAACCATAGGTGTGCACCACCAGGCCTGGCTGATTTATTTTATTTTTTGTAGAGATTGGGTCTCACTATGTTGCCAGGCTGGTCTCAAACTCCTGGCCTCAAGTGGTCCTCCCATCTCGGCCTCCCAAAGTGCTGGGATTGCAGGCATGAGCTACTGTGCCCAGTCTTTTGTTAAGATTTTTATATGCTTTGTACTAAAGTAGTATGTGTAACCACTTTTAAGGGCAAAGAAGGAAGTAACTGACTCCAGTAAGATTTTAACAATGTCGGGCTGGGTGCAGTGGCTCACGCCTGTAATCCCAATACTTTGGGAGGCCAAGGTGGGCAGATTACTTGAGGCCAGGAGTTCGAGACCAGCCTGGCCAACATGACGAAAACCTGTGTCTACTAAAAATAAAATAAAATAAATAAAATAAAATAAGCCATGTGCTTGTAATCCTAGCTACTCAGGAGGCTGAGGCATAAGAATTGTTTGAACCTGGGAGATGGAGGTTGCAATGAGCCAAGATAGCACCACTGCACTCCAGCCTGGGCAACAGAGCAAGACTCTGTCTCAAAAGGCAAACAAAACACAAAGTAAAAAATGAAAAAGAAGAATGGATTTTAACAGTGTTATCTGATTGTTTGGA
Source organism: Nomascus leucogenys (assembly GCF_006542625.1). Taxonomy (NCBI): domain Eukaryota; kingdom Metazoa; phylum Chordata; class Mammalia; order Primates; family Hylobatidae; genus Nomascus; species Nomascus leucogenys. The sequence continues at coordinate 94,971,812 of NC_044389.1, read as the reverse complement.
ATAGCTGAGCTGGGGCCCATACATTTTTAGTGCACACTCATTACCCTGCCTCCCTACCTCCCCACTTCCCCACACTAGGACGTTTTATCTGCTTCCATCTCTTCGTATGCTTAGGTGTTTTTGTTCAGAAACTGGAGGAGAAAGAAAAAGTTTGTATGAGTGGAGAAAGATGGAATAACTGCTGTGGTGTGTTTTTTGCTTCTTCCAGTATCAAGATACTAGACTGTGCTTCTGTCTAGAGTAGAGAGACCCTCAGAGGGAGAAAAAAGGCACCTGGTCCTGAGGGAACTTCTTTGTTGCGAGAGGCAGTATTTGATTAGGCCTCAATCTAGCCCAGGAGAAATAGCCATTGGTGCCTTACACCTGCCTGCACCAACGACATGATTTCCAATTCAGCTTCCTCAGTATCATGGTCTTGGAAAAGCACTTGCCTTCAACCATGGATCCACACATTTCTGTAACTGTAGAGAGATGTTGCCTTTTGACTATAAATTAACCATTAGTTTGATATTTGTAAGTTCCATGGGGTTAAAAGAAGGGGCTTCAAAAGAGGTACCCTATGGCATAAAATATTGAAGATGCATTGGAGAATGTGGACAGGCACAGAAGGAATGGCTCTCCAGAAAAGAGGATACCATACAAGAAAAGGTGCTGAACAAGATAAGCTTTTTTTTTTTTGAGGCGGAGTCTTGCTCTGTCACCCAGGCTGGAGTGCAGTGGTGCCATCTTGGCTCACTGCAACCTCCACCTCCTGGGTTCAAGTGATTCTCCTGCCTCAGCCTCCCGAGTAGCTGGGATGACAGGCGCCTGCCACCACGCCTGGCTAATTTTTGTATTTTTAGTAGAGATGCAGATTTCACCATGTTGGCCAGACTGGTCTCAAAATCCTGACCTCAGATGATCCACCCACCTTGGCCTCCCAAAATGCTGGGATTACAGGAGTTAGCCACCGCACCCAGCCAAGATGAGCAGTTTGAAACAAGGTTGTTCTTTAAGCAGGGAGTCTGGTCGAGCTTAACTGGGGTCTTATGTGAAGGAAAAGACCCAGCTGGTGAGGACTGGGGGTTACCATCCAAGCATGCACAAATTATCAGGTTGACAAAGAAGAGCCATTCAAAACTTTATGAGTAGGGAAATCGTACAGAAGGGTGCAGTGAAATCGTACTAGTCCAGGCTATTTCAATAATCCAAGCAGAAAGAAATGAAGAGACACCAGTGAAATTGGTAAATGCAGGAAGAGAAAGGCAAATGCTGTTGCGACTTTCAGGACTACACAAATCAGGTGATGGGCTGAATTGGAGATGCCAGTGAGTCGTAAATGCGAACAAGTCTAGAAGACATATGAGACACAAACCTAGGGGTGAGATGAAAAGAAGGGGGAGGCAGACAAGGTTAGAGATGGCAATTTGGGGGTTATTGATCAGCACATGGGAGTTTTTACTGCTTAGTGCCAGGTATTTTTCTCAGCTTGAGACTGATACTTAGCTTTGCTTTCCTCTATGAGCAGTCTCCTGAGGACTCAGCCTCTATTTCTCCTGTTCTTTCACATACAGTGCTTTTCCTTCCCCTCTCTTACCCGCTGATATGATTTGGCTGTGTCCCCACCTGAATCTCATATTGAATTATACTCCCACAATTCCCACATGTTGTGGGAGGGACTCGGTGAGAGATAATTTGAATCATGGAGGCAGTTTCCCCCGTACTGTTCTTGTGGTAGTGAGTAAGTCTCACAAGATCGGACGGTTTTATCAGGGATTTCCGTTTTTACCTCTTCCTCATTTTCTCTTGCTGCCACCATGTAAGAAGTGCCTTCACTTCCCACCATGATTCTGAGGCCTCCCCACCTGTATGGAACTGTAAGTCCAATTAAACCTCTTTTTCTTCCAGATCTCGGGTCTGTCTTTATCAGCAGCATGAAAATGGATTAATACACCTGCCTTCCCTACTCTGTAGCCTACTGAGGAGTAGAACCTAGTCTCTACACATTCACACATTCTCACATCCTTCCTCTTGCCTCTGTGTTTTAAGATTTTCTTAAGAAATTTTATAGGAAAGAAGACACAGCCCAAAGAGGCTCAAAGTCTTCTGAGCTCTTGCTGTGGAGATTCCTGGTGTGGAATTTCTGATGGCCTCCAAGAAGGTAAATGAGAAGCTTCTAGGAGCCTTCATCCTTCCTCACTTTTTTACTGAGCTTTGGTTCACAATATCATCTCTTCCTCCGAGACTTATTAAAGACTGTCGTCCCCTCTCCTTAGCCTCCAGGTGCAATCCGAGCTGGAGATTTTGGCAACTGGAATTCCTCCAGACCATCAGGATCTCTGTCCTGTTCCAGAAAGATTCTTCTGTGACCCTTCCTCCCAGAAACAGCTGTCTCACCATCATGGTCTTACCTGCAGAATCAAATGGCCTCTTCCCATAAGAGACTGCAGATTTAACTCCTGAATTCTCCAAAATGTCCAAAGCAAACACAGAACTGCTAGATTTAAACTATCTTTCTTGGCTTTCGCCAAGTTAAATTATTGCCATATACTAACCAGGCCCTGTGGCCAAACTCAGAGAACAGACCTGTATTTCAGTTTTTCCCCCTATGAAATTATTGTTTGACTAATATTCCTCCTGTTAAGTTAAATAAATAATGACAGTTTTGTAAAGAATTTAGATGTCATTATTTTCCATCTTCGTGGAATGAAAGCTCCGTGTGTACTGAATCTTTTTACAAATCTCTTAACTTTCTTAAACGTCGTGCTTGTTTGTGGTTCTCCCATTAATGACCACATCATTTCCTGAACATTCCCAGGGTGAACTGAATGCCGATTCTTCAGATTTTAGGGAAAATGTGGATTGGTAGAAAAAAAAACAAAAGTGACCGTGGTTTTCAAAATTTTTTTTTTTCTATATTCTTCCCCATTGACGTACTGTACTGTTTGAAAGTGTCCTCTTATACTTTATATTGAGATGTTAAGCATAAAATCTTTCGTTAGATATGTTCCTATGACATTTCATCTATTTCCAATAAAACATGTGGGTAAGTAAGATGTAGTGGATGTCAAAACTAGTAGGTTTATTTTATGCAAAAATACATAATCAGCCTTCCTTATTAAAGGTGACTTATAAAACAGACATTTATGCAGTGATGTGCAGTTTCTGTATTTAACATTTAAAATTATTAAATGGGCTTGGCTTATACTTTGTGTGGAAGCTTAAAAGGTTGTCCAAAGTTAGGGATGAAGGGAATTTGAGGTTTTATTACCACACTGGTGTTTTGGACACAAGGCTAAAACACACAAAGATCAATTTTAACTGAGGACTGGCCGTGGAGTAAGTCCTAGGAACTTCTGTGTGAGTGACTTGGACATGTAAGTCTTTGAATATCAGTGCCCTGTCCTGTAAAACTAAAGCACTTCAGTGGTTGTTTCGAGTCTCAAGTGAAATAATGAAACTGGATGTGTTTTTGTAAACTGTGCCACACTAGGTGAAAAGCTAAGGTCATTCTGCTCTGTGGTTAGTAGTTCAGTTCTCTTAATGTGTAAGTCTTGGTTCTCCAGATGCTTGGTTGATAATAATGCCAGCTATTCAACTATTTTCATCCAAGGACTTAAATAAGAAATACCATCTGTGTTAGTCTGTTCTCATGCTGCTAATAAAGACGTACATAAGACTGGGTAATTTATAAAGGAAAGGGTTTTAATGGACTCACAGTTCCACATGGCTGGGGAGGCCTCACAATCATGGTAGAAGGCAAAGGAGAAACAAAGCCACATCTTACATGGTCACAGGCAGGAGGGCTTGTGCAGGGGAACTCCCATTTATAAAACCATCAGAGCTCATGAGACTTATTCACTATCACAAGAACAACATTGGAAAGATGTGCCCTTCATGATTTACCTCCCACCAGGTCCCTTCCAAGACACATAGGAACTATGGGAGCTACAATTCAAGATGAGATTTGGGTGGGGACACAGCCAAGCCACATCACCATCCGAGCTTTTTGGGAGGCCAAGATGGGAGGATCACTTGAGCCAAGGAGTTTGGGGTTACAGTGAACTATGATCGGGACACTGTACTTCAGCCTGGGAAACAAAGCAAGATCCCAACTCAAAAAAAAGAAATACTAATGTTTTCGAGTGCCACGCAGGTCAAGCCTTCAGGATCCAGGTGCCCATTCCCGCAGCTGCTGTGAGTGTTGGCTACTGAGAGCTCATAGCTGAGTTCCTTTCCAGCAAATGCCCACATCAGAAGGAAACAGCCTTCCCTGGAGCAGTCTGCTTCTGAAGATCAGCCGATGTAATACATACACGGGCCCAGCTCTCTGCCTCCACTGAAGATAATTTTGAAGAGTCTTCCAAGATTTCATTTTCTGCTGGGATACTAGAGGCCCCGTTTTGCAAAGGCCTCACAGTTCTCAGTCACCCTGTGTCCAATCCTGCTTCCCCCATCTCCTCACAGGGTTATTCCCAGGTGTACTGCCTAAAAAATTCTCCTTCAGGTAAATCTCCATTTCAGAAATTGGTGCCATTTAAAAGCTCTCCAGATAACTGCTGTCTATCAAACATGGAAGATCACTAGTTTAATCTCTGCATCAGACAATATTATTTCTAACATTGAACAGTGATGTGCCAGAAATTAAAGTGTAACATTTCCAATCTCAGTTTGTTCATCTGTCAGATTGGAATAACTCCCTTACAGAATATTTGTTATAAGACATAATAATGTGATAATATAGTGTCTACAACATTGTGAATACTCAATAACTATTGGTTTTAATATTTTTATGGGAAATCAGAAAGAGTGAAGGCTAGAGTTCCATGTGATTGGGACTATATTAGATGTTCTCTAATGAAATCTTCAGACAATTGATAGTACTAATAATAACATGTAATTCTAGAGAGATTTAAGAGTAATTTATTTAGGTGTTAATACAGCTTGGCTATTTGTTCCTTGAAATCTCATGTTGAAATGTGATCCCTAATGTTAGAGGTGAGGTCCAATGGGAGCTGTTTGGGTCAGAGGGGTGCATTCCTCATGAATGGCTTGGTGGCCTTCTCACAGAAGTGAGTGAATTCTCACTAGTAGTTTCCAAGAGTACTGGCTGTTGGAAAGAGCCCGGCACCTCCTCTACTCTCTATTGCTGCTTCTCTCTCCATGTGATCTGCTCATGCTCACTTCCCTTTGCCTTCTGCCATGTGTAAAAGCTTCCTGAGGTCCTCATCAGAAGAAAATGCCAGCACCATGCTTCTTGTACTTGCCTGCAGAACTGTGAGCCAAATAAACCTCTTTTCCTGATAAGTTATCCAGCCTCAGGCATTCCTTTATAACAATGCAAACAGACAAAAACAGATAGCAACCAAGAAAAGGAGAAGAGTATTATATAAACTGCAGGAGGCATTTTATATTTACAGTGGAGATATTTATGTAGGAGACGCACCCACACCCACATCAAATTTATTGTTAAATAATGTTTGAAAAAATTCTGGCTGACGTGTGTGACTAACATGATAGCATAAAATATTTGTTGTCAATTGGTGCAAGTCACAAGATAATTAAAAGATCAAAAAGAGTAACTGGAAGGGTGAAGCAAAGCTTTGGGGGAGAGTTGTTATCTATTATTTATGTAGAATTTTAAAATTTGCTACTGTTTTACAGAAAATTGTGACCAGCTTGTCTCATTTCAATAAGAAGAAAGGAATCTAAAGTCCTAGATTTCCATTAGAAGGTGGGAGTTATATAGGGAGGCGATTAACATTTTTCATTTTCCCACTCAAACACCTTTTAACAAGGGTCATGGTACTCTTACTCTACAAGAAACAAATAGTCGCCACAAGAAGCTGTTGAATTATCTAAAGAAAAATAATAAGAAAGACATTATCCAAAGGAAAATCATTTCTTCAACTGAAGTAGGATTGATGGGGCAGGATACTGTTAGAACTAATAAAGCATCATTATCCACTGTATCATCCCATAATCCAAATCAGTTTAAAGTCTTTAAAGTGCCTAATTCAGAATTTTTCCCCCTGTAATGGTTTGAAAAATGACCATCCAACACTATAATCAGAGAAGAGCTGAAATAACAGAACTGAATTATTTGCACTAATGTTTGTCTTTAGTTTAAAAAAGAAATCAAGTAAACTAACTAATTTTCATACTGTTTCCAAATTTTCTTTACTGGTATAACTCAGTATTTCAGACTTTTGTGATGCAAAATAAGATTGCAGTTAATACTTTTGGAACTTTAAAAAAATTTTTTTAAATATTTCAGATTGACAAGTAATGAAGGCTGTTATTCATAACACCTTATTGTATAAATCCTTCATAATTGTCACATATATCTCTGATTATTTTAAGACATAAAATATGACTGGGTGTTTTGAAGCCCTCTGTGTTCCTCACTATAATTTCATTTTTCAGTCTGTCTCCCCAGAGGTAATGCCTACCCTAGATTTGTACTTATTATTCAGTAAATACTTTTACAATTTTAATAACATATATTGGTAACCATTAATAAAACATAGTTTTTAATATAAATGATATTATTTTCCAACATGCTTTGTTCTGGCTAAATATTAAACTTTTAAGATATGTTTGAATTGCTATTTGTAAATTTAATTCATTCCATTAATTATGTTAATAATTACAGTATTAGCATAATTATGTTACAGTATTCCATTTTATGAGAGAAAACAATGTATTCATCCATACTCTTGTCTTTGTGATCCAGCTTGTTTCTAATTTTTCTCTTTCACAAACATCCATTGTGCCTTGTATGAGGGCTTTTCTGTGGTATGTACTCACAATGGCATGGCTAGGTTCCAGGGTCACAAGCATTTTCAGTTTAACTCAATCTTTATAATTGCTCTTGACAATAGTTTAATCATGTTGACAGTCTCTCCAGCACTGTGTAAGAATTCTCAATTGCCTACAATCTGATTCTCACTTAGTAATACAGATTTTTAATCTTTCTCTATCTGATGATTACAAAATTGTAGCTTCTTGTGTAAATTCTCAATTTTCTAATTACAGTGAGTAGAAGTATATGTATTGGCTTTTAAAATCTTCTCTTCTGCTACTTGTCAGCTCATAGTATATGCAGATTTGCTATTGGGTTATTTTTCTTTGTAAAATTAATATTAGGTCTGCACATTTTTTGGATAATAAAATTGTCCAAGTATTTGTTAAAATAACATTTAAATCTATTTAAATTTAATAAAAATCTGGAACAATCTAGTTGTGATAGTTCAGCTCTTTTCTGATTTGTGTTGGGAGGTCATTTCTAAACTCTTTAGGAAGAAAAAATCTGAGTTAAGCTTTTTAAAAAGGAAAAAGCTCAAATATCTCAGTAAGGAAGTCAGGCTGGGAGGCAGTGTATGTACTTCATTTAGTATGTACTTTAATTTTCTACTGTGAGGTAGGAATGTGTTTTTATTTTTTTTTAATTTTCCCATAGGTTATTGGGATACAGGTGGTGTTTAGTTACATGAGTAAGTTCTTCAGTGGTGATTTGTGAGTTTTTGGTGCACCCGTCACCCGAGCAGTATAAACTGCACCCGATTTGGATAGTCTTTTATACCTCTCCCGCCTACCAACCTTCCCCACAAGTCCCCAAGGTCCATTGTATCATTCTTTTGCCTTTGCATCCTCATATCTTAGCTCCCATATATCAGTGAGAACATATGATGTTTGATTTTCCATTCCCAAGTTACTTCACTTAGAATAATAATCTCCAATCTCATCCAGATCACTGCAAATGCCATTAATTCATGCATTTTCATGGCTGAGTAGTATTCCATTTTCTTTATCCACTCATTGATTGATGGGGATTTGGGATGGTTCCATGATTTTGCAATTACGGATTGTGTTGCTGTAAACACGTTCAAGTATCTTTTTCATATAATGACTTATTTTTCTCTGGGTAGGTACTCCTTGCATTGGGCTTCACCTTTCTGTGGTGCCTCCCTGATTAGCTTAATAACTAGCCTCCTGAATTCTTTTTCAGGTAAATTGCGGGTTTCTTCTTGGTTTGGATCCACTGGTGATGAGCTAGTGTGATTTTGGGGGGTGTGTGTGTTAAATAGGCTTGCTTTGTCATATTACCAGAGTTGGTTTTCTGGTTTCTTCTCATTTGGGTAGGCTCTGTCAGAAGGAAGATCTAGAGCTGAAGGCTGTCATTCAGATTCTTTTGTACCACAGGGTGTTCCCTTGATGTAGTACTGTTCCCCTTTTCCCATGGATGTGACTTTCTGAGAGCCAAGCTGTAGAGATTGTTATCTCTCTTCTGGGTCTAGACACTCAGCAAGTCTACCAGGCTCTGGGCTGGTACTGGGGGTTGTCTGCACAGAGTCCTGTGAGGTGAACCATTTATGCATCTCTCAGCTGTGGATACCAGCATCTTTTCCAATGGAGGGGGCAGGGGGCTGAAATGAACTCTGTGAGGATTCTTAGCTTTGGTGGTTTAATGCTCTATTTTTGTGCTGGTTGGCCTCCTTCCAGGTGGTGGCGCTTTCCGGAGAGCATCAGCTGTGGTAATATGGAGAGAAACCAGACAGTGGGTGGGGCTCTAGAACTTCCAAGACAGAGGCTCTAGAAGCCTCTGTCTTCAGCTACCAGAGTGGGTAGGGAAGGACCATCAAGCGGGGGCAGGGCCAGGTGTGTCTGCTCAGACTCTCCTTGGGTGAGTCTTGCTGTGGCTGCTGTGGGGGACGGTGGGGTGGGGGAGGGGGGCACGGGGTGAGGTTCCCAGGTGAATGGAGTTGTGTACCTAGGAGGATAATGGCTGCCTCTGCTGAGTCATGCAGGTTGTTAGGGAAGTGAGGGAAAGCTGGCAGTCACAGGCCTCACCCAGCTCCCATGCAATCCAAATGGCCAGGCTCACTCTCACCATGCCCCCTCTAATAGCACTGAGTCTGTTTCCAAGCAGTGGGTCAGCAGGGCTGAGAACTTGCCCCAGGCTACCCACCTCCCAGCTGTGAAAGAAAAGGGCTTTCGTTCTTCCCCCACCTGTGGAGCCTACACGCTAGATTTGTGCCCTCCCTTGAGTTCTGGCCAGGAGGCTTCTCCACCTGTTCAAATTGTTATAAAGTTCACCTGGAGACTTCCTTCTCTCCGTGGCATTTTCCTCGTGCCTCTGGCCACCCTCCGGAAGGATCTCTGTGAGGCCAGGCAGGAATGGCCTGCTTGGGGACCCAGCAAGCTTCTAGGGCCATTGCTGCTGCTTCCTCTACTCCTGTATTTCGCTCGGCTCTCTAAATGGACTCAGCTCCAGGTAAGGTCAGGAACTTCTCCTGCAAACTAGATCTTCTGTGTCCATAATGGGGGTGTTTGTTCAGGGGCAAATGATCTCTCTTTCCCACTTTCATGAGCGTCCGTGTGAAGAGGCCACCAAACAGGCTTTGTGTGAGCAGCATGGCTGTTTATTTCACCTGGGTGCAGGCGGGCTGAGTCTGAAAAGAGAGTCAGTGAAGGGAGATAAGGGTGGGGCCGTTTTATAGGATTTGGGTAGGTAAAGGAAAATTATAGTCAAAGGAGGTTTGTTCTCTGGCAGGCAGGGGTGGGGGTCGCAAGGTGCTCACTAGGGGAGCTTTTTGAGCCAGGATGAGCCAGGAAAAGACTTTCACAAGGTAATGTCATCACTTAAGGCAAGGACAGGCCATTTTCACTTCTTTTGTGGTGGAATGTCGTCATTTAAGGTGGGGCAGGGCATATTCACTTTTTTTTGTGATTCTTCAGTTACTTCAGGCCATCTGGGCGTATACGTGCAAGTCACAGGGGATGCGATGGCTTGGGCTCAGGGCTCAGAGGCCTGACACCCACTTCCCCAGTTCGGGCACTCGCAGTATTTGAGGTGTCTCCTGGGTCCTGCAGGAGCAGTCCGCTTCCTTCAGAGGGTGGGTGGGTCCTCTCAGGATTCCTGATTTATTCCTGTAGTCGTTTGGGAGCTAAAATTCGTGATGCGAGCCTCCGCACACTGTCCTGTTTGTCCAAGTCAGAGCTGCAATCCAGTCCTGCCTCCTGTCAGCCATGGTGATCACCTTTAATTTTTTTCTAATATGAATAACCAGTTCTGCTAGAACTATTTTGTAAAAAGCCCATCATATCTTGCTGATATGTAATACTAAATCTGTTATATATCAATCTCCCATAGATTTGAGGGTCTATTTTTTGAACGAATTCTGTATCTTTTATTTATCGTTAATGTCAATATCTTTTAATTATATTGGATTACAGTAAGTCTTAACTTATTGTAGGGCATATGTTTCCACCCTGTTCTTTAATTAAATATCTTGAATATTTTCCATTCTTTATTCTTCTGTATTAATTTTATAAGTTGTTTATATTCTTGGGAGAAATTTAAAACAAAAATCAATTTGCCAATGATTGAAATGACATGATTTTTATTTTAAGTTAGAAGGAATAGGCATTTTTATATCACTGAGTATTTTATCATAAATATTTTTATCTCTTTTATCTACTTAATTTTTTGTTCATTTATTTCTATATACTGAAACCTGTTGTTGCTTTGTTTTATCTACTTACTTAGAGTAGTTTTTTGTTCATTTATTCCTGTATACGGAGAACTTTTGTTGCTTTTTTGAGTTTTTCTATGGTATTCATTAGAGCAATATTGGAGCTTTTAATATTTCCATATTAACTGTGTGTTCTGAATTCTATTTTTAGTAAAATAAAAATTGTCTTCTGTTCTACATTCTTTGTTTTTAGATCTACTCTACTAGCTAGAACCTAGAAAAATAAATTGAATAGAAATGGTGACAACAAGTATCCTTGTCTTATTTTTGGCTTAGCTTTAAAGAACTTCCAGTATTTTACTATTAAATATTATGTGTACTACAGATTTTTGGCAAATGCCCTCTAGCAGGCTAAGAAAGTTTCCTTTTATTCCCACTTAGCTAGATGGATTTTGTATTTTGCTTTGTTTTAATTACATATTGATACTGAATTTTCAGATGCTTTTTTTTGGAATCTGTATAATCACGTAAGTTTTTGTCTTTAAAATGTTAATGTGGTATGCTACTTTAATACACTTGTACTGGGAAATATATAGAAGTATACAAAAATAGAGAACTGCTTTGTCATGTGTCTGACACATGCATGTCGACAAATCTGTTCCCCCCACAGATGGGCTTTTTCTGGGTTTTTTGTATTTTTCTATGGTATTCATTAGAGCAATATTGGAGCTTTTAATATTTCCATATTAACTGTGTGTTCTGAGTTCTGTTTTTAGTAAAATAAAAATTGTCTTCTGTTGTACATTCTTTGTTTTTAGATCTACTGTACTAGCTAAAACCTAGAAAATGAACAGAAATGGTGACAAGTATCCTTGTCTTATTTTTGGCCTAACTTTAAAGAACTTCCAGTATTTTACTATTAAATATTATGTGTACTACAGATTTTTGGCAAATACCTTCTAGCAGCCTAAGAAAGTTTCCTTTTATTCCCAGTTAGCTAGATGGATTTTGTATTTTGCTTTGTTTTAATTATATATTGATATTGAATTTTCAAATGCTTTTTTTTGGAATCTATATAATCACATACATTTTTATCTTTAAAATGTTAATGTGGTACGTTAATGTGGTATGCTACTTTAATACACTTGTACTGGGAAATATATAGAGGTATAAAAAAATAGAGAACTGCTTGGTCATATGTCTGACACATGCATATCGACAAATCTGTTCCCCCCAAAGATGGGCTTTTTCTGGGTTTGGTGTCACTGAAGCCTGTATACAAAGCTGAAAGGGAGCATCAACTAGTGAGGACTTGATTCCATGGCTACAGAATTGAAAGGCAGCAGCCTGGCTCACAAATCAACTTTTGGACAAGTGAGGAGTGAGAGGGCAAAAATATAGGCTCTCTCTAATGAAAGGGTTGGCCATTAAAAATGAGGAGAGGAATATTCATGTCTTTTCCAGAAATGAGTGGTGAACTTGAGTGCCGCCTTCCTTTTGTCATTTAATGGCTTCTTCCGGTCATTATCATGGTGATTGTAAACTGTCGGTGGTGATTGTCAACTGTCGTGGCACTAGTGGGAGTGTCATTTAGTGTGAAAATGAGATTATGATGAAACCTGAGCTCTTTTTGAAGTTGTTAAGTCCTTTGATTAGCTACCATGATTCTAACCAGTCTCAGGTGGTCTGGTTATAAGTAGAACTTTTTGTCACAGGCATCCTGTTTCTTTTCTTTTTTGTTTGTTTTTTTTTTTTGAGACGAACTTTCAGTCTTGTTGCCCAGGCTGGAGTGCAATGGTGCAATCTCGGCTCACCGTAACCTCCACCTCCAGGGTTCAAGCGATTCTCCTGCCTCAGTCTCCCGAGTAGTTGGGATTACACGCATATACCACCATGCCTGGCTAGCTTTTTTTTTGTGTTTTTTTGTAGAGACAGGGTTTCTCCATGTTGGTCAGGCTGGTCCCAAACTCCCGACCTCGGGTGATCTGCCCACCTCGGCCTCCCAAAGTGCTGGGGTTACAGGTGTAAGCCATCGTGCCTGGTCCCTGTTTCTTAAAGAAGTTAGGATGGGGTAGAATTCAGATAGGTCATATAGGCTGGTTAACATGAGGGGTGTCTTTGGGAAATAGACATAGAAATAAAATTCCTGGACAAAAGGTATGAGTATCTGTGAAGTTACTATTTAATGCAAAATTGTTCTTTCAATTAATTGTTTTGTCACCCCCTAACCCCTGCCCACTCCAGTCTCCAGTCAGTATATTAGAATTGCCACGTTTCCATATCTTCTCTAATACTTCATCTTCTGAGACATTTTGATTATTGCACATTAAACTAGTGTGAACTAATATCTACTTGTTGGATAAATTTACATTCTCCTGATTTTCACTTACTTATTTTCATATGCTTATTGGAATTAAAATATTTCTATTAACAAAGAATTCTTATATTTCTAAAATAAAATCTATGTATTTTATGATAGATTTTATTTAGACTATTTGGATGCAATTGGCCAGTATTTAAGATTTTTATATCTCTAGGTGATATTAAACTATAAATTTTCTTTCTTATACCCTCTTTTGTCAAATTTTGGTATTAAAGGTTACCATAGCATTAATAAAAAGTTGTGAAAAATTCCTACTTTTTCTATTTTATGAAATAATTTCTTTAATATATGGATTATTTGTAAGCAAATTTTGGTAAGCTCTTCTGTAATACTATTTGGGTGTGGTAACATTTTGTGGGTGTATTTTGGCTACTGATTCAAGTTTCATAAATGAATATTGGCTTATTTGTGTTTTCAATTTCTTCTTAGGTAACTTCTATAAATTAATATTTTCCTAGAAACTTAATAATTTTATCCAAGTTTTCACATCTGTTGGCATAATTAGTCATGGTAATCTCTCGTATGTTTAAATATTTTCTATTAGCTATACTGCTTGTCCCTTGCTCATTGTCTTGATTGTTTTTATCAATTTGCCCATAAATTATTCATCACATCAGATTTTTCAGAACCAAGATACTGGTTGTGTTGATTATTTCTATATTCCTTTGTTTTATATATCATTAAAATTTGCCCTTATTTATTACTTTCTTCCTTTTACTCTCTTTGGATTTACTCTGTGTATTAGTCGGTTTTCATGCTGCTGATAAAGACATATGCGAGACTGGGTAATTTATACAGGAAAAAGGTTCCATTTGGCTAGGGAGGCCTCACAATCATGTGGGAAGGCAGGGAGGAGCATGTCACATCTTACATGGATGGCAGCAGGCAAAAAGAGCTTGTGCAGGGAAACTCCCCCTTACAAAACCATCAGATCTTGTGAGACTTACTCACTATCATGAGAACAGCATAGGAAGGACCTGCCCCTATGATTTGATTGCCTTCCACTGGGTCGCTGCCACAAAATATGGGAACTGAAGATGAGATTTGGGTAGGGACACAGCCAAACCATATCACACTGTAATTTTTTTTTTTTTTGAGTAAAAGTTAGTTCATTAATTTAAATTATTTTATTCTCTAACATATGCATTGGAGGATATAAATGTAGTTCTATCTAACTTAAACTGCATTTCATAATTTTTTAACAGCTTTATTAAGGTATAATTAACACACAATAAATTACAATATTAATGTGTAAATATTACACGTTAAATATTATGAAATGATCATTTCTGTCCCCAATTTCCAGCCATCAATCATCTACTTTCTGTCACTATACATAAGTTTATATTACCTGGAACTGTACAGTATATCTCCCTTTTTTGTCTGGCTTTGTTCACTCAGAATAATTTTTTAGAGTCATTCATGTTGTTGTGCAGATCAATGGTTCATTTGTTTTTGTTGCAGAGTAACATTCCATTAGAAAGATATACAACATTTTTTAAAATCATAAATCTGGTGGCGGGCGCCTGTAGTCCCAGCTACTTGGAGAGGCTGAGGCAGGAGAATGGCGTGAACCCGGGAGGCGGAGCTTGCAGTGAGCCGAGATTGCACCACTGCACTCCAGCCTGGGCGACAGAGACAGACTCTGTCTCAAAAAAAAAAAAAAAAAAATCTGTTGATGAATATTTGGACTATTTACAATTTTTGGCTATTACTAATAGTGCTGCTGTCAATATTTGCGTACAAATTTTTCTATGGACATACAGTGTTATTTCTCTTGAGTAAATAACTAGGAGTGAAATGGATAAATCATGTCAGATTTACAATTTACAATTGTACAATTGCTTTCCAAAGTGGCTTGGTTATTACCAATTTACATTTTGACCACCAGCGTATGAGAACTCCAGTTCTTCTGCATTCTTGCCAACACTTTATTTAAACTTTTTAAATGTAGCTATTTTCATGGATGTCTTATAATATCTCATAAGAATAAAATTTGCATTTCACTAATGAATAATGAATAATGTTGAGCATCTTTTTAACCATCTGTCTAGCTTCTTTGGTGAAGTGTGTGTGTTCAAATGTTTTGTCTATTTTTTAGTTGTTATTTTTCTTACTCTTGAGCTTTGGGAGTTTTTATGTATTGTAGATATAAGTCTTTTATCAGATATATGCTTTGTAAATCTTTTCTCCCGATATGTGACTCGTCCTGTCTTCTTTACATTGTATTTAGAAAACCGTGTTTTAAATTTTCATATTTAATTTATTGCTATTTTTATTTTATGGATTATGCTCTTGGTGTTATAGCTAAGAAGTCTTCCCCTAATACAAAACTACAAATCTTTTCTCCCACACTTACAGAATTTTATAGATTCAGGTTTTATATTTAGTAATACATCAAAAACATATCATATATTATAAAGATATACTACATATCATAATGCATCATACATTATCAAATGTATGGCACAATAAAAAGAAAATGTGTAATATATTTAAACAGTGTAAAGAATGAACAAAAACACCTATATGCCCATAAACCAATGTCTAAAGGAAAACATTACAATGTGTATTCCTCTCTAATCTCAGCTCTTCTGCACACATCACTAGATGACATTTTCTTTTGTTGTTTAATGCTTAGGTCCCTAAGCAGCATATTGCCTTTATTGTTGCCCCTCCTTATCATTTGTAACAAATTGCATTCCTGACTTGCTTTTCTTGTTTAATATTGTGTTTTGGAAATTCATCCAAGGTGGTTGTAGAATATTAATTTTTATGTCTATTATCTTATATATGTTTACTGTATATTTATGCAACCTACCATTGCTGACTTTTGATATTTTAAGGCTTTTATTTTATACAATGTTGATCACGAGGTCAGGAGATCAAGACCATCCTGGTGAATACGGTGAAACCCCGTCTCTATTGAAAATACAAAAAATTAGCCAGGCGTGGTGGCGGGTGCCTGTAGTCCCAGCTACTAGGGAGGCTGAGGCAGGAGAATGGCATGAACCCGGGAGGCAGAGCTTGCAGTGAACTGAGATGGTGCCACTGCACTCCAGCCTGGGGGACAGAGCGAGACTCTGTCTCAAAAAAAAAAAAAAAAAAAAAAAAAAAAATTGGAGTTATTTTTCTTGAACCCTGCTGCTGCTCTGTCAACTAAATGTGTGTAGTATTCCAAATCCTTGGTTGTCATTTCAATGTTTACAACATCTTCACCGGTAGATTCCATCTCCAGAAACCACTTTCTTTGCTCATCTGTAAGAAGCAACTCTTCATCCATTCAAGTTTTAGTGGTTTTTGTTTGTTTGTTTGTTTGTTTTGCACAAAGGCACTATATGTAAATCATTTATTTGAGGGAAAAAGAAAGGAATTGCAATCATTCCTTCAAAAATGACTGTTTGCTTTATTAAATATTTTCACCCTGCCACTGTTTCCACATTTTATAGACATACAATTTTTTGTTTCAATATGAAATCATAGTGTAATCTTTTAAAAGACATTTTAAGTGGCAAGCATATATGCATCTATGACCAACTTTACCCAAGTACAGGAAATGGCATGTGGTGATGCTGCCTGGCCAGCAGCTTTTGTGAAGCACTCTAGATTGTGTGAAGTATTACAACCTTTGAAATGTTAACATGGAGAAAATATGTGCATCTCTTGCATCTCAGTAGTGTGGCCAAGTGTCGTAGTTTTCCCAGGACTGATGAGGTTCTCAGAACACGGGACTTTCAGCACAACTAGGAAGCCCCGGATAAACCCGCTTGAGTTGGTCTCTGTAATCAGAATCAATTCAGTATGATTGGTCAAAGGTATAAACTTTTAGTTAAAAGATGAGTAAGTTCTGGGGATGTAATGTATATCATGACAACTCCAGTTAGTAACATTGCATTGTGTATTTGAAATTTGTAACAAGAGTGTGTGTGTGTGTCTGTGTGTATATATATGTATATACATGTATATACACATATACGTGTATATATTTGTTTAAGACAGAGTCTCGCCCTGTCTCCCACGCTGAAGTGCGATGGCGCCATCTCGGCTTGCTGCAACCTCCACCTCCTGGGTTGAAGCGATTCTCCTGCCTCAGCCTCCGGAGTAGCTGCAGGTGCCCACCATCATGCCCGGCTAATTTCTGTGTTTTTAGTAGAGACGGGGTTTCGCCATGTTGGCCAGGCTGGTCTTGAACTCCTGACCTCGAGTGATCCACCTACCTCGGCCTCCCAAAGTGTTGGGATTGCAAGTGCGAGCTACCACACCCGGCCATGTGAACAGAGTAGATCTTAAGTGTTCTCACCACAAAAACATGATAAATAAATATGTGAGGTGGTGGATATGTGAATTAATTTGTAGTAATATAATACAAAATTTATGCTGTATATTTTATGCATATATTATATATGTATATATATAATATATAATACGTATTTTATATTATACATATTTTCTCTCTATATATAATATCTCATTGAGGTATAATTGACAAAAATGTTATATTTGAGGTGGATAATGTGATTTATTCATCGCCACCTTAAATATATACATTTTTGTCACTTATACTTCAATGAAGCTGAAAATATGTTGTGGTAATTTCAATGATGATTGTTTTTCACTTCTATAAGTTTTATTTGTTTTTTCTTTTTTTTTCCAAATCAGCCTCCTCTTTTTTCATGGTGTTACTATGGGTTACTTTCTTTCCTTTTTATATTAATTTCTTAGCTTAGGGCCTCTGCACAGTTTGAGTTTGTAAATCTCCACCTTCACCTGCGTGTGGCAAAGACCTGGAGTTTTGATTTCTCATGGGAAATTATGCTTTTCCCTCAAACGTGCCCCTCCAGAGCTCAGGCAGAAGACAAACAGGGTTACAGGCAGGCAGAGTTCTCTAGTCTGTTTTCACTAGCCCGGGGTCCTTTTGGAAGACTAGGCTTAACTTAGGGGTCTCTGTTTCCACTCATTGCCCTATATGGATCCATGGCTACCTGGACATTTTTTCATAGCCATTAACTCCAGCATTTGCTCTAGGCCCCATATCCAGGCTGATACACCCCTACAACCACCCACCGTCTGTAACAATTTAATTTCACATAGATATGCCCACCACCAACATCCTCAGTCTGTCTCTGTGTTATATCAGTTCCATTTCACACTTCTGCCTCTGAGTTTCTTCTTTGTTTCTAACACCTAGAGATTTCCCTTTCTTTCTGTTTGGCTTAAGTTTTAAATGTTGCTGTTACTGTATTTTATCTAGCAGTTTGGTATGCCTATTAGAGGTCATGGTCTGCATCAACTCAGGCAATCGTCAGAAACCGGTGGAAATTATCTTTGTCCTCTTTAGCTTCATAAACACAGACACACACACATGCACGCATGACATGGACAGAATAAAAAGCTTCCCTTCTCCTGAGAATCAGTCTTAACAGCTTCTTCCTTATGTACGTGAATTATAGAGTTTTGATATTTTGACAATTATGGTGTGCATCATGGAAAGAGAAATAAAAGTCAAGCCCCTTTCTTTCTGATTCCATCATGAACTCCATAATTAATGTAAATGGATAAGTGACTTGGATTCCAGATTTACAAAGAAAGGCACTCAAGTCTGATGCATGAGCCTGGAAGGTCTTCTCTCCTCACAAATGCATGGACGTAGTGAAGGGGCTTGGAGGAAGGAAAATAGTCCCTGCTCCACTTGACCTAAGTATATCTTCAGAATTCCAAAATCAGAGAGAGATACCACATCCTAGGTGCACAGGATCCGCAGGAGGTGCTTGGAGTCCTGTGTAGATGAGTAATGGTTACAATATCAGGAGTCTTTCATGCAGACACATGAGCACTTTATGAGTGACAAGCAGTAAAGCATTGTGGTTATAGTACTATTCTTAATATTGGAAAGACTGAAGTTCACATTCCAGTTTTGCAACATAGTTGTTATGTTACCAAAGCCCTTTGAGATTTAGTTTCCTTATCTGTATAATAATATATTTACTATTCAAATAATGCTTTATTTAAAATATACATTAATTATGGAGTTCATGATAGCATCAGAATTCTATCATAAATAATAAATAATAGAGCAAATAATGCTTTATTATTTAGTAATCATATTTACATCATATATCTCTCGGAAATTTTAAATAAGAGTGCTAACCCTTAGCGTAGACTCAAACATTTCAGAGTATTTATTATTACCTCTATTTATAGTATATGTCATCGTAATTATTACTGGCACATTTCTCTTACCCACTACACAGGGAGCTCCTTAAGTTCAGAGAGTTTGTCTTGTTCATTATTGTATCTTCAATGTCAAGATCAAGAAACACTTTGAAACCTTTTGAATTAATAATCAAGGTAATACATTAGAAATATTCATCTGGTGAAGTCACACATCATGGATTAGAACTTACAAGACTAAAGCTTGGAAGGTTAGTTAAGAAATCATGACAATATGAGAAAATTTGATGGAAACAAGCCTTAGAAATGGTGGTTAAGGATAAACAGAGGTCAAAGACTTCCAACTTTGGTCCCTGAGGGAGTCATTTTCTGTAGAAAGAAATCCTAAGTTTAATTTTTGATAGCGTCTTCCATTTTTAAACTAAGTAGCCTTCATTAAATCCCCATCATCTGAAGTAACCTAATGTATCTCTGATCTTTGAAGCCCAAGGGCTGCTATGTAATACAGGTGGTCTGGAGTGCAACTGTGTGGTGTGTGTGTGTTTGTGTGTGTGTGTACCTGAGGCAAGTAGTTAACCTGCAGATAATTTTGGCAGAAACCACTCAAGCCCATTGCTTCTTCTGAAGATAATATGTTTTCACACCTTTTCCTTTGGGTATATTCACCTAATTATTCATCAAGAACTTACTCTTGTCAACATAATAGCATGGAGAGGGACAACTACTTAATTTGTCAACTGAATAGCACTGTCTTTGTTTATTTTGCTGGCCATGTTCTATCAATTTCCTTTGCTGCTTTCAAATCTGCTGATTGAATTAATGCCATTCTGGAGTATTTTAGTTATCAAGATTATCTCTTCTAATTTATTTTTTATGTTTTGGCAACAACTCAAATCTCTGTTGAAACCATGCACACCCTAAAAAGCTCCAGTGATAGCAGGGCTACAGCATCACTGTCTTGCTCAACAAGCCCCTTGGGAGTGCAAACTTCCAAGGGCTTGTGGAGAAATGGGGCCTCATGCTGCAACATCTGATGGTTGTCATTTACAATGCCTTTGGATTTTGCTCCTGAGTCTTGTTGCAGATGACAGACTGTATTAGCTTTTTTCCATGCTGCTGATAAAGCCATACCTGAGACTGGGAAGAAAAAGAGGTTTAATTGGACTTACAGTTCCATATGGCTGGGGAGGCCTCAGCATCATGGCGGGAGGTAAAAGGCACTTCTTACATGGCAGCGGCAAGAGAAAATGAGGAAGAAGTAAAAGTGGAGACCTGTGATAAATCCATCAGGTCTCATGAGACTTATTCACAATCACACGACTAGCACGGGAAAGACCAGCCCCCATGATTAAATTACCTCCCCTTGAGGCCGGGCGCAGTGGCTCATGCCTGTAATCCCAGCACTTTGGGAGGCCGAGACGGGTGGATCAAGAGGTCAGGAGATCGAGACTATCCTGGCTAACACAGTGAAACCCCGCCTCTACTAAAAATACAAAAAATTAGCCGGGCGCCGTGGCAGGTGCCTATAGTCCCAGCTACTCGGGAGGCTGAGGCAGGAGAATGGCGTGAACCCGGGAAGTGGAGCTTGCAGTGAGCCAAGATTGCGCCTCTGCACTCTGTCTGCCTGGGCGACAGAGTGAAACTCTGTCTCAAAAAAAAAAAAAAAAAATTACTTCCCCTTGGGTCCCTCCCACAACACGTGGGAATTCTGGGAGATATAATTCAAATTGAGATTTGGGTGGGGACACAGCCAAACTGTATCACAGGGCTTTTGACTAGAGTGCAGTTGGTGGCCCAGGAGATAACCTACGTAGAGCCATATGCCTGCATAACAGCTTTCCTGGGAAGCACTGGATACAGCTTGAGTTGTTGTGCTCCTGAGAGCTTCTCTGAGCCCTCAGGAGTATAAAGGCTGCATTAATTTTCACTGCTTGTGAAGTGCAATATTAATTGCCCGCACCCTGCCTTATATTAAGTTGGTGCAAAGGTAATTACTTTTATGGCTAAAACCACAAATACCTTTGCACCAACATAATATTGCTGCTGTCAGTCCCATCCTTTATTCTTGAAAATATTTTCTATTGGTACTACCAACCATTCGAAATTAACCATGAATTCTGTTTCCCAGTCCTGCTTACTACTGACATTTCAAGTTCTGAAGTAGAATCAATAAAATTTAAAGAAATGCTCTCTTTTCCAATTTATTCCTTGATATTGCCAGATATAAAGGTGTGTTGAGCCTGTCCCCTTGCCTCAGTCATACTGAACTAAGCAAGTTATTCAAAGGAAGGATAAAAACCTCTCTCTTCTGGAGCCAAGGCAGCCTTTTTCTCTTGATGTTAGAACTCAAGTTTCTCCTGTCTTTGGTCTCTGAGACTTGTCCCACCAGTGGCTTCCAGGAGTCTTGGGCCTTCAGCCTTGGACTAGGGGTTACTTCATCAAATGTCTTGGCTCTAAGGCCTCTGGACTTGGACTGAACCACGCTGCTAGCTTTCCTGTTTCTTCAGCTTGTAGATGGCCTATTGAAGGACTTCTCAGCCTCCATAATCAATTGAGCCAATTTCCCCTAATAAATCCCTTTTCATATATATCTCTCTGTGTATATCGTCTTCGTTCTGTCTCTCTGGAGTACCCAAACTAAAACGGAAATTGGTACTGGAGAGTGGGTTGGTTGCTGTAATAAATACCTAAGAATGTGAAAGTGGCTTTAGAACTGGGTAATGGGTAGAAGCTGGAACAGTTTTGAACTAAGTGCTTGAAAAAGCCTATATTGCAAAGAATGGAGCATTAAGGGCAATGCCAGTGAGGGCTCAGAAAAGGAGAGCTGTAGGAAGAGCTTCATTCTTAGAGATTACTTAAGTGGTTATGAACAGAAGGTCCACAGAAATATGGACTGGAAGGGCCATTCTGATGAAGTCTTAGAAATGAGAAACAAGGTATTGGAAACTGGAGGAAAGGCGGTCCTTGTTATAAAATGGCAAAGAACTTGGCTGAATTATGTCCATATCCTACGACTTCGTGAGAGTGTTCAGAATGCTGCAAGGCTTCTCTTAAGTGTTTATAGTAAGGCATGAGGAAAGAGAATGATTTAAAGATAGAATTCAGAATCAAAAGGGAAGAAGAACATAAAGGTTTGGAAAATTCTTATCGTGGCCTTGTAACAAATAAAGAGTACCTTCAGGAGAGAAAACCAAGAACGTTGCCAAGTGACTATTTGATAAGATTAGCATGGATACAAGGAAGCCAGGGGCTAGTCATCAAGACAATGGGAAAATTACCCTAAAGGCATTTCAGAGGTCTTCAAAGGCTGCCTATCCCATCACACATCCAGAAAACCATTCCAGGACACCAGAGGGACCTAGGGCACCCGTGTGGTCATGGGGCTTGCTGCCAAGGACCTCCTCAGGTCTCTGCTTCCTGCATTCTGGTGAAGCTCTGACTAGCTGTGACTCAAGCAGGCCCAGGTGTAGTTCATGCTACCTGTTAGGCGCGCGCAAGCAGTGATCCTTGGCTGCATCCAGTTGGTCCTAATTCTGCAGGTGTGCAGAATGCAAGAGCTGTGGAAGCATGCTTGGCTTAATGTGCTAAGTGAAATCTCTTGGATTTCAAAAATAATATTTTCAGAAAGAATGTTTTCAAAGAGTGTTTTATTCAGAAAGCCTCAGGGACCAAGGAGTGACCAGCCACGGGAGTGGAGCTTTTGCAGAGAGCCCTCGCTAGGGCAATGCCCAGAAGAACTGTGGAGTGGGGGACACCACAAGAGTTCCTACTAGGGCAATGCCAGGTGGAGCCATGGGGACAGGGCTGCCCCTGAGACCCTAGAACTGTAGAGCCACCAGCATGCAGCACCAGTCCCTGACAGCCACAGACATATGACTTCAGTGCATGGCAGGTAAGGCATGGGCTGTGCCCAGCAAAGCCATGAGAATGGGGCTGCCTGAGGCCTTGGGGCCGCAACCTCCACTCCAGTGTATCCAGGAGGTGGGACATGGAGTCAAAGAAGATTATTATTTAGCCTTAACGTTGGATATTGCTTTTACTGTTGGGTTTAAGACTTACTTGGGACTTGTTACTTTTCTCTTTTTTCCTATGTCTCCCTTTTGGAATGGAAAAATCTATCCTATGCCTGACCTACCAGTGTGTCTTGGAAGTAAATAACTTGTTTGATTGCACAGGCTCACAGCTGGAGGGAAATTTGCTTCAGGTTGAATCATGCCTTGAGTCTCATCAATATCTGATTTAGATGAAACTTCAGGGTTTTAGGCTTTTGAGATGATGTTGGACGAAGTTAGGACTTTGGGGACTATTGGGATGGTAAGGATATATTTTGCCTGTAAGAAGGGCATGACCTTGTGGGGCCCAGGGGTAGAATTCTATGCTATGGTTTGAGTATCTTTGTTTCCTCCAAAATTCCTGTTGAAATGTAGTCCCCAAGGCAACAGTATTGTGAGATGGTGGCGTTTTGGAGGTGATTGAGTCATGAGGGCTCCACCCCCATGAAAGGGATTAGGTGACCTTAGAAGAGAGCTTGATGGAGTGAGTGAGTTTGCCCCTTACTGCCCTTCTGACTTCTGCCACGTGAAGACACAACATTCCTCTGCTCTAGACAAGTCATCTGCACCATCTGGGAAATGGGGAGCAGCCCTCACCAGATGCCAGTGCCTTGATCTGGGACTCTCCAGCCTCCAGAAATGTGAGAAATAAATTTATCTTCTTTAAAAATTACCCATCCTGTAGTATTCTGCTATAGTGGCACTAAACAGACTAAGACAATTGCTATCATCCTACCAGGTTTTCATTATTTGGAATTCCTTGAGATCAGAGGCAAAAATATGCTTGACTTGTTTGTGGAACAGCAGAGGTCAGTGTGACCAGAATGGTGAGAGTTAAGGGGAGAGTAGAGATAAATGAAGTCAGAGGAAGCAAGGGGTCATGATAAGGACTTTGCTTTGACTCAGAGGGACATGGGAAGTCAGTGGAGGCTTTTTATCTGAGAATTGAAATGATTTGACTTTCACATTAAAAAGGATCACGTTGTCTATCATAAGAATAAACAGAGAAGACAACGGCAGAAGAATATAGAGCAGATGGGAGGCTATTGCTTTAAACCAGGCAAGAGGCTACTGCTTTAAACCAGGCAAGAAAGGTTGGTGGCTTAGACCATAGTGACAGTACTGGTGTTAAGAGGTGCTCAAATTCCATATCTATATTGAAAGTAGATCCTATAAGATTAGTTGATGGATTGAAGGTGGAATAAGAGAGAAAAAAGGCCATCAAGGATTCCTCCAAGATTGTTGACCTGAGCAACTGAAACAATCAAACTGACATTTGCAGAGATGGGGAAGACTAAGGAAACCATATTTGAAAGGTGGATATGGGGAAGACTGAGAGACTGATTTGGGGCATGTTTAAGTTTTTTGATGCCTATTAGACAACCAAGCAGAGGTATCAAGTAAGCAGTAGGATAAATGAGTCTGGAGTGTAGAAGAGTTTTGTGCTGAGAGATTAAAGTTTGAATGTTACCAGCAGGTGCAAGTCGCTAAAGACATGAGAGTGGATGAGACCCCTGGAGAGGGGTTACACATAGAGAAAAGGAGAAAATCAGGGCAAGACACCTAAACTCTGATGCTTAGGGTGATAGAAAGGAGGAAAAATTAGGAAAGGAGATTACTGGCTTGTGGCCAGCAAAGTCAGAGGAGAGACGAGAGAATGGCCATGAGAAAGCCAAGTGAAGCAGGTGTTTCCAAGAAAGGAGGGAGTGAAAGATTAAATGTGATGAAGATTAGCAATCAGCCCTTGTATTTGGCAACAAGGAGGTCATTGGAGACCTTGACAAGAGCAGTTTATATCAAATTGTTAAAACGTGAACTTGATTGAAGGGCATTTGAGACAGGGTGAGAAACAAGACAGTGGATAGAATGTGTATAGATAGCTCTTCTCCTGCAGTTCCACTGAAAAGGGGAGCAGAGAAATGGGAGGTTGGAGGATGAGCCTGTAATCTCAAGTAAGGTTGTTTATTTCCCCAAAAAATAATTTTGATGAATTTATATCTATCAGCAGGGTGTATTAATAGGATAACATACGGATGACTTCATTTTGATAAGAAGCAAGCTCTTTTACTTTATCAAATTGCTTTTTAATCTCCTGGACTCATCTGGCATTAAATTTGTTGGAAGATGTTATGTTAGAATGTTATCACTGAAATATCTTAAATTCCGATGAGCTGTTTATTCCAAGTATCCAAGTACTTATCATAAACGGAAGTCTTCCATCTTTTTGGGAACTGCAGCAGGCACCTCCAGTTTTAGAGTCACGTGACTTTATTAATGTTACTCCAAGCATTCCTTCAAAGTAATTAATACATCTTCATTTTGATCCAACACTAGACACTTCAGGATCAAGTACAGGGAGTTGGGGTGGTTCTTGAAGGATTGGGATACATTTGCTTGGATTTTCAGTGAGTGCAGCTCAAGAAAGAGAACAAATACCAAGAAGTAAACCAAGCAGTGGGAAGTCAGGAGATCAGAGACTGATGGTGAACCAGGAAAACCAACAGTGTGGTGGAGACAAAGGGACAGCGTGAACTAAGCCCATCATGGTACAGAAGAGCACTGGGTGATGGAAGGATGACTCAGGGCTCAGATAAGGATGGAGTGTGCAAATGTGGAAATATAGCTACTTTTAATAGGCAGATTGGTCTGCTCCTGCTGGGCTTGGCCTTTCTTATTAAGCTACTGCATTTGCAGTGCTTATACTCCAGTCAGTGTGTTCAGCATCTGAGGTGCATGAGCTTATTTAGTGGTTACCACATCTCTGAAAATATTGTTTATTTCATAAACAAGGAAGCTAAAGTTCAGGGAGGTTATTTGCCCAAAGTTATGCATCTGTTGTATGGTTGAATCTGATTCTCTCTATTATAAAACACACCTTTAAAGTTTTCTGGTTTACTATGTACAGTTGGACAGATCGCACAGTCAACCAAGTTTCCTGTTGGCAACTAATAGAAAATAAGGCTGGTGGTTGAGCATGGGCCTGGATGATATTTCATGTTGAGAATTGAAAGAATAGAAATAATTGCAAAGGAAAGATTTCTGAGGCAAGCTGTAAAAGGAGAAAAGAAAGGTTGTCTTAATTGTCAGTCTTTGTTGTTGTTTCTGCAATTAGCTTTTTCTACTTATTTTGCTTCTAAGCAGGGATATCAGTTTCATCTATTTCTTAATTGCTCTGTCTCCAAGCCAGGCATATGGTTCAAGCAAAGACTTGCAAGCATGCCAGGTGAAGTGTCCACAGTCCACCTTTCTGTTAGGTGATCATAAGCTTTGAGACTGCAATGGGAAGAGTGGACATAAACAGAAGAAAGGAATGGAAGGACAATAATGTCATTTGCTGACAGCTATCCACCTTATATGCAATTGTAACAAAAAAAAAATCCAGGTGAATTGCCAAAATTGAAAACAGACGAGAAGCATTGGGTATTTACATAGATGCATTTCTTTAATTTTGTTTTTCAAACATGCATAACTATAAGTTTTCTGACACTTGGACAATAGGTTTATACTGTAATATTTGTTGACTCCATAGTCTAAATTTTTTTGTTTCCAACAGACTTCAGCTAATCTATAACATCGTGACGTGTTTGTTAGTTCATTTCCAACACAATGTCATACGTGTACACCTATGAACTTATTGAGAACCTGTATGTCCTGTGTACTTATTAAGAACACCCCTTTCCTGGGCTCAAAGTCACAAAGACAAATAAGAATAACATGAGCATTACTTGACATGAAGTTGTGAAAAAGTGCAAATAAAACTTATAGTGGGAAAAACCCTCATGGGCAAAGCAACTTTTTTATTTAGCTATATTATGTTGCTGGTATCTGACACCACCCTTTGGTTTGAAAGTATTTATGGGCAGCAGTTGCATTTATTGAAGACATAAGTGAAACCGATTCCCAAGCAAAGAAATTAATTCATTTGGGAAGTACTATATTTTAAGTCACTGGTGGATGTAGAAATGAACATGCCTTATCAGCAAGTAGACATATGAGCCTGTAATTCGAGGGAACAACCTGACATGAAGGCAGATTTGGGAGTCATCCTCACAGAAAAGATCATGGAACCATGGAAATATACATAGTACAGGTAGAAGAGAAACAAGGACAGAAAACGTAACATGCAAGGAATAGAAACCAAGAAGTTCAGAGAGGGAATATTTAGAATAACAGAGAATCAAAATGAGAGAGTTGTTTTGTAATAAATCATAGAAAAAACATTTCTTAAACGTGTGAAGATGTTGATGAGGTTAGGAAATAGGAAGGAAGAGAATATAAAGGAGCACAACATGCTAAATTCCTGGCATTGCACTGAGAGGAGGTAAAAATAATTTCATCCTATTTTGGACAACCAGACAATTAAGGAATATTTTCATTTGTTCAAACTTAATAGGACTGAGCTGGATTAATTGATTAATTTCAGCAGAACTGGAATCTTTGGTATATTGAGTTTTCTCATTTATGAATGTACTACATCTCAACATTTGTGCAGGCCATTTTTGTGTTTTTAATAACATTTTATATATTTTTTCATCAAAGTCTTGTACACGTTTTACTAGATTATTTATAGGTATCTAGTCTTGTTTCCCTCATAAATATTCCTACAATATTTTGTGATGAGTTGTGATGGTGCTAAGGAGTGTTCATGATTCCTATAGGTTGATCTTGGATCCAATGCAAGTTTAATTCAAATACTACTTGGATAAAGGTAGCAAATTGATTTTAAAATTCAAGTTACAGAATAAAGAGCCAGAAACTACACAGCAATAATGATGGATTTTTTTTTCTACCACATGTCAAAACTTACAAAGCTGTAGTAATTTTTAAGATGTGGTTTTGGCAAAGGGATACATAGATGTTAGATCAATAAAACATATTAGCTTCCCAGACAGCACTAGCTATATGTGAGAATTAGTTAGAGGTATGAGAATATGATTCAAGTAGTATTAGAAATCAGTGGGGGAAAGGATGGACTCACAAACAAAAGGTGTTTATACCACTGATTTTCCAGATGCAAAACCATAGTAGTTGTTCCTCCTACCATGCCAAAAAAAAAAAAAAAAGGTAAATTCTACATGGGTGGTAGATCTCAATACGGAAAACAAAACTTTCAGAAAATTAAAAGAAAATAAAGAGACCTTAAAAGGGATTTATTAGACAAGGCTCAAAAGATTTGATTCATAAAAGTAAATGACACATTTGATTATATCATTTGATGGACACATTTGACTACATCAAAATTGAAAATGCCAGTATAATAAAAGACAAACATAAAAGATGCAGGCTAATGAGAGATATTTGCATATGTTAAAAAGAATTAGTGTTTGTAATAAAAGAATAATTTCTACAAATCCATAGTAAATAAATAAGCTGCTTATTCTTGAGAGGAGAGCAAACCAACAAGGCCTGCAAGATCCCAATCTCCTCCCATCCCTACAGGTGTCATGAAAGTGAGGGGCATGAGTGTGTACATGAAAAATAATTTTAAATTATTTTTAATAATAAGAATTATTTTAATAATAAGGATGCAGTTACCTGGCATGGGAAGGAAATGGAATTCCAGGGAAAGAGAGAAGAGGGTAACATGGTCAAGGGATAGGTTGTGGAAGAGATTTCAAGTTGTATTCTCTTCTTTTGCTCAAAATTGCCTGCATGTGTTGTTACCTACTCTGTCATCCTAGCAAAGCATAAAAAAAAGCAGTGGCAGCTACAACTGTTAAACCCTGCTGCATGGAGCAGCATTTATCAACAGATGCAGCAAACTTGACAGCCATGGAAATTCCTTCTACTCAACTCAAACAGCGCGGAGGGAGAGGGTGTTTCCATGAAGGCAAGGGTTCATGGAGAGGGTATTCCTACAGGTGAGGGAGCTCTTCACCCTAGCATACAATACTCTCCTTTCTGCTCCAGGAGGGGAAAATGTTAAGACCTGGATTATGGTCCCTCTCCCCAAAGAAGCTCCTAGGGCATCTCTAAGGAATATGACCTCAGAGAGAAAAACAATGACCTAGCTAAGATCACCTACCTAAGATCTATCTCTAAAATCTATCTGAGACCTACAACTTACATCAAAGAGAGATAACAAAGTCATACAATTTATACCAGATAGAGAAGCATCAATACAGCATGGAAACATTTAAAATAAGCATGATAAATCAATATCCCCCAAGAAATAAGGGCAGATTCTAATCACATAATGCAGGATCAAAGATGTATTTTTTAAAAATCAAAGAAAATTATTGATGTGAAAATACAAGAGTTGAAATAATAAACCCAGCAGGGGGAATAAATGGCAAAAGAATTAGAGCAGAAGACAGAATTAGTGAGCAGAAATATTAGGTAGAAAAACTCTTTGAAGTCTTCAAGAAGCCATAAACAGGAGAAAAATATGAAAGTTAAGAGATGTGGCAAAGAGAAATAGAAATGTCCATATAATAAAGACAAATAATAGAAAAGGAAAATCTTTTTAGGAAAAACATTCAGACATTCCCAGAATTAGAGATTAAAATGCTCATAGAGGACCAAATAAAATAGATGAACAAAAAATCCCAAAACTCGACCCTCTGGTAGTTAAGTCAAATTTGGAAAAGAATATCAAAGGAAAGGTACTTGCTCCAGCAAATATGAATAGATAATACAAGGACATAATAAATACTCAATGGTGCTGGAAAAGAAACTTCTAGTATACCAGAAGAACAGGACAGAGAATTAAAATGCTTCTGAAATATGGATAGATTGCTTTAAAATAAAATCAGGAAAGATTCTACTATTTAATATGTAGTGCTGGGAGAAGTGGCACTTTTTAGAGAAAAAAATAAGAAAAATAAAAAGCTGGGTCCTTTTTTTCACCATAACAAAGTTAATGGTCCAGAGAGTTTAAGCTTCTAAACATGAGAATTGAAGCCATAAATCTAATAGGAGGAAACAGAGAAGTTCTTGTAACCTAAAAGTGGAGAAGATCTTATAAACGTGAAAAACCAAAAGGTTTTCATAGCATCAGGTGGCAAAATATTGATGAATTTAACTGTATCATAGTAAGGATTTCTATTTACCAAAAGAATGGATATATAAAATTAGAAGACAACAACTGACCATTATTTTCCATTCCCAAGACCAAAGCCAGATGAATACCTAGAATTTACATGGAACTCCTAACAATTAATAAGAAAAATATGGAAATTTTAAGAGAAGAAAATGCTTCTTGAAAATATATGAATCAGCATAAATCAGAGAGGAAACCTGAATAGTTAACAAGAATGCCTTATAGTAAGAAAAATAAACAGTTAAAACATTCATATATTATTTTATGTCCATATTGTTGGCAAAATTAGAATGATGAATAGTAACACATATTAGTAAAGATACTGGGAAAAAGAATGCTTTTATATTGCCATTGGGAGCCTTAACTAATGCAACAATTCTAGAAGACAATTCGTTAATATCTACTTTGCTTAAATATCTATATACCTGACAACCCAGTTATTTTACTCTTGGTATATATACTGCAAATAATTCTCATAAGACATAAGTGAATATGAATAAGGACATTTATTTGGCTTACTGGCTAGCTGAATATAAGCTGGGTCCCTCTTACTAAGAGAATAGAGCATTAAAAGTTGGTGGATGCAGTCTAGGGAAAACTATGAAGCACTGAAGCAACAAAATAAATTTAGGCATCAAGGAAGAGGAAGATATCAAGAACTCCATCCAGTGTCTTGAGTAATGGTTTATTATGGTATCAATTACTGTGATGTTGTTTTGGTAATCTATTGCTCCATAACAAAGCATCTTCACATTTAGTGACTTAAGACAACAATCACTTATTTTGCCTACAAATTTGCAATTTGGGTTTGAAGGCTAAAAGGGGATGGTTCATTTCAATCCCATGTGACATAAACTGGGCCACCTCGATCTTTTTCCAAGAAGATTCCCTTACACTGCTGGCAAGGTGGTTCTGGCTGTCAGATGGAACCCAGGCTTCTTGGCCGGTGACCTCAGTTTCTTCACATGTGGGCCTTCCCATGCGGCCTGACCTTCCTTATAAAACGACAGGTTGTAAAACTTACTATTCTGAGAAACAGGAAGTGGAAGCTTCCAATCTCTTAAAACCTGGACCTAAAAATTGCTACAAGATTATTTCTGCCATATTCTAATTATCAAGCCTACTCAGATGCAGTGGGAGAATTGTCAAAGAATTTGTGGATATCATTTATCATCATAAACAGATATAACCATCCATTTCTACATCCGTATGTGTCATTTGTTTGTCTGGCTGCAAATGATTTACTCTCCCTCCATGTGAAGAATACTGTTATCCTTTCCCAAGGCTCCCCCAAATCTAATGCCGTTATGGCATCAACTCAGAGTCCAAGATCTCATTATCATTGAAATCAGGTTCAGGTGTAGATGAGGCTCGTTAGGTGTAGTCCCTGTCAGTCTGAAGACCAGCGTGTTCCCCAGAAACTCAACATACAATGGTGGACTAGGCTTAGCCTAACTGTAATAGTCCCGTTCAAAAGGGCTGGAACACAGCCACGCAGCAGTCACTGGTCCTTTGCAAGTTTACAATTCACAACAGCGCACATTGCAGTTTCTTGATGAGGGCAATTCCTACTCTATGGAAATTCTCCTGCAGAGCCATTGGCTCTGTCCTCTAGGTTTGTAGTCCTAGCCGCCAAGTCATACTTCATCTTCCATAAGAAATCATCTGTCTTACAGCTAAGTACTTTTCTCAGCCTGCTTCCTTCCTACGGACATTTGGGAGTTCTAAGTATCTCTTTTTACTTTGTACTATCTGTCCATTTCATTCCTAACTGACACAATTTCTTTAAAACATTTGTGGATTTCTTATTTATCAATTTATAGTCAATTTCATTAAATAGAAGTCACATCCACATTTCTTTCCAAGAGAGACCTTGTGTGCCTTGGGTGGCTGGTGATACTGCTGTGGAATATTACTCTTAACACCTAAAAGCCCTGTTATTTAAACTAAAGTATCTATGATTCTCAATCACCGGCCTTTTGATTCTCAGAAGTCCTACTAGGTACAACCTTAAATTTTTCTGAAGTCTTAACAAAAAATCTTAAAGCTATACTCTTGACATCTTTGCCCTAAGACCATGGTTTACTAATAGAGGCCTGGATTCGGTCTTTGCCACAGAGCAATTTTTCACTTTGAACATTTTTTTCCTGGGTAAAAATGACAGTGAGAAAGTTTATTTTTGAACACAGCAAGTCCTGTATTCTTTGTGTTTCCTCTAAACTTAGGTTGAAAGCTTAACCGGTTTTTATTTAAGTTTATCTCTCTCTTCTTATATTTTATCACATGCAGCTAAAAGAAACCAGATGGCCCTTTTGACATTTTACCTGGAAATCTCCTTAGCCAGATCCATGAGCTTATTAGACATTTTCTCTACTATATTCTATAGGTGACAGTTTTGCTACACTTTTCTCCACTGCCTAATACAGGTCATTTTCTCTGCAGCATTTCCCTTGCTGTCTTTTAACTTCAAATCTTAATCAACAATCACTTTCAGCTTCCACCTGCCACCTGGTCCCAGAGCTGACACTATGTTTTGATATTTGGTTATGGCATCATCTTACATCTAGGTAACAAATTCTCATTCTAGATATAATATATTTCAAGCACTCCAAGAGATAGCATGTGGGAGGTGCCAGCCTCTTAAAAGCTGGGCCCAGAAACTGAGCAGCATCACTCTGAACAAGGTTGTCCCGATTTAAGGGCAGGGAATGAAACTAGTGTCAAAAAAATTACTTCTTACAGATGGGGAAGTAAGAAGTGGGAGCAGGTTTGAAGATCAGAGCTCAACTCAGCACATTGAATTAGAGACAGACAAG
Organism: Nomascus leucogenys; assembly: GCF_006542625.1. Classification (NCBI taxonomy): domain Eukaryota; kingdom Metazoa; phylum Chordata; class Mammalia; order Primates; family Hylobatidae; genus Nomascus; species Nomascus leucogenys. The sequence continues at coordinate 94,938,891 of NC_044389.1, read as the reverse complement.
TTAAAATTTTTAATAGGCATTTAGATGTGATTCCAGATCCCCCCAAAAAGAGATCTGGGCTTGAGGAATAAATCTGGGAGCTATGCAAATGAATACTGTTAACCCCCAAAAAAGTCTACAGTAAGAAGAAAAGAAGACTCAAGACTAATGCCTGAGAAATTTTAACACAGAAATGTCAGATAGGGAAGCATCCAGCAGTGTAGACAAAGAAAGAGTGTCCAGAAAGGCAGGAAGAAAACCAGGCCAGCATGGTGTCATGGAAGTCGAAGAAGAGAACAAGTTAAGAAACAGTGGTCTGGCTGGGTACAGTAGCTCACGCCTGTAATCTCAACACTTTGGGAGAATCATTTGAGGTCAGGAGTTCAAGACCAGCCTGGCCAACATGGCCAAACCCCATCTCTACTAAAAAAACACAAAAATTAGCCGAGTGTAGTGGTTGGGTGCTTGTAATCCCACCTTCTCAGGAGGCTGAGGAAGGAGAATTGTTTGAACCCGGGAGGCAGAGATTGCAGTGAGCCAAGATCGCACCACTGCACTCCAGCCTGGGTGACAGAGGGAGACTCTGTCTCAAGAAAAAAAAAACAAACAAAAGAAAAACCCAGCCATCTCATAACATGTGTGCACTTCCCCTCAGGCCTCCTGCCAACTTAACGAAATGAAGCACATAGAATAAAAAATAAAAACAACATACTTTCCTGCTGGGTTAAGCTACTGGCAGGGTTTTGGCCAGATTATGTAATTTGGTTTTGTAAAAGCAAAGAAATATTTAGATACTGTGACTTTCCATATAAAAAATTATATATACAAAGAACCAGAAAGCTTGAGAGCTATGATAGTTATTGTCTGAGCAGAATCTACTGAATTTCTAATAAGGATGATATGCAGAAAACAGAAAAAGGAACTCCAAACCATCAGCATACCTGAGAATCGTCCCTGGGCACCACGGTCAGCCATTTTGCCATTTCATTTGTTTATTTCAAAGGAGAAAGACTGTCTTTCTGGAAGATTAACAACCAAGATAGGATATATCTTTTCACTAGGTATAAATCAAATAATAATGCTGTAGAGAAGTAGAAATTTCCTTTTGAAACCATGTTCATGAAACTAAGTTTTGGAAATGATGGCTGCCTGGGTGGTATTGCTGAATCAGTTCAATCTGGCTTGTATTTATTGGAAGGGAACACTGCAATTTGCTTAAAATACTCTTCCATTCTAGAATGTTTTATTCACCTGAAGTCCAGTTCCTGGACACACTGATGTCAGGATTCCATCTTACTTCCTTCTTGGTCTCCTCTCTCCTTCAAGGGACACAAAGCATTTGACCTAAAGCAAGGACACAAATCAAGTCTTTTTTTCTTTGAGAGGCCCTAAAACCCACTCTATGGATGACTGCCCTATTGTGGAAGGAAATACTAATACATGACATGAAGCATTATCAATGTCTTTGAGGATGATTGGTTTCATCTCTTGTGGGGAGATAACTGTAAAACCACTCTTCTATAGATGTTTGCAAAATCTGGAAGTTCTGGAGAAAATGTCAAAATCCTCCATGTTTAGCAGTGTATAAAAACTAGCTCAATGCTTTGCGGGCATACCTATAAGGGCTTGGGTCACCTAGTTCAGGTTGGTTTTCTCTGAAATATCCCAAAGAGGTTAACAGCAATTAAATATAAAAATGCAGAGAGATGAGCAAAAGAGAAAAGATTCTAAGAGAGATGAAATATAAAAGATTCCAGGAAGGATCTGGAAATTGTACAAGTTTTTCCAGGAGATTGATTTGAATTTTGGAAAAGTCGTCTAACTGCCTGGAGTTTATGCAAATCCAAGCTCTGAATGTTTTCTGAGGTCTGCCCTATCAGTCATAATATATAATGGAAAGAACTAATTATCTTAGAACTGTGCAGCTGCATGCAACCTTCAGATTAATATCAGAGTTCAAAGGAAGAAGGAGATGTGTAAGGCAGAAGCAATGCCAGCTGTGTACTTTGGAGCATTAGGAAATATTTGGTTTGATGAACGAGTCTTATTCAATAATAATTTTCCATCTCTTAACCATGGAGATGGGATTAATATATATTAATCTGTCAACTAGGTTGCTGTTTCTCATTGTATTTGTTATTTTTCCATGTGGGGCTTAATAGACAGGAAATTGTAGCATTTTCAGAGCTCATGTGGATCTTGTAAATCCCAGTGGAAGACACTAAGAAAAACAAATCCAAATAAGGTGTCTGTACGATTGTCAATTGCAATTTATTATTCTCTTTTTAGCAGAACTGAGAATAACACTATACAAGTCAATTTGCTGAAACTTTTAACTTTCTACCTAAATAGTTGAGGTTCAGAGGCACGTTTTTAAGACAGTGAGTGTCTGTCGGCATTGTGCTTTAAGCGACCCTTCTAGATGCCTTGGAAAATGAGCCCAGTTTTCACAGGCTTGGAAAATCGTAAAGCCAAAGATGCTAAGTGCTCATTTTGACTCTGGAAGCAGTCTAGCTTTGTGACATTCGCATGTCTTTACTATAAGCCAGCCTTCAGCAGAAAAGGACAAAAGCACACTTGGAAATGATCTAGTCAAAACTGTGCACAGAAAAACAACTGGAAATTAGTACAGCCATTATAGAAAAACAGTGTGGAGGTTCCTCAAAAAGAAAAACAAAAATAAAACTGCCATATGATCTAGCAATCATACTAGTGGGTATATATCCAGAGGAAATGAAATCAGCATGTCAAAGAGATATCTAAACTCCCATGATGTTTTTTAAGAGTTGAAATCTCTCTCTGTCATCCAGGCTGAAGTGCAGTGGTGCAATCATAGCTCACTGAAGCCTGCAACTCCTGAGCTCAAGCGATCCTCCCAGCTTAGCCTCTGTAGTAGCTGGGACTACTGATGCAAGTCAGCATGCCTAGTTTGTTGTTGTTGTTGTTGGTTTGTTTTGTTTTTAGAGATGAAGTCTTGCTGTGTTTCCCAGGCTGATCAATCTTGAATTCCTGGCCTCAAGCAATCCTCCCTCAGCCTCCGAAGTCAGTAGGATTACAGATGTGAGCCACTGTGCCTGGCTTGCACTCTCGTATTTTTTGCAACTCTATTTAACATAGCCAAGATATGGAACCCACCTAAGTGTCCATCAACGAATGAATGAATAAAGAAAATATAATTAGAAACACAGTGCAATACTATTCAGCCATAAAAAAGGAGGAGGTCCTGCCATTTGCAACGACATGAATTAATGTGGAGGACATTATGTTAAATGAAATAAGCTAGGCACAGAATGACAAATACCACATGATCTCACTTATATGTAGAATATAAAGTAGTTGAATTCATAGAAGCAGAGAAGAAAGTGTTGGTTACCAGGGCCTGGGGTCAGAGGAGTGGGGAGATCTGGGAAATGTTGGTAAAATGATCCAAAATTTCGGCTGGGCGCAGTGGCACATACCTGTAATCCCAGCACTTTGGGAGGCCGAGGCAGGCGGATCATGAGGTCAGGAGATCAAGACCATCCTGGCTAACACGGTGAAACCCCGTCTCTACTAAAAGTACAAAAAATTAGCCAGGCGTGGTGGCCGGCGACTGTAGTCCCAGCTACACGGGATGCTGAGGCAGGAGAATGGCGTGAACCCGGGAGGCGGAGCTTGCAGTGAGCAGAGATGGCACCACTGCACTCCAGCCTGGGAGACAGAGTGAGACACTGTCTCAAAAAAAAAAAAAAAAAACAAGGGTACACAAATTTCAATTAGGAGAAATATGTCGAGATCTGTTGTACAATATGGTGACTACAGTTAAAAACAACATATTGTATAGTTGAAAATTACTAAAAATAGTAGATTTTAAGTGTCACCACAAAAAAATTGTAAACCTGTGAGGTCATGCATATATTAATTAACTTGATTAGCCATTCCACAGTTTGTATATATATTACAGTATGTCATGCACCATAAATATATATAATTTTTATAAATTAAAACGTAACAGAGAAAAATGACTGAAGAAAATACATCAGTGTACGTGATCATCATCTGTAGGTGGGAGGACTGTGTTTGACTTTAGATTGTTCTTCCAGCATCTCTTTATTGTTCTAAATTTTCTATCGTAGGAATGGAATAATATTTAATTGAGGTGAAACGAAATCTTTTTAAATGTTTTAATTAAATTTTACTTCATGTAACATCTAACGGGATGCCAGCTCCTGTATAAAATGAGCACATTAGCTCATAAGTGGCTAGAATTTATAAGTGAATTTTTTAATTCTCTAGCTATCCATGACATGTTTTCTACTGATAGAGAAAAGAAAATATTATGGCCCCTGATTTCACATATTTGTGGAGTACAGGCTTTATTTGCATATACCAGTAAGTAATGTGTTTTTTGGTCGGGTGTGGTGGCTCACACCTGTAATCCCAGCACTTTGGAAGGCCAAGTTGGGCGGATCACTTGAGGTCAGGAGTTTGAGACCAGCCTGGTCAACATGGTGAAACCCTGCCTCTACTAAAAATACAAAAATTAGCCGGGCATGGTGACACACACCTGTAATCCCTGCTACCTGGGAAGCTGAGGCAGGAGAATCGTTTGAACCCAGGAGGTGGAGGTTGCAGTGAGCTGAGATCACACCACCGCACTCCAGCCTGGGGGACAGAGTGAGACTCTGTCTCAAAAAAACAAAGAAACAACAATAATAATAATAATAATAATATGCTTTTTAATCTTAACATTTGAAAATAGAGCACATCACTAGCGATTTATTTTCCCTCATATGAACCAATGATAGCTACATCCTAGCTCATCCTAGCTGCCACCTGCGAAGATAAGAAATGATATAGGGTTAGATTTCGGACAGTTATTAGTGAAGAGGCAAAGATGATCTTCCTGGACTCAGTGTAATCCAGATATTATCATGCAGAATGAGCCACTGGAGATTCTAGCCAGTGGAGGAGACACAGAAGAAAGGTAATGGCAAAAACTCTTGTCTGCAGTTTTTACTATTACAAAGCAGCATTAGACATCAACAGCAGAAGGGAGGAAAAGAAGATAACCAGTGTTCAGCAGCTCTGTGACCAGGGGCCAAAGATATCAGCCAATTTCTAGACATTCTTCTTGGTACAAAGGACAGTGTGAAGGCAGAGGGTATCCTTCACCACCGCATTGATCGACGAGTGTTAAAAAGCAATGCATAAGAACAAAACCACCTACCATATTCTGGAGCCCTTATTCTGTGCCAGACACTGTGCTGAATGCCTTACATTCCTGATCTCATGTAGTACACATGACTCTAAGATGGGTACTATTACCCAACTTTTCTAGGAATATCTGTAGCTCAGGGTGGGAAAAAAAATACTTATTCAAGATCACACATCTAGTAAATGATAGAGTTGGAACTGGAACCCAGGTCTGTGTGACTTCAAAGCCAGGCTCTTCTATGTTATGATGCATTGCTTCCTCCCATCTGTTTCCCAGACTAACAGATGTATAGCTCTTTGCAGCTTGATAGCATTATCGCATGGCATTCTCACACCAGCCCTGTAGATGTAGGTGGAGCAGATGCCACCCTTGCACTGCACAGGCGAGCACGAAGAATAGACTGAGTGTCCAGCCCAAAGCAAGAAACCTAGTAAACAATGGCAATAGGTGACAAACCTAGGATTTCTTCTTTTCTTTTTGCTTCCTTTTAATCCATAATACATTGTAATTTCTCACTGCAACAGTGAAATGCTTCTGTGTAGCAATGAAATCTCTATGTTTTCTTTGAATTGGACAGAAAGAATAATGACCCAGGCAGAACATAGTCAGGGTGAAAATCCTTCCAGAACACGGGATTGATCACTCCCTCTGAAGGGACACAAAATAGCCAAACTGTGATCACTGTAAAGAGCTAGATTTGCATCTTATCCTCAGTATGGCTTTAGTCAGTTACTTCATCTATTGATTTTCTGTGAAAATCTTGAGCCTATGTTTTGTGAGAAAAACGCCTGTAAGGCCTGCGATGAATTCCTTTTTAGCTTTAAGTACGACCAGTACAACGATCAGGATGATAGAAGTGCTTCTCGGTGATGTAACTGCAACCAGTTCTTTCTGCTTGTTTGAACCAAAGTACTTTTTGATTGTAAACACCTCATTCAGACCTGCTTTGAAGGAAGAAATGGAGCAGGATGGGTTAAAGTAGTACAATCATCAGTTATTGCCACAAGAATGCTGGGTAGTCAACTACCCACAAAGAAAGTGGTATATAGCCCTGTACTTTGATTCCCAGGCTAAGTATGCAGGTTGACTATGGTTCTGCTGATTTAGGGTAGGGTCTGCTCTGCGTCAGACTATAGTGTAACTGGTCATGGTACCAGGTCAGTTTTCGTGGGTTAGGCTCGTGTCTATCCATGTATGTTTATTTTGGAGTGGAGACTAAAGGGGAAGCTAATTGCTAAACTGAAAAGGCTCTCCAGAGAGCAGGTAAGCCAGGTTTCAGTGTTTCCAATGTGGTCAGACTGGGTCCCCAAGGATTTCCCAGAGGCTTGGAGGTTTTACAGCAGGGCGTTGGGGGGTCATAAACCAATTAAAATAAAAGTACCTATAATAGGCTGGGCATGGTGGCTCAGGCCTGTAATCCCAGAACTTTGGGAAACTGAGGCAGGTGGATCACTTGAGGTCAGTAGTTTGAGACCAACCTGGCCATCGTGGTGAAACCCCATCTCTACTAAAATTACAGAAATTAGCCAGGTGTGGTGGTGCACACCTGTAATCTCAGCTACTCGGGAGGCTGAGACAGGAGGATCGCTTGAGCCCGGGAGGTGGAGGTTGCAGTGAGCCCGAGATAGCACCACTGCACTCCAGCCTGGGCAACAGAGCAAGACTCTGTCAAAAAAAAAAAAAAAAAAAAAGACCTATAATAGTGCCTAAACTACATCCACCTTCTGTTGGAGAGAGAAACGGGGTGGAGAGAGGAGAACGCAACATCCCATACGCCAAACCCAGTGTTGGACCTGACCTTGTGACAAATACCAAAGCAATGAGAATAAAGGAGTACACTCTCTTTTTTTGCCCTAAAATTTTACTTTACATGGAGAAAGTCATGAGCATCTGCCATGTAGAGTAGATAGAAAAAAATTAGTGAATAAAACATTGTCACTTCGGGTCCTATTTCCAAACTAATTAAAATGACAGACTAAGATGAACCTTAGTCATTTTTTTTTCCATATTGAAACACTCGGCTGTGATTACGTTTTGTTTTGCATAATGAAAAGACAGCAACTAGTTTAGTGGTCTAAGTTTACACTTGCATGTTTCAAATGTCAGCATTCATAATTTGTGATCAACTGATTTATACTACTTTATTCAAGTAGACAGAAAATGTTCTTCATTAAGAATAAATTCCTAACACATGAAAGTTTTATCTCTTCTTTTTCTATGTTAGATTCCTACTAGTTATTGGCTAAATCTTACTATAACATGTAATTTTGAATTCTGATATATTTTATGTCTTTATATTAAGCTCCGAATACATATCCTTATATCTGGAGATATTATGACAGGGACAAAAAAAAAACCCAAAATATAAAATAAAGCTATTTCAGGTGACTAACAAGAAAGCATGGAAGTTCAATTATCATGGAAAATCTCAGTATATTATAATTCAATTTGGTCCAGGTTCAAAAACCTACTTTCTGATAATTGAAGTTATAGCAGGCCCGTCTTCCAGTGTTCACTTTCTGCTAAGCTCAATCCTGTTGGCCTCTTCCGATCCACAGTTCTGATAGGACTACCATTCTAATATTGCCCCTCTGAGATACTGCTTTTTTTTTTTTTTCATGCTAAGTTTATCTACCATAGACCATGGGAATGCAACTCCAGACTTTGCAATGTGCTCTGGCTTCCAGAAAGATACAGACTGACCTGGGTTTAAGCCCCCAGGAAGTTCCATGTTTGCTAGGAGAGGACTCCGGGAGCAGTGACACCATCATGGAGTCCAGCTGAAGAAAGAGCAGGTTGTTGTCTGTAATCACCAGCTCTAAGCAGGGCATCCCTCATCTTACCTGCTTTTATGTGAGTTCCATACGTATCTCATTTGAAAACGGTTCTGGCCGGGCGTGGTGGCTCACGCCTGTAATCCCAGCACTGTGGGAGGCCAAGGCGGGCAGATCACAAGTTCAGGAGTTCGAGATCGGCCTGACCAACATGGTGAAACCCTGTCTCTACCAAAAATACAAAAATTAGCTGGGCATATTGGCGAGTGCCTGTAATCCCAGCTACTTAGGAGGCTGAGGCAGGATAAATTGCTTGAACCTGGGAGGCAGAGGTTGCAGTGAACCAAGATCACACCACTGCACTCCAGCCTGGGTGACACAGCAAGACTCCATCTCAAAAAAAAAAAAAAAAAAAAAAGAAAACAGTGTTCTGCAATTCTTAAATTCCTTTTGATAAATCATTGCCTTATATACCATCTCAGAAAATAGGAGGAAATAACATTCCCTGGTGTGATTTTCAGGGTATCCTAGAAGCCTCACTTTCCAGATATATCTGTATCCAGCTATCTAAAATCACCTGTACAGGGAGAGGAGGTCCTCAGTGGCCTGTCTGCAGTCACTCACTTTGAGTTTCCCTCAAGTCAATGTAATCATTTGCAGACATTTAATAAGAGGCAAACTGGTTAATGGGGAGACCGCATCATCTTGTCTTGTATTAGTGTCTGCCCCAAGGCTTTCTCCTCATTCCTTTATGCATTTTCGCTAAGCACCAAGAAGCACTTTACTTCCAATGGTCATGGGCTTCTCACACAGCCATAGCGAAAGATTCTGTGAATATCTTTTTTCCCCTTATTTATATCTTTATGAATCTTCATACAATTTTAGTAAATCGTTTATTTGTGCACATTGCCATTGAGGCCATGCTTAATTATTGCTTTTTCATATACTTTGAAAAGAAAATAGACCGCTGTATCGTGGTGAACAAAGGAAGGTGATAGATAAAAATTCCTTTTATCTCTGGAGACCTTACATTCTCAAAGAACTTTAATGTTGATTAATTTACGTCATCTTCACAAACACGTTGGGTGAAAATAAAGGTGACGGCAGCAACAGAAATGGTTAGACTTGGATAAGAGCTGGTGTTTAAAGCAGATGCCTCCAAGAAACATTTGTTTTGTCTTTTAACCATCACTCAGTTATTTGTTTCACAGACCAGCCTGGTTTCATCTGCCCTGACTGTGGGCTCAGCCGTGGGAGTCTCCTATCTCTTTGCCTGTTGACTCTGATTTCTCCAAGCCCTGGTCCTGGCTTAGCCTCCTGCTCTAAGTTCCAGCTTCCGTTACTAATTCTTGTTTTTGTTTTTGTTTTTTGGTCTATTTCAGTCAAGGTTCCAATTCTCTCTCCAAATCTAGCTGCTGAATTGGAGCTGCTTATTTCAGTATAGAGAATTAAAAACAAACCAAAAAAACCCTACACCATCAAAAGACCAACACACAATTATCTTTTTTCTTGAGGAAGATTTTAGAGAAGCTGTATATCAAATAAAATACTATTTCTTTTACTAATTGTCCTTCACTTGAGTTGAAACTGCCATAACTAAAAATTGGTCAAACCTCTAAAATCCCCCGCTGAACTTTTGTGAAGCTCTTTAAAGTCAATTCATTCTGTGTTTTTTTTTTTAATTAGAGACATATTACCAGTTATTAACTTCTTACTGTTGGCCTTTCAGGTCTCGGTTTAAATATCATTTCTTCATAAAGCTTTCCTGGGCTGCCCTGAGCAGGTTTGGTCATTGTTGTGGTTTGAATGTGTGTCCCCTCCAAAATTCACGTTGAAGCGTAATCCCTATTATGTTGATGTTAAGAGATGGGGCCTTTGGGAAGCAATTAAGTCATGAGTTCTCCACCTTCACAATGGATCAGTGCCTCATACAAGGGCAGGGGGAGCTGGTATAGGAGCTAGCTTTTTACTCTTGTGTCTTGCCAGGTGAGGATAGCTAGACAGCATCATTTATGAGGAACAGGCCGTTGCCAGACACTGAACCTGTAGGCACCTCGATTTTGGACTCCTCAGTCTTCTCAGCAATAAATTCCTGTTGTTTCTAAATGACTCAGTCTTGGCTATTACGTTAGAGCAGCAGGGATAGACTAAGACAGTCACATGGTAACATACACATGTGTAGCACTGCAAACTTCATTAGTTACATATCCTGCAGCTTTAACAATCCATACCTTTCTTCCTTGACAAGCTATAACTTCAAGGAGAGTAGAGAATGTCTTATTCACTTGCAGCATCCTCAGGCCTAGCATGATAACCAGTAAGTACATCACAGATCTAATGAAAATGTTGATCAGTGTGAATAAACAGAGAGCAGTGTATTAGCCACTGAGGATGCCAGGATCTAGACACCATCTCGGGCAATTCAACATCTAGCTGGGGATGCAGGACATACAAATACAAACGCAAACAGTATCAGAGTAAAATAAGGAATAATCAAATGTATCATAAATTCCAAAAAGCTGTACTTTCAGTGAAATCTACAAGGTCTTAGGGGCATGAAGACAGTGGTTTGGGATGGCCGAGAAAGGTTTGTTTGTTTGTTTCAGAAAGGTGATAATCAGAGAAATGGAGCAACTTAGTGGAAAGGGTGCCCTCCTGGTCTTTTTGGCAAGGGAGATCGTGGGTAGCAAAATAAAGAGGTGCATGCATAATGGATTTGAAGAACACATCTGTATATTTTCATTTTGTTCTATAGGATACCTAGGGCAATAGGGAATTCTCTCTTTCTCTCTTCCTTCCCCTTTTCTCCTTTCCTTTCCTTTCCTTTCCTTTCCTCTCTTCCCCCCCTTCCCGCCCCCTTCCCCCCTCCCCTTCCTTCCTTTCCTTTCCTTTCTTTTCCTTTTAAAATTTTATAGCCGATATAGTAAAAGCAACTTTTGGGAACACTCAGTATGACAATATGTATAGGTAAAAAATATGATGAGAAGGAATAGAATTTTTTGGTCATCCATGTGATAGAATAAGGAGGGCTGTAACCATGAGAAAGATGGAACAAGGACAAGGCCAACCAGACCTGATGCCCAACTAGATGGAGAGGGGGAAGGAGTAGGGAGTGTCTTAGGGACTCCCAGCTTTGGAAGGGGGAAGAAGAATTCTAGGCATATGTTAAAAGACAGGGAGAGAGAAAGCCAAGGAAGGGTGACTATGTTGAATTTGAAGGGACAGCAGCACAGCCCAGCTATAAGAAATCACTCATGGATGGGTTTGATCTTTAGGCTTTGTTTGTGGCATGTGGTGCTGAAGAATTTGATTTGAAGGACAGCTGCATACAGATGTTTTGCTTCCCTGGGGAACTTACAGAAGAGAGTCTTTAGTTAGAGACGAAAAATATTCATGTACTGGCTTTGCTTATAAACCTAAAGGACAATAATAAAAAATATTAAATTCTCTCGTGGTGTCCCAAAAAGTGATACTGACCTTTTTGGTTCAAACTTTGCATACCCTATCAGTGATTTCCAATCTTCACAAAAATATGAAATATTAGTATAGGTCAATGTTTTGACATTTATTATTACTACTAATTTCAGATATTAAAGATGAAACATCAATGAGTAAACATGATTAATGTTTAAACCAACCAGAGCTTCAAGGCTAATCTAATAATGCAATAAATGCACAAGTTTCAGATCACCATTTTCTCTCAAAGAAAAGTGTCCTACTAGATAAGAACTTTTGCAGCATGAACAGCCCTGAACAAAAGAAAAACTGGCTTGGCTTTTAGAATTGAAGATCTGAGTGTGCAGGAAGCAGGCCAAATTAGCTGCAAATAAAGTGTCTGCACTATAAAAACAGTTCTGCAGCTTTTTCCAATGGCACTGCCTTTGAGTCATCTAGGAGGCACAATGCTGTAGTTATTGGGTAGGTTTTTAGTTGGATGTCTCACAGATTCTTCAAGAAATTAACAGATAGTCTGCAATGACAGGGCCAGCTATGAAATTGCTCCAACTTTTATTGCTGAAATGTTGACCATTCTGTGAATGTGTCAGTGGCGGTGACAAGACTGCAGTTTGAAACCAGTCTGATGATCCCCATCTCATCAGGCTCCCATCTGACTTTAGCATATTGGCACTGAACACCGACGCCAGCCTCTGTCCAGCACAGGAAGCCCTCTTGACACTTGGCAGTAGGTGTTGGGAGCCATATTGAGAAAGCCAGGAGTCTAACCAGATGGTAGCTCTCCCTTGAACTTCTTTAGAGATTTATTTTCTCTATGAAGCAGAGGGAATTGGCCAAGTCTGCCAAGCACATGGCCTTTTTCTGTACTTTCATCACATGAGGAAGCCCTGGCTAGTCTTTTGGAAGCCGAAGACTTGGCAGGCTAGCAATCTTGGCGAAGCCACACAGCTCACAGACTACCAGGGGGCCCTTCAGATCACAAAGCAATCCTTGAAGTTTGCAAAGTTCCTAGATGAGGGGTGTGGGGACAGGGCAGGAATGATCCATCACAGACACCTACAGGCATTCTGGAAATATAACCAGGTCTGCCAAGATAGAGGGTGAAATAGAATATATTTAACAAGTCTTTCCAATAGAAAACTTATTTTGCAAGTGTTTAAATGCATAAATGTTGATTGGGCATTATGGCATTCCATCCAGGTATTGATTCCCACACATTTCCCAGAATGTGCTCAGGCTCCGTAGGTTTTCATGGTGAGGTTAGCACTTTTATTTTCATTTAATATTATTACTATTCCCATCTATTCTTTTAAGGAAAGGATAGCAAGAGCACTAAAATGTCTTGTGCTCCTACTCTTCAACCTCCAACTGACTTTGTTTTGAAACAGCTTTATGGAGATATAACTCATATACCGTGCAGTTTGCACATTTAAAATGCACAATGGTGGTTTTTGATATATTACATCATCATTCAATTTGTGGTAAGACTTGTGGAACGTTATTTTCCATTTTTACTATTTTAAAATATACAATTCAGTGGCATTAATTATATTCAGTGTTGTGCAACCATCACCACTATTTGCAGAGTTTCGTCACCTTAAACAGAAACTCTGTAACCATTAAGCAATAACTCCCTATTCCCTCTTCCCGCAAGCCCCTGGTATCCTTTCATGTACTATTTAGCTCTATGAATTTGCCTATTGTAGGTACTTCATGTAAGTGGAATCATACAATATTTGTCATTTCATGTCTGACTTATCTCATTTAGCATAATGTTTTCTAGGTTCCTCTGTGTTGCAGCATGTGCCAGAATTTCATTCCTTTTTATGGCTGAATCATGTTCCATTGCATGTATATACCCCATTTGTTTATCCATTCATCTGGTGATGGACATTTGGGTTGTTTCCATCTTTTGTGGAAACCCTTTGGCTACTGTGCTCAATTGACTTTCGTATGCCTTTCAAAGGAGAGAACGTGTGCCTGGTTGCACTTTGCAGTCAGGTGCACATGCATTCTGAATGCCTTGCAATTGTAAATGCTCTAAGGAGTGGAGGCATTGCATGATAGGCCTCTCAGTGCCCAGCATCAATAAAGACTGGCTGGTAAAAATTGCATGTATATAAAATAAATGGCAGAATCACTGAACGCTTTCACTAACGTAATCTATTTGAGAAAAAGTTATGTAGTTTTCCTAAGCATACATCATGCCTGACTAATTGAATAGACTTCTTTGAGATGATACATATTTATGTGGGAAAACAGACACTGAGAATATGGCTGGTTTAAGCTTCCAAAATGTCTTGGAGGAAATTTTACACCAAGGCTATTATGTTTTAATTAAATCACCATAGGATTGGAAATAGGAGCAAACTGTTTTACCATGATAGAAAACTGACATTCCATTCAATGAATATTTATGACATGCTTAGTTAGGAACTATGGAAGATACAAAATAAGACATACTCCCTGCACTCCCCCAAATCCACCTCCCAAGGGAAAAAGAAAGCACAAGTAATAAAATGTGTAGGATATGAAGGGTCGCATCTTTGCAAGAAAAAAAATATAAACAATGGGTTACCTTAGAGATTGGGCTCTAAGACCACTTCTATTCTAAATATATTTTAAGTAATGTTGTGGAGAGCATCTAGGGGAAAACTTCAAGCTTACCTAGGCCAATAAATCCTTCCAGGAAGGAAACCATAGATGAAACCATGCTTTGTGAATGAACAACAATAATAAAAATGACGAAAACATTTCATTGAGCATTGAAAAGGCTAGTGAACTAATACAAATAGTACAATCCATCCTAAAGAATGGGTTTAAATATAGCTATTATGTTCCATAAAATATGACCAAGTATAAATATCTAAATGCATTTTTCCCACGTCACAATTGTTATGGTGGGCTCATATGATTTAAACAAACAAACAAACAAGAAACAATGGCGTAAGATAATAATATGATGACTATTTGGGAACAAACCACAATAATATCTCCTAACCTAATAATCATTTTAGAACAGTCATACTTAGAACATACACTGAATTAGATGTTATATGTTTGAAATTATGGGATTATATAATGAATATAATCTTGCAGTCTCACAAGGTCACAAAGTCCATGGACATATTGAGAAATATCAACTTATTGAGAAACAATTTTTTAAAGAAAAATTCTACATTCGCATTTTATGTGGACATGAACAATACTGTGATATGACTGTGAAAAATTTTTGGTTAAAATATGTCTAAAAAATTTCACAAGAGAAATCTGAAAAACACAATTCAAATTAACTGGAGGAACACCAAAAGCAATCGTTTAGCTTTTATCAAATGTTATTCTCAACATCAACAACTTACAAGTTATTACCAGGTGGTAAAGCATGAGGTACCTAATTGTGGAAATGCTAGTGTGAAATAATGTGAAAATGTCATTCAACTAAAAGAGAATTTAAAACATACCAGAATACTCAAACCATGCCAAACTTGTAAAGCTTAGTAGATATAATACTGATTGATCCAAATTAACCATGGGCCTATTTACTTCCAAGCTCTCCCTCATTTTTCTCCTCCTTTTCCTTTTCCTTCCTTCCTTCCTTCCTTCCTCTCTCTTTTCTTTCTTTCTTTCTTTTTCTTTCTTTCTTTTTCTTCGTCATGCTTTTTCCCTCTCTCTCTTTTCCTTCCTTCCTTCCTTCCTTCCTTCCTTCCTTCCCTCCCTCCCTCCCTTCTTTCCTCCTTTCCTCCCTCCCTCCTTCCTCCTTTCCTGCTTTCTCAGACAGGGTCAGGCTCTGGAGCGCAGTGGTGTGACCATAGCTCACTGCACCCTCGAATTTCTGGGCTCAAGCTATCCTCCTGCCTCAGCTTCCTTGGTAGCTAGGAATACAAGCATATGTCACTTTGCCTGGCTAATTAAAAAAAAAAAAATCTGTAGAGATGGAGGTCTCACTATGTTGCCCAGGCTGGTCTTGAACTCCTGGGCTCAAATGATCGTCCTGCCAGCTTTCCCTCCTTTTTCTGTTAACTAACAAAGATCTAATAGATCAGCTTGTAATGGATAAAGCATAATTGACCTGGAAAAAGTCCAGCGAAGGACAAGTAAAATGATCAGAGGTGTGGAGGGGGGTATCCATGAAGGCAAATGTAAAAGTTTTGAAATTTAGTTGCAAAGGTAAAGACAGAGTGAGGCTATTTTTGATGTTATTAGAATTCTAAAAGCAGAAACTAGGGAGATGTATGGCTAGCTTATCACATTCTGGAATACTAGAACAAAGAGGAAATCCCCTCAGTCATTAGTGAGGAAAGTTTTAAGATAATTATTTGGGATAGAACTTCATAGTGCAAGGTGGACTAGTTGTTATAGAGTTTAAACATGAAGAGAAAAATAAAAGCAATTGAAATAAACTCACAACTTGACAAGTTCATGATGTGAGAAGAAGACAATTAGTAGATTTAGGATTTTCCTTACCTTTAAAGGGGATGCTCATGCAGTCAAACATATCTTCCAGAATTACATCTCTTGATAGTCAATTTTAGAATGCTAGACTGAATAAGGACAATAAGTATGACCTACTCTTCTGATTCTTATGCTCTTATGTTTAAAGCCAACTCCAGAGGGGAGACCTGACTGCAATCTAGGTTGTCATTTGTAAGTTAAAGAGAAATCAAGCAGAATACATACTTGGAAACTTTCTCCTCTAGACCCTTGCAGCCTGCCCAGCCATAGATTTCAAATGGCTTTACAGAAAGCTACTATAAACAACGTTCTTATTTACTTCAAAAGAACACTTAGGAAAATCTACCCATTTTAGAGAAAAAAAATGAGAATATTCTGAAATCATAGAGATCCTCAAAATATGTACATGATATTATCACACTCTTAAATGCTAGAAAAGAAGAATTTTTTTTGGAAAGGAAATCATTGATGAATCTTTTAATTTGTATTTATGATTAAAGCATCACTCTCATCATAATATTTATACAATTATTTCATAATTTGGCTTTTCTGTAAAATGAGTTGGACTGTAGATCTCACCATTTCTAATTTCTTTTTTTCTCCTGTTTTTCAAAATTAAAGCTAAATCCAAGTTGAAGAAGTACATTCTCAGTAAAAGTTGGGCTAATTTATAGTGACCATTGCCTTTGACAAAAATAGATTAAGAAAAAGATCAATTTATACAGAATTTGGATCAGGATTCACCTGGTTTCATGAAAGTTTCAATAACCACATCTAAAACAATTCCCCTGTTTTACAAGCCAGGATTGTATTAGGTTAATAAACAAATGAGATTAGTAAAATGCAGATAATTCTTTATTATCAGGAAGTCACCTTACATTCTACAATGTTGCACTGGAGCAAGAAGGATACACGGAAGACTCCAGTGACTTAGGATAAAATAATGATTGAATTTGCTTCAGAAATGATCGCCCTTTATCTTCTTAGGAACAGATGCACTAGATACCTCCAATTATGTAACTAGGATCAAAATTCATTCTTCCCTCTGGTAAGAAAATTATAAAGTAAAATCCACGTCTCTCTTCTCTAGGTGAAATTTTGAAATATGTCTGGAAATAATGCATTGGTAAAAAAAAAAAAAGCATATGGGTACAAAATATGCTTCTGTTGAAGTGTTATATCAGAAAGCACCACCATGAGATCTATCATTTGATAGCTTAAAACCTGGATCAGATGGGCACACTGCCTATTCACAGGCCAAATACTGAAGTGATGGAAAACCTACAATAACATGGGAAAAGAGTCCCATTTCTTTCCCCGTGCCTGGTATATATAGAAATTGATATGTAAATTATGTGTCCTTTGGAGGGTTCTATAAAAGAGTGATGGGCTTAGTTTAAGCTATATCCATTGGAGGCCAAAATTGTGATGAAAATTTATTATTTTAAAATAAAATCCTCAAGATGTTCTTGAAGTGCTACAAATAAATTGGGACCTCTGCATGGCTTGCTAGCTTCTTTCCTTTTTCATCTGAATGTCCTGGCATTGGATGGACCAATAAGTGCCTTCTTAAATTGGACTTGCTTCTGATAATTCTTCCTATGCACAATCACCATTTCCTATTTTCTCTTACACATGAGTTTAACCATTTAAACAGATTTGGTTTCGCTAACAAATTGTAGCTTTTGTTATCTTTTTAAATTGCTTGTTTAACCCTACCCAAAATCTACCCTTTGATTTGCCTGAATTTTTGTCTTTTGAATCAAGAAGTTGATTAAGCCAAAATTTCATGTGCATAAATAACCCAATGATCTTGGTAATGAGTACATTCTGATTCAGTAGGTCTGGTGTAGGGCTTGAAATCAGGCATTTATAACAAGCTCCCAGGACATGCTGAGGCTGGTGGTCTGAGGACCACACTTTCAGTAGCACAGTTGAGCAACTATCATTTAACCCATGAGTCATAACACTTGAGTGTCTTCTGGAGGTATTCTGAGAGTGACATTGAAAGTCTACATTTTTATGCACTAAAAAAAATGCCACATTTCCACTCAGAAACTGCTTTTATCTTTGCCTGGCTCATTCAGTATGCAGGCCCTACGCTGAATTCATAAAATCAAACTACACGTTTGAAGGACCATGTATCAGCCAAATAAGGTCACCCAAATACAGAGACACACCTTCAATGAAAGAAAAATTACTTTTTGTTTCAATAAACTTTGCACATAAAGACTGAAAGTTGTTTTCTACTTTCAAGAACTTCTTACCAAAAGGAATGACAATTACTATACTTTGAAAAGGTCAAGGGATTTACCTTGGGTTTCTATAGCTGAAGAGCTCCATCACTTTTCTGCGGAAGGTTGAGCTGCTTGGACTTTGAAATGAAATAGCTACTAGTGCAGAGATTTATCTCAAGTGTTGCAGTCTTTCATAGGTAATTTTCTAGCTGGAAAAGGATGTGAAATGTTGGCTGGCTGTTTAGGAATATTACTACAGTCTACTGAAGTGTTCCAACAAACTCTTTTTTTTTTTTTTTTTTTTTTTTTTTTTTGAGATAGAGTGTCCCTCATGTTGCCCAGGCTGTAGTGCAACAGCATGATCTCAGTTCACTGCAACCTCCACCTCCCGGGTTCAAACAATTCTCCTGCCTCAGCCTCCCGAGTAGCTGGGATTACAGGCATGTGCCACCACACGCAGCTAATTCTGTATTTTTAGTAGAGACAGGGTTTCTCCATGTCAATCAGGCTGGTCTTGAACTCCTGACCTCAGCTGATCCACCTGCTTCAGCCTCCCAAAGTGCTGGGATTACAGGCGTGAACCACCATGCCCAGCCCAACAAACTCTTAAGAAGCAGAAATTATGACATAGAATATAATACATAACAAAATATATTAACAAGGTAAATTTAAATATAAATAATTTCTATAATTTAATGAAATAAACAAGTTTCTATACTAAAATAAATTATAGATTTCTCAAAAAAAGATAGATACTCATTAGAATTCTAAGCAAAGAAAGAATTTTAAGTGAGCAAGATACAGGAAATAGAAAATATATAGAAAATAAGCAAGGGAGAATTAAACATTATCAGGCATAACATGAAAGATGACAACTGTATTAAATATTGCAACTTCATACGTTCTCATATCCAAATCCTCAAATTCTATGGATATAATTTCTTTTGTATTAGAATTCCAAAAATCTATGCTCAGTGAACAGACTGTGGAAAGACAGAAATCAATAGCTAGACAAAGCTCAAGTAGGTGAAGCATTTAAGCCCATATTAATACTGATTTCACAGAATCTGTTCAAAATTGGAAGTAAATGCATTATCTGCAGATATAAAAATATCTGATTTTAATTAAGATAAAGCATCTAAGTAGGAAAACATTAATTTGTATGATTTCATAGTGTAATCTCCTTTTTTATGGTTTAATAATTGGGAAGCATTAAAGGCAAATAACATTATGTGTTTGTTCATATTGAACAATACAAGTGAATGGATTCAACAAATGATGGTGACAAATCTTCAGTCATACAGAAATTTTAAAATAAACAAATCGGATCTAATTAAACTAAAGAGCTTCTGCGCAGCGAAAGAAACTATCATCAGAGAGAATGGACAACCTACAGAATGGGAATTTTTGCAATCTATCCATCTGACAAAGGTCTAATATCCAGAATCTATGAAAAACTTAAACAAATTTACAAGGAAAGAAATATCCCCATTAAAAAGTGGGCAAAGGACATGAACAGACACTTCTCAAAAGAGGACATTTTTGCGGCCAATAAACATATTTTTAAAAATCTCAGTACCACTCATCATTAGAGAAACACAAATCAAAACCACAGTGACATATCATCTCACACTAATAAGAAGGGTGATTATTAAAAAGTCAAGAAACAACAGATGCTGGCATGGCTGCAGAGAAATAGAAATGCTGTTACACTGCTGGTGGAGATTAAGTTAGTTCAACCATTGTGGGAGACAGTGTGGCAATTCCTCAAAGATCTAGAACCAGAAATACCATTTGACCTAGATATGCCATTACTGGGTATATACCCAAAGGAATATAAATCATTCTGTTATTAAGACACATGCAAACCTATGTTCATTGATACATTCAATAGCGAAGACATGGAATCAAACCAAATGCCCATCAATGATAGACTGGATAAAGAAAATGTCCATATACACCATGGAATACTATGCAGCCATAAAATGGAAAAAGATCATGTCCTCTGCAGGGACATGATGGAGCTGAAGCCATTATCTTCAGCAAATTAATGCAGGTACAGAAAATCAAACACCACATTTTTCTCAGTTATTAGTGGGAGCTGAACAATGAGAACATATGGACACAGGGAGGGGAACAACACACACTGGGGCCTACCGGTGGGGTAGGGGATGCACAGGAGGAGGGACAGCATCAGGATAAATAGCTAATGCATCCTGGGCTTAATACCCAGGTGATGGGTAGATACGTGCAGCAAACCACCATGGCACACATTTACCTATGTAACAAACCTGCACGTCCTGCACGTGTATCCTGAAAGATAAAATAAAATAAAAAGACACATGTGAATATCCAGCCCTAAACCTAAAAAAAAGAAAATATATCAACATTCTCTACTTAATAACTGGACTTTAAAGTTAACTTAAATGATCTCTGTGGATAAAGTACCATTGCAACATAATGATACTGCCAGTAGTATAAGAGGAATGATGGAAAAATTATCATTTGGACAGTAATAGAAAAGAAGGGTTAAATACGGTAATAGAGGCATTGGAGAGAATCCCAATGAGAGTACTAACTGGTTACAAAGACACACAGTTCCTCAAGGCTCAGTCATATCCCTGGGATATGCTTATTTCTAATAAGATTTGACAATGACTGTGCAAAGGAAAAGCCCTAAACACAATGATTCCTTAAAAAGTTCCCTTAGTCAGCCGGGCACGGTGGCTCATGCCTGTAATCCCAGCACTATGGGAGGCCAAGGTGGGCAGATCACCTGAGGTCAGGAGGTTCAAGACCAGCCTGGCCAATATGGTGAAACCCCATCTCTACTAAAAAATACAAAAATTAGCTGGGCGTGGTGGCATTCACCTGTAACCCCAGCTACTTGGGAGGCTGAGGCACAAGAATCACCGGAAACCGGGAGAGGTTGCAGTGAGCCAAGATCGTGCCACTGCACTCCAGCATGGGTGACTGAGTGAGGCTCCATCTTAAAAAAAAAAAAAAAAAAAAAAAGTCATCTTAGATAACAGCTTATTGGCAACATTGTGCTTTATAGCTTCAAATACATCTCTCCAAATGTTCTCAGAACTCACTTCTGTTTGTTTTAGCCTTGCTATAACAGCATCAGCCTGGCTGATGTTATGCCAAGATTCCAGTTGGTGGAAATGTAGAGTTCATAGCTATGGCTATTAGAAGGAAGATGCTTTGTCGTTTGACTAATAAGGTTTTACTAAAGTTAAAAGGGGTCTTCAAAGCTCTGAGATGAAATTCAGCAAAAAGTTAGGGATATTTGCAGAAAGCTGACCATTACATAATCACCTTATGGAATGTTTAAAATCTTTTCACCAGGTTGTATTATCAGATACTGCCACTCACATTATTATGTACACGGACCATGGTAAGACCGTAAAGCCTTATTTGGTTTATTTCGGTTCACTGGCCTATAATTCCTCTCAGCTCCCTATTGTTTGTCCCTTTCCCCAGGATCAGATCTGCTTAAAAGAAAACATCCTAAAATTAGCTTGACTGTGGTACAATTTCAATATTCATACCGTAATTTAATAAAGCTATCCTCTTGTTGACTTCATTTCTCTTTTCTATCTCACATCCAGTGAACCCCAAATATCTTTCTGCTTCTGCTTCTCTTATTTCAGTAGCATAAACTATACCATTTAAAAGAGGCCTTTTCCAATGTTTCATTTACACTGAGGGCCAATGTAAGCAAGATACATGCACCCACATACATGCATAAGACGTTTTAGGAATGTATCTTTCTTCCTGTGCTCCTTTAGGTTTTCACTTTTTTAGCTGCTTATTAGGGCTTTTTTGTTTTGTTGTTGTTGTTGTTGTTTTTGAGATGGAGTATTGCCCTGTTGCCCAGGCTGGAGTGCAATGGCGGGATCTCAGCTAACTGCAACCTCCACCTCCCAAGTTCAAGAGATTCTTGTGTCTCAGCCTCCCAAGTTGCTGGGATTACAGGTGCCTCCCACCAAGCCTGGCTAATTTTTTATATTTTTAGTAGAGACAGGCTTTCACCATGTTGGTGAGGCTGGTCTTAAATTCCTGACCTCAAGTGATCCCCCACCCAGGCCTCCCAAAGTGGTGGGATTACAGGCATGAGCCACCATGCCCAGCCTGCTTACTAGTTTTACAGCAGTGAGAGATTAATCAGTTTCCCTTTGAGGCCACCCCCGCCTCATGCGATAAACTAAATGTTTATGCCCCACCCCCCCATTCATATGTTGAAATTTAATCACCAATGTAATGGTATTAGGAAATGGGGCTCTTGGGAGGCAATTAGATCTTGAGGGTGGAGGTCTCACAAATGGGATTAGTGCCCCTTTAAAAGAGACTCCAGAGTTCCCTCACCCCTTCTGCCACATGAGGACACAGTGAAAAGACAGCTTTTAGGAACCAAGAAGTGGGCCTTCACCAGACACTAAATCTTCCAGCAACCCCTTCATCTTGGACTTCCCAGCCTCCAGAACTGTGAAGAAGAAATTTCTTTTGCTTATAAGCCACTCAGTCTATGGCATTATATTATAGTAGCCCAAACTGATCAAGAGCCCTCAGTTTATTTATTTATTAATGTTAAAAAGGTTTATTGGGTGCTATGCTTTGGGCACTGTGCTAGGAGCTGGAGGTGTAGAGAGTTGGACAGCACAGTCCTTGCTTTGAAA
The DNA here is from genome assembly GCF_006542625.1 of Nomascus leucogenys. NCBI lineage: Eukaryota > Metazoa > Chordata > Mammalia > Primates > Hylobatidae > Nomascus > Nomascus leucogenys. Next base: position 94,916,114 of record NC_044389.1, on the reverse strand, counting down.
AGACTCACAGAATAATAGAGAAAGCCAGTATTTCTCCAATATTGGCTTTAGAATTAAAATAGAAAAGTGTTAGATCTCTTCATTCAGGTAATCTTTCATTCACACATGAGCCACTCATTCATTCATTTGTATATGATGAACAGGAACTATAAGGTCTCTGCCCTTGGGAGTTGGGAGTTTTTAGAGTGGCCACATATGGCTAGGTGTGGTGGCTCATGTCTGTAATCCCAGCACTTTGGGAGGTCGAGGTGGGAGGATTGCTTGAGCCCAGGAGACTAGCCTGGGCAACATGATGAGACCCATTTCTACAAAACAAAGATTTTAAAATATTAGCTAGGCACAGTGGCTCACATCTGTAATTCCAGCTACTCAGAAGGCTGAGACAGTAGGATCACTTGAGCTCAGGAGGTCCAGGCTGCAGTGAGCTATGGTCATAGCACTATACTCCAGCCTAGGCAACAGAGCGAGACCCTGTCTCAAAAAAAAAAGGAGTACCTACATGTGCTCTTGCAAGCTTGCACACACACATACACACACACATGCACACACACATGTGGACAGGGGATATGCAGATACTGACTCAGTGAGAGTTTTATTTTTAAAGGATATGTTTTATTTTGCCATCACACACAGTCTGCAAGATTTGTGAGTGCCACTTCATGCTATGCTGTGAATACATCCCTGATATAAGGCTTAATGCAAGACTTGTAGTTTTAATTTAAAATAATTTTTTAGTGAATATTTTACTGACTGTAGCTCCACCTGAATCTCTTCATGCAAGCAGGCAGGACATTCTTTGAAAAAGGCGTCCTGCAGTGTCAACAATGCCTGTGGGGGCTTAAAACTTCCACATTTATCTATGTATAAGAGACCTATGGTCATGCTCCATAGAGGGTTACAGGGACAATATAAGCAGAGAGAAATCTTGGACTGAGAAATTTTTCAATGTAAATGGCTTAGTGAGATAACATCATAGAGGAAATTCATTAGTATAATCTCACATTGATAAGCAGCTATTTCTGACTCTTGTCAAGTTTACACATTCCTCAGCTGTTTGAAACAAATGAATCATGCCTGCAAAAACTTCCATGATTGGCTTGAACAAGGTAAGAAAGGAGCTTTCAAAATTCATTAGTAGAACTATGGAAAGCTCAAGCCCCTTCAAAATGAGTTGCAAATATTTTAGAAAAGGATGTATGTGGGTGTGTTTATTTTTTATTTCAGTGGAGCAACAAAAGAAAAAATCTAAAAGTCTGTAACCTACTATGCCTGCATAAATAAAAAGAAGACAATTTAATCACAAGGATCAGAAAATAAAACATTTTAAAAAGAGAGCTAACCAATTAAAATCACAGCATGTTAATTTGTAGATATCAATAAATGGATTGTAAGTTGATAGGGAAGACAAAAGATTTAAAATAGCCAACATAATATTTCAACACAATATTTAAGAAGAACAACAAAGCCAGAGGGCTGACACTACCCAACTTCAAGAGTTGGTATAAAACTAGAGTAATCAAGACACTGCAATATCAGCAAAAGAATAGAGAAATAGATCAGTGGAATAGAATAGAAAGCCCAGAAATGGACCCAGACGAATATAGTCAAGTAAGCTTTGACACAGGAGCAAAGGCAATTCAATGAAGAAAGGATCATCTTTACAGGATATAGTGCTGACACAACTTGGCACCTACATGCAAAAAAAGATGAATATAGACATGACCTTTTACCTTCCAAAATATTCAACCAAAACAGATCATAGATCTAAGTGTAAAGTTTAAAACTATAAAACTACTGAAAGAAAACATAAAATCTAGCTTACCTGGCTTTAGTTATGATTTTTTAGCTACAACACCAAAAGCAATATCCATGAAAGAATAAAGTGATATGTAAGATTTCATTAGAATTGAGCATTTCTGCTTTATGAAAGACATAGTTAAGAGAATGAAGACATGTCGCAGACTTGGAAAAAGTATTTGCAAAACACATACCACATAAAGGACTTGTATTCACAATATACAGAGAACTCTTAAAACTCAACAATAGACATGAATTCCTTGCCCATGCCTATGGCCTGAATGGTATTGCCTAGGTTTTCTTATAGGGTTTTATGGTTTTAGGTCTAACATTTAAGTCTTTAATCCATCTTGAATTAATTTTTGTATAAGGTGTAAGGAAGGGATCCAGTTTCAGCTTTTTATATATGGCTAGCCAGTTTTCCCAGCACCATTTATTAAATAGGGAATCCTTTCCCCATTGCTTGTTTTTGTCAGGTTTGTCAAAGATCAGATGGTTGTAGATGTGTGGTATTATTTCTGAGGGCTCTGTTCTGTTCCATTGGTCTATATCTCTGTTTTGGTACCAGTACTATGCTGTTTTGGTTACTTTAGCCATGCAGTATAGTTTGAAGTCAGGTAGCGTGATGCCTCTAGCTTTGTTCTTTTGGCTTAGGATTGTCTTGGCCATGCGGGTTCTTTTTTGGTTCCATATGAACTTTAAAGTAGTTTTTTCCAATTCTGTGAAGAAAGTCATTGGTAGCTTGATGGGGATGGCATTGAATCTATAAATTACCTTGGGCAGTATGGCCATTTTCATGATATTGATTCTTCCTATCCATGAGCATGGAATGTTCTTCCATTTGTTTGTGTCCTCTTTCATTTCATTGAGCAGTGGTTTGTAGTTCTCCTTGAAGAGGTCCTTCACATCCCTTGTAAGTTGGATTCCTAGGTATTTTATTCTCTTTGAAGCAATTGTGAATGGGAGTTCACTCATGATTTGGCTCTCTGTTTGTGTTATTGGTGTATAAGAGTGCTTGTGATTTTTGCACATTGATTTTGTATCCTGAGACCTTGCTGAAGTTGCTAATCAGCTTAAGGAGATTTTGGGCTGAGACGATGGGGTTTTAAAAGCAATGGCAACAGAAGCCAGAATTGACAAGTGGGATCTAATTAAACTAAAGAGCTTCTGCACAGCAAAAGAAACTACCATCAGAGTGAACAGGCAACCTACAGAATGGGAGAAAATTTTTGCAATCTACTCATCTGACAAAGGGCTAATATCCAGAATCTACAAAGAACTCAAACAAACTTACAAGAAAAAACCCCATCAAAAAGTGGTCAAAGGATATGAACAGACACTCCTCAAATGAAGACATTTATGCAGCCAGAAAACACATGAAAAAATGCTCATCATCACTGGCCATCAGAGAAATGCAAATCAAAACCACAATGAGATACCATCTCACACCAGTTAGAATGGTGATCATTAAAAAGTCAGGAAACAACAGGTGCTGGAGAGGATGTGGAGAAATAGGAACACTTTTACACCGTTGGGGGGACTGTAAACTAGTTTAACCATTGTGGAAGACAGTGTGGTGATTCCTCAGGGACCTAGAACTAGAAATACCATTTGACCCAGCCATCCCACTACTGGGTATATACCCAAAGGATTATTAATCATTCTGCTATAAAGACACATGCACATGTACATTTATTGTGGCACTATTCACAATAGCAAAGACTTGGGACCAATCCAAATGTCCATCAACAATAGACTGGATTAAGAAAATGTGGCACGGCCAGGCGTGGTGGCTCACACTTGTAATCCCAGCACTTTGGGAGGCCAAGGCGGGCAGATCATGAGGTCAGGAGATCGAGACCACAGTGAAACCCCGTCTCCACTAAAAATACAAAAAATTAGCCGGGCATGGTGGTGGGTGCCTGTAGTCCCAGCTACTCAGAGAGGCTGAGGTAGGAGAATGGCGTGAACCTGGGAGGCAGAGCTTGCAGTGAGCTGAGACTGCGCCACTGCACTCCAGCCTGGGCGACAGAGCGAGACTCTGTCTCAAAAAAAAAAAAAAAAAGAAAAAAGAAAATGTGGCACATATACACCATGGAATACTATGCAGCCATAGAAAAGGATGAGTTCATGTCCTTTGTAGGGACATGGATGAAGCTGGAAACCATCATTCTCAGCAAACTATCACAAGGACAAAAAACCAAACACTGCATATTCTCACTCATAGGTGGGAATTGAACAGTGAGAACACTTGGACACAGGAAGGGGAACATCCCACATGGGGGCCTGTCGTGGGGTGGAGGGGGTGAGGAGGGATAGCATTAGGAGATATACCTAATGCTAAATGACGAGTCAATGGGTGCAGCACACCAACATGGCACATGTATATATATGTAACAAACCTGCACATTGCACACATGTACCCTAGAACTTAAAGTATAATAAAAAAATCTCAATATGATAACCAGTAATTAAGTTGATTATTTATTTTTCCTTCCAACTTTTATTTTACATTCAGGGGATATATATGCAGGTTTATTATATGGTTAAGTTGCATGTTGCTATGGTTTGGTGTACAAATTATTTTGTTACACAAGTAATAAGCATAGTAACCGAGAGGTAGTTTTTTGATCTTCACCCTCCTCCCACCCTCTACCCTTAAGTAGGACCTGGGGTCTGTTGTTCCCCTCTTTGTGTTATGAGAATATGCAGTACTTGGTTCTCTCTTCCTGTGTTAATTACCTTAGGATAATGGCCTCCAGCTGCATCCTTGTTGCTGCAAAGGACATGATCTCGTTCTTTTTATGGCTACATAGTATTCCATGATGCATACCTACCACATTTCCTTTATCCAGTCCACTGTTGAGGGCCATTTAGGTTGATTCTGTGTCTATTCTGTTGTGAAGAGTGCTGCAATAAATACATGATGCATGTTTCTTTACGGTAGAATGATTTATATTCCTTTGAGTATATACCCAGTAATGGGATTGCTAAGTCAAATGGTAGTTCTGTTTTAAATTCTTAGAGAAACCTCAAAACTAATAACAAATTACTTTAGCCAGAGTGGCTAAACTAATTTATAGCCACAGTGGCTAAACTAACTTACTCTCCCACTAGCAATGTTTAAGCACTTCTTTTCTCCACAACTTCACCAGCATCTGTTATTTTTTTTTTCACTTTTTAATAACAGCCATTCTAACCAGTGTGAGATGGTATCTCATTGTGGTTTTGATTTACCTTCCTCTAATGATTAGTGATCTTGAGCATTTTCTCATATACTTGTTGGCTTCTTTTGAGAGGTGTCTGTTCATATCCTTTGCCCATTTTTTAATGAGATTTTTTGTTATTTGCTTGTTGATTTGTTTAAGTTTCTTATAGATTCTGGATATTAGACTTTTGTCACTTGCATAGTTTGCAAATATTTTCTCCCATTCTGTAGGTTGTCTGTTTACTCTGTTGATAGTTTCTTGTTGTGCAGAAGCTCTTTAACTTAATTATGTCCCGCTTGCCAATTTTTGTTTTTGTTGCAGTTGCTTTTGGAATCTTTGTCATGAAATCTTTGCCAGGACCTATGTCCAAAACGGTGTTTCCTAGCGGTTTTATTCCTACAGTTTTTATAGTTTTAGGTTCTCACTTAAGGTTTTAAATCATCTTGAGTTGATTTTTGTATATGGTGAAAGGAAGAGGTCTAATTTCAATCTATTGTATATGGTTACCCAGTTATCCCTGTACCATTTATTGAATAGGGAGTCATTTCCAAATTGCTTTTTATTGTGGACTTTGTTGAATATTAGATGATTGTAGGTACACAGCATTACTTTTGGGTTCTCTATGCTATTTCATTGGACCATGTGTCTGTTTTGTACAAATACCATGGTATTTGTTGACCAAGAGTGTTGCTTTTTGCTTAAGATTGCTTAGCTATTTGGGCTCTTTTTTCGTTCCATGTGAATTTTAGAGTAGTTTTTTTTCTTTTTTTTTTTTTAGTTCTGTGAAAACTGTTGTTGGTAGTTTGATAGGACTAGCATAAAACATATAAGTTGCTTTGTGGAGTAGGGCTATTTTAACAATATTGATTTTTTGAACCTATGAGCATGGGAATGTTTTTCATTCGCTTGTGTCATCTCTAATTTCTTTCAGTAGTGTTTTGTAATTCTCATTTTAGACACCGTTCACCTTCCTGATTAGCTGTATTCCTAGGTATTTTACTTTTTTGTGGCCATTGTAAATGGTATTGCATTCTTGGTTTGGCTCTCAGCTTTGATGTTATTGGTGTACAGAAACGCTTTTTGGTACCTTGATTTTGTACCTGAAACTTTGCTAAAGTTGTTTATCAATTCTAGAAAATTTTGGAGAGAGTTTTTGGGGTTTTTTTTTTTTTTTTTTTTTTAGATGGAGTCTTGCTCTGTCACCCAGGCTGGAGTGCAGTGGCGCCATCTCTGCTCACTGCAAGCTCCCTCTCCTGGGTTCATGCCATTCTCCTGCCTCAGCCTCCCGAGTAGGTAGGACCACAGGTGCCCAGCACCATGCCTGGCTAATTTTTTGTATTTTTAGTAGAGACAGGGTTTCACCGTGTTAGCCAGGATGGTCTCGATCTCCTGACCTTGTGATCCGCCTGCCTCGGCTTCCCAAAGTGCTGGGATTACAGGCATGAGCCACTGTGCCCAGCCTCAGGAGTTTTCTATGTATAGAATCATATCATCTGCAAGTGAGCTAGTTTGACTCCCTCTCTTCCTATTTGGAGGCCTTTTATTTCTTTCTCTTGCCTTACTATCCTGGCTAGAACTTCCTGAATTATGTAGAATAGGATTGGTGAAAGTAGGCATCATTGTCTTTTTCTGATTCTCAAGAGGAATGCCTCTAGTTTTGCCTAGTCAGTATAATGTTGGTTGTGGGTTTGTCATAGATGGCTGTTACTATTTTGAGGTATATTCCTTTGATGTTTAGTTTGTTGAGTGTTTTTAACACAAAGGCATGTTGAATTTTATTGAATGTCTTTTCTGTGTCAATTGATATGATCACACGATTTTTGCTTTTGTTTCTGTTCTTTATGAATCACATTTATTGATTTGTGTATGTTGAACTAACCTTGCATTGCACAGATAAAGCCTACTTGATTGTGGTGGATTAATTTTTGCTGTGCCGCTGGATTAAGTTTTGCTAGCATTTTATTGAGGATTTTTGCATCTACATTCACCAGGGATATTTTCCTGAAATATTCTATTTTTTTATTGTGTCTCTGCCAGGTTGGAATCAGAATGATGCTGGCCTTATGAATTAGGAAGGAGTTCCTTGTCTTCTATTTTTCCGAATAGTTGCAGTGGGATTGGAACCAGCTCTTCTTTATATGTCTGTGGAATTTTGCTGTAAATTCATCTGATCCAGGGCTTTTCTGGTTGGTAGGTTTTTAATTACTGTTTCAATTTCAGAAGTCATTACTGTTCTATTCAGGGTGTCAACTTCTTCCTGGTTCAATCTTGGGAGCTTGTATGTTTCCAGGAATTTCTCCATTTCTTCTAGGTTTTCTAGTTTATGTGCATATAGGTGTTTGTAGTAGTCTCTAGGGTTTTTTGTATTTCTGTGGGACCAGTGCTAATATCCCTTTGTCATTTCTGCTTGTGTTTATTTGGATTTTCTCTCTGTTTTTATTAGTCTAGCTAGTGGTCTATCAATTGTATGTATTCTTTAAAAGAGCCAATTTTTAGTTTAATTGATTTTTTGGTATTGTTTTGTATCTCCATTTCATTCAGTTCAAATCGATTTTGGTTATTTCTTTTCTTACTAGCTTGGGGGTTTGTTTGCTCTTGTTTTTCTAGGTCCTCTAGGTGTGATGTTAGATTGTTAATTTTGAGAGCTTTCTATCTTTTTCATATGGATGTTTAGCACTGTAAGCTTTCATCTTAACACTGCTTTAGCTGTGTCCCAGAGATTCTGGTATGTTGTATCTGTGTTTTCATTAATTTCTAAGAATGTCTTGATTTCTGCCTTAATTTCATTGTTTACCCAAATGTCATTCAGGAGCAGATTGCTGGTTGATTTCCATGAAATTACATGTTTTTTAAAGTTCTTCTTGGTAGCAATTTCTATTTTTACTGTGCTGTTGACCAAGAGTGTGGTTGATATAATTTCATTTTTTTAAATTTGCTGTGAATTGCTTTATGGCCAAACGTGGCCGATTTTAGAGTATGTGCCATGTGTATATTAGAATAATGGATACTCTGTTGTTGTTGAGTGGATTGTTCCATAGATGTCTGTTAGATCCATTTGGTGCA